>NC_137894.1:25441132-26041132 GCF_963455335.1 Martes martes | reverse complement strand
GTGATATACTTGGAGTCCTTTGTCTTTATTTCTGCATATCTATTGCTGGTATTTGATTTGTTGTTACCATTAGGTTTGTATATAGCAGTCTTCTGCATATGGAAGTCTGTATTAAGTTGATGGTCACTTAAGTTTGAACCCATTCTTTAAATTCCTCATCTTGACACATTTTAGGTATATGGTGTCATATTTTGTGAGTTCTTTCACTGATCTTTACAGATATGCTTATTTTTCTGCTTTTGTGTTTCTACTTTTGTTGCTCTTACTATGGTCTTTCCTTTCTATTCAAAGAGTCCCCTTTAACATTTCTTGTAGGGCTGGTTTAGTGGTCATGAACTCCTTTAACTTTTGTTTGTCTGGGAAACTCTATCTCTTTTTCTATTTGGAATGATAGCCTTGTTGGACAGAGTATTCTTGGTTGCAGATTTTTTCCTTTCAGTGCTTTGAATATACCATGCCTCTTCTTCTGGCCTGCAAAGTTCCTGGTGAGAAATCTGCTGATTGATTTATGGGGTTTCCTTGTAGTTAACTGTTTTATTTTCTCCTCCTGCTTTTAAAGTTCTTTCTTTATCACTACTTTTTAAAATTACTCTGTGTCTTGGGACTTCTTTGGGTTGATTTTGTTGGGGGCATTCTGTGCATCCTGTATCTGCATTTCTGTTTCCTTTCCCAGATTCAGGATGTGTTTCAGCTATTATTTCTTCCAATAAATTATCTTTTCCCTTTCCTCTCTCTTCTCCTTCTGGGAGAAGAGATTACTCATGATGATATTGCCAAGTCCTTAAATCTATTCTCATTTTACACACTTTTTTCCCTCTCACCTGCTCAGCTTGGTTGCTTTCCATTTTCTGACCTCCAGGTTACTGATTTGTTCTGTTTCCTTTAGTCTGCTATTTATTGCATTTAGTGTATTTTAAATTACATTGATTGTGTTCTTCAACTCTGAATGTTTCCTTTTTATCTCTTTGTTAAGGGTCTCACTGATGTCTTCTACACTCTTTTCAAGTCCAGTGTGTATCTTTATGATCAATATTTCAATTCCCTATCAGGCATATTACTTATTTTCATTTCTCTTAGGTCTCTTGTAGTGATTTTGTTGTGTCCTTTCATTTGGGACATATTTTTCTGTCACCTCATTTTTCAAGCTCTCTGTCTGTTTATATGTGTCAGGAAAGCAAACTTTGTCTCCTGCTCTTGTAAGTGCTGTTCTGGGGTGCCAGGTGGCTCATTTGGTTGGGGGTCCAACTCTTGACTTTGGTTTAGGTCATGACCTCAGGGTCCTGGGATTGAGTCCCTCACTGGGCTCCACTCAGTGAGGAGTTGGTTTGAGTCTCTTTGAGGGACTCTCTGTCCCTCTCCCTGCTTGCATTCTTTCTCTTTCTTGCTAAAGTAAATAAATATTTAAAAAAAAAGTGCTATCCTTATTAAAAAGAGACCCTGCAGTGCAATATATTTGTTCACTGGAACCTGGTGCTTCAGGGGTATGTACTATGTGTGTTGCATTATCCTATTATTGTGGTTGAGTTGCTTTTTCCTTCATTCAAGTTGTCTGCAGTGACTCTTTTTGCCCCATGTGGGCAGTGTTTAGTTCCTCTGGTGTTAATGTGACAGTCTGGGGCCACCAAGAGCTTGAGCTGAGTCAGCCCAGGTGTTTGCCAGAGACGTAGTAGCACCAAACTGCTTGATGTTTTCCCTGTGTTGCCCTGAAAAGCTTTCTTTGGTGGGCAGGGCCTGCAATAAGACTGGCTATCTGCCCGCAGTCCAGTACTGGAGCTGCGGTCTGACTTGATGTGTGTTTATCTTTCCTTTTCTCTGGGGAAGAAATCATTTTGGAGTGGTTCTGTTCCCTGTCGGGGACTGCTTGCATAGTATTAGATTTGTGTCACTGTTTTGGATGGGCTCCAGGAAGAGTTTACCAGAGGGGAGAGATTTGCACATGTATGGCATGCAATGTTAGGAAGGTTTTCCTGCTGGTCCTCTGTGAGAAGACTGGGGCCAAGGCCAGCCAGGTTGGAGGAGGTAGATCCACATGCAGAGGGGCAGAGTATGCAGTTTTAGCAAGGTTGCCTGGTCCTCTGGGGGAAGGGGCCTATAGTGTCATGACTAATGCTGGCCTGGCTGGAAGGGGCAGATCTGCTGAAGTATGGGAAACATAAGCAAGTTAGCAAATATAGGTGCTGCACTAGTTCCCACAGGTGGCCTACATTTGTGCTGGGGAATGGGATAGGGAAATAGCACCTACTGGCTCCTTTTTTCCTGGAAGAGTATCTCAATGGTCTCTGTCCTTCCTGAACATGCTCTGAGTTGAGTAACTAACTTTACCTCCCTTATGTCCAAGATGTTTTTTAAATGGCTGCTTCTATTCTGTATCTCTGTGGGCTGTTCATTATGCTGTTTCTTTAAGGGCAGGGATTCCATTTCCTATCACCCTCCAGTGTCTCCTAGAGCACAGTTAGTTGGTTTTTAAAATTCTAGCTTTTAAGTCCCACTGGTTCTAAGAACTCATAAAATTCAACCCTTCCAGTTTTCAAAGCCAATTGTTATGGGTATTCATCTTTCCCATGCAGCCCCAGTGTGATAGTCTATTTCTCTTCCTAGTCTATGCCCAGGGCTTCTTCCCTCTGGCAGACGGCCAGCTGTCTGTTTAGCTCTCCACCACTTCTCTGCCCTTCTGACCCTCTTTGATGTGGGCCTCTTCTCTACATTTAGTTGTAGAGCGGTTTGTTCTGCCAGTTGTAGAGAGGTTTGTGCTGCCAGTCTTTGGATGGTTTTCTGACTGATGTGTTATCTAGTTATATCCGTGGGAGGAGGTGAAGTTAGGGTTCTCCTACTCTACTTTCTTCCCAGCCTCTCTGAATTTTTTCTTTCTAAGTGGCAGATTACGAAGTGTTTCACAGTTTTTGATTTGATGCAATATAGTGCAAATTTTTCAGTTTAAGCACTTTTATTTTCACTCCACTGGAGAAAAAGAAATGTGGCTGGAAGGAAAAGCACCAGGTAGGAAGTCAGGAGCTCCTCCTCCCAGGGTTGCTTCTGTACGGGTCAATGCAGGAAGTTGGTCATGTCGCTTCCTTCACTGGGATTTCACCTTCTCTTCTGGGAAAGCAGGAAGATGGCCCTGGGGTTTCAGTGCCTATGCCTCTTCCTCCAGCTTTTGCCTGCCTTGTGGATGATGCTTGCTACCAGGACTCCTTGCAGGTGGGATCTGGACTGCAAGAGCAGCCTGTGAGGAGCTGAGGCCAGAGTGCCTTTAATTTATCTTTGAAGTGTAATAGTTTTACGAAGATATGCCCTGGATTTGATGGTTCATGTCAATTTTCTCAAATATCTCATGGGCTCTTGTCACATGTAGAATAAAGTCCTTTTTTTTTCTTTTTAAGCTTCAGAAAGTTGTCTTGGATCAGTTTTAAGTGTTAATATTCATTGTTTCATGGATCTGTTCATGTTGGATCTTCATGGATTGTCTTCTGTTTTAACTCCTTTCCCCTGTACTGATGTTATTACTGAATTTATTTTTACTCCTTTTCTTTTCTTCTTTCTTTAATGTCTCATTAAATTTTCATTTGATTGTATTTTTCTGGGACACTTTATTATTTAATCTTTATTTCCCACATGAATTGGTCTTTTGCTTTGATTTGTCATTTTATTTCTTTGTGTTCTTGCCTATTTCTGTTCTTAACATTTGGGTTTCTGATTTAAGATGTTCTTTTGCTGCTGTTTTTTTCCTCCAGATTTCCATGTACTTATTTAATATATATAATTCAGTATAGATTGTAATGCAGATTTTTTTTCCTAGTTCATGTTTAGCCTTTTGGAGAAATCTTTATCAATTCCAGTATTTAGATTCTCATGTTCTGTTGTTTTCTTATTAAAGCCTTGTATAGGTGAAATCTTCTTTCATCCATGGACTTTCATGGGTGGGTTTGGCCATTGAGCTCAGTTTGAAGATTCCTACTTCAAAAGGACCCTCTGTGGTCAGTGCCATAGACTACAGTTTTTTAAAGGATGGTTGTATTATATTTGCATTTTTGAAGGTGAAGGGATGTCTATCAATTTTTGTTATTTTGTTTTTTTATCTTATAAAATGATTTCCTCCTCTTGCTGCCTTTTCCCTTCCCCTCCCAAACTCCAATGAGCACTCCTGCTTTCCTTTCTACTGTCTTCTCTTCTAGGAAAGATGAGTGCAAAAGCTGCCACCTGTTACCTTATGCAGGTTTTTTTTTTTTTCCATTGTCTTTTTTTTCCCATTGTCTTTTCTCTGATTGAATGGGGTTATTTTTCAGTATTTTAACACTTAGGTTGGATTTTCTTTCTATGGTGATTGTTATCCACTCAGCCCTAGGAATTTTATTGCTTCTTTTGTTTTTTTCATGAAGTTTTCTGATTCTTCCAGCCATTTGTAAAGACCTGGGGCACTGGTAGACCCAGCTCTGCTGGGAATTGGTGTTCATTTCTTTGCTGACAAGTAATATAAAGTTTATGGTGCTCTCTGTCTTCTAGTTACATTAGAGGCACAGTGTCTATGTGGTTTTATTTGTGCTTATTATTGATCTATACAGTTTACTGTGAGCTGTGTGGAGAGTTCTGGATTTTGGTGGCTGTTGTCACCTTGGCCACCAGAAGTCTCCTGCCTTCCTTCTGAATATAGTGGTATTACTCATTTCTCCCTTGTGACCTTCTGTGATGACTGCAGGGGTACAATAGAATTTTATCTTGTTCTCTTTGGAGGGGATTATCTTCTGAACAATGATTATGTTCATGTTGGGTTCTCTTACTGAGCAGGACCATAGTCTCAATGGGACACCCCTCCATGGGACAACCCTCCATGGGGCAACCCTCCATGGAGCACCCCTTCATAAGGCACACTTCCATAGGGTATCCCTCCATGAAACACTACCAGGCAATACACATGCATCAACTAAAAATTGTTTCATCAGTTAATGATGCAGATTTTTACTATTTCTTTAGATTTGGAGACACAGTAAAATGAATTTTATTGTGGAAACTAGCCTCCACATAGTTTTTTCATTTTCTTTTTTGTTTCCTTTTGATGTTTATAAGAACACAACTAACTATTGTGAGACTTTTTAAACAAATAAACAAATTGGGGGGAAAATGAACAAGCTGGTAAATTAAATGAAAGATTAAAAACCCCAGAAAATAAACTATTTAGAAATTATTATTCTAAAAGCAACATTTTTCTAAAATTTTATTTTATTTTTTCAGTGTTCCAAGACTCATTGTTTATGCACCACACCCAGTGCTCCATATAATATGTGCCCTCCTTAATACCCACCACCAGACTCAGCCATGCCCCACCCCCTTCCCCTCCAAAACCCTCAGTTTGTTTCTCAGAGTCCACAGTCTCTCATGCTTCATCTTCTCCAATTCCTCAAACTCAACACCCTTAAAACAGATAATCCAGTCAAAAAATGGGTAGAAGACATGAACAGACACTTCTCCAAAGAAGAAATACAAAAGACTAACAGACACATGAAAAAATGTTCATCATTAGCCATCAGGGAGATTAAAATCAAAACCACATTGAGATACCACCTTACACCAGTTAGAATGGCAAAGATTAACAAGACAGGAAACAAAAAATGCTGGAGAGGATGTGGAAAAAGGGGAACCCTCTTACACTGTTGGTGGGAATGCAAGTTGGTGCAGCCACTTTGGAAAACAGTGTGGAGTTTCCTTAAGAAATTAAAAATAGAGCTACCCTATGACCCTGCAATTGCACTACTTGGCATTTACCCCAAGATACAGATGTAGTGAGAAGAAGGGCCATATGTACCCCAATGTTCACAGCAGCAATGGTCACAATTGCCAAACTGTGGAAAGAGCCAAGATGCCCTTCAACTGACGAATGGATAAAGAAGATATGGTCCATATACACAATGGAATATTACATAGCCATCAGAAGGAATGAATACCCATCTTTTATATCAACATGGATGGGCCTGGAGGAGATTATGCGGTGTGAAATAAGTCAAGCAGAGAAAGCCAATTATCATATGGTTTCACTTACTTGTGGAGCATAAGGAATAGCATGGAGGACATTAGGAGAAAGGAAGGGAAAGTGGATTGGGGTAAATTGGAGGAGGAGCAAAGCTTGAGAGACTGTGGACTCTGAGAAACAAACAGGGTTTTGGAGGGGAGAGGGGTGAGGGATGGGTGAGCCTGGTGGTGGGTATTAAGGAGGGCATGTATTGCATGGAGCACTGGGTGTGGTGCATAAACAATGAATCTTAGAACAATGAAAAAATAAAATAAAATTTTAAAAAGTTTGCTAAGAAAAAAGGGTTATTTTCATGTAGCTCTTTTATGTTTAGACCAGAAGTGGTCCTCAGGTTTCTCTGAGCAGGTGGATCCTTTTTGTGTCTAAAGGAATACTTAAAGCCCCCACTCCTCACTCTCCTACCCTTAGACAAACAGGGAATATTCTCTGTTGGTTTGGCACTGAGACATAAAATCTTCAGCCTTGGAGTGAAATTAATTGAGTAGATTAGCATGTTCTTTAACACTTCAAAGCAGTGATCCTGAGTATGGCTATTATAAGCAGGCAGGATTTGGACCGGTTCAGAGCACTGGAAGGTTATTTGAGAGCTTTGAAGATAAAAGAGTTCCAAATAGTTCAAGAAAGCCACACGAGCCCAATATGTCCAGTCAGAGGATGCCCTGAGAGGTGGTTGAAAAAAGGTTCTACTAAGCATTTTTTGATTTTGCTTTCCATTTTTATGGAAACAATGGCCCAGTTTTGATTTGAAGTAACCACCCTTCCCTCACTAATGCACTTCCCAGGAAGGCATGCCCCAGAATGGTGGGAGGGATACAAAGCAACTAAGGAAAAATTGAAGGATGGCATACAACTCAACTGTTGAGTTGTTTGAGAAAGGAAATTCTATCCACTAGATGAGGGTAATATGGAAATCCCAAAGATGTTGTATGCCATTACTAGAAGCCTGAATCTGTGTTCTGAGCCTGGAGGAACCAGATCCAGAGCAAGGATCTTGATAACATCCTCTATCCCTGTCATTATGGCTGCATAACAAGTTACCCCAAAATGTAGTGGCTTCAAGCAACAGGAATAATTATTTTGTCCTTTAGCTGTACCATCTTTGCAGGACTTGGAAGTGCCAGCTTATTTCTGCCCCACTCAGAGTCATCAGTGTCTACTCAAAGGCTGGAGACTAGAATCATGTGAAACTTGCTTCCTTACATGTCTGATGACTGGACTATGGAGATCCAAAGACTTAAGGGCTGAAATGACTAAAGTATCCTAGGCAACAGTCTGTAATTGTATGTCACAGGCCCTCCCAAATTTGGAGAAAGGACCCTCCTAATGGAGGGGTAGTCATTTCATATAGTAAGAGGAACATATGGGATAGACTATATTGGTGTAGCCAAATTTGGAAAATGCAAGGTGCCATGTCATTTTATCAATCCCCAGACTTGTAGCTAGTAATATCTCATAACTGACCTTTTGCTTTAGCTATTCTGTGTTGGATTTTCCATTACTTATAATTATAAGAGTCCCAACTATTAGAGAGGTCCCCCCAAATGTCACCACTTTATGATCATTTTTAAGAACTCATACAAGTGTAGTTGTCTTAATTGGATGAGTGATTTGATCACAAATTTGTCCTTGTCAAGTCATATAGGACAAGTATTTCTCAGCACAATATACTGTAAAGTACTTTGTTTCTACTGTGGCTACACTCCTGACCCTGGCCAGGAGCCACTGGTTACTATAGAAGACAGGTTAGAGAAGCTGATTCAGCAAAATTCTGCCACCACCAGTGAATGATTTTTTTGTCCTCATACCAACCAGTTCTCCAACATCCTGACACCAGCTGGGTATCCTATAATTCAATTCAATTCTAACTATCTGGAGTTAGCACAGACTCACAGGTTAAGAGCTCAGTCCTCAGGGCTGGCCCCACTTCAGATATCAGTTGCAAGTATCAGGTCCCCAGGTTACTCCACTTCTAAAAAGTTGGGAGGTTTCTATAATCTCCCGCTTTGGTTTCAGTAATTTTCTACAACACCAGAAGAACTCAGGAAAGCACTTTAATTACATTTGCCATTTTATTTTAAAGGATACAAATGAACAGTCAGATGAAGAGGTACATAGGGCAAAGAATGGAAGAGTCCCCGGTACTGATGCTTCTGTTCCTGCAGGGTGGGGGTATGCCATCCTCCTAGTGCATGGATGTGTTTACCACCCCAGTAGTTCCCAGAATCCTGTTGTTTAGGGAGTATTATGGGAGTTTTATTATGTGGGCATAATTATGGACATAATTAGTTGGTGATTAACTCAGTCTTCAGCCTCTCTTCCCTCCCTGAAGATTGGGAAGTGGGGCTGAAATTTCTGAGTTTCTAATCAAGTTGTAGTCTTTCTGGTGACCACCTGCCATCCGGAAGCTATCCAAAGGCCTACCAAGAGATGCTTCATTAGAACAAAGACCCTCCTATCACCTTTATCATTCATGAAATTTCAGGGGATTTAGGAGCTGTATGCCAGGAACTGGGGACAGAGATCAAATATCTTACTAACTATTCACCACTAGGAAAAGGGCAAGCTCTGTGTGATAATGATCAGCTGGGTGTTCACAGAGGACAGTGCATCGTTATATAGACTGTTCACCAAAGCAGGGATGAGATGTTTGCTGAGAAAGCCATTTGCCGCCAGTATTTCTTCATATGCTAAAACTTTATTCTCTAAAATATAAAACTGAAAATGAGTTGTCTAATGAAGAACTTCCCTTTGTCTTTGCATTGATCAAATTTCCTACAGCTGAAAAGAAATAAAGTAGAACCACTTGTATACTAAATGATATTTATGCAACTTGTTTTCAATATATTATTAATGGAAGGACAGAGAATTATTTCCAACCATTATGGAATTCAGAAATAATGTGCAAATTAAAATAATTTACAATGACTTAAAAAAGCATAAGAAACTTAAAAGGATGAAAAAGTAAACATCTTGGAAGAGGGGAATAAGGTGACGTGGGGGCAGAGTAGTCCTATACAGTTTCTGTCATTTTCTAAAACAGTCTCCACAAACAAAATGCATATTTGGCAACTTTCTGAGATTAACAATGGAGTGCCATCCAGTGCTTATGGATGGCAGAAATGCTGTCCATTCCTCATGTATCCTTTCATGACAGAGAGTACATTTATTGGCTAAATTTTTAAAAAAGGTTTTATTGATTCATTTGAGAGAGGACAAGCAGGCACACAAGCAGGGGGAGAGGCAGAGGGAGATGGAGAAACAGACTCCCTGCTGAGCTGGAAGCCCAATGTGGGGCTCGATCCAAGGACCTAGAGATCAGACACTCAACCATCTGAGCCATTCAAGTGCCCTTATTGGTTGAATTTTTGAAGTAAAGGGAGTTTGGTTTAAACTTTTCCTCTTTTCCTATTTTGGAAAGTAATATAATAAAAACTTTAGATTATGAATTTAGACATATTAACATAGATTCACATTAATTATAAAATGATGTATTTATGGACAACTAAAGAATTTATCAGCTATTCAATTAGGCCTTATTTCATGAATAATCATTGCATAAATAATGTTCATTTATGTTCATCTGTTCACTTAAACATGTATTTGTAACTACCAAGACGTAGGCTCAAGTGGTGCACAGGTGAACCAGACAGCCACGGTCCTGGTAAGCTTTGAGTCTGGTCAGGTGAAGAGGAATACATACAACCTGGCCTAGACTACATAAACTAGCCATAATGTAAACAAATTCTGCTTCACTAAAAATACTAATTTTTTGAGATAAGAAATAGCCCCAAGAAGGCAAATTGTGTATCTTCTCTGAGGAAACCAAGCAACCATCACTGTGGTGTAGGTAGAGACCTTAAAGAGATTGCGTACCTTGCCATATAGACTCAATGGAGAGAGACTGGGTTTATTCCAGCTGTGGTGGGAGCATATAGAAGGGCTTTAAACAAGAAAGCAATGTGATATGATTTTTATTTGAAAAAGACCACTTTTCATAGCAGTAAAGATTGGAGGAGTCAAGAGTAGCAGCAGACTAGTTAGAGGCTGAGGTGGGGGGGGTGGGGCAAGGTGTTTGCCTTAGGAAGGGAAGGTGGGGAAATGGAGCAGTTTGACATACAGTTTAGACATGGAATCAGCAGTGTTTAATGATGGTAGAAAGATGGGGCATGTGGGGGTGTCTTGCAAAAACCTTAGGAGTGGGCATTTGTAATCAGCCATGGATGCTGTGGGAGAAGGAGAAGAAAGAACACAGGATGCACTGCTTATCAGCACTCTTGGTCATGGGTGACAGAAGTCTTCATCAAATTAGATTGGGCAAGAGGGAGAATGGGACAGCAATCTACCAATTCTGGGTGGGCAGCGTCTTCAGAGACAATGGGAGACAGCTCTCCCCAACTTTCCTCTCTGCTTCATTCAATGTGGGGATTGATTCTATAGTTTCTTTCATATGCTAGGGAGTGGCCATCTACAGCTCCAGAGATGAACTGAAATAGGTTCTCTCTAACATCCTTTCCAAAATTCTCAGGGAAGGGCTCTAAATGGTCTAACTTAGGTTAGGTGCAACTCTTTGACCAAGGGCTGTGGCACCCACTCCAAGCTGTTTTCAGTGTGTACCTAGTGCTTGTTGCCAGTCAACATGGCAACACATTCACCATTGGGGAGCAGGTATGCCTCCCAGAAGAGGGGAGTGGATGCTGTTTGGGGAGTCAAAACAGCAGGCATCTTCCATGTGCTTGGGAGATATGAAGGGCACTGGGGAAGTCCCTATTTGCCCCTTAGCATCAAAATCCCCAGGCACTGACACTGCTGATGCTTTTATTCACAAGGTTCCCTGGAAGAATCTTAAAGAAACATAGTTCTCTATTGGGGTTTCCTGGCCTTACCCAAAGGGCAGACACTCACTTTTGTCCAGCCTGCTTCCTTGAGCACCCTACGGTAAACAAGCTTTCTTTTCCCATGGAGACACAATGTATCCTTTGATGTAGTAAGTTCCACTCTCTAGGTGGATTTATCCATTCAACTTTGGAGGTCTGACTGACTGTCCTAGAGCCAGTACCTAGAGAAAGAGAGAGAAAGAGAGGTAGCTTTAAAATAATTTAAAAATATTATAAGACAACTTACTCTTTTTAAAAATAATTGTACATTCTGAATCATTCATTTTTCAAAGAGACTTCTGTCATTTTACTTATATTAGAAGTTGAGATTCTGGCTAAAAATGACATTATACTATTAGAACATCCTTACTTTTGGAAACTTGATTTATTTCTCTGTTTATTCAGGTCTTGTTTTAACAAAGTATTTTATCTTACTTTAATAAGGTTTTGCTGTTTCTTCATATAGGCTTTGGATTTTTATGACTTTTTCCTTGATATTTTATTCTGTTGTTTAGCAGTTGTAAATTTGGTTGTTTTATGTCTTTTTTTTTTTTTACTCTTTATTCACAGCCTTGAAAAAACATTGATATCTTTTGTGTTTATCTTGATTCTGGCTGATACTTTTGATTCTCTGATGTTTTTTAAAAATTAAGTTTTCTTGTATTTTCTTAGGAACACAGTCATATCATCTATAAATATGATTTTCTTCTTCAGAATTTATACTTTTAAAATATCATTTTCATATTTTATTTATCAGAATCTCCAAAAACAGTGTGCCAAAAGAGCAGTTATTGCAAACATCCTTATTTTCCTGCTTTTAATGGAAGTTGTGCATTTTACTGTTTAATTTGCCTTTGTTTTTTGCTAGTTTGTCATTAGTTTTTAATCATGTTATACTTTTATTGTCAATTATCACTGCATTTTATTACTCACTATTAGTGAATCTGTTGATATAATTAAATGATTTTTTTCTCTTTTAAGTCATTTATGCAATGAATCATGTTTTAGATTTTCTAATATCAGATAATTCTTGTATTTCTGGAATAAGTCCTATTTAGTACATTCCCTTTGCTTCTAAAATTTTTTATCAGAATTTAAAAAAATTTTTTTTATTTATTTTCAGCATAACAGTATTCATTGTTTTTTCACCACACCCAGTGCTCCATGCAATCTGTGCCCTCCCTAATACCCACCACCTGGTTCCCCCAACCTCCCACCCCTTCAAAACCCTCAGGTTGTTTTTCAGAGTCCATAGTCTCTTAGTTCACCTCCCCTTCCAATTTCCCTCAACTCCCTTCTCCTCTCCATCTACCCTTGTCCTCTATATTATTTGTTATGCTCCACAAATAAGTGAAACCATATGATACTTGACTCTCTCTGCTTGACTTATTTCACTCAGCATAATCTCTTCCAGTCCCGTCCATGTTGCTACAAAAGTTGGGTATTCGTCATTTCTGATGGAGGCATAATACTCCATAGTGTATATGGACCACATCTTCCTTATCCATTCATCCATTGAAGGGCATCTTGGTTCTTTCCACAGTTTGGCGACCTTGGCCATTGCTGCTATAAACATTGGGGTACAGATGGCCCTTCTTTTCACTCCATCTGTATCTTTGGGGTAAATACCCAGTAGTGCAATTGCAGGGTCATAGGGAAGCTCTATTTTTAATTTCCTGAGGAATCTCCACACTGTTCTCCAAAGTGGCTGCACCAGTTTGCATTCCCACCAACAGTGTAAGAGGGTTCCCCTTTCTCCACATTCTCTCCAACACACGTTGTTTCCTGTCTTGCTAATTTTGGCCATTCTAACTGGTGTAAGGTGGTATCTCAATGTGGTTTTGATTTGAATCTCCCTGATGGCTAGTGATGATGAACATTTTTTCATGTGTCTGGTAGCCATTTGCATGTCTTCATTGGAGAAGTGTCTGTTCATATCTTCTGCCCATTTTTTAATATGATTGTCTGTTTTGTGTGTGTTGAGTTTGAGGAGTTCTTTATAGATCCTGGATATCAACCTTTTGTCTGTACTGTCATTTGCAAATATCTTCTCCCATTCCATGGGTTGCCTCTTTGTTTTGTTGACTGTTTCCTTTGCTGTGCAGAAGCTTTTGATCTTGATGAAGTCCCAAAAGTTCATTTTCGCTTTTGTTTCCTTCACCTTTGGAGACATATCTTGAAAGAAGTTGCTGTGGCTGATATCAAAGAGGTTACTGCCTATGTTCTCCTTGAGGATTCTGATGGATTCCTGTCTCACGTTGAGGTCTTTTATCCATTTCGAGTTTATCTTTGTGTATGGTGTAAGAGAACGGTCAAGTTTCATTCTTCTACATATAGCTGTCCAGTTTTCCCAGCACCATTTATTGAAGAGACTGTCTTTTTTCCACTGGATATTTTTTCCTGTTTTGTCAAAGATTATTTGACCATAGAGTTGAGGGTCCATATCTGGGCTCTCTACTCTGTTCCACTGGTCCATGTGTCTGTTTTTATGCCAGTACCATGCTGTCTTGGTGATCACAGCTTTGTAGTAAAGCTTGAAATCAGGTAACATGATGCCGCCAGTTTTATTTTTGTTTTTCAACATTTCCTTAGCAATTCGGGGTCTCTTCTGATTCCATACAAATTTTAGGATTATTTGCTCCAGCTCTTTGAAAAATACCGGTGGAATTTTGATTGGAATGGCATTAAAAGTATAGATTGCTCTGGGTAGTATAGACATTTTAACAATGTTTATTCTTCCGATCCAACAGCATGGAATGGTCTTCCATCTTTTTGTGTCTTCTTCAATTTCTTTTAGGAGTGTTCTGTAGTTCCTCGAGTACAGATCTTTAACCTCTTTGGTTAGGTTTATTCCGAGGTATCTTATGGTTCTTGGTGCTATAGTAAATGGAATCGATTCTCTAATTTGCCTTTCTGTATTTTCATTGTTAGTGTATAAGAAAGCCACTGATTTCTGGACATTGACTTTGTATCCTGCCACATTACTGAATTTCTGTATGAGTTCTAGAAGTTTGGGGGTGGAGTCTTTCGGGTTTTCCATATAAAGAATCATGTCATCTGCGAAGAGAGAGAGTTTGACTTCTTCCTTGCCAATCTGGATACCTTTTATTTCTCTAAGATAAAGGGGGATTAAAAATTGGTTTACCTATGGGGTAGCATTGATTGGAGAAAGGGGGTTACCTTGAAGTTTAATTCTATATGAATATTAGAAAATGAAAATAAAAAAGGAATAAACTGGACTAAACTAAACTAAAATTTAAAAAAATTAAAAAAAATAAAAAAGCAAAAGAAAAACACAGGTATATGTATCAAAAAGTTCAGGTTAGAAGTTTATCATGGAATTTGATGTACTGGACATCTCGCTGTGATGGTAAATAGGTTAAAAAATTATCTATATAAAAAAAGAAAAAAAATGAACCAGAATAGTCGGAATGAGTTAAAAATAAAAGTTGTATCTATGAAGTAGTGGTGGTTGTTCTCTTGTAGTCTTTTTTTTTTTTTCTTTCCTGGTTTGTTTTCTGGGGGAAGGGGCTGCCACGTGGGTTTTCAGTCAATGATGTTCCCTGAGTTAAGTCCTCCTGCCCCCCTCAAGGGGGTGGGCTCTGAGGAAACCAGTTTTTTCAGGCTTTTGTTCTCTGGAGGTTTTTATTTTTGTTCACTTCTTTTCTCTCGCCTTGACAGCTTTTGATGGTTTTTGGAGGTTTAGAGGAAAGCAAACTGCACCCTGACCTCCCTCTCAGAGAGAAGCCTCAGTCTGCTCCCCTGTGGGTGCTGCAGAGCCCATATAAATTCCCCCTTGGCCGCTGGCAGAGCAGGTTCCTAGTTGCTGTCCCTGGGGACGCAGGATCTCCTGCTTGTACGCAAAACCATGGCAGTGGCGGCTGTCTGGGCAGCTCCAGACCGCCAGAGAGGTTCCAAGCAGTGATCGCACACTGAGATTTTCCTGTTGGCGGGGCTGGGGGTGCCTGGTCTTTCCGGGTCTAAGAGCGCCGGACTTGCGTGCACCTCTCCCGGGGGAGTGTGTGGGGCGCGCGTGTCTCAGGTTCTAGCGTGGTGCAGGTCCCAGATACCAGGCTGGGCCTTCGTGCACCTCTCTCAGGGGAGGGTGTGGAATGCGTGCATCTCAGGCTGGTAGTTCGTTCTGCCATCTGGCGTCTGGCTCGGCTCTCATCCCCTCACAGGAGCCGGACTCCACGCGTTCTCGGGTGCACTGGCGGCTCAGGGACCAGGACCTGGTTTCTCCTCTGCACTCTCTCTGGCTCAGTGCCAGGGGAGGCTGTCCTGGGTCTGGGGACTTAAGCCCCTGTCCCTACCGCCCCGATTCCCACAATTTCTCCCCATGATCCTTTGCTCTTTTTGAGTGCTTTCAACCAGACTCCAAGTCAATGCTGGTCCCCAGATGCAGGGCACTCTCGTACTGGGGTATTACTCTCCAATCAGTCGCCTCTGGTGGCTCCCTCCCCCTTTTGTTTTTCTTCCAATATCAATCCGATGTTCCCACTCCGCTTTACCTGCCCACTGGCATCTTCTGTCCCTGTAGAGATCCAGACGTGTATAATTCTGATCTCAGGCTGATTTCATGGGTGATCGGAGTTCTTTGGTAGGTAATCAGCTCACTTTAGGGTACAGGTTGAAACAGCGCCTCCTCCTACTTCCCCGCCATCTTGTCTCCCCCTTTTATCAGAATTTTTGAACCTTATTCATAAGTAAAGTATTTTTGTGTATGGTGTAAGGAAATTGTCCATTTCATTCTTCTGCATGTGGCTGTCCAATTTTCCCAACATGATTTGTTGAAGAGACTGTCTTTTTTCATTGGACATTGTTTCCTGCTTTGTCGAAGATTAGTTGACCATAGAGTTGAGGGTCCACTTCTGGGCCCTCTATTCTGTTCTATTGATCTATATGTCTGTTTTTGTGCCATTACCATACTGTCTTTATGATTATAGTTTTGTAATAGAGCTTGAAGTCTGGAGTTGTGATGCCACCAGCTTTGCTTTTCTTTTTCAGCATTCCTATGGCTGTTCAGGGTCTTTTCTGTTTCCATACAAATTTTAAGATTATTTGTTCCATTTCTTTGAAAAAAAGTTGATGGTATTCTGATAGGAATTGAATTAGATGTGTAGATTGCTCTAGATAGTATAAACATTTTCACAATATTTGTTCTTCCAATCCATGAAAATGGAACGTTTTCCTATTTCTTTGTGTCTTCCTCAATTTCTTTCATGAGTACTTCATAGTTTTCTGAGTACAGATTCTTTGCTTCTTTGGTTAGATTTATTCCTAGGTATTTTATGGTTTTGGGTACAACTGTAAATGGGATTGACTCCTTAATTTCTCTTCTGTCTTGTTGTTGGTGTATAGAAATGCAACTGATTTCTGTGCGTTGATTTTTATATCCTTACACTGGTAAATTCCTGTATGAGTTCTAGCAGTTTGGGGGTGGATGGAGTCTTTTGGGTTCTCCACATTAAGTATCATATCATCAGCAAAGAATGAGAGTTTGACTTCTTCTTTGCCGATTCAGATGCCTTTTTTTTCTTTTTGTTGTCTGATTGCTGAGGCTAGGACTTCTAGTACTATGTTGAATAGCAGTACTGATACTGGACATTTCTGCCATGTTCCTGACCTTAGGGGAAAAGCTTTCAGTTTTTCCTATTCACTGTGGGTTTTTCGTAGATAGCTTTGATGATATTGAGGTATGTCCCTCTATCCCTACACTTTGAAGAGTTTTGATCAAGAAAGGATGCTATACTTTGTCAAATGTTTTTTCAGCATCTATTGAGAAGAGCATATACTTCTTGTTCTTTCTTTTATTAATGTATTGTATCACATTGATTGATTTTCAGACGTTGAACCAACCTTACAGCTCAGAAATAAATCCCACTTGGTCATGGTGAATAAGCTTTTTAATGTACTGTTGGGTCCTATTGGCTAGTATTTTGGTGAGAATTTTTACATCAGGGATGTTCATCAGAGATATTGGTCTTTAATTCTCCCTTTTGGTGGGGTCTTTGGTTTTGGGATCAAGGTAATGCTGGCCTCATAAAATGAGTTTGGAAGTCTTCCTTCCATTTCTATTTTTAGAACAGTTTCAGGAGAATAGGTATTAATTCTTTTTTAAATGTTTGATAGAATTCCCCTGGGAAGTCATCTGGCCCTGGGCCCTTGTTTGTTGGGAAATTTTTGTTGACTGCTTCAATTTCCTTACTGGTTACGAGTCTGTTCAGGTTTTCTGTTTCTTCCTGGTTCAGTTTTGATAGTTTATATGTCTCTAGGAATGCATCCATTTCTTCCAGATTGTCTAATTTGCTGGCATATAGTTGTTCATAATATGTTCTTATAGTTGTTTGTATTTCTTTGGTGTCAGTTGTGAACTCTCTTCTTTCACTCATGAGTTTATTAATTTGGGTCCTTTCTGTTTTCTTTTTCATAAGTCTGGTCAATGGTTTATCAATCTTATTAATTCTTTCAAAGAACCAGCTCCTATATTCATTGATTTCTGCTCTGATCTTTATTATTTCTCTTCTCCTGCTGGATTTAGATTTTCTTTGCTTTTCTTTCTCCAGCTTCTTTAGGTATAAAGGGTTAGGTTGTGTATTTGAGACCTTTCTTGCTTCTTGACAAAGGCTTGCGTTGCTATATACTTTCCTCTGAGGACCACCTTTGCTGCATCCCAAGGATTTTAAACAGTTGTGTTTTCATTTTCATTTGTTTCCATGAATTTTAAAAAATTCTTTAATTTTCTGGTGGACCCACTCATTCTTTAGTGGATGATTTTTAGTCTCCATGTATTTGAGTTCTTTCCAACTTTCTTCTTGTGGTTGAGTTCCAGTTTCAAAGCATTGTGGTCTGAAAATATGCAGAGAATGATCCTAATATTTTGGTGCCATCTGAGACCTTATTTGTGACCCAGGATGTGATCTGTTCTGGGGAATGTTCCCTGTGCACTAGAGAAGAATGTGGATTCTATTGCTTTGGGATGGAATGTTCTGAATATATCTGTGATGTCCATCTGTTCCAGTGTGTCATTTAAAGCCTTTATTTCCTTGTTGATCTTTTGCTTAGATGATCTGTCCATTTCAGTGAGTGGGGTGTTAAAGTACCCTACATTATTTTATTATTGTCAATGTGTTTCTTTGATTTTGTTAATTGGCTTATATAATTGGCTGCTATCAAGTTGGGGCAGAGATACTTAAAATTGTTAGCTCTTCTTTTTGGATAGACATTTTAAGTATGATATAGTATCCTTCCTCATCTCTTGTTACAGTCTTTGGTTTAAAATCTAATTTGTCTGATATATACCCCAGCTTTCTTTTGATTTCCATTACCATGGTATATTGTTTTCCACTCCTTCACTTTAAATCTGGACACTTTTCTTTGGGTCTAAAATGAGTCTCTTGCAGACAGTATATTGATGGATCTTGTTTTTTATCCATTATGATACCCTGTGTCTTTTGACTGGGGCATTTTAGCCTATTTACATCCAGGGTAACTATTAAAAGGTATGAATTTTGTGCCATTGTATTGCCTGTAAGGTGACTCTTACTCTGTATTGTCTCTGTTCCTTTCTGGTCTATGCTAGTTTTAGGCCTTCTCTTTGCTTAGAAGACCCTTTCAATATTTCCTGTAGGGCTGGTTTGGTGTTTGCAAATTCTTTTAGTTTTGTTTGTCCTGGAAGCTTTTCATCTGTCCTTCTATTTTCAATGACTACCTAGGTAGATATAGTATTCTTGGCTGCTTATTTTTCTCATCTAGTGCTCTGCATATATCATGCCAGTCCTTTCTGGCCTGCCAGGTCTCTGTGGATAGGTCTGCTGCCAATCTAATGTTTCTGCCATTGTAGGTTACAGATCTCTTGTTCCAAGCTGCTTTCAGGATTTTCTCTTTGTCCTTGAGACTTGTAAGTCTTTTTATTGGCTGTTGGGGTGTTGACCTGTTTCTAGTGATTTTGAGGGTGGATCTCTGTGTCTCCTGGATTTTGATGCCTGTTTCCTTCCTCAAATTAGGGAAGTTCTCTGCTATATTTTTCTCCAATATACCTTCTGCTCCTCTCTCTCTTCTTCTGGGATCCCAATTAATCTAATATCATTTCTTCTTACGGTATCAGTTTTCTCTTGAATTGTCCCCTCATGATCCAGTAGTTGTTTATGTCTCCTTTTTTCAGCTTCTTTATTCTCCATCATTTGGTCTTCTATATCACTAATTCTCTCTTCTGCCTCATTTATCCTAGCAGTAAGAGCCTCCATTTTTGTGTGTGTGTGTGTTTTATTTTTATTTTTTTTAAATTTTTTTATTTTAATAAACATATAATGTATTTTTATCCCCAGGGGTACAGGTCTGTGAATCGTCAGGTTTACACATTTCACAGCACTCATCATAGCCCATACCCTCCCCAATGTCCATTTCCCCACCACCCTCTCCCGTCCCCCCTCCCCCCCACAACCCTCAGTCTGTTTCTTGAGATTGAGTCTTTTATGGTTTGTCTCCCTCCCAATCCCATCTTTTCATTTTTTCTTTTCCTACCTCCCCCCAACCCCCCCCCGCCTTGCATCTCCACTTCCTCATATCAAAGAGATCATATGATAGTTGTTTTTCTCCGATTGACTTATTTTGCTAAGCATGATACCCTCTAGTTCCATCCACGTCGTCGCAAATGGCAAGATTTCATGTCTTTTGATGGCTGCATAGTATTCCATTGTGTATATATACCACTTCTTCTTTATCCATTCATCTGTTGATGGACATCTAGGCTCTTTCCACAGTTTGGCTATTGTGGACATTGCTGCTATAAACATTCGGGTGCACGTGCCCCTTCGGAGCACCACGTTTGTATCTTTAGGATATATACCCAGGAGTGCAATTGCTGGGTCGTAGGGTAGCTCTATTTTCAGTTTTTTGAGGAACCCCCACACTGTTTTCCAGAGTGGTTGCACCAGCTTGCATTCCCACCAGCAGTGTAGGAGGGTTCCCCTCTCTCCGCATCCTCGCCAGCATCTGTCATTTCTTGACTTGTTAATTTTAGCCATTCTGACTGGTGTGAGGTGGTATCTCATTGTGGTTTTGATTTGTATTTCCCTGATGCCGAATGATGTGGAGCATTTTTTCATGTGTCTGTTGGCCATCTGGATGTCTTCTTTGCAGAAATGTCTGTTCATATCCTCTGCCCATTTCTTGACTGGATTATTTGTTCTTTGGGTATTGAGTTTGATAAGCTCTTTATAGATTTTGGATACTAGCCCTTTATCTGATATGTCGTTTGCAAATATCTTCTCCCATTCTGTCAGTTGTCTTTTGGTTTTGTTGACTGTTTCCTTTGCTGTGCAAAAGCTTTTGATCTTGATGAAATCCCAATAGTTCATTTTTGCCCTTGCTTCTGTTGCCTTTGGCGATGTTCCTAGGAAGAAGTTGCTGCAGTTGAGGTCAAAGAGGTTGCTGCCTGCATTGTCCTCAAGGATTTTGACAGATTCCTTTCACACATTGAGGTCCTTCAACCATTTTGAGTCTATTTTCGTGTGTGGTGTAAGGAAATAGTTCAATTTCATTTTTCTGCATGTGGCTGTCCAATTTTCCCAGCACCATTTGTTGAAGAGGCTGTCTTTTTTCCATTGGATATTCTTTCCTGCTTTGTCGAAGATTAGTTGACCATAGAGTTGAGGGTCTATTTCTGGGCTCTCTATTCTGTTCCATTGGTCTATATGTCTGTTTTTGTGCCAGTACCATACTGTCTTGATGATGACAGCTTTGTAATAGAGCTTGAAGTCTGGAATTGTGATGCCACCGACTTTGGCTTTCTTTTTCAATATTCCTTTGGCTATTCGAGGTCTTTTCTGGTTCCATGTAAATTTTAGGATTATTTGTTCTATTTCTTTAAAAAAATGGATGGGATTTAGATAGGGATTGCATTAAATGTGTAGATTGCTTTAGGTAGAATAGACATTTTCACAATATTTTTTCTTCCAATCCATGAGCATGGAATATTTTTTCATTTCTTTGTGTCTTCCTCAATTTCTTTCATGAGTACTTTATAGTTTTCTGAGTATAGATTCTTTGCCTCTTTGGTTAGATTTATTCCTAGGTATCTTATGGTTTTGGGTGCGATTGTAAATGGGACTGACTCCTCAATTTCTCTTTCTTCTGTCTTCTTGTTAGTGTAAAGAAATGCGACTGATTTCTGTGCATTGACTATATCCTGACACTTTACTGAATTCCTGTATAAGTTCTAGCAGTTTTGGAGTGGAGCCTTTTGGGTTTTCCACATAGTATCATATCATCTGCAAAGAGTGATAGTTTGACTTCTTCTTTGCCGATTTGGATGCCTTTAATTTCTTTTTGTTGTCTGATTGCTGAGGCTAGGACTTCTAGTACTATATTGAACAGCAGTGGTGATAATGGACATCCTTGCCGTGTTCCTGACCTTAGCGGAAAAGCTTTCAGTTTTTCTCCATTGAGAATGATATTTGCGGTGGGTTTTTCATAGATGGCTTTGATAATATTGAGGTATGTGCCTTCTATCCCTACACTTTGAAGAGTTTTAATCAGGAGGGATACTGCACTTTGTCAAATGCTTTTTCAGCGTCTATTGAGAGTATCATATGGTTCTTACTCTTTCTTTTATTAATGTATTGTATCACATTGATGGATTTGCGGATGTTGAACCAACCTTGCAGCCCTGGAATAAATCCCACTTGGTCGTGGTGAATAATCCTTTTAATGTACTGTTGGATCCTATTGGCCAGTATTTTGGTGAGAATTTTCGCATCTGTGTTCATCAAGGATATTGGTCTGTAATTCTCTTTTTTGGTGGGATCCTTGTCTGGTTTTGGGATCAAGGTGATGCTGGCCTCATAGAATGAGTTTGGAAGTTTTCCTTCCATTTCTATTTTTTGGAACAGTTTCAGGAGAATAGGAATTAATTCTTCTTTAAATGTTTGGTAGAATTCCCCTGGGAAGCCGTCTGGTCCTGGACTTTTGTTTGTTTGGAGATTTTTGATGACTGTTTCAATCTCCTTACTGGTTATGGGTCTGTTCAGGTTATCTATTTCTTCCTGGTTCAGTTGTGGTAGTTTATACATCTCTAGAAATGTATCCATTTCTTCCAGATTGTCAAATTTGTTGGCGTAGAGTTGCTCGTAGTATGTTCTTATAATTGTTTGTATTTCTTTGGTGTTGGTTGTGATCTCTCCTCTTTCATTCATGATTTTATTTATTTGCGTCCTTTCTCTTTTCTTTTTGATAAGTCTGGCCAGGGGCTTATCAATCTTATTAATTCTTTCAAAGAACCAGCTCCTAGTTTTGTTGATTTGTTCTATTGTTTTTTTAGTTTCTATTTCATTGATTTCTGCTCTGATCTTTATGATTTCTCTTCTCCTGCTGGGTTTAGGCTTTCTTTATTGTTCTCTCTCCAGCTCCTTTAGGTGTAGGGTTAGGTTGTGTATTTGAGACCTTTCTTGTTTCTTGAGAAAGGCTTGCACCGCTATATATTTTCCTCTCAGGACTGCCTTTGTTGTGTCCCACAGATTTTGAACTGTTGTGTTTTCATTATCATTTGTTTCCATGAATTTTTTCAATTCTTCTTTAATTTCCTGGTTGACCCATTCATTTTTTAGAATGCTGTTTAGTCTCCATGTATTTGCGTTCTTTCCAAATTTCCTCTTGTGATTGAGTTCGAGCTTCAGAGCATTGTGGTCTGAAAATATGCAGGGAATGATCTTGATCTTTTGGTACCGATTGAGACCTGATTTATGACCCAGGATGTGGTCTATTCTGGAGAATGTTCCATGTGCAGTAGAGAAGAATGTATATTCAGTTGCTTTGGGATGGAATGTTCTGAATATATCTGTGATGTCCATCCGGTCCAGTGTGTCATTTAAGGCCTTTATTTCCTTGTTGATCTTTTGCTTAGATGATCTGTCCATTTCAGTGAGGGGAGTGTTAAAGTCCCCTGCTATTGGGGGGAGGAGTCAAGATGGCGGAGAAGTAGCAGGCTGAGACGACATCGGGTAGCAGGAGATCAGCTAGATAGCTTATCTAACCATTGTGAACACCTACAAATCCAACGGGAAATCGAAGAGAAGAAGAGCAACAATCCCAGAAACAGAAAATCGATCACTTTCTGAAAGGTAGGACCTGCGGAGAAGTGAATCCAAAGCACGGGAAGATAGACCCCGGGGGGAGGGGCCGGCACCCGGCAAGCGGCGGAGCGACGGAGCACAAAATCGGGACTTTTAAAAGTCGGCTCCACTGGGAGACATCGCTCCAGAGGCTAAACTGGGGGGAAACCCAGGCGGGGTCAGCATAACCCCAGGACCCGCGGGGTCACAGAAGGACTGGGGGTGTCTGAGTGCCGCAGAGCTCGCAGGTATTAGAGCGGGGAAGCCAGCTATAGCGACAAAGCCGAGGAGTGAGCTCTAAGCCCAGGGTTACCTTGTGCCGGTCGCAGGCTGGGTGGGCTCGGAGCGCGGCCGGAGGCCACGGAGACAAAAGCGACCCGGCGCTTTTCTCCAGCTCCAACAATTGACTGCTTTCCTCGAGGCGCGACCACAAGCCAGGGAGGCGGGGCTGTTGGGCGCTTTGCTCTGAGAGCGCACTGAGGAGCGGAACCCCAAGCTCTCGGCTCCTCCGGGCCGAGAGATTGGGAGGCCGCCATCTTCATTCCCGTCCTCCGGAACTCTACGGAAAGCGCTCAGGGAACAAAAGCTCCCGAAAGCAAACCCGAGCGGATCCCTTAGTCCGGCCCCTGGCAAGGGTGGTGCAATTCCGCCTGTGGCAAGGACACTTGAGAATCACTACAACAGGCCCCTCCCCCAGAAGATCAACAAGAAACCGATCCAAAACCAACTTCAGTCACCAAGAACAGCAGAATTCCACAGCAGGAGAAAGCAAATCCTACCTGGACAAAATGACAAGGCGGAAAAACTCACCTCAAAAAAAAGAACAAGAGGCCGTACCGAAGCCTGGAGACCTAATCAATACAGACATAGGTAGCATGACAGATCTAGAGTTCAGAATGACAATTCTCAAGGTTCTAGCTGGGCTCGAAAAAGGCATAGAAGATATTAGAGAAACCCTCTCCGGAGAGATAAAAGCCCTTTCTGGAGAAATAAAAGAACTAAAATCTAACCAAGTTGAAATCAAAAAAGCTATTCATGAGGTGCAATCAAAAATGGAAGCTCTCACTGCCAGGATAAATGAGGCAGAAGAAAGAATTAGTGACATAGAAGACCAAATGACAGAGAATAAAGAAGCTGAGCAAAAGAGAGACAAACAACTACTGGAACACGAGGAGAGGATTCGAGAGATAAGTGACACCATAAGACGACACAACATTAGAATAATTGGGATTCCAGAAGAAGAAGAAAGAGAGAGGGGAGCAGAAGGTATATTGGAGACAATTATTGGAGAGAATTTCCCTAATATGGCAAAGGGAACAAACATCAAAATCCAGGAAATGCTAAGAACACCCCTCAAAATCAATAAAAATAGGTCCACACCTCGTCACCTGATAGTAAAATTAACAAGTCTTAGCGACAAAGAGAAAATCCTGAAAGCAGCCCGGGAAAAGAAGTCTGTAACATACAAGGGTAAAAACATTAGATTGGCAGCGGACCTATCCACAGAGACCTGGCAGGCCAGAAAGAACTGGCATGATATATTCAGAGCACTAAACGAGAAAAACATGCAGCCAAGAATACTATATCCGGCTAGGCTATCATTGAAAATAGAAGGAGAGATAAAGAGCTTCCAGGACAAACAAAAGCTGAAAGAATTTGCAAACACCAAACCAGCTCTACAGGAAATATTGAAAGGGGTCCTCTAAGCAAAGAGAGACCCTAAAAGTAGTAGATCAGAAAGAAACAGAAACAATATACAGTAACAATCACCTTACAGGCAATACAATGGCACTAAATTCATATCTCTCAATAGTTACCCTGAATGTTAATGGGCTAAATGCCCCAATCAAAAGACACAGGGTATCAGAATGGATAAAAAAACAAAACCCATCCATATGCTGCCTACAAGAAACTCATTTTAGACCCGAAGACACCTCCAGATTTAAAGTGAGGGGGTGGAAAACAATGTACCATGCTAATGGACATCAGAAGAAAGCTGGGGTGGCAATCCTTATATCAGATCAATTAGATTTTAAGCCAAAGACTATAATAAGAGATGAGGAAGGACACTATATCATACTCAAAGGGTCTGTCCAACAAGAAGATCTAACAATCTTAAATATCTATGCCCCTAACATGGGAGCAGCCAACTATATAAACCAATTAATAACAAAATCAAAGAAATACATCGACAGTAATACAATAATAGCAGGGGACTTTAACACTCCCCTCACTGAAATGGACAGATCATCTAAGCAAAAGATCAACAAGGAAATAAAGGCCTTAAATGACACACTGGACCAGATGGACATCACAGATATATTCAGAACATTCCATCCCAAAGCAACAGAATATACATTCTTCTCTAGTGCACATGGAACATTCTCCAGAATAGACCACATCCTGGGTCATAAATCAGGTCTCAATCGGTACCAAAAGATTGAGATCATTCCCTGCATATTTTCAGACCACAATGCTCTGAAGCTCGAACTCAATCACAAGAGGAAATTTGGAAAGAACGCAAATACATGGAGACTAAACAGCATCCTTCTAAAAAATGAATGGGTCAACCAGGAAATTAAAGAAGAATTGAAAAAATTCATGGAAACAAATGATAATGAAAACACAACAGTTCAAAATCTGTGGGACACAACAAAGGCAGTCCTGAGAGGAAAATATATAGCAGTGCAAGCCTTTCTCAAGAAACAAGAAAGGTCTCAAATACACAACCTAACCCTACACCTAAAGGAGCTGGAGAGAGAACAACAAAGAAAGCCCAAACCCAGCAGGAGAAGAGAAATCATAAAGATCAGAGCAGAAATCAATGAAATAGAAACTAAAAAAACAATAGAACAAATCAACAAAACTAGGAGCTGGTTCTTTGAAAGAATTAATAAAATTGATAAGCCCCTGGCCAGACTTATCAAAAAGAAAAGAGAAAGGACGCAAATAAATAAAATCATGAATGAAAGAGGAGAGATCACAACCAACACCAAAGAAATACAAACAATTATAAGAACATACTACGAGCAACTCTATGGCAACAAATTTGACAACCTGGAAGAAATGGATATATTTCTAGAGATGTATAAACTACCACAACTGAACCAGGAAGAAATAGATAACCTGAACAGACCCATAACCAGTAAGGAGATTGAAACAGTCATCAAAAATCTCCAAACAAACAAAAGTCCAGGACCAGACGGCTTCCCAGGGGAATTCTACCAAACATTTAAAGAAGAATTAATTCCTATTCTCCTGAAACTGTTCCAAAAAATAGAAATGGAAGGAAAACTTCCAAACTCATTCTATGAGGCCAGCATCACCTTGATCCCAAAACCAGACAAGGATCCCACCAAAAAAGAGAATTACAGACCAATATCCTTGATGAACACAGATGCGAAAATTCTCACCAAAATACTGGCCAATAGGATCCAACAGTACATTAAAAGGATTATTCACCACGACCAAGTGGGATTTATTCCAGGGCTGCAAGGTTGGTTCAACATCCGCAAATCCATCAATGTGATACAATACATTAATAAAAGAAAGAGTAAGAACCATATGATACTCTCAATAGATGCTGAAAAAGCGTTTGACAAAGTGCAGCATCCCTTCCTGATTAAAACTCTTCAAAGTGTAGGGATAGAAGGCACATACCTCAATATTATCAAAGCCATCTATGAAAAACCCACCGCAAATATCATTCTCAATGGAGAAAAACTGAAAGCTTTTCCGCTAAGGTCAGGAACACGGCAGGGATGTCCGTTATCACCACTGCTGTTCAATATAGTACTAGAAGTCCTAGCCTCAGCAATCAGACAACAAAAAGAAATTAAAGGCATCCAAATCGGCAAAGAAGAAGTCAAACTATCACTCTTTGCAGATGATATGATACTATATGTGGAAAACCCAAAAGGCTCCACTCCAAAACTGCTAGAACTTATACAGGAATTCAGTAAAGTGTCAGGATATAAAGTCAATGCACAGAAATCAGTCGCATTTCTTTACACTAACAACAAGACAGAAGAAAGAGAAATTGAGGAGTCAGTCCCATTTACAATCGTACCCAAAACCATAAGATACCTAGGAATAAATCTAACCAAAGAGGCAAAGAATCTATACTCAGAAAACTATAAAGTACTCATGAAAGAAATTGAGGAAGACACAAAGAAATGGAAAAATATTCCATGCTCATGGATTGGAAGAACAAATATTGTGAAAATGTCTATTCTACCTAAAGCAATCTACACATTTAATGCAATCCCTATCTAAATCCCATCCATTTTTTTTAAAGAAATAGAACAAATAATCCTAAAATTTATATGGAACCAGAAAAGACCTCGAATAGCCAAAGGAATATTGAAAAAGAAAGCCAAAGTCGGTGGTATCACAATTCCAGACTTCAAGCTCTATTACAAAGCTGTCATCATCAAGACAGTATGGTACTGGCACAAAAACAGACATATAGACCAATGGAACAGAATAGAGAGCCCAGAAATAGACCCTCAACTCTATGGTCAACTAATCTTCGACAAAGCAGGAAAGAATATCCAATGGAAAAAAGACAGCCTCTTCAACAAATGGTGCTGGGAAAATTGGACAGCCACATGCAGAAAAATGAAATTGGACTATTTCCTTACACCACACATGAAAATAGACTCAAAGTGGATGAAGGACCTCAATGTGCGAAAGGAATCTATCAAAATCCTTGAGGACAATGCAGGCAGCAACCTCTTTGACCTCAACCGCAGCAACTTCTTCCTAGGAACATCGCCAAAGGCAACAGAAGCAAGGGCAAAAATGAACTATTGGGATTTCATCAAGATCAAAAGCTTTTGCACAGCAAAGGAAACAGTTAACAAAACCAAAAGACAACTGACAGAATGGGAGAAGATATTTGCAAACGACATATCAGATAAAGGGCTCGTATCCAAAATCTATAAAGAGCTTATCAAACTCAATACCCAAAGAACAAATAATCCAGTCAAGAAATGGGCAGAGGACATGAACAGACATTTCTGCAAGGAAGACATCCAGATGGCCAACAGACACATGAAAAAATGCTCCACATCACTCGGCATCAGGGAAATACAAATCAAAACCACAATGAGATACCACCTCACACCAGTCAGAATGGCTAAAATTAACAAGTCAAGAAATGACAGATGCTGGCGAGGATGCGGAGAGAGGGGAACCCTCCTACACTGTTGGTGGGAATGCAAGCTGGTGCAACCACTCTGGAAAACAGTGTGGAGGTTCCTCAAAAAACTGAAAATAGAGCTACCCTACGACCCAGCAGTTGCACTCCTGGGTATATATCCTAAAGATACAAACGTGGTGCTCCGAAGGGGCACGTGCACCCGAATGTTTATAGCAGCAATGTCCACAATAGCCAAACTGTGGAAAGCGCCTAGATGTCCATCAACAGATGAATGGATAAAGAAGAAGTGGTATATATACACAATGGAATACTATGCAGCCATCAAAAGACATGAAATCTTGCCATTTGCGACGACGTGGATGGAACTAGAGGGTATCATGCTTAGCGAAATAAGTCAATCGGAGAAATATAACTATCATATGATCTCTTTGATATGAGGAAGTGGAGATGCAAGGTGGGGGGGTTTGGGGGGAGGTAGGAAAAGAAAAAATGAAAAGATGGGATTGGGAGGGAGACAAACCATAAAAGACTCTATCTCAAGAAACAGACTGAGGGTTGCGGGGGGGAAGGGGGATGGGAGAGGGTGGTGGGGAAATGGACATTGGGGAGGGTGTGGGCTATGATGAGTGCTGTGAAATGTGTAAACCAGACGATTCACAGACCTGTACCCCTGGGGATAAAAATACATTATATGTTTATTAAAATAAAAAAATTAAAAATAAATAAATAAATTAATTAAAAAAAAAAAAGTCCCCTGCTATTATTGTATTACTGTCGATGTATTTCTTTGATTTTGTTATTAATTGGTTTATATAGTTGGCTGCTCCCATGTTAGGGGCATAGATATTTAAGATTGTTAGATCTTCTTGTTGGACAGACCCTTTGAGTATGATATAGTGTCCTTCCTCATCTCTTATTATAGTCTTTGGCTTAAAATCTAATTGATCTGATATAAGGATTGCCACCCCAGCTTTCTTCTGATGTCCATTAGCATGGTACATTGTTTTCCACCCCCTCACTTTAAATCTGGAGGTGTCTTCGGGTCTAAAATGAGTTTCTTGTAGGCAGCATATTGATGGGTTTTGTTTTTTTATCCATTCTGATACCCTGTGTCTTTTGATTGGGGCATTTAGCCCATTCACATTCAGGGTAACTATTGAGATATATGAATTTAGTGCCATTGTATTGCCTGTAAGGTGACTGGTACTGTATATTGTCTCTGTTTCTTTCTGATCTACTCCTTTTAGGGTCTCTCTTTGCTTAGAGGACCCCTTTCAATATTTCCTGTAGAGCTGGTTTGGTGTTTTGCAAATTCTTCCAGCTTTTGTTTGTCCTGGAAGCTCTTTATCTCTCCTTCTATTTTCAATGATAGCCTAGCCGGATATAGTATTCTTGGCTGCATGTTTTTCTCGTTTAGTGCTCTGAATATATCATGCCAGTTCTTTCTGGCCTGCCAGGTCTCTGTGGATAGGTCCACTGCCAATCTAATGTTTTTACCCTTGTATGTTACAGACTTCTTTTCCCAGGCTGCTTTCAGGATTTTCTCTTTTTCTCTAAGACTTGTAAATTTTACTATCAGGTGACGAGGTGTGGACCTATTTTTATTGATTTTGAGGGGCGTTCTTAGCATTTCCTGGATTTTGATGTTTGTTCCCTTTGCCATATTAGGAAATTCTCTCCAATAATTGTCTCCAATATACCTTCTGCTCCCCTCTCTCTTTCTTCTTCTTCTGGAATCCCAATTATTCTAATGTTGTGTCATCTTATGGTGTCACTTATCTCTCGAATTCTCTCCTCGTGGTCCAGTATTTGTTTGTCTCTCTTTTGCTCAGCTTCTTTATTCTCTATCATTTCATCTTCTATGTCACTAATTCTTTCTTCTGCCTCATTTATCTGGCAGTGAGAGCTTCCATTTTTGATTGCACCTCATGAATAGCTTTTTTGATTTCAACTTGGTTAGATTTTAGTTCTTTTATTTCTCCAGAAAGGGCTTTTATCTCTCCGGAGAGGGTTTCTCTAATATCTTCTATGCCTTTTTCGAGCCCGGCTAGAACCTTGAGAATTGTCATTCTGAACTCTAGATCTGTCATGTTACCTATGTCCATATTGATTAGGTCTCCAGCCTTCGGTACGGCCTCTTGTTCTTTTTTTTGAGGTGAGTTTTTCCGCCTTGTCATTTTGTCCAGATAAGATTTGCTTTCTCCTGCTGTGGAATTCCGCTGTTCTTGGTGAGCGAAGTTGGTTTTGGATGGGTTTCTTGTTGATCTTCTGGGGGAGGGGCCTGTTGTAGTGATTCTCAAGTGTCTTTGCCGCAGGTGGAATTGTACCGCCCTTGCCAGAGGCCGGGCTAAGGAATCCGCTTGGGTTCGCTTTCAGGAGCTTTTGTTCCCTGAGCGCTTTCCGTAGAGTTCCGGAGGACGGGAATGAAGATGGCGGCCTCCCAATCTCTCGGCCCGGAGGAGCCGAGAGCTTGGGGTTCCACTCCTCAGTGCGCTCTCAGAGCAAAGCGCCCAATAGCCCCGCCTCCCTGGCTTGCGGTCGCGCCTCAAGGAAAGCAGTCAATTGCTGGAGCTGGAGAAAAGCGCCGGGTCGCTTTTGTCTCCGCGGCCTCCGGCCGCGCTCCGAGCCCACCCAGCCTGCGACCAGCACAAGGTAACCCCAGGCTTAGAGCTCACTCCTCGGCTTTGTCGCTGTAGCCGGCTTCCCCGCTCTAATACCTGTGAGCTCTGCGGCACTCAGACACCCTCAGTCCTTCTGTGACCCTGCGGAACCTGGGGTTATGCTGACCCCGCCTGGGTTTCCCCCCAGTTTAGCCTCTGGAGCGATGTCTCCCAGTGGAGCCGACTTTTAAAAGTCCCGATTTTGTGCTCCGTCGCTCCGCCGCTTGCCTGGTGCCGGCCCCTCCCCCCGGGGTCTATCTTCCCGTCGCTTTGGATTCATTTCTCCACAGGTCCTACCTTTCAGAAAGTGATCGATTTTCTGTTTCTGGAATTGTTGCTCTTCTTCTCTTTGATTTCCCGTTGGATTTGTAGGTGTTCACAATGGTTAGATAAGCTATCTAGCTGATCTCCTGCTACCCGATGTCGTCTCAGCCTGCTACTTCTCCGCCATCTTGACTCCTCCCTTATGTCGAGCCTCCATTTTTTATTGCATCTCATTAATATCCTTCTTGATTTCTACTTGATTAGGCTTAGTTCTTTTATTTCTCCATAAAGGGATTCTCTAGTATCTCCTATGCTTTTTCAAGCCCAGCTAGTATCTTTATAATCATCATTCAAAACTTTAGTTCTGACATCTTATTAATGTCCGTATTGATTTGGTACCTTGTAGTTGGTACTGCTTCTTGTCTTTTTTTTTGAGGTGAGTTTTTCCATTTTGTCATTTTGTCCAGTGAAGAACAGATGAATGAGAACATAATATTCAAAGGGAAACAATTGCGCCAGAAAAATATACACTAAACAAATCAGAAGAATCTTGAAACTGGGAGGGGGGGTGGGATGAAAGGAGAAGAGAAAAAGAAATATGATCAGGCTGGTGAATATAGCAGAGCCACACACTAGATTTTAGATGCATTTTGGTCTGTTAGAAGAAACTGCCCCCCAAAATTTTAAAGAAATAAAAACATGCATACAAAAATAAGGGTAAATATGAAGAAAGGGTAGAATATGACTATAAAGATGAAAAGTAAAAAATATTTTAAAAAAGGAATTGATAAGATAAGCAGTTGTTTGAAAAAAAAGAAAGGAAAAAAAAAGGAGAGAATGTGATCAGGCGGTAGACTAGAACAAAGCCATACACTAGATTTGGGGTATAATTTGGTCTGTTAGAAGAAACTGTATCTCAGAATTTTAAAGAAATAAAAACATATATATACAAAAATAAGATTAAATACAATGAAGAGATAGAATATTACTTTAAAAATGAAAGTTAAAAAAGATTTTAAAAAGGAATTGATAAGATGTTGGTTGAGAAAAGAAAGACAAAAAAGAAAAAAAAAGAAAAAATAAAGAAAATTAAAAAAAAAATTGAAAGACTTTGAAAGACTAAAGAATCATGGGGAAAAAAAGCCATGAATTCTATGTGCTATATGGCCCTAATGCTGGAGTTTTGCAGTACTCATTGATCAGAAAATTGATCTTGGCTGGATGTTCTTCCTTATCTTCTGAGGGAGGGGCCTATTGTAGTGATTCTCAAATGTCTTTGCCTGAGGTGGAATTGTACTGCCCTAGCCAGGGGTCAGGCTAAATAATCTGCTCAGGTTTGCTCTCAGTAGCTTTTGTTCCCTGAAAATGTTCCATATAGCATTGGAGGACAAGAATGAAAATGGCAGCTTCCCAGTCTCAGGCTCTGGAGGAGGTCAGTCCTGTCTCCCTGGTCTCTGTCTGCACTCTGTGCTCACTTGGCCCATGGCTGAACATTTCTATCTTAGGCCAATGGCCCTATTTGTAGTCTCCAAACCCAGCAGATTCCTGCAGTACACTCCTGTGCCACTCCTCCTAGAGAAGGAAGGGGACTCTCCCTGGATCTGCCACTTGTTGGGTCCTTGCTCTAAGAGTAGTGGCTCAACTGTGCTGCAGATCATGGTTTGTGGCAAACCCAAGCTGAGAGCCTACTCCTTGTCTCCATCTTTGCAGCCAGCTTCCCTGCTCCAGTACTTGGGAGCTCTGTCACACTCAGGCACCCTCAGTCTTTCTCTCACCTCAAGGGCCCTGAGTCCACACTGTCCCAATGAGGGTTCCACCTGCCACTTAGCCACTGGAGTGATGTACCTCAGTGGAGCAGACTTCTAAAAGTTCTGATTTTTTGTTCCACTGCTCTATCACTTGCTGGGAGCCAGCTGACAGAGGATCCCTCTCCCTGCAATCTATCTTCCCAAATATCATCTCAGATTCACTTCTTTGCACATTCTACCTTCCAGAAAGTGGTTGCTTTTCTGTTCATAGAATTGCTGCTGTTCTTTTTCTTTTTTTTCCCCTTTTGATGTCCTGTTAAGTTTGTAGGGGTTCAGAATGGTTTGGTAACTACCTAGCTGAATTCCTGGGACCAGGCAAAATTTAGGTCTCCTACTCCTCTGCCATCTTGTTCCTCCTATTTTTTTTATTATGTTATGTTAGTCACCATACTATATCATTAGTTTTTGATGTAGTGTTCCATGATTCATTATTTGCATCTAACACCCAGTGCTCATTACAACTTTTTTTTTTTTTAAATTTTGGGATCTAGATTCCTTTTTTTTTTCTTTTTAAATTAACATATAATGTATTATTTGCCCCGGGGTACAGGTTTGTGAATCATCAGGCTTACACATTTCACAGCACTCACCATAGCTCATACCCTCCCCAATATCCATAACCCAGCCACCCTATCCCTATCCCTACCCTCCACCTACAAGCAACCCTGTTTCATGCGATTAAGAGTCTTACAGTTTGTCTCACTCCCAATCTCATCTTGTTCGGATCGAGATGCTTTCATTTTTTATTTTTTAATTTTTAATATTTTAAAAGATTGTATTTATTTATTTGACAGAGAGAGATCACAAGTAAGCAGAGGGGCAGGCAGAGAGAGAGGGGGAAGCAGGCTCCCTGTTGAGCAGAGAGCCCGGTGTGGAGCTCAATCGCAGGACCCTGAGATCATTACCTGAGCTGAAGGCAGAGATTTAACCCCCTGAGCCACCCAGGTGCCCCTATAGATGCTTTTAATAAGCTGACCAAAATGCACCCAGGATCTAGTTTTTCTGTTCTGTGTGTGTGTGTGTGTGTGTGTGTGTGCATGCACACGCATGGTTTGTTTTGTTTTCCTTTGCTTTTTTAAAAAATTGTTTTGTTTTGTTTTTATTGGATTTTTCTTTCTTCTTTTATTTTCTGGACAAAATGATGAGATGCAGCAATTCATCCCAAAATAAAGAACAAAAGTTAGAACTCATAGCCAGGTATTTAATCAGTACAGATGTAAGTAAGATGTCTGAACTAGAATTTAAAGTAATGGTTATAGTGATATTAGTTGGGCTTAAAAAAGCATAGAAGACACTAGACAATCCCATACTACAGAGATAAAAGAACTAGTCTAGTCAGGCTGAAATTAAAAATGCTATTTATGGTGCAATCCCAAATGGAGGCCATAAAATTGAGCATGGATGAATCAGAAGAGTCAGTCAGTGATAGGGGAGATAAAATTATGGGAAAAATGAAGACGAAAAGAAGAGGGTAAAAAGGTAATGGCCCATGAAGGTAGACCTGGAGAACTCAGTGACTTATTAAAATGTAATAACATTTGTATCTTAGGAGTCCCAGAAGATGAAGAGAGATAAAAAGGGGTATACAGTTAATTTGAACATATTATAGCTGACAACTTCCCTAATCTGGGGAAGGACACAGACCTGAAAATCCAAGAAACACAGGGAACTTCCTTTAACTTCAACAAAAGCTGACCATTGCCAAGGAGTGTCATAGTTAAATTCACAAAATACACAGACAAGGAAAAAATCCTGAAAGCAGAAAGAGGAAAGAAAGTCCTTAACCTACAAGGAAAGAACAGATCAGATTTATAGCAAATATATCCACAGATATGTGTCAGAGCATGCAGAAGGGGCAGAAAATATTCAACATGCTGAATGGGGAAAATTATGCAGCCAAGAAATCTTTATCCAACAAAGCTGTCATTCAGAATAGAAAGAGAGATAAAGAGTTTCCTAGACAAACAAAAACTAAAGGAGTTTGTGGCCACTAACCCAGCCCTGCAAGAAATTTTAAGGGGGACTCTTTGAATGGAGAAAAAAAAAAAAAAGACCAAAAGAAACAAAGACTAGAAAGGACCAGAGAATATCAACAGAAACATCAACTCTACAGGTAACACAATGGCACTAAATTTATATCTTTCAATAATCACTCTGAATTTAAATATACTAAATGCTCCAATCAAAAGACATAGGACATCAGAATGGATTAAAAAACAAGATCCATCTATATGCTACCAACAAGAAACTCATTTTAGACCTAAAGATAGCTGTAGATTGAAGGTGAGGAAATGATGAACCATATGTCATGCTCACGGTTGTCAAAAGAAAGCCAGAGTAGCCATACTTACATTAGACAAACTAGATTTCAAACCAAAGACTGTGACAAGAGATGAAGAAGGACATTGTATCATAACTAAGGAATCTATTCATCAAAAAGATCTAATTATCATAATTTATGCTCCCAACTTGGGAACACCCAAATATAAATCAATTAGTAATAAACATAAAGAAACTCTTAATAATAAACATAAAGAATAATAACACAATAATTGCAAAGGACTTTAACATCCCACTCACAGAAATGTACAGATCATCTTAGAATATCAAAAAGGAAACAAGGGCTTTGAATAACACATTGGACCAGATGGAATTAACAGATATATTCACAACATTTCACCCTAAAGCAGCAGAATACACATTCTTTTCAAGGGCACATGGAATATTCTCCAGAGTAGATCATATATTTGGTCACAAGTCAGCCCTCAAAAAGTACAAAAATATTGAGATTATACCATGATTACTTTCAGACAATCATGCTTTAAAATTTGGAGTCAACCATAATAAAAAATCTGGAAAGTCCTCAAATACATGGAAGTTAAAGAATATCCTACTAAGAAATAGATGGGCCAACCAGGAAATTAAAGAAGAGATAAAAAAGTACATGGAAGCCAAATGAAAATAAAAACATGATAGTCCAAAACCTTTCGGATGCAGCAAAGGCAGTGCTAAGAGGGAGGAGGTATAGTGCAATACAGGCCTATCTGAAGAAGCAAGAAAAGTCTCAAATACACAACCTAACCTTACACCCAAAGGAGCTAGAAAAGGAACAGCAACTAAAGTGTAAAGCCAGCAGAAGAAGGGAAATAAAGATTAGAGCAAAAATAAATGATATTGAAACAACCAAACAAACAAAAACAACAGTAGAACAGATTAACAAAATTAAGAGCTAGTTCTTCAAAATAATTGATAAACTGCCAGCCAGACTTATCAAAAAGAAAGGGAAAGGACCCAAATAGATAAAATCACAAAGAAACAGGAGTGATCACAACCAACACCAAAGAAATACAAGCAATTACAAGAGAATACTATGAAAAATTATACGCCAAAAACTGGGCAATCTGGGAGAAATGGACAAATTCCTAGAAACCTACAAACTACCAAAACTGAAACAGGAAGAAACAGAAAATTTGAACAGACCTATAACTGGCTAAGAACTTGAATCAGTAATTAAAAGTCTCCCAACAAACAAAAGTCCTGGGCGATGGCTTCCTGGGGGATTTCTACCAGACATTTAGAGTTAATATCTATCCTTTGTTCCCAAAAATAGAAGTGGAAGGGAAACTTCCAAATTAATTCTACAAAGCCTACAGAAGAAAGAAAACAAATGAACGTGTGGGAAGGGCGAAAAGAAAAAAAAAGGAGAGAGAGAAATAAACCATTAGAGACTCTGAACAGAGAACAAGCTGAAGGTTGATGGAGGGAAGTGGGTGGGGGAAATGCTAGGTGGGTAACGGGTATTAAAGAGGGTGCTTGTGATGAGCTCTGGATGTTGTATGTAAGTGATGAATCACTGAATTCTACTCCAGAAACCAATATTGCACTAACTAAAACTTAGTTCACTAACTAAAATTTAAATTAAAAATAATTTTCTATGGATAGGTGTTTAGGTCATTTCCAGACATTTTGCTCTTTAGAAGCAAAAAAGGAGAAACCATTGTAATGAGTAAGTCTGCACATACATCAATTCCCAGAAGTGCAATTTCAGGATTAAAGGGTAGTACATATATAATTTAATAAATATTGTTAAATTGTTCTGTATAATGGTTTTGTCATTGTTTTCTAACTAGCAATATATGAGAATGTTTTTCTATTAAAATTGGAGAAGTTGAATACATTTTTACAGCTTAGGGTACAGTTTTCCTTCTTTTCTTTTGAACTCTTCCTGGGTTTTTATTTTTTTTCCCCATTTTTTGTGGTAGTATTAGACTTCTTAAAATTGAGTTTTTATTTATTTATTTATTTATTTATTTTGAATTTTTTATTTTTTAAATTTCTATTCAGTGTACCAGAATTTATTGTTTATGCACCTCACCCAGTGCTCCATGCAATACGTGCCCTCCATAATACCCACCACCAGGCTCACCCAACTTATTTATTTAATTTTTAAAATAAAAAATTCTTTATAAATTGGGAAAATTAATCCTTTGTAAGTTGAGTTATAAGTATTTTTTCATAGTTTTCTTTTGTCTTTTGCCTGCCATCACTACCTCCTCTTTTTAAAATGTGTCATGCAAAAGTTATTTACATTTCTTTGTGCTGTTAAATTCATGTCTTTTTTTGTTTTAAATCATAGTTGAAAAGTTCTGTATACTCCAATGTTATAAAGCATTTTGCCCTTCTTTTTGACCAAGATCTTTGTGATTTCATTTTACACATTTAAATTATTGATCCATTTGGAATGTATTCTTTTATATGGTGTAAGAAATGGATGCAACTCATCCTTTGCAAGATGGTAAGCAGGTCTCCCCAAATTCTTTAATAAAATGTTTATCTTCACCTCAATGATTTCATATATAACCTTTATGATGAAAAACATTCCTGTGGGGTTTTGGATATGTTGGTGGACAATCAGTTGTGTTTTATGAGATCAGCGTGCCAACACCATGGGTTTACTTTGTTGAGACTCTGTGGAATGTTTTACTATGTTGGAAGGAAAATATCCCTTTATATTTTTTCTTTTTAGTTTTTTTTTGGCTATCCTTAATTATTTATCTTTTCATATGAATTATAGAGAGTATGTGGGTATTATATAAGACTGATGAATCACAGACCAGTACCTCTGAAACAAATAATACATTATATGTTAACTTAAAAAAAAAAGAATCAATCCTTTAGATTAGTTTTAAAAATTATTATTTTGATTAGGATTATAATAAATCTTTTTTTTAAAGATTTTATTTATTTATTTGACAGAGAGAGATTACAAGTAGGCAGAGAGGCAGGCAGAGAGAGGAAGGGAAACAGGCTCCCTGCTGAGCAGAAAGCCTGATGTGGGGCTTGATCCCAGGACCCTGGGACCCTGGGATCATGACCTGAGCCGAAGGCAGAGGCTTTAACCCACTGGGCCACCCAGACGCCCCAGGATTATAATAAATCTTAAGTTAACTTCAAGAAAGTTAACATCTTTTTAATATCAAGTTTTTTCTATAAAAGAACATGTTATTCAATTATAATTTATATGTAAAATTTTCCACATGTCTGATTTACATGGTTATGGTAAATTTATTCCAAAGTATATTGGCCTATGTAATATCAATGGCAAATGGAATTATATTTTCCATTATAGCATCTAACTGCTTGTCATTTCATATTTTAAAGCTTTTGATTTTTAGCTATTAATTTTGTATGCTAATATTTTACTAAATTAGTGTTTTTCTATTTAAATTTTTGGCTACAGTTTTGCCCATTATTTCCAGTTTTTACATTTTGCTTCCCCCCCCTTCCATCTAATTGCATTAGTTAATAGCTAAAGTACAAGTTTAAAATAGCAATGATGTCAGTGGATATCATTGTCATTTGGTGATGGCATATTTTTTAGTGTTATCTGGATTCATTCTGTTAATATTTCATTTAAGAGTTTTATATTGATATTTACAACTGAGTTAACATGCATTATTTATTGTATACTCTTTGTTAAATTTTGGAGTCAACGTTATAGTTCATAAAATTGAAAGTTTTCTTTAGTTATTCTTTGGAACAATTTGAGTTGCATTGGACTTATATGCAAATCTTTTTCAAAGATTTGGTATAATTTTCCCTGGAAATTATTTGGACCTGATACTTTTATTATTGAGGAGATGTTATCTGTTTACAATTTCTTTTCCCATACTTTCTTCGGAAATTAGCTTCTTTAGATTTTCAATCTTTTCTTTAGTTTTGTTAAATTATATTTCCATCCATGCTTTCAAATATATTTGTAGAGTTGTGCAAATTAGTTTCATATGATTAAAAAAGTACTGATTCTCTATTACCCTACTCAGAGATAGCCTTTTGGGTCATCTGGCAAGTAGATAAGCATAGTCACCCCCAAATAGTATATATTTCCTTCAAAACCATGCATGTTATACCAAATGTTGTGGCACCTTAGAAAGTACAGGCTAAAAAAAAAAAAAAAAAAAAAAAAAAAAAAAGAAAGAAAAGAAAGTACAGGCTCTGGTACTGTGCATGCCCTTGCTCATTGCCCCACCCCTGGAAACTTCATTTTCTGCACCTTTATGGGATTTGTCTATAAATATCCACTTAGCCATCACCGTTTGTTATTCTTGTGTCTTATCAAAGCCTCTAAAGCCCCTGCTATTTCATGCTCTGTAGGTCTTTAAAAGCCATAGGCTCTGTGGAGTCATGTTGGTCAAATTCTCTGAGGATTAAATTGTGGCATAGCTGAGATGCTTACTTTTTTTCCTTAAAGGTGTGAGAGTTATGTGTTTCCCCTGCTTACGAAAGAAAAACCTTGCAGGCTCAAATACTGTGTGCTCTATCCCAGAGACTATCAATTTTTTTTCCCCAGTAAGAAAATCTCATATAGAAGAATATTTCAATTAGATTCACCCTTTGGTTAAGATACTCATAATATACCGTCTGTTTCCAGGAGCTCTCCATCTTCTGTATAAGCCAAAATGGAGAGCTAAGAGGGGATTTGGTAGCCAAATGTTTTTACGGCCCATTATCTGTAGCTCAGAAATGCTAATGGAAAACTCTACCATTGATATTGGCTCCCTAATTTCAATAGGGATGAGGCTGTGGATGTAGGACAGTTACAGAGGTGAGGTTGGTCCTATCCATAGCTCACATCTTCCATCTGCTTCTGGACACTCCATGTTGCTGCTGCCCTACATGCTGAGACCAACCACCTGAATAGATCCTCTTTGTCCTCTGCCTCTGTGTATCTGGAGCTCAAAGTTCTGGACAAAATGAATGAATTTAATGAACAAAGCTTAGGTCATGGGCTTTGTTTTAGCTGCAAAAAAAGTCTGTAAAATGAGCATCTAGTACTTCAATTCTAGGTAAGAGACAGTGACCAGGTCCTCAGGAATGTACTCCAATGACTTGCATTCCAAAAAAATGTCTTTCACAGTGAGCAGGTCTTCAGGTAGGTGCTCCAATTACTTGCATCCCAAGAAGTGTCTTTCATTTGTCCCGATTTCACTGTCTATTTTTCTATCTTCTCTAATGTTGCAGGTCTTACTCTTCCTTCACTTGGAGTTGGTGGGAACCGCTTATTCTCATGCCATGTTGGTTGTTCTCCCTAGGTTACTGACCTCTGCACCCCCTCCACATGTGGGCTGCAGTTGCTTTGGGGCAGTTCCTATCTCTGCATTCCATTAGTAATTTTGTCAGCAGGACAGATGTGTCTTCAAGACAACACTCAGAAAGTGGGCCAGCGTAGCCCTTCCCTAATTTATATACCTTGCGGGATCTTCTGGCACCCTCAGTGGGGGGCAGAACACCAACATCTGGCTTCTGCTATTACCTGACACTACAGAGAACCCTAAAGCCTGTCTTCTCCCTAAAGCATGCAACCCTAGACAGACTTTACAAACACTCCCAACTTCTCCCGCTTACAGTGGTTTATTCTAAGCAACCATCTTTCCAGACCTGGAATAGGAGTTTGTCCCAGATAAATCATCACTTTATTGTCTACAATCTTGATGGATATTTTTCATAACATGGATTTTGTGATGTTACATTCAGTTTGAAAGCCCTGTGATTTTTATCACCTTGTGATTATCTGGGCCATGCAAGTCTCTACCTAAACTTGGCAGCACTTTAAGAACTTACCAGGAATAGCTGAATGTTTTGGGCAGAAATTGCTTTTCTCTGTGAATTCTTCCCTCTGCCTCTTTCTGAGATGATCTGTGAAGCTTGGAGTGAGAAATGCACAGGGTGTGCAATCCCTATCCCTAGAAGAACCTGCTTTAGGAGGGGCCGGCCAGTATGGCTGTGTGCAGGGGCCTCAGGACTGCTGAAGAGAGCCCACTGGGTATATTGGTATGGAAGTCCCTACCGAAGACCACTAGCTGAAGGTGTGGCCCTGAATGGAATGGGAGTGGTGCATGCAGCGACATGGGATGAGGCAGAAGTGGCCTGATGCCAGTCTGGAGTTGGAATTTGTCATCTGCCTTAACCTCACTTTACCTATGTGAAGTTTTATTTTCTACCCCACCACTCACACAGAGCAATAAGAAAGGCATAAGAAAATAAATCAAGTTCAAGTCACAAGGCAAGCCCAGCAAAATCTCTTCATAGTCAGAGGATTGACAATAAAAGTAGGGCCTTGTGCTGGTAATCATCTTACCCAGCGACCAACCACACTTTCAAGTGTCTTAATTTCACTAAAGATTGTGAAAAGTCTATCGGTGAAGTCTATCAGTTTGTAAAAAGCAAAAAAGTAAATGGACAACAACTTTTCAAAACCAGAATGTCCATTTTTAAAAGATGATTTACTTTTCTCCTGAATAAAACAATGACAAAATAGTCATGCTTATTTTACACATCTCCATATTTAGCTCTTTCACAAGTTTTAAGTATTTTGTGCATTTTCCACAAAGTTTAAACTATTCTCCCTTTCAGAATTTAAATGGTTTTTGTTTCCACCTTCCAGGGAGCTGGGTATTATGAACAAACTCATAGCATCTTAATGGTTTTCTTTTTATTTTTCTCAACTGATTTTTTTCTTCAATGACTCATAAGAATTACAAGGAATAAACAAAGTACCCAGTAGAACAACTACTTGAGGGTCAGACATGGCTGGTATGCTAATTACAATCCCCAGCTCTGTCTGCATTATGTGGAAGGTGATATCTTCCTGAATTTGCTTTTATTCTAATAAATTCAGACTTACGTGAGTATTAGGGTCTTCCTTCCAAAATGCAACTTAATAGCGACCTTTGAGAATTAGTTACAAGATCTCTTGCCATTTATTTGCTTTGTTTTGTTTTATTTTAAATCAGAGTTTGATTTTCCAGTTCTTGGCTTGTCAGCTCCTTCAGCATTGTGTGATTGCTGCATGGCTAGCTACTTTCAATTTCTAGGTTTGTGTAATTGTCAGATGTGCCAGGCTTATTGTCGTATTATATGTTTCAACATCCAGAGATGGGTTTAATATACTGATAAACATGCTGTGAGAGAGACCTTAATCTTCTGTGCTCATTTGTGTTCTGAATGATCATCCAACCACGTGCAGCAGGCCTCTCTCCTTGAGGATGTAGAATCTTAAGGGGGGAAGCACATGCCACACAGGGCTTCCTACTGAGAATCCTGCTGAATTCTCCTGTAAGATATTAATGGAAGAGTCATAAAGTGAGTGTCCTATGTTTAAGTTTGGGACACATCTGGTTAAACAAAGCTAAACACTTTCTTACTGCAAAGTGTTTCAGCTTTTAATATGCTAATATGGTTTGTGAGTCTTTAAGGGGACACTAAACCATAAGGAATGTCCCAAGCTGTTAGGCCGCTCAGGGTACATCTTGATGGAGTTCTCATCCACCAGCTTTGGAACCGTCTAAGCCACCCCCATTTGCAAGGTGACATCAATGGTCTGGTGAGGGAGATTTGGGCCCCTCTGAATTCCTTTCCTAAGAATGTGATGTTGGGCCTGAGTCTGAGAGCCGCAAAGGAGGCATGAACACAGGAGCTTGGCATGCATGTGTTCTCATGTGCTGAGGAAGGAGGAATGATTTGTGCAGAGGGGGCTGAGAGGAGAGGCAGAGGTAGTACCCAGTGGTGTTCAGGTCTGAGTTCCAGTCTGCCCTCAGTGTCAGCTGAATCCCTAACCTGTGGGATGCCCTGCTACCCTCTTCACTACGCCCCTTCATGCTTAGGCTGCACCAGTCGACTGTGGTGCAGTCTAGCGACTGAGGGCCCTCTCTTTGGCCTGAACTCCCATCCTATTATTTACTAGTGTGTATGAATGGGGAGGTTCCTTGACTTCTCTGCGCTACAGCTCCTCATTTGCAAAATGGGCCTATGATCTACTCCTGTCTTAGCATGCTGTTGCAAACATGAGATATGATCACTCTTTAGTTTAGGGAAAAGCACTCAGAAAACTGCTTGGTCCCACAACATACTTTATGAAACAAGAGTATTTTTTTCTGGGAGACACTTTCTGCTTTCTCCCAGATAACTGTGACTCACCAGTTGGGAAAAGCTGTGTAAAGGGCAGGCAACTGCTTGCCACTTTTGGTGGACAAGGGCACAAATTCTTACAACCTTATTTAAAAGAACCTTGTCTGATGATGTCTTTTGCAGATTGTATGTGCACTCAGTCCTGTCTGGCTTTCTCTGCATTCATCTTAGCTCTCATACCCAGTGTAGTCTGAAATTGAGAAACAGAAAATTGGGGCACTTGGGTGGCTCAGTTGGTTAAGTGTCTGCCTTCAGCTCGGGTCATGATCCCAGGTTACTGGGACTGAGCCCTGCATCAGACTCCTTACTCAGTAGGGAGCCTGCTTTTCCGTCTCCCTCTGCCTACTGCTCCCCCTGCTTCTGCTCTCTTTCTCTGTCAAATAAATAAAATCTTAAAAAAAAGAGAGTGACAGAAAATCATTTTATTTCCTTAAATATAATAGAATTTAGAAGGCAATCTGTTATACAAATTCTGGTGGCACACCGTATATCTACAGTAGAAATGGGTTCTCATCTTCTGTTGTCCTGGCCAGGACCATCTCCCTGAAGTGCCTCAGTGGGTTCTCCTGGTCCCCCTGAGCTTTGTCATTGCAGCCACTACCCACAGCAACTTTTGGCCTACTCCATCATTCTACCTTCACTCTCGCTGGGGACACCTCAGGTGTCCATATACCCATCTACCTGTTTGCCTGGATTTCCCTCCCCATCCACTGCCAGCTCTTGGCCCCTTCCCCACCTTCCTCACTGCTACTTAGCTTTGAAGCAGAGGCAGGCTCATGCCCCTTAAGAAGGCCCTGGTAGCTGACAATTCCTGTGTTTCACAGTGGCAAGTCTCTCTGGTGCCTCTTGCTACACAGAGTAGAAACAGCCTTTCTCATGATAGAGGAGGCACGTCAATGTGAAAATCAAATTTACATTTGCCTCCAAACATGTGTGCTCAGGAAACAGTGGGCACACAATAGGCTGGTCCTCAAACCTGTATGGGGAGGGAGGAAGATGCCCACAACTCACGTGCAGGTGTTACCCTCTTTAGCACTGGCCATACGGGCAGGGCTGTTGGCCTTTCTCAAGGAATTAAGACACTAAGCAATCATTTCCCAATTAAGAGAATCATCTAGAGTGAGTTTTCAGTTTTGTCTAACGTAATGATTGTGTCATGTAATGACAAGGTAATGATTGCGGATTATTTAAGACACAGATGAGGTCTTAATTAAAATTCTTATATTCCTAATTGGTCCCCAACAGGGCCACTTATGAGTGTAGAGAATAATTGTTATCTTTACTGATGGAGATTTTTGTGCCTGTTACCTGTGACTAATGCCAATGTAGGTGAGATAACCAGGTATACTACCAACAGTCCATCGAGGTCCCACCTCAACAGAGAGGCTATGAACATCATCCTTTTGCAGAGCTCAATTGTGGGATAGATCTTGACTCATGTGTGAAGTGGGCTTTAGAAAAATTGTGTAGCTCTTTAGTTGAGTGTGTTACATGCAGAGAAGAGCTAACAGAGCACCCTGAGACTGCTGTCCTTAGAAAGGCCTGCTTGCAAGGTCACCATCAGCTGCCTCTGGGAACCTGGATTTCAGGAGGGCTCCCATCATTCCCTGACAAGAGGCCTTGCTGTGCCTAAACAGAGAAATGTGGTCTCTGGTCTCTGTTGACACCTACTTCCTTCCAGGGGTCTGGAACTTGGGTATGTGCCAGGTGAGTGTGCCTACTTGACCCGTGCCAATGATAACTCTGGGTTATCTGACTGTCTAATGAGCTTCCTTGGTAGACAGTACTGCACATGTGTTATCACAACTCTTTGCTGCGGGGAATTAAGTACACTCCATGGGACTCCACTGAGAAAGAACTCTTGGAAACTTGCTGATTTTGCTTTCATCCTTTGGTTGCTGATTTTGTTTTGCTATAATAAATGTAGCCCTGACTATGACTATGTGCTGAGTTGTCCTACAGAATCATTGAATCTGGAGGTGGTTGTGGGCCCCCTGACACATAACTATTTGAGACAGTTTAAGTCTCAAATATTTAAGTAAGTAATAATACTTTCAGAGATTACTTCCAATTGAGGGGGGTGTGTGTGTGTGTGGTGTGTGTGTTTGTGTGCACATGTGCATGTGTGGGTGTGTGTATTTGCTTTTTTATTTTGGTAAAATATATATAATATAACATTTACCATTTTAAACAATTTTAAGTATGCTGTTCAGTGGCATTAAATATATCCACGTTGTTATGCAACCATCTCCACAGAACTCCTCATTATGTCAAACTAAACTCTGTATTCATTAAATAATAACTTGCCTTTCTCACCTATCCCTTGTCCCTGGCAACCATCATTCTACTTTATGTCTCTATAAATTTGACTCTTCTAGGTACCTCTTATGAGTGCAGTCATACAATATTTGTTCTTTCGTGTCTGGCTTATTTCACTTAGCGTATTGTCCTCAAGATTTAGTCACACTGTAGCATGCGTCAGAGTTACTATTCCTTTTCAGGCTGAATACTCCTTCATTGCATGAGGATACCACATTTTGTTTATACATTCATTGATCAGTGGACATTTGAGTTGCTGCTACTTTTTGGTTAACTGTGAAAAATGCTGCTATGAACATGGGTGTACAGATATGCGATGTAGTCTCTGTTTTTCCCTTCTTTTGGATGGATACCCAGAAGTAGAATTACTGCATCATATAAATTTTTTGAGAAGTTGCCATACTATTTTCTTTTTAATTTGTTTATTTTTGTGAGAGAGAGAGAGAGAACAAGTTAGCCAGCTTGAGTGAGAGGAGGGGCAGAGGGAGAAGCAGACTCCCCCGCTGAGCAGGGAGCCTGATGGTGAACTGAGCCAAAGGCAAATGCCTAACTGACTCACCCAGGCACCCGCCATACTATTCTCTACAGTGGCCACACCATTTTACTTTCCTACCAGTAAAGTACAAGGGTTTCAATTTCTCCACATCCTCACCAACACTTTTATTTTCTGTGTTCTTCATAATAGCCATCCTAAGAGGTGTGAAGTGGTATCTCATTGTGGTTCTGTTATTTTTAGTGAGATTTGTTTGTGCAGATAATTATAGAGGAGAAATTATTTGGACTATTCAATCTAACACTTCTGCTTCAAACATTAAAGTATTTCAACAAGGGTGTCGGACAACAACTTACTTTACATACAAAGAGAGAGTTGGATAGATATTTGGTACTCCATTGTCATAATTTTTAGACCTGAAATTGCCAACCAACAAAGAACTGATATTTTAACAACCTAATTTTTATATTGAAATTTTATTTATTCAAGAAAACCTAAGGTTTTGACAATTTAATTTCACATAATTTTTTCATTCTATTTAAATTATTCCCTCCCTTTACTTCAGCATGTCTTTATGTACTACCTTAAACTCAAGGCCATGATAATTTTCTCTTATTTTGTGCATCACTTGGATGGCTGCATAATTTACAGCACCAGCACCTAAAAGATAAAAAATAAATAAATAAAAGTACAACCACATTTTTAGGAATGATTTCATGATCTTTTTGATCCTGGAACAGCAAGATAACCCTTTGACTTTATGGTGTATAAGAAATGCCTGGATTCCCATTGATAGTCTAAAGCTATTGAGCTCCATTATCCTATCTAATTCAAATTCAGATACACTTCAGGCTGCCTAGTATTGCAGTGCAAATCATTTTATTGCTGCAAAATGCTTTTTAAATGAACATCTTGATTAGGAAATAAGTCAACATTACATTTTTTTTTAACATTACATTTTATTCTCATTGTTGTAGCTATAGAACTAACTAAAAGTTTCAAAGATAAGTAGCATTATTATAAACTACTATAGAATTTAGGGATGCTTTGTGTATGTGTGTTGAGAATGAGTGCTAAATCTATAATTGAATAAAGGTGTTTTTCAGTTCATTCATTCTGTAATTGAATAAAGGGTTTTCAGTACCATTTATAAGTCATTTAAAAAATTAAGTGTTCTTATGATAGAATTATTATCCAGAAAATGCTAAGATTAAAAAGTGAAAAAATTCAAGTTAAAATGTGTTTTCATCTTCAGCTATATTGTTAGATTTTCCCTGTATTGAGTCATAGTTTTAACACTAGGTAAACATGGTCTTAAATTAATTTTTATCTATAACAGATTTATTATTTTGGAGAAAACAACTAACTGTCATTCCTTAAAGAGCAAATAAAATCGTCACTATTACCACTATATGACTAATTCAAATAAGTCTACAATTTCTCTCCCTTCTGATTTCCTTTCTGTTTTCCCTCCCTCCCCTCCTTTCTTCTTTCGTTTACTAACATGTAAGCAAAATAATGCTTGAGGACTAATACTAGCAGAGACCAAGAACTATTATAAGCTCTAATAAAGAGAATAGTGTGGTATTGATGCAACACTAGAAAAATGGTTCAGTGGGATTAAACAGAAAAGAGTGGAGAACCCAGAGACAAACTCAAATTGATTATTGTTCTCTGATTTATGACAAAGTTTACACAGCATTTAGTCATGAAATATTTTTATTTACAATAGATGGCGCTCTGTCAATTGGCTATCTATATGGGGAAAAAATGTACCTTGACTCCTACCTCACATCATACACAAAAATCATACCCATGTGGATTTCAGATCTGAACATGAAAGGTAGAATGTAAATCTTTTAAAAGGAAACATTCAAAAGGTTATTAGTGAACTTACAATAGGACAACATGTAATAAACGGGATCTAAAAAGCAGTAACCATAAAAGAAAAAAAGAAGAGAAATCAAACTATATTGAAGACCTTTTGATCATCAAAGAATCTTTAAAAAAAAAGAGTGAAAACGCAACTTAAAAAGTGGGAGAAAATATTTACATACAAGGAAGGATTCATATTAAGAATATATAAGGATCTCCTAAAAATCAGTGAGAATCCCCACACACATAGTCCAATAGAAAAATAAGCAAAATATTTGACTGACATTTCACTGGGAGAGGATATCCAGTAGCCAGTAATCACATGAAATGATTCTGAAATTCATTAGTCATAAGGGAAATTCAATAAAAAACCATAATACCATATTATCACAGACCTCTATAAATGACTAAATTGAAAAAGACAAAAATAGTAAATGTTGGTGAGGATATGAAGCAATTGGAACCCACGTACACTCATTTAATGGAAATGTAAATTGCTGCCATTGTTTTGGAAACACCTTGATAGTATACACTAAAGCTGAACATTTGCACATCCACTCTGAGCCCCACTCTTAAGTACATTCCTAACAGAAACACAACATTATTTCCATTTAAAAATATATTAGGATGCTAACACTAGCAGTACAAATTAGATATACAATATGTAACAATATGGAAGAATCTCAAAAGCATGATGTTAAGTGAAACAAGTCAGACGCAAAAGAGTATATATGATTTCAGTAACATTAAGTACCAATATAGGAAAACTAATTTGTGTTGTTAGAAGATAGAATAGTGATGAAAAGAAGGGGCACATGCACGCCAATGTTCATGCAGCAGTTGTCCGCAATAGCCAAACTGTGGAAGGACTCCAGATGTCCTCTGACAGACAAATGGATAAAAAAGATGTGGTTCATATATACAATGGAATATTGCTCAGCCATCAGAAAGGATGAATACCTACCATTTGCATCAACATGGATGGGACTGGAGGGGATTATGCTAAGTGAAATAAGTCAATCGGAGAAAGATAATTATCATATGGTTTCCCTCATAGGTGGAATATAATGAACAGTGCAGAGGATCATAGAGGAAGGGAGGGAAAACTGAATGGGAAGAAATCAGAGAGGGAGACAAACCATGAGAGACTCTTGACTCCAGGAAACAAACTGAGAGTTACAGAAGGGAGGGGGTAAGGAAATGGGGTAACTGAGTTATGGGCATTAAGGAGGGCATGTGTTGTGATGAGCACTGGGCATTATGCAACTAATGAATCATTGAACACTATATCAAAAACTAATGGTGTAACATATGTTGGCTAATTGAATTTAAATTAAAAAAAAAGAAAAAAGAAATCATGGAATGAAGGTTTTGGAGGGGAGAGGGGTTGGGGTTGGGTGAGTCTGGTGGTGGGTATTATGGAGGGCACATGCTGCATGGAGCACTGGGTGTGGTGCATAAACAATGAATCTTGGGACACTGAAAAAAATAAAAAAAAATCTTGGAGAGTCTTTGGGTGCTAGTAATGTCATATTTTATGACAGTGCATGCTCAGTTTGTAATAATCTCATTGCTGTACTCATGTACTTATTTTTGTGTTTATACTCTATCCATGGATCAACTGCCTGTTGGCTGGTGGTGACTTTTTTTGGCTTTTTAACTAAAGCTTTATTGGAACACAGAGATACTCATTCAGTGATGTATTGTCTATGTCTACTTTCATGCTCTAATGGAGAGTTAAGTTGCCAGATCCACAGTACTTTAAAATAGGCAAACAAGTTTTGTTCAGATATAGACAAGGAAATATGGAGCTGCAAATATGTGTGTTTGTGCTAGGTGTTTGCATGTGTATGTGAGTCTGTGTATATGTACATGTGAGTATGCATGTCTGTGTATGTGTGTGCGTATAGCGTGCATGAGTGTATGTATCCATGTGAGCTTACATATGTGCATTTGTAAATGTGTTTGTATGAGTATTTGTGTGTATGTATGGGTGAGTGCATGTATGCATGTGAGCCTGCATATATCTCCGCACATATTTGTACACATGCATAGAGCTATAAATGCACACACATATGGCTCACATGAGTGCATGCATATTTGTGGGTGTGCCTGCACATGTGTGAACTATATTGTGATTTGGTGTGCATACATGTACACCTGTGTGTGAGAATGCATGCATAAGTGTTCCTGCATGTATGCATCCATGTGTTTGCCTGAACACATGCTCATGTGTATGTGTGTGCATGTATGTTTATGTTCATGTTGTATTTTAAAAAGGAAGATTTATGGAATATCAAAGACAAATCATTTGAGATATTTTTTTCCAGATTATTGTTTTCTTTCTGGCAGAGGGAGGGAGTCTGCATCTATCTACAAGAGCCACTTGTACTTCTCTCTTGTAGTGTCTGACCCGGCAACCTAGGAAAAAAATATGCACACACCTTTGATTACTTATGTGAGTGTCTTGAAATGTTTTAGTAGATAATTAATCCCAAAGGCATATTGCTATTTGAAGTCTGTAACAATGAAGAATAACCAGAATATGCAGAAATTATTCTTCTGTTTTTATATCCAAACTATTTTTTTTTCAGTTCATGGGCCTAATCTGAGGCCATTTTTGAATGAAAAGGAAAGTGGACTTAAAGTAATTAACTACAGGGGTGCCTGGATGGCTCAGTGGGTTAAAGCCTCTGCCTTCAGCTCGGGTCACGATCCCGGGGTCCTGAGATCCAGCCCCGCGTCCGGCTCTCTGCTCGGCGGGGAGCTTGCTTCCTCCTCTCTCTCTGTCTGCTTCTCTGCCTACTTGTGGTCTCTGTCTGTCAAATAAATAAATACATAAAAATCTTTAAAATAAATAAATACATGAATTAACTATAATCCAGACTTTATTTAGATATCCTTATTTTTTCCCTACTGTTTTTTCTTTTTTCTTTTCCAGGATCCCATCAAGGAGACCACGTTATATGTAGTTATCATATCTCCTAAGTCTCTCCTTGGCCATGCCAGTTTCTGCATTTCCATGTTTTTAATGCCCTTGGCACTTTTGAGACATATTAATCAGATGTTTTGCAGGATAATACTCAATTCAGATTTGTCTGACTGACATTATTCTCATGCCTAGATTGGGGTTGTGTGTTTTGGAGAGGAAGACCACAGGTTTAAAGTGTTATTTTCATCACATCATGTTAAGGGTGCATATTATCCTTTTAAAAAAATATTTTATTTATTTATTAGGGAGAGAGAGAATGCATAAGTGGGAGAAGGGACAGATAGAGAAGCAGACTCTTCTGCTGAGCAGGGAGCTCAACATGGGGCTCGATTCCAGGACCCTGAGATCATGATCTGAGCTGAAGGCAGATGCTTAACTGACTGAGCCACCCAGGTGCCCCAAGGGTATGTATTATCAACATGACTTATAACCATTGACGTTAACTTGATCCCTGGGCTGAAGCAGTAATTTCTAGGTTTCTTCACTGCAAAGCTCCTTCCCCATTCCCCATATTATCCTCTTTGGAAAAAAGTCAGTGTGTGTAGTCCACACTTATTAGAGTGGGGTTATGCTCCAGGGTGGAGTAGCTACAGAACATATTTGGAATTCTTCTACATAGATTTGTTTATTCCCTTCCAATTATTTACTTATTCACTCATTTTATTTTTATCAGTATGGGCTTATACTTGTAAAATTTTATACTTTGTTAATGCAATACTACTTAGTTTTTTTACTCAAGTTATTTCACGTTTGGCCATTGGGAACCCTTCCTGTTGTCTCTGGTGTCCCATTGACATAACCCAACATTGTGTTTTAGTGTGCGTTTCTTTGAGCTCTTCCTTATTTCTTAGCATTACAGTATATCACAGACTCATCTGTTGTATCTTGCTCCAGTCCTAGTATTAGCCATTTCTTAAATTAGTCCTGTTTATTTATTTTATTATTTAATTTAATTTATTTTATTTTATTTATCTTTTAAATTAGGGAATGATATTAGAAAACAAGATCTAGCCCTCAGTGTGCTTATCAATACTGGGATGTCATTGATTTTAGATCCTCTCAGCAGATAGAACATGGAAATATGTGTGTATACTAACCTCTCTCTCTCTCTCTCTCTATATATATATATATATACACACACACACACACACAGGTATATATATATTTCTAAAGCAACCATCTGCTTCTATATAAGCTAAACACGAGCTCATATTGATGTCTCCAACTCTAATCCATTAATGTATAGGTAATTCTAGCCTCTACCCATTGCTTGACTATAACCTCTCATCCCAACAGTGAGTATTAACTCTCACCATCTTCCATCTGTCTACTTAAATTGTCCAGTTCCAATACACATATATAGCAATATTAGATTTCTTAACCTGTACTCCCAACTTTATGTACTAGAGTCCAGTGCTTTTATATAGTTCCTTTTCCATTTAGTCTTATAAACTACACTTATTGACAGTTATTTAGATCAGCAACCCTTTACCAGCCAGTGAGGCTGTTTTCTACATTTATAATGTGGTAGGTTATTTTGTCGCAGTCTAAGGTCCCCTGACCTCTTAAATGATCTTTGGAAATTTGCATGCATTAAGGTTCACAATTTGTGCTGATTCACCAATTTAAAGAATCCCTGTGCTTCACCTATTTAGTTTATCCTCCCCTCCGCCACAGCCCCAGGGGATTACTGAGCTTTTTACTATTTCTATAGCTTTGTCTTTTTAGAATGTCACACACATCTAATCATATTGTTTATAGTCTTTTAAGATAGGCTTTTTTTTTCACTTAACAGTATGCACTTAAGATTTATGGATGTCTTTTCTTGGTTTGATAGCTAATTGGATAGCTTTTTATCACTGAATAGTATCTCACTGTATGGATATACTAGAGTTAATCATTCACCTACTGAAGGGCACTTAGTTGGCTTCCAGTTACTGGAAATTATGAATAAATTATGAATGAAACTGTTATAAATGTACAAGTTTGTACAATTATGCAACTATGTAGTCATGAGTTTTCAGATCAGTTGAGTAAATACTTAGGAGCATGATTGCTGAGTTGTATCATGAGACTATGTTTAGATTTGTAAATACTTGCCAAACTGTCTTCTGAAATGGTTGTACAATTTTGTAAGAGTTATTTTAAAAATATGCTTAACTTTTATCATTTATATGGCAGGAATCTAAGTTTTGTCATTACCTTAGATCAATGTATAAAGTATAAGTTGTTTAGATTTAACGCTGAGATTTTAGGTTTAAAGAGAAGCATGATTCAATAATTAACATATCATTCTTGGCAATGAATCTTAGGTGTGTCAGTAACATTAATGTTATAAATGGGAAATTTTGCTATTACTTCACTAAGACCCTGATGTTAGGGAGAATGATCAATTTAAAGGATCAGTTTCATACATTAATTTTCATATATGATCAGAAGTGTTAATGTTAATTTTATTATTTTGAAAATTATCATTATATATTTAAAAGCTTTCTGAGATAAAAGGCTTATGTATGAAAAAACTTATAAAAATATGCTTTCTCAACTGTATTAGTTAACTTGGGCTGCTATAGCAAAATACCACAGAGTAGGTGGCTTAAACAACAGAAATTTGTTTCTCACAGTTCTAGAGGCTGGAAAGTCTAGGACAAAGCTTCCAGCTGATTTAGTTCCTGGTGAGGACTCTTGGTTTGCAGATAGATGGCTACCTACTTGCTGTGCCCTCACATGGCAAAGAGAGAACGCTCTGGCATCTCTTCTTTTAAGGAACCAGCTCTATTTGATTAGGCTATCACACTTAGGACCTCATTTAACCTCATTGACCCTTATCTGGTAGTCTGGCGTAAAGACAGTCAGTTCTTCTGCTCATAAGACATGCAGAAATGCAAGTGACCAGTGGAGAGCCATTTCTGAACAGTTTTCTCCCTGGTCTTCAACAGCTTTTCATCGAGTTTGTCCGGCTGAACACTAATTCCTGACCTACCTTTATGAAGCATCCTCTGGTTATGTCAGACTTAAACATCTGCTTATGTCACTGCCATGTTCAGAAGTATCTAAGGTTCTTTGGGGTTTGTTAGTTCCTTTAGAATGACAGCTCTGTTGTGGCATTCATCACGTTTTGCTGCCTTTTACATGCCCTTTTTCTTATTAGACTGTAAACTTCTTGGGAGGAGAGATCATATTTTAAAAAATATTTTAATACCTGACAATGTTTAGCATAGTAGGTGTATCAAAAAACATTGAATTGATGTTTTCAGTCTTCCTTAGGAAATTAGATGTACCTTTTTTGGTTTTAAAGAAATGTGACTTCTGAATCATATTTCCTAATGTGTTGTTGTATTACAAGGTAGATTACTAGGAACTATCAGAATTAAAATATCAATTATCTACACATATGTGTACATATGTATCTTATATCAACTATGTAAAAGTTCAGTGCTCTGCTTAGAAAGGTCCCCAGAATTCACATATAGACCCTTCCTTCTTGAGGCTCACATCCTGTATGAGGATACTGGTCATATACACAAGCAAAGAAAGCTAGAAGTATGGACAGAATAGCATAGGTTTGAAGTTAATAGTCAAGAGTGCAAGACACTAGGAGTGGCAAGTCTGGGTGGAATCTCTGTGGCCTGAACTTGAAAGCTTGACTTTGGGATGGACTTGGAGGATGACTATGGTTACATAAATAAATGGTGAGAAATGGGAAAAACTTTCCAAGTGAGGGTCTCACCTAAGAAAAGTCTTGGGGCAGAAGGCCTGAACTCTGCTGGGTGATGGCTCCACCCTGTTGATCGTTGCCATGGAAACTTGGTGCCGACTACTTTTAAAGGATTGTGGTACAGCAACTAGTCTTGCAATACAGAGCTGTCTCCATCTGGAGCCAAAGGCAGGGATGCTCACTGTCCCCTATAATAGTTTTGAGTTCCCTACGTTCTGAATGCCTCTCCTGACATGACTCCCTGCCCATGCAGGTGTCACCTGACCCCTTTGAGTTGCCCTGTGGGAACTGAGGCTCTGGGAACTGGCCGCATGTAGGCTAACACTCAGGCTACCTGCTGGGCCGTGAGTAGCAAGTCCCTTTGTCTAACCTCAGCATCGTGCCCATGTCTTCTGGTAGCCTCCATGGGGGCTGGATAGGCATACTGTTTACTTTGATGCCATTCAAAGACCACCATCAGCAGATATTGCAAAGAGAAACCTCCTCAAGGGGGAAATTTGAGAAGTTTTTACAAGAAATATTTACATGGGAAGAATTTAGTAAGAGGGAGGGCATACTGTCCTTGGGCTTGAAGGCACAAGGGAAGGATGTTATGGGAATTTGGAGAAGGAGGCAGATTACAGCTGGCCAATTAGTGCTCTTCTTTGACAAACTTTCCAGGATAGCTGGGACCTTGCTCCCAGTATACATAGTATGTAAACATGTATGTAAACATGCATTAAACACATATATGCATACAGAAGCATATGCAGGTTTGCATATGTATTTGTGTATAAATACATTTTGTACACAAATATATATTCCTTTTAAAAGATTAAAAATGAGAGCATACTGTGTACACTATTCTGCAGCACTTTATTTTTTCAGTTAACAATAAGGCTTAAAAGACAGTTCCCATTAGAATTCATATAACTCTCCTGCCCTTTAATGTTGCTTTGTATTCTATTATGTGATGGATCATTATTTACCTTATGTGTTGTCCGTTAATGGAGATGTTTTTCTGGATTTTGCTAGCCTGTTATAGATGCCTTTGGATATGTATATGTCTCTAGATTGTAATCTAACAAGTTGAATGCTAGGGTAGGTGTTCTTGGTTATTAATAATTTGCTGGGTTTTGCCTAATTGCCCTCTCAATAAATTATACTAATTTACCTCATCCCACAAGCATGGGGATGCTTGTTCTCTACACCTCTATGTATGCTATGTATGCTATCTTTTTATCTTTGCCAATTTAATGTATAAAAAATGTCATCTCATTGTATAATCCCTTAGTTCAAGCACTGCTTTGGGGGAGTTTATTTGCTTTGTACACGTATTATTTGGGCACAGCCATCATGAAGCCTTTCTTGCAAGCAAGCTGTGTCCCTTGTTCCTGATGCATGCCAGCAAAGTCCAGCTGTTAGGTGATTCTCCACAGATATCACCATGGGCTGAGGCCTTTGAGCAAACTAAAAGAGCTTCTCACCTCCCCCATTCATTTAGTTAAAATTATTTCCTCAAATATTTCAGTATTTTATTCTGTGGTATCTTACTTGGGTTGCTGGCTGGAGGTCAGTCTTTCCCATCTCTCCCTGCTGTGTTGGCAGCCAGGAGGCACAGCAAAAGCACTGTTCCGAGGGGTGGAACTTCCCTGGGCATACTGGACACTCCTTTTTGATGGCCACAATCATTTCTTCATTTATCTGTGGGGCAAAGTCACATTTTTAATATGAACACATCTGTTTTAGTATAATAACACAATGATCTTATAGACAAATTGAACCAAACTTAACTAATGTTTTAACATTTATAATACTTGTTTTTGTGTTTCAGCTTTTCCTTGAATAGTCAGTGGACGATTGTAGACTTTTTAATAATTGTGTTACTATCCTAGATATGTCAAATATTCTACATCATCTTCATCTGTCTTTTGTCATTGGCATCATCATATGTCTTAAACATTTCTTAATCATTCTGTATTTATTGCTGTACATTTTATCTATTTATATTCTGCTGTCTTATTCACCACTTTTCCATACTTATGTAATATCCCATTCTTCTCCACTGATAAGATCTTTCTTATATTTCTCTTGCTTAGTTCTTTTTTTTTTTTTTTTGTCTTTTCAAAGTCAACTGATTTCCCCCTATGTTCATCTTTTATGTATAGGTTTTAAAAGATGCAACATACTTTTGTTTCCTCAGCTCTGCGTTAAGAGGTTTCTTTACCATCTTTTATCAGTGCTTACTGATGATACCCTGGATTTGTTATTTCCAGCCTTTTGAGCATGAAATATGTGTGAGAAGTCTCTTTCTTCTCATCATGATGTTCTGCGTACCACTGCACCCCACTGTAATTACAAATCTTAGTGCATTGTCCTCATGGAAAAACTTTGAACAAAGATGAAATAACCCCCTTTTGTGAGCTCACGTACCTTGTATATCTGCTGGTTTCTATTCTCTTATTTCCATTTTTCAAATAAAGGTTCATTGGGACCGGGAAGACTAAGGACGTTTTCTGTCATTTCTGTGTTACTTGAGCCTGACTAAAGTGTGCTGTCTTCTTAGGTTGTGCATATAAGTGTGTGTGTATAGAGGTGGAAAGGCAGGTAAAGAAGTCCTTGGAAGTGGCTCAAACCCCCACTGAACTCAGAAGATGCAAAGAAGGAGCAGGGAAGGAGAAGACTTTCCCATTGGCCTGGGACCCTGGAGAGAGGCTGGCCCACTTTTTTTTTTTTTTTTTTAAGGTATTATTTATTTATTTGAGGGAGAGAGAGAGCACAAGCAGAGGGAGGGGGAGAGGGAAAGGGGGAGGAGGAGAGAGAAACAGACTCCTCCTTGAGAGGGAGCACAGAGCTCCATGCGGGGCTCCAGGCAGGGCTCCATCCCACAGCCCTGAAATCATGACTTGAGCCAGAGTCGAAGGCTTAACCAATTGAGCCACCCAGGCTCCTCTGGCCCCACACTTCTTATCCAGATGTGGCTACAGCTGGCGAGGTACTTTGCCCTCTGTCCTCACATTCCTGCTGCAAAGCCAGCCCTTTCTCTCTCCCCCCTTTAGAGAAACATTTACTTTCCAGCAGTGCCCCCTATGGTCCCTCTGAGCCCATGACTGTTCTTATGCCCCTATGTGTGGGGCCAGAGCATTGGCTAGGACCCTGACTGGGGGGGCGCAGGGAACCCCTGAGCATCTGCAGTGGGCTTGTGGGAGAAATGTGTTTTGGAGACAAGTATTTTTATGATGAGGAGCGGTTGTAGACAGACTAGGGCGACTGCCAGACATGTATTAATGAGAGCCTTGGCAAAACAAAATACAGGCAAGGATGGCCTTTGTGTGTTTTACCTCTAGTTAGCAGTTACAGTTAGACAGTCACAGTAGGAGACAGGTGCTATTTAATTGGGATGGTGAGTACCTAGAGCGTTTCTTACATCACACATTTCTACCTCCTTCCAGTTCCTTCCTTCCTTACTCTTTTGTTCTTATTGGAATTGGATATTATTTAGACACTTTAGAAAAAGAAAAGCAAGCTGACAGTTTTAGATCCTTAATTGGGGAATGAATAGTAACTTTACTAAAATGGTAGTGCCATGGGCAAAAGTGCAATTTATCACATAATTGTCTTTAATCTTTTTAGTGAAAGATTTTTTAAAGTTTTATTCTTCTTCCTATCAATACTAAAACCTGTTATGAAATTCTTTCCAGCAGAAGTGTCACCACTCTATTACATTATATTGTAATCAGTTTAAGTAAGATTAATGAGGGAAACAAGGGCATTTTCTTACCTTCACATTACATAATAGATGTAATTGTCCTCTTTTTGCTAGGAACTCAACAGGAGAAAATATTTTCTCTCAAGAATTTTTCTTTTGGAAAATCCTTATAATTTTATAATCGAATTCAATTTTAATTCAACTATAATTGAATTCAATTGAATAATTGAATATTTAAAGTCTAGATGTATATTATTCTATATGTTGTTGATGAAACGAATTTGTGTATTTCTATGGGCAGAAGGTTGTAATGGATTTTGATGAATGAAGAATTTCATCCAGGAATTCACCTAATTGACGGTGGGTCTTCACTACAACATCTACCTCATGATTGAGTCATCAACCTCATTATACACACACTATCACTTAATAAAAATGCTCAGCATGTCGTGAAAATTATTTATGGAATTATTTATGGAATGCCCCAATCCAAATTTGAAATCATTTTTACAAAGTGGTTTGAAGTAAAAATGAATTTATCCTGCACCTGTTTAATCATTGTCAAACCCTCTGGCCACAAGGTCAGTGCAGGGGCAAAGGACTCACATCTGCAGAGGCCTCCTGCACCTGGCATAGGGATGGTAATTGGTGCCCTTTCCTATTTGGTCACCATATTATCTAGATGACCAGGCCTTATTAGTTTTATTTTATAGGTAGCTGAGGCTGCGTGATTTCTGTGACTTGACCATGATGACAAAGCTCTATCATCCTATTGTTCAAGCGACATGGGTGCTGTCAATCCCAGACACAGAGTTGTTGCATTTCTCCCTATATAGAGAGAAAAGATGAGATTTTATCACGGTATTTCAAGACTCTGAAATAGCACTAAACCATTTTCTTTTCTTGACTGACTTATAAATTGAAAAAAAAAATCAATAGATCTTGAGTTTCCTAAACTTCAAAAGTTGATAACTTCTTGAATTAGAATAGTTCTTCTGAAATGGGAAGCAACAGAAGAGGGAGGGGAAATGCCATCCATTGTCAAAGTGAATTAAACACTCCAGAACAGTGAGATTCAGCATTACTCCAAATGGAATTTATAAGAAATTGAAGAAATCTGGGATACTGAAGATAGGTAGAAAGGCTTGCATGGACAAGAATATGTTCATGTGAAGCACAAAGAGGGCCAAGAGGAAGGGGCTGGGAGGCTGGGGATCCTGGAGGAGGCTGGAGGAAGCAAATGATGTGGAGGACACCTGGTGTTCTCCCAGAGGTGACAATGAGAGCTAGATGGATGGATAGACAAGAACATTGAGGTGAAGAAGGTCCATTCAGTTCAGGAGAGAGAAGGTCCAGAAGATACGGAGGCAGGAGCAGGGCATCTATTATCCTGGGGCATGACAGATTCAAACCAGCCTGGGTTTGGAGTAATAGTCCATCTGGATTCCTCACTCACTACTTCCCACGAACCCACCTCCAGTGCCCTTCTTGACTCCAGACCCAATTTTCTAAAGCCCATCCTCTCTGGTGCCCTGTTGCCCCAAATACACACCTGACACCCTCCCCTTTCTTCAGGGCATGTCCTCCCTTTTTTAGTTAATCTGGTACATTTTCCTAAATATTCAGGCCAGAAACCTGAGTCTTAGAATGTCAATGCTATACTGAAATTTACAGGTCATTTTCCAATCCTCGCTCAAAAGTATGCATCATTTCCCAATTTCACATGTCTTCCAGCTCCTAAGAATGCCCGTTTTTGGGTATAGTTCCACAGTTGAACAATTTTTCTTCATAAGGAACTGGATTCTGCCTCCAATGGTCTTCTCCCTTGCTTTCTACTCATAGGTCCTAGTGCAAAATTCTCAGCCCAAAAGGAAGGTGATTTTAACTTCTTCCCCTGGTCAGTGACTTTGTCAGTTCATGCTACTATAACAAAGTACCACAGACTGGTTGGCTTGTAAACAATAGACATTTATTTCTCACAGCTCTGGAGGCTGGAAGTCTGAGATCAGTGTTCCAGCATGGTCAGGTTCTCTTCCAGGTCTCAGACTACTGACTTCTCAATATGTCTTCACGAGGTAGAAAGAAAGCAAGAGAACACTCTGGGGCACTAATCCTTTTCATGAAGTTTCCACACTTATGACCTAGTCACCTTTCAAAGGCTTCACCTCCAAATACCTTCACATTGGGGTTTATGATTTAACATGAATTTGGGGAGATACAAACATTTAGCCGATAGCAAATAGCCAGTCCCCCTGCACCTCCCCTGCAATTTCCCTTCTCCACCTAAAATCCTTGGGAGATAGTCATATCCTCGTCCCTTCTGTCTGAGCCAGTGTGAGTTCTTCTATTTCCTCTGTAAGGTGTGGCCTTGCCATAGCAGAAAGAAAGCATTTCCTCCTTGTTTTATAGTCTATCCCTCCACTCGTGAAGCCTGATTCTGCACTAACCCCCATGTGGAGTGAGGAGAAAGGGATGTCTGCTGGGGCAAAGGATTCAGGGATTGTTTGAATTCCATTTCCTTTGCCTGGTATGTCTGCTGTCTGCTGGTGCAGAGAGGTGTGAAGCAATTACCTAAGTGAGTTAAGAAAACCAATTGCCTTTGCTTTCTTATTACTTCCATCACCAGGGGAGGCTCCTTCATCCCATCCCCAGACAGCTCGCACTTCCCTTTATTTGGTAGACAAGATCTAAATCTGCTCTTTTGAGTGAAGGGGTACTAACAAAGCAAGGATTGGAGAGTTACTTTGAAGTAAGTGGCAGAGCTGTGGATTTATTGCTTAGCCTTTTTCACTCTCCTGAAGAAAATGGGCTTTAATAATAATCTTCTCTCATATTAAAAAAAAAAGATATTCTCAGGAAAGAAAATCACTCATGGCATCCAACTTACTGAACTACTCTCTAAAGGAAAGTTTTTTCAAATGTTCCTTTAATCTGGTTATATAAACTAGGTGTTAGGACATGAAGCAAGGTTCCCCTTATACAGGGAAGTATTTGCTGTCCATGGGAAGAGGTCTGTGAGTTTCCTGAGGGTAGGACTCTATTTTCTTATTCCTCACTGCATGTGCATTGACAGCGTTTATCACTGCATGAATTCCCGTGTGCATGTATGTATGCATGCATATGTGTGCATATGCATGCTTGTACATATGTGTACAAGTGCATGCATACCCATCTACATTTTCAGGTAGTTACAAGTGATATTGAGAAAATAAGTCACAATGAAGTGCTTGAAAGTGTCTGGTAGAGGTTGGGTTGTGCTTCTTTTGAGGAATAGGTCAGCAAAGACTGTCTGAGATGCCCTTTGTTCTGAGAGAAGTGAGGGTAAGTGAGCAGACGTGTGGGGAATAAGAACTGGGTAAAGAAGTTCCCAGTGGGTAAAGGCCCTGCAGCATGGGGGTAAGGGGGCAGCACAGGCCAGACATAGCCTTGCAGACCCAGTCAGGAACTTGGGCATTGTTCCTGTATTATAAGAAGCCATCAGAAAGGTTTGGACAGCATGTGATCTGATCAGATTCTCATTTGCCAGTATCATTCCGGCTACCCTATAGATGGACAGAGTGGCAACCAGAGCCAGTTAAGGTGATTGCAGTTGTCTAGCCTGGGAATGCTGGTGGTTTGGACTGGGGAAGTCATAGGCTGGGTGTGACCTGGGACATATGTTCCTGGTAGGACTGAGGGCTGTGTCAGAGGTGGGGTTTGAGGGCTGGACAGCAATCAGGGAAGATTTCCAGGTCTGGTCTAGACCATTCTGGATGAGGGCAGGAGCACAGACACAAGTGTGAGGAACCTGGTGAAACAGCTAGTCTGGCTTGGTGACACACATCTTGTCAGCTTTTATTAAAGCAGCCAGAAGTCCTCTCCAGAGTTTGTATCCTTTGGGTAAATACCTAGTTATGCAGTTGCTGGGTTGTAGGGTAGCTCTATTTTTAACTTTTTGAGGAACTTCCATACTGCATTCCAGAGTGGCTGTGCCAGTTTACATTCCCACCAACATCGTAAGACGGTGGGGACAAACTTTTTCATGCCTCTTCTATCCAGAGAACTATGTTAAAATGATTTTATGCTAGTAAAATCAGCTGGTCACAGTATCATGACTAAGTAGGACCATCTAATGACACAGAAATGAACATACAAGATGGTCTTGGTAAAGCAGTACCTATGCACTCAGGGTAGAGCTATGCCAGTTAAGGAATAGAGCCCTACTGAGGCACAGCTTTTGTCAGCAAGAAGAGACAAGGAGAGTTGGAGAAAGAATCTGGGCTTCTAACACCACTCCCCACACTGCAGAACTTCCACTGTCAGGAGAATCACATCCTGACCCTTCTCCAATGGGGAGTGTGGCCCAAGAAGGTGGAGCCATTCACATTTGATTCCCTGATTCTCTCCAAACTCTGCTAACTCACTTTGGAGTATTTTATCCTTCTGGGTGGGAAAACCAGTTTTTAAGACTTGTGTACTCTTTACACATCTGTAAATCATGATACAAGCATCATGTTCTTTTCAGCTCATAAGATTTGGAAACTTTAAGCAAAGCACAATAAAAACAAAGTCCTTTCTCTCTCAAAAATTGTGACCTTTCTCGGTGAAATCCTAGGATTGTTTAAAACTTATATTTGGAGACAAAAGCTAGAAATGAGCCCTTGGCTCTCCATTCTCAGCTGTGTTTTTCCCACATGGAGGAAGGCCAACAGGAGATCAGGGTGTGGAAAAGCCTACAGCTTTGTGGACAGTCAGAGCAGCACTGTGCACCTTTAATCAGGCAGCACACAAAAGTGGGCATCTTCTAAAATCTGTCTTTTTTTTTTTTTAACTGTTTTCTCATTGCCTCAGCAAACTTCCATTGTAATTTCCCTTTGGGAATGAGGCTCTACCATTCAGTCTAAGAGGTGGGCATGGAGAGACGATGCTGAAGGCTCTGGAGCCCCTCCTGACTTCTTGGTTCTCTGTGACCACCTGCTCACTTGCCTCTGGTGTACCTTGAATCTGGTCACATAAAGCCTCCCTGGGATGCTTCTCTGTTGTTGCTGGGTCATCTGCGCACTCTTCCTGTTTCCATCTGGATGTTGGAGACAGGTGTTCCCTCTGATCAAGTGGTCATTAGGCACCTTCCTGCTTACTCCACACCTCTGCATGGATGCTCCAGGCTCTGCTTCCAGGCTGGTCCAGAGCATCTGCTGAGTAGCTCATTCCAGCCTAGCTCTGCCAGTCATAGGCAGACCCCTGGACATTGGCATCATCCTTCTTCTCCGCTTCATGCCTAGTCAATGGCCAAATTCTGGGCAGGGTAGCTCCCCGGGGAATGCTGCCAGTGTAGTCCATGGCCCAGATCTCCCAGGGTTCTGCTCAGGGTTCTGTGTTCTATTCTAGCCATCTTGAGGTTTTTAGTAATTTTTGAACCTGGGGCACTGAATTTTCATTTTCCACTGGGTCCCCACATTGCATAGTCATCTGCCTACTGCATCTGCCTGGGAAGTATCTGGACCACTTATCCACTTCCCCTATCTCTTCCTTACTACTGTGCCCAAAGCAGTTTTTACCCTGTTGGTGGAAGTAACTGCTAGTCTACTTTTGTCTCCTTGTGAACCCTGTATACACAGTATTTTCAAAATGCCTATTTAAAAAACAGCTTTGCATTGTATTAAGTATCACATCTAAGTGGGTAACCTGTTTGCACCCTGCATGGACGTGACTGCTCCTCACCTACTTGTGCCCTGGTGCTGGTACGTCCTCGGCAGAGCTCCTGCCCTCACCTAGCTCAGGCACCTCCTCAGCCCAGGACAGCCCTCTCCACTCTCACACACGTGCTCTGCTAACTCCTCTCTGTCTTGATCATGTTCCCAAGGCAAGGCTTCCAGACAAGTGCTACTTCATGGCACTGATGGCAGTTGCAGTTAAATAACTAATTGTACAGAGTTGTTTAATGTCTGTATATCTTGCTAGAATGCAAATTCAGTGAGGTTTTGGGTCATGATCATGGCTGAAAGAGAACCTAACAGGATTTTGTATGCCCTAAATGCTAAGTAAATATGGATGGATAAATGTAAGGGAGGAAGGAAAGAAGGAAAGAAGGAAGGAAGGAAGGAACTCTTAAGGAACTAGCCTAGTTCTAGCAATGATGACTGGTGTATTAGGTTCCAGGACACTGGTGATTCCAAAGATACTGATAATTTTGTTGTCTTTCTTGGCCAAGGGAAGGAGGAGTGTAGTCCTGGGGGCCCCCCTTTCTAGCCTTCTCCCTGGTGTCTTCCCAAGCATCTTCCCATCTTCCCTGGGCTTCAGTTTACTCTCCCGAGAAAGAAGAGGTTGAACCAGATGGTTTCTGAAGTCTTTTGTGGTGCTAGCATTTTATGCTTCTATTTTTGTCAAAGCCCCTCAGGAAATAAAACTGCAGTGTAAATAATGAAAATAAAAAAGAACATTCTATTTGAAAGTGCTGTAGGCAATTCCTTTTTTATATTCCTAAGAAATGATGCTATTTCCATCCACATGAAATTGGGCCATTCTGGCTTTCTACTTCACAAAGTCAACCTGGGTGACTTTTCTCTTTTAAGTTTCAAGTTTCACATTTTAAGTACAAGGAATCTGATATTTTTAATATGGTTAATTTTTCATTCCTTGCATGTTCCTTAAGTATGGTTTGGATTAAAATTTACAATCAGTGAGCAAAATATCAATGTTCAGTTTCCCAAACTCTATAGTAGACAAAGATGAAGTTTACCATTCTTTTTTAAATTTATTTAATTTTATTTTTTCACTGTTCCAAGATTCATTGTTTATGCACCACACCCAGTGCTCCATGCAATACATGCCATGCTTAATACCCACCACCAGGCTCACCCATCCCCCTACCCCCTCCCCTCCAAAACCCTCAGTTTGTTTCTCAGAGTCCATGGTCTCTCATGCTTCCTGTCCCCCTCCAATTTCCCCCAATTCACTTTTCCTTTCCTTCTCCTAATGTCCTCCATGTTATTCCTTATGCTCCACAAGTACGTGAAATCATATGATGCTTGACTCTTTCTGCTTGACTTATTTCACTCAGCATAATTTCTTCCAGTCCTGTCCATGCTGATACAAAAGTTAGGTATTCATCCTTTTTGATGGAGGTGTAATATTCTATTGTATATATGGGCCACATCTTCTTTATCCATTCATCTGTTGAAGGGCATCTTGGCTCTTTCCACAGTTTAGCAATTGTGGTCATTGCTGCTATGAACATTGGGGTACATATGGCCCTTCTTTTCACTATATCTGTATCTTTAGGGTAAATACCCAGTAGTGAAATTGCAGGGTTTTAGGGTAGCTCTATTTTTAATTTCTTAAGGAATCTCCACACTGTTTTCTAAAGTGGTTGCACCCACTTGCATTCCCACCAACAGTGTTAGAAGGTTCCCCTTTCTCCACATCCTCTCCTAACACTTGTTGTTTCTTGTCTTGTTAATTTTGGCCATTCTAACTGGTATAAAGTGATATCTCAATATGGTTTTGATTTGAATCTCCCTGATGGCTAGTGATGATGAACATTTTTTTATGTGTCTGATAGCCATTTGTTGTCTTCTTTGGAGAAGTGTGTGCTCATGTCTTCTGCCCGTTTTTTGACATGATTATCTGTTTTTTGAGTGTTGAGTTTGAGAAGTTCTTTATAGATCTTGGATATCAGCCCTTTGAAGGGCTTACCATTCTTCTAACAATTTCTGGATGAAGATTATATCTGGGAGTTTGTTAGTGAATTTTTCTTTTTAAAGACTAGATAAGTGTTGGAGAACAGTGTTATGAACATGGGTGTACAAATATCTGTTCTAGTCCCTGTTTTCAATTCTTTTGGGTATATACCCAGAAGTGGAATTTCTGAATTGTACAGTCTCATCATGGTTTTAACTTGCACTATCCTATTGACTGATCACTTTTGGCTTTTTTCATGTGCATATTTGCCATTTGTATTTCCTCTTTGTTAAAGTGTTCAAATATTTGGCAAATTCTTGTGTATGCTGTATGTCTTCTTATTATTGAATTTTCAGAATTCTTTATATAATCTAGATACAGGTTCTTTGTCGTATATACACTTTGCAAATATTTTCTCCTGTTTATGGCTTATCTGTTCATTCTTTTAAGGGTGTCTTTTGAAGAGGAGTTGTTTTAAATCTTGAGATTTTAAATTTTAATTAACCAAGTAATTTTTATGAATTATGCTTTTGGTATTGTATCTAAGAAATCTTTGCTTAACTGTGTTTTCTATTACACATTTTACAGTTTTATGTTTTACATTTAGGTCTGCAATCCATTTTGAGTTAATTTTTGAATATGTTGTGAGGTATGGATCCAAGTTTATTTATTTTTGTTTTGCATATGTATATACAATTATTCCAGCAGCATTTGTTGAAAATGCATGCTTTTTCTACTACATTTCTTTTGTGATTTTGTCAAAGTTCAGTTGTACGTATTTATGAGAGTTTATTTCCAAACTGTGATTTGTCTATCTTTATACCAATACCCTATTGTCTTGATTACTGTAGATTTATAGTGATTATTGAAAGAAGGTAGTGTTATTTCTCCATCTTTGTTCTTCTTTTTCAGCATTGTTTGGGCTATTTTAGGTTATTTTCATTTCCATATGAATTTTAAGATCAGTTTGTCAACTTCTACAAAAATACTACTGAGACTTTTATTGGGATTGCTTTGAATTGATAGAACGATTTGGAAAAAATTGACTTCTTAACACTTGAATTCTTTCAACCTTGGCTAAGGTACATCTCTCCGTTTATTTAGTCTTTTTTATTTCTCTCAGAAATATTGTGTAGTTTTCAGTGTACAAGTGTTTTATATCTTTTGCCAGGTTTATTGCAAAGTATTTCGTATTTTTGATGCTATTGTAGATGTTTCTTTAATTTTAATTTCTGACTGCTTATTATTGATATATAGAAATATAGTAGAGTTATGTATATTGGTCTCAGATCCTGCAGCCTTATTAAACTTATTTATTAGTTCTAGTAGCCTTTTTGTATATTTCATCAAATTTATTATGTGTGTAATCCAATAAACACAATTTTACTTCTTTCCAATTTATATTCCTTTTTCTTCTTTTTCTTGACTGGTTGCATTGACCATTATCTCCAGTAAAATGTTGAATAGATGTGGTGGGAGAGGATATCTTGTCTTGTTCCTGATATTAATGGGGAATCACTTAGACTTTCATTATGTATGGTATTGGCTGTGTGTGTGTGTGTGTGTGTGTGTGTGTGTTTAGATGCTGTTTGTCAGTTTGAGGAATTTACCTTCTAATCATGGTTTCCTAAGAGTTTTTATTAAGAAGGCATGTTGGATTTTTCAGATGTTTCTTTTGTGTCTATTGAGATGATTCAATATATACTTTCAGTTTGTTAATGTAGTGAATTACACTGATTGATTTTCAATGTTTAACTCTTTTATCCTGGACAAATTTGAGTTGGTCATGATATATTTTCCTTTGAATATATTTTTTATTAGATTTATAAAACTTTGGTTAAGAAATTTTACATCTGTATTTATAAGGTATATTGGTCTGTGGTTTTCTTTTAATGTTTTTGTCTGGTTTTTATATCTGTGTAATTCTGGCCTCATCACATAAGTAGGGAAGTATTGTCTTTTATTCAATTTTTTGGAAGAGTTTGTGTAGAATTACTCTAATTCCATCCTTGTACGTTTGATAAAACTCACCAGTAAAGCCATCTGGGTCTGGGATTTTCCTTATGGAAATAATTTTTACTATGATTTCAATTTCTTTAATAGATACAGAGCTATTTGTATTACTCTTTTCTTCTTGAGTGAATTTTGACAATTTTTATCTTCAAAGAATTTGTTCATTTAGTCTATAGTCACATTTATTTACATAAAATAGTTTATATTATTTTCTTATTATCCTTTTAATATCTGTATAATCTGTAGTGTTGTCACTCTCATTCCTGACATTGATAATTTCTGTCTTCTCTCTTTTCTTCCTGATTAGTTTGAGTGAGTTCAACAATTTTATTGATATTCTGCAAGAATCTGCTTCTGATTTTACTGATTTCCTTTACTATTTTTCTTTTCTGGTTTCTTAATGCAGAACCTGAGGTCTTTGATTTGAAACTTTTCCAATTTTAGTATTTTAGTGCTATAAATTCCCTCCTTAGGACTGCTTTACAGCCCAATAAATTCTGATGTATTCATTCAGTTTTCATTCAGTTCAAAGTATAATACTTTCTATTTCTCTTTTTCTTTCTTCTTTGGCACACAGGTTATTTAGAAATGTATTATTTAGTTATTAGATATTTGGGCATCTTCCAAAGATTTTCCTGTCATCGATATCTAATTTAATTTCATGTGGTCAAATTATATAATTTGTATTCTCTTATAGGAACCTATGAGGTCTCATGAGCTCTGGCTCCTCCAGTTTGACCATATCTCCTACCATTTTCTCCCTCCTCAGTCCAATCTTTTTACTGTGTTTTGAACATTCTAAACCCAAGGTCTTTGTCCCTGGGATTTTTGTCCATTATTCAGGCACATGCTTGACTCCTCAGTTTTCTCAGTGTTCTGTTCAGTGTCATCTTAGCAAAGAGGCCATTTATCTCTCAAACCACAATGGAGCCCCCACACCTTTCCTGCCCTGTTTTGATCCATACCACTTTCCACCTCCTGCAGTGCAGTAAAGCCACTGGGAACAGGGGTCCTGAAGTGCTTGCTGTTAGGTGGTCAGGGTGGGAATGGTACCTGCTTACAGTAGATGTTTAATACATATTGAGTGAATGAATGAATACTGTCCACTGAGCACCAGGGGCTGCTCCAGGTTCAGCTCAGACTGGCTCTTCTCTCTAAATGCACCCCTCTACCTTACACATTGCATTTCCCTGACAACTGCAAAGAAAATGGCTTCCATTTTGTAGAATAATGAGATATAGTCATTGTTTTTAAAGCAGCTTATTAAGAGCTCTCTTGTTTAATGAAAAACATTGTTTGGTTTTCATAAGATCCAATTGTAATGCAGATCTGACAATGCATGCAGCTGGTCTCTCTCTTTATCTAAAAGCCCATCTGGGTTCTTCTTAAGAAAACCTTATTCCAAATGGAATTCTTTAAAGTGGCAGCCTCTCTCTCTCTCTCTCTCTCTCTCTCTTTCTCTCTTTCTCTCTCTTTTAAAGCAAGTTTTTACATAGCTACATTGTGACTCAGTACTTACTGGTCTAACTTTGCTAAATGCTTTGTAAATCCAGAGGCTTATAAATTTTAAAGAAGAGCATAAAATTCTGTAACCATCAATGTTATTTTAGATGTTGGAAATGGGAGTGCCTGGGTCACACACTTGGTTAAGCATCTGACTCATGGCTTTAGTTCAGGTCAATATCTCAGCTCAGGTAGAGATCTCGGGGTCATGGTATTGAGCCCCACACTGAGCCCCACGTTGGGCTCTGCAAGTCAGCACTCAGTCTGCTTCAGATTCTCTCTCCCTCTCCCTCTGTCCCTACCCTCACTTGTGGTCTCTCGCTCTCTCTCAAATAAATAAATAAATCTTAAAAGCAAACAAACAAACAAACAAACAGATGTTGGAATCAACATCCAAACCCAAGTACACTGTTTGTGTAGTGATCAATGAAGGAGCATCTTGAACGGGCCTGGTGCTTTTTGTGTGTTTATTTTGATGCCAAAAGATTTTCTCTTCCAGTCAGTAAGACAGGGTCAGAAAGACTTCCATAGCTCGAAGATGGTAGAGATCACTTTACAGTCTTTCTTCCCTCACCAGTTCATCTCTCCATCATAACCTCCTGCAGCATTCTTTTAAGTCATCATTACACAGAAAATCTTAAAATAGAAGTCCAGACTGAGAATAAGGTCACATTACATTAAAAAACAAAAACACTTCTACTGTCAAACTTTGTTGTACCATGGAGGAGAAAATATCACCCCAAATTGGCATCAGAATGGGGCTTGGCATCAGAATGGAGCTCACAGGGGCCTTGGCAGCAGACTGGAACTCATCAAAGCCCCTTGTCAGGCTGTTGTGAACAAACTGCTGGTCACAGCTTGGCCTTTCACCTTCCTCCAAATCCTCTTCTTTGGCCTCATCTCCCATCTCAAAAGAGTTTTGCATCTTTTTTTAAATTATTATTTTTTAAATTTTTAAAAATTTATCTATTTATTGGACCAGGAGAAAGAGACAGCCAGAGAGGGAACACAAGCAGAGGGAGCAGCAGAGGGAGAAGCAGGCTTCCCGCTGAGCAGGGAGCCCGATGCCGATGCCGGGCTCAATCCCAGGACCCTGGGATCATGACCTGAGCTGAAGGCAGACATTTAATGACTGAGCCACCAGCTCCTCCTTGTGAAAGTTGGAGAATCCTCCCCATCCCCTGGGGAAGACACTCAGAGAAGGTCAGCTGTGTGGTCCAGCCCTTGGGCCCTAATCAGTGGGACAACTGAGCCTAGCACTCTGGCCCTAAGATTTGAAATTGGATAGGACATGCAGGAGCAGAGGGGAATGGGAAACCTTTGAAGAGAAATAGGGGAAGCATGGGGATACAGGCCTGCCTTGCCCAGCCTTTGCTTCCTGAGGTATTTTGTATATAATTTGGTACTGCTAGTTGTTACTTCCAAAGAGGGGCTAGGGAATGCTACAATAGTTGAGAAGGGATACGCTCCCTGATGATGACAAATGATGCTTCTCACATGATTCTGCTTTTAGCTCTATTACAAATGTAGGGGGAAACTGATGCTTGGAGGTCCTGCCTCACCTGGCATTATAGTAAGTGCCCAGCAGGTGCTGTTTCCATAAGTCCCCAGGCATCACAATGACCCATTGTTAGATGAGGGGACTGGTGCTCACAGTGGACCAGTGGATAGGAACTTATTCAAACATTTCAGAGGCAACTGGCAGGGCTGGGGTCTTCACAGCTCTCTCTGCCCCAAGTCCAAGTTCTTTCTGCCACACTGAGCCTCTTCCCATAGATGTTTTGGAAGACATGTTTTAGTGGAAAGTAATTAGCATTGATGTTCAGAACTTGGCGGCATTCCAGTAAATATGACAGCAAATGTTGCCTATTCCTCAACCCAGAAAGCAGATGTGTGCATCAGCAGTGCTTGTGGTCCTGTGAGATCATTGATGGCTCAGAGCATGTTTATCCATTCTGCCAGTACATAATCAGCTTACAGTTAGTGTACAAGCAGTAAAGACTAAAGAACTCAATTAAGATACTGGAGAAAGCACAACGAAATGTTACTTTAGGGCATATATTGATTTTTTTTTCTTGAATAGGAAAATTTAAATGAATTGAAGTACATTACACAATGTTACAAATCTTACAAGTGAAACACTCCCAAAGGCTATAGCCCTGTCATTTGTGAAGTTCCTCTTCTAATACAAGCAGCGGTGTATATGGAGAGCTGCTGCACAGAGCAGCAATGAGAGAATGCAGTGTTGGAGCCTTATGGAGAGTTCAACAGTGAGGTAGTCCTTCCAGGCAGGGCTCTGCTTCCCGTGACCACCCTTCTCTCAGATCCGAAACACTTGACCTGGTTCTAATTTTTGAAAGATCTCCTGGAAGTCCACAGGAAAGCAGAGAGACAGTGGTTGAAAAGATGAGACTGGTCCAGGTGGAGCATTAACTGGAAGACTGCGATGGTGAGAGATAGGGAGCCAACTAGCTTGCGATGAGTTAGTGTGGTGGACAAGGAAGGGGAAAGAAGAGAACATTTAAGGAGACTTCTGAGTTTGTGGCTTGAGAAACTGGGTCAATAACAGTGTCATTTATTGAGAAAGGAGAGCTCTAATGTTAGATGGATGACTTTTTTTTTATTATTATTAAGTTATGTTAGTCACCATACAGTACATCATTAGTTTTTGATGTAGTGTTCCATGATTCATTGTTTGTGTGTAACACCCAGTGTTCCATGCAATACGTGCCCTCCTCAATACCCATCACCGGGCTAACCCATCCCTCCAGTCCCTTCCCCTCTAAAACCCTTGGTTAGATGGATGACTTTAAATGGCTTGAATATTCAGTCAAAAATAAGGACATAAGAATTTGTCCAAAACAGTTATTGTTACAGGCCAGTCCACTCTGAACAATGCCAATGTTCTCTGTAAATTACATAAAACACCGTGTCAGATAAGGGCTCTGTGCTAAGTGGAGCACAGCAGTCTGAGGTGATGGAAATGTGCTTAATTTAAACTCATTTAACCCAGAACGAAGTTTTTCCTAGGCACCAGTAATTTGATGGATGGTGATGTTGTCTTGCATTAGGTTAAAGTGCAGTCACCCCCAGAATAAAATGAAAGGAAGAACATTAATGATTAACAAGCTGGAAATCAACCCCCTGTGCAATATTTCCCATCTTCTTCCCAGTGCCACAGAAATGGTCCGCTCTGTTCTCTTTCTCAATACAATAAATGAACTGCCTGAAAAAGTTATTTTCAGGCTATATAATCTGAAAAGAACTAGCAATTGAAAAGACAAAACTAGTGAAGTAGGTATTTGTGCTGAGGACAAATAACCCATTTATGTTTTCATTGATCATCCAAAATATGCTCTTCCATGTGGAACTTCAAGGCAAAATTGGCATTTAAGAAGGATGTAGGCATTTCAACAAGAATAAAGTCTTAAGACCATATTATTTATAAATGCATTTCTTACACCATCGCTTGGAAGTGAGGATATATATTTAAATGTGTGCCTGCGTATATTTTCCTTTTAAGTTCCTGGCTCTATAGCACACTTCCTTTTATGTAACATTCAGGGTGATACTGGTGATGGATGCACTTTTCAGCATTTGCACACATTTATTTACTGGAAATTTCTGAAGTCATGGTTCCTTAGGTTTAGACCAACAGGCATATTAATGTCAAGGGTGTTCATGGCTATACTCCTGCTATTTATTGATATACCTCCAACTCATTTGAAGGTGTTGCCTAAACAGAATGAAGAAGAACCATGTATAAAAATCCACCTCTAAATTTCCAGCTCCAGAATTCGCTGTTGCTAGAACCCTCGCATTTAGTCCCCCAGAGCTTCCTCCAATCCTGGTGTGGTTTCCTCATGCCGCTTGGGTGAATGAGCTGTGTGCCTTCCACATGGTAGGGCAGAGGGTTCTCATCCGAAACTTACATGTCTTCAGGGTGCAAACACACCAGAGGACAGAACTACCCAAATCTGCTGAACTTGTGTTCATGGAATTTCTTGGAGGATCACAGAAACTTGGATACCCTGGTACTAAAGTGTGTGCAAGACCTGGCTTGTGAGAGCTGATCGCTAAATTTTCAGAATTTTTGTCACCTAGTTATTAAACATAGTTGTTATTAAAAATTAAGTTATGTTAACTTATAATTAAGTACACTAAAACAAAAGTAATATTCAAAATACATCTCTTTCTAATGAGTTTACTACATTTTGCTCTTATCTATGTCCATGAGGTTATTTCCATTTGTTTGATCTGTACGGTAGAAATATTACATAAGTGCGCTGCAGTGATCACTCCCAGCTCCATGTTTGGTGGCATCACATTTGTGCTTGTAATTAGTCGTGGTGGGAGTATTAACACCACTTATTTTTACCAGCACTCTTAGTGTATAAGGAGAATATTTTCTCCCTTGAAAATCTTGGTGTATAAATCCTTATGCACTAAAAATCATGCTTTATCACTTTAGAGTGCAGTACTATCTAACTATCTAATTTCTAATATTGAAAACATCTACCATTTGTTGAGTGCCTGCTTTGCTCCAGGCTCTGGATCAGGCACTGATATGCGTCATCTCATTTTTTACATGTTAGAATGGTAACCTGGATCCCTTCATTTAGATATAATAGATCCCTTCCATCCATCTACTTGGTATAAAATTCTTTTTAATTTTCTGTTTCTTTTAGACTTAACTCTCAATCTGTATGTTAAAATGCAACTAAGCTAAAGGTCCAGAAATGGTGGTGGCCTTGTGATTCCTGGTGTACCTCCTTGGATGTTGCCGTCACACCATGCTGTACTCCTCCAGGGACAGTGGAGGAGATCTCGCAGAAAACAGCTTAGAAATGAGTGGCAGGGCAGGAGATTCAGCCTCAAGCAGTGAGGGTCGAGGGGAAGCTGACCTTGAGAGACCTTCACGTGTGTTGAAATTGGTATGGACCCCACCATCTCTAGAACAAGGTGGATGAAACTACTAAGTCAATACTTCAAACAGTTTCCCACATTTTGTTTGTGTTTCTGGTATTTAAATATGACAGCAGTAGCCCCATTCTTGAATCAGCACGGAGATGAAGGAAATGTGTGGAATTCCACCTTGTTTTTTAACCTACAAAAGGGTAGGTACTGTCAATGCACTTAGAGCATGAAGAATGGCTGCTCTGAGTATGATCACTCAACCAAGAGCCACATGTGGTTCCTTCTTAACACCAAATGTGTACGTGGGGCTGGGTGGGGTGTAACTGCAGTACTTTCTATGGATTCTGTGTAATGCGGAATTGGCCATTAGGCAATTCTGTGTGAGCTTCCCTATGGAGGAGGTGTCGCCAGCACTTGCCGATATTCATATGCAGGAATGGGAGGTATTGTCCGTTTACTTCCATTTTAATTAATACTAAAAGAAAGAAGGAGCTCTCCTGTTAATCGGTGTGTATTAGCATAAGATCTAAGATGGCAGCGTGTTTTCTGGGGGGATCTAGTTGTCAGGACGACACCACTAGACATGGTTTCTAAACCAGCCATGCTCCAAAGTGGATGGTTTTCCATAAGAAGAATCTAGTTTGGAGATCACATTATCCAATAGGAAATAAATCATAGCTCATAAGTCATAAGACTGAAGATAACAGAAGCGTAAGCTTCTGTAGGAATTTAAGGTAGTAAATGGGGAGTAGGGGAGAATGGATGTACCCCAGAGAGAGTCAGTTGGTGTGGACCTCCCCACAGCATCCTTAGCACTTGGCTGGGCCTCTGTTTTGGGGATTGCCCAGGACCTGTGCTGAGGCAGGCTGTCACCACAGAAGTAGCCTTTGCCCCCACATGGTGTCTGCGGTCCACGATGGGACTAAGGATGGCAGCTGGCCATACCTCTAAAAGGTGACCAACTGGCTGACTTTTTTCTGGTTTTCAGAGGGGTCCCAATGCAGAGCTGTTAGCTCCAGGGGTGCATGAGTTCTTTGAGATTTTATCACACATAGCTTTTGCTCCTCCTGTTGGATGCAGGCTCTTTGAAGGTTTGACCTACTAAGCAAAGATCTTCCTTCCCTGGGAAGGAATTTCTGTAGGAAACTAGCAGAGTGCTGACCCCCCAGAGCACTTTTCCTTTATTTGGTTCCTAATGAACCCCCCAGGGTCCACCAGATATACCTGTATCTGATAAACCTCCAGCCTTCATGGCCACTTCTGAGCATCCAGGATCTCAGCAGCGTCACAAAACCAGTGAAAGAAAACTGGCGTGGAAGGTGTGTGAGAGGCCCAGACTGAGGGTGCTTCCCCGGCTCTCTCACCCATGGCTTTGCCAGCTGTTCTGGAAAACCTGGTTCCATGATAAGCAGTAAGCACACACTGGTTGATAATTTCACTTAGTATTTAGAAGGATAGTATTTAGAAGGATAACAGATGTATATTGTGCAATGTCATATGTCTTTCTGGGAGTTTAAGCCGAGGCTTTCTGTTGCCTTTTCTGAATGGATATAATGTAATCATATAATCCATTGAGGTCTGAGGCATAGCTCTGTCATGGGCTTGGCCCTGACTAGGCTTTTGTTTGATACCATTTTCAATAATGACATTAGCTGAACAGGATAGACAATGATATGAACTCATAAAGACACACCTGGCACATAGTAGGCACTATGCAAGAAATGTGTCATTATTTGAGCTGAAACACTGAGGATCAAAGGTCAGATAATCAGATAATCTGCACCAGATCAAACAAAAGGCAGAAACAGAACAGAGGAGCTCATGCTTATTTTGCTCCCTGCTCCCTCCCTCAAGGCACTCACCAGACAGCCCTAAGAGAAGCCGCTTTAAGAGCAGTGCATGGAAAGGGGGTAAAATCACACCTCAGTGACAGGGCCTCATCCCTGGCCAGGTCCCTCTCTCTGCAGTCAGTGTATTCCACAGCCCCCATGGGTGGCGTGGGGGTGCCAGAAGGGCCAGCTACCAGGTGTGTGGCAGTGATGAAATGTGGCAGTGTGTCCTCTTTCCTGAGTGCTGCAGAGGGTCTCAGAGCCTATGGATAGGTATATCCACTCATGCAGCCCACGAAAGCCTCTCCCAGACACTCTCAACACCACCACAGTCCCTAAGAAAGCATACACAAAGGACAGGGCTCCCTTAGAACGAGCCAGAAGACCGCTACACAGTGTTGCCTCTCAGACAGACCCATGCATCCATAGCATGACGTGGGAACTTAGAGAGTCTGTTATCCCTGTTCTTACCACATTTGACATCAGGCTGCAGCTCCAGTGAAACTCTTGTCTGTTCCAGTGTGTTCCAGGGACTTCCTTTCATGGAGGTGGAAAATCACAGCTGAGCTGAAGGTGAATCTGTGTAGTGAAACCATTGTGTACACTCTGGAGGAACTCTGTTGGTGTCAGAATCACAGGCCCAGGAAGATCCGAGGGAATGATACTCAGGAGTGAGATGGGAACATGGGGAGGCCCAGAGGCCTGCCTCCACACCAAATCTGTCAACCTGACTGTGTGCCTGGCTTTCCATCTTTTTGTGTAGTTCCTCTTTCCCACTGTGTGGAGGACTGACAGGTTAGAGTGAACCATAAAAGTTCTTTGAGTGAATGAATGAATGAGTATGAAGGACTGGATGACACAGTGTTTGAAGTGATTTCCTGCTCTCAAATTCTATGATTCTATGCATGGAAGAAGTAAAGCAAGAACTAACAAAGCTTCGTAGCTAAATAAAAATCTCATGAAAGTTATTTCAGTAATAAAATAGCAACTGAAGGAAGAATCAGTATTTTACTTTTAAAAAACCAAAACCTGACCATCTTGGCAGGAGAAAATCTCCAGCTAAGATTCATCTGCAATTATTTTTTTTTTTTAAATGGTGAAAGCTGTTTTCACATTGTGTTTTGCTGGGCCAGCTCATTGTTTTTACTTGATGGGCACTGTAAACATCCCTGAAGAGTATAGATAACATTTTCATAGTCCAATTTTAGCAGTAGTTTACCAAACACTCATGAGATGTCACATAACTAATTTGCTATCAGCTTTATACTTTCCAAATCTGGCTGAGCTACACATTGTGATAAATTTTTGGTTCAAATGGAGGAAGTGTTCCACATTATAAGATGCCAGCTTTGAGTATTAGAGCCCCACTGATCTGTGTCTATATTAGTCAGTCCATTAGTTCCATCATGGTTTTGCTTCACTCAAAGCTGGTTGGACAAGAGATAAAGCAGCATTGTCAGTGATTATAAGGATAAGGTTTAGAGTTTGTAAACAACCTGGGGAGCTGTCAGACCTGCAGACACCAGGACTGCCTGATGCCCGGCATGCCCTTCCTCTGAAAGCTGTGCTGTACTCACCTGGGACCTCAGTGTGACCATGGGCCAGTGCAGGGCACATCTCTTCTTCTCTGCCCTTCTCTCCAGCCTCTAGTCCTCCATGCAGACTCTACTCTTCTTCCCAATTTAGGGGAGCAACGCCAAGTCTTATCCGCCATGGGGGACTCAGAAATAAATTAGTTTCTTTCCTTGGTGCACAGGAGATTAAACTCTGATGAAGAAAGACAGGTAGACTCCAGTGTGATTACAGCCCAGTATACAGTGGAAATGTGAAGAGTTGTGGAAAACCAAAGCTCCTAACTCAACTGTGGTGGGTGCACATTTAGGGGAAGGTGCAGATTGCACAGATAATTCCAGAAGAACCACACAGAGGAAGGGATAGTTATAGTGAAGACATACGATGAGGCTGGGTGGTGGGCAGGCTGCCAGGAAGGACTCTGCAGCCTCATGCAGGTGAGAAATTCCATTTATTAACCAGTGGATGATTTTGCCCATAAAACCCAATTAGATATCCACCGCCACATAAAAGATAAAGTAGGAAAGGGAAAGGTAGCTTGGGCAAGGAGACCAGCTGTGAGGCATTTTCTGTGTTTCTTTGTAATGTCATAATGCTTTGTCCGTTTTTGTGCATGATAAGCATTAGCTGACTGAGAGAAACAATATTCCTCTCTTACATTTCCTATGAGACTCTCCTGTACTTCAAGCCCTTGGAAGCTGTGGCTGTGTATCGTGGTGGTTTACCAACGTTCAGCTCTGTGCCTCTAGAATGAACACTCAGAACATGATGAGTAGATGCATGAACTAGACATGAATACTTTTACCCTCAGCTAATGAGGCAACAGGAAGATGACACTGTACAGCCCCGGGCCTGTGGTAGTCACCCTCTCTCCCCTCAACTGGGATCATAGTGCAGCAACAGGGAAAGGGAGCACAGGGGTCTCGAGAAACTTTCAGATTAGAAAGTTTGCTCCCTATCACTGTGGGACAGATGCAGATAGTTGCTCCTTTGGGTCGGGGGGGAAGAGATGTAAAGGAATTCTTAACTTTCTCTTTTCTGTGTTCTCCCACACAAACTTGTGGTATTCCTCATATCCTGTTCAAAGTCCCTTGGTTGAGGCTATCTCCTGATTGATCATCTGTCTCATCCCTGTTGGATTTACCTACTCTCGGATTTTCAACATCTTTACTTCAAGGTGGACATCTTTTCTTTGCATTCAAATTTATTTACAAACTTTAGTTTGCAGATGTAGCAAGCATCAGAAAATGTTGTTAGGTTTCTCTGTTTTTTTTCAGTATTGTTATTATGACATCAATACTTGGAGAGTTTCTTCCTGGATAAAGAAAACTGTTCTAGGGGCACCTGGGTGGCTCAGTAGGTCAAAGCCTTTGCCTTCGGCTCAGGTCATGATCCCAGGGTCCTGGGATCAAGCCCTGCATTGGGTCTCTGCTCAGCAGGGAGCCTGCTTCCTCCTCTCTCTCTGCCTGCCTCTCTGCCTACTTGTGATCTCTGTCTGTCAAATAAACAAAATCTTTATTAAAAAAAAAAAAAAGAAAACTGTTCTAGACAGTCTCCATGTTGATGACCCATTTCCTATATAGAGAAGTGCAAAACCTTAAAGTGGGGCAGTTTTCTCTAAGATGTGAAGATAATTGCACTGAAGGCACCTTGAAGATGAAAAGAGCCCTCATATCCAGGCCTCTGGGCTCAGTTGTCAGCTTTAGCAGTCACCACATGCTGTTTCCTCCTCTGCAACATGGTGTCCATGTTGTTTCCTACAAAGTGTTGTGCAGGATGGAGTAGAACCACTCTGAAAGCAGAATACAAAAGTAAATTTATAGCGTTGTCTTTGAAGGCTTTTAAAATGAACTTATTTATTTTTTTAAGATTTTATTTATTCATTTGAGATGAGAGAGAGATCACAAACAAGAGACAGGCAGAGGGAGAGGGAGAAGCAGACTCCCCACTGAGCCAGGAGCCTGACTGTGGGGCTTGATCCCAGGACCCAGAGATTATGACCTGAGCTGAAGGCAGGTCCTTAACCATCTGAGCCACCCAGGCACCCCAAAGTGAATTTTTTTCTAAAAAATTAAAAAAAAAAAAATGAACTTATTTCTGAAAGTAATGATGTACTATATATTGGCTAATTGAATTTGAATAAAGAAAAAGAAAATGACCATTGGGAAAAGAAAAAAAAAACAAACCAAAAATGAACTTGTTTCTAAAAAGAAGGCTATCTCAGGAGTCACAAATTCGAGTGAAAAAATCAGAAATTAACTAGTTTGAAATATCTTCCGACTATTTAGCTAACCCAAATATTGAATAGTGAAAATGTCCTTTAACTATAGCTGTGGAATGTAGTGACAATTTCAGATGCAGTAGTGCAAACTTGGCGAACATTCTGCCTTTTATGTACCTGGGATGATGTTCTCCTGGTCTATCCCTCAGGCTGGGCACACATGGATAAAGCAGAGGCCCCCAACATTCACCTTCTTGGAGCTGTGCCTTTAGAGGTTGGGGTTGCAAAGTTCTGCCAATTAAAGAACCCTTACTTATACCCACCTCTAATAGCACATCCTCCAGGCCCTGAATGAGCTCTGCCAAGGATGGGAGAATGTTTACTTTAGAATAAATTTTGCATATTTCTTAGGGAAATTTGCTCTTAATATTGAAATTCACAAGAAGAATACATACACAAGGGAAAACAGGTATTAGAGGTATAGCATTCAGAGACTCTAACAAAATACATATTCCAAGAAATTGATGCAAATTACAAGGAATCCATTTTCCACACATTTTACATAGAGATTTAAATTTTTAATATATATTTCAATATACATGTAGTAAAATTCAGTCAGGGTGTAGAGTTCCATGAATTTTTAGGAATCTGTTGTTTCATATCTAGCACCATGATCAAGAAACAGATCAATTCTATTACCTGGGAAAAAAATTCCTTTATGCTGACCCTTTATAGATAATCCCTTCCCTTAACAGTAACTGCTGACAACCACTGATTTAATTGCCATCCTATAGTTTTGGTAAACCAGGATGTCATAATGGGGGTGGCTAAGCATAAGTGGGAGCAAGAGGTAGTTGGGAAATCTCTGTACCTTGTTAAACTCTTTTTGGTCTGCTTCTTTCATTTACCAAAATGCATTTGAGATTCATCTATGCTGTTGCATATATCAGGAGTTTGTTCCTTTATATTTCTGTGGATTATTCCATTGATGAGTGATCAGCAGTTTGTTTATTTACCAGTTGAAAGTCATTTTTATTTTTTTAATTTTAGATAAATATGAATAGAGCTGTTCTGAGCAGTCATGTACATGTTTTCATGTGAACATAAATTTTCTATTGAACATGCCTGGGAATAGGTTGCATGCAATTTTAGGGTCTGACAAAGACTCTGCATCTCAATTCAGTTTTTAAAAAATGAGAATAATTGAGGTATAATTTCATGCAGTAAACTTGACCCTTTTTAGATGTTTAGTTCGATGAGTTTAGACAAATATATATAGTCATGTAACCACCATCTCAACTGAGACAGAATATTTCTCCCCAAGGTTCCTGGGTGTCCCTTTATGTTCAATTCCTTCTCCTACCTACCTCTTACCTACTGGTAAGAACTCATCTGATTTCTGTCTGTGTAGTGTTTCAGTTTGTTTTGGGTTTTTGTTTGTTTGACTTTTTTTTAGCTTAGAGGTTTAAAAATTATTTTAAATATTTAATTTATTTTTTATAGTGGTTTCAGGTTCACAGCAAAACTGAGAGGAAGGTATAGAGGTTTCCCGCCTGTCTCCACTCAAGCACAGCCTCTCCCATTTTCAAAACCCTCCACCAGAGCAGTGTATTTGTTGTAATTGATGAACTTGCACTGACACATCATTATCACCAAAGTCCATAGTCTACCTCAAGGGTCACTCATGGTATTTTACATTGTATGAGTTTAGACAAATTTATATGTCTTGCATCTGTCATTATAGTATCATACAAAGTATTTTCACTGCCCTAAAAAAAATCCTCTGTCATCACCCCACCCCAAATGCTGGCAACCAACAATGTTTTTACTGCCATCATGGTTTTTCCTTTCCCAGAATGTATTTATTATAGCTGGAATCACACAGCCTATAGACTTTTTAGTTTGGCTTCTTTCACTTGCAATATTCATTTAAGGTTCTTCCATGTCTTTTCATGACTTGATAGCTCATTTCTTTTTAACACTGAATAATATTGCATTGTCTCTATGTACCAGCTTGTTTATCCAATTACCTACTGAGAGGCATCTTCCAAGTTTTGGCAAGTATGCATAAAGCTTCTATAAATATCCATGTGCACATTTTTGTGTGGATGTAAGTTTTCAATTCCTTTGGGTAAATAACCAAGGAGTGCAATGGTTAGAGCATCTGGTATCAGTATGTTTGGCTTTGTAAGAAATTGCTAAACTGACAAATCCAACGGGAAATCAAAGAGAAGAAGAGCAACAATCCCAGAAACAGAAAATCGATCACTTTCTGAAAGGTAGGACCTGCGGAGAAGTGAATCCAAAGCGACGGGAAGATAGACCCCGGGGGGAGGGGCCGGCACCCGGCAAGCGGCGGAGCGACGGAGCACAAAATCGGGACTTTTAAAAGTCAGCTCCACTGGGAGACATCGCTCCAGAGGCTAAACTGGGGGGAAACCCAGGCGGGGTCAGCATAACCCCAGGTCCCGCGGGGTCACAGAAGGACCGGGGGTGTCTGAGTGCCGCAGAGCTCGCAGATATTAGAGCGGGGAAGCCGGCTACAGCGACAAAGCCGAGGAGTGAGCTCTAAGCCCGGGATTACCTTGTGCCGGTCGCAGGCTGGGTGGGCTCGGAACGCGGCCGGAGGCCACAGAGACAAAAGCGACCTGGCGCTTTTCTCCAGCTCCAACAATTGACTGCTTTCCTCGAGGCGCGACCGCAAGCCAGGGAGGCGGGACTGTTGGGCGCTTTGCTCTGAGAGCGCACTGAGGAGCGGAACCCCAAGCTCTCGGCTCCTCCGGGCCGAGAGATTGGGAGGCCGCCATCTTCATTCCCGTCCTCCGGAACTCTACGGAAAGCGCTCAGGGAACAAAAGCTCCCGAAAGCAAACCCGAGCGGATTCCTTAGCCCGGCCCCTGGCAAGGGCGGTGCAATTCCGCCTGCGGCAAGGACACTTGAAAATCACTACAACAGGCCCCTCCCCCAGAAGACCAACAAGAAACCCATCCAAAACCAACTTCAGTCACCAAGAACAGCGGAATTCCACAGCAGGAGAAAGCAAATCCTACCTGGACAAAATGACAAGGCGGAAAAACTCACCTCAAAAAAAAGAACAAGAGGCCGTACCGAAGGCTGGAGACCTAATCAATACAGACATAGGTAGCATGACAGATCTAGAGTTCAGAATGACAATTCTCAAGGTTCTAGCCGGGCTCGAAAAAGGCATAGAAGATATTAGAGAAACCCTCTCCGGAGAGATAAAAGCCCTTTCTGGAGAAATAAAAGAACTAAAATCTAACCAAGTTGAAATCAAAAAAGCTATTCATGAGGTGCAATCAAAAATGGAAGCTCTCACTGCCAGGATAAATGAGGCAGAAGAAAGAATTAGTGACATAGAAGACCAAATGACAGAGAATAAAGAAGCTGAGCAAAAGAGAGACAAACAACTACTGGAACACGAGGAGAGGATTCGAGAGATAAGTGACACCATAAGACGACACAACATTAGAATAATTGGGATTCCAGAAGAAGAAGAAAGAGAGAGGGGAGCAGAAGGTATATTGGAGACAATTATTGGAGAGAATTTCCCTAATATGGCAAAGGGAACAAACATCAAAATCCAGGAGATGCTAAGAACGCCCCTCAAAATCAATAAAAATAGGTCCACACCTCGTCACCTGATAGTAAAATTTACAAGTCTTAGCGACAAAGAGAAAATCCTGAAAGCAGCCCGGGAAAAGAAGTCTGTAACATACAAGGGTAAAAACATTAGATTGGCAGCGGACCTATCCACAGAGACCTGGCAGGCCAGAAAGAACTGGCATGACATATTCAGAGCACTAAACGAGAAAAACATGCAGCCAAGAATACTATATCCGGCTAGGCTATCATTGAAAATAGAAGGAGAGATAAAGAGCTTCCAGGACAAACAAAAGCTGAAAGAATTTGCAAACACCAAACCAGCTCTACAGGAAATATTGAAAGGGGTCCTCTGAGCAAAGAGAGACCCTAAAAGTAGTAGATCAGAAAGAAGCAGAAACAATATACAGTAACAATCACCTTACAGGCAATACAATGGCACTAAATTCATATCTCTCAATAGTTACCCTGAATGTTAATGGGCTAAATGCCCCAATCAAAAGACACAGGGTATCAGAATGGATAAAAAAACAAAACCCATCAATATGCTGCCTACAAGAAACTCATTTTAGATCCGAAGACACCTCCAGATTTAAAGTGAGGGGGTGGAAAACAATCTACCATGCTAATGGACATCAGAAGAAAGCTGGGGTGGCAATCCTTATATCAGATCAATTAGATTTTAAGCCAAAGACTATAATAAGAGATGAGGAAGGACACTATATCATACTCAAACGGTCTGTCCAACAAGAAGATCTAACAATCTTAAATATCTATGCCCCTAACATGGGAGCAGCCAACTATATAAACCAATTAATAACAAAATCAAAGAAATACATCGACAGTAATACAATAATAGCAGGGGACTTTAACACTCCCCTCACTGAAATGGACAGATCATCTAAGCAAAAGATCAACAAGGAAATAAAGGCCTTAAATGACACACTGGACCAGATGGACATCACAGATATATTCAGAACATTCCATCCCAAAGCAACAGAATATACATTCTTCTCTAGTGCACATGGAACATTCTCCAGAATAGACCACCTCCTGGGTCATAAATCAGGTCTCAATCGGTACCAAAAGATCGAGATCATTCCCTGCATATTTTCAGACCACAATGCTCTGAAGCTCGAACTCAATCACAAGAGGAAATTTGGAAAGAACGCAAATACATGGAGACTAAACAGCATCCTTCTAAAAAATGAATGGGTCAACCAGGAAATTAAAGAAGAATTGAAAAAATTCATGGAAACAAATGATAATGAAAACACAACAGTTCAAAATCTGTGGGATACAACAAAGGCAGTCCTGAGAGGAAAATATATAGCAGTGCAAGCCTTTCTCAAGAAACAAGAAAGGTCTCAAATACACAACCTAACCCTACACCTAAAGGAGCTGGAGAGAGAACAACAAAGAAAGCCTAAACCCAGCAGGAGAAGAGAAATCATAAAGATCAGAGCAGAAATCAATGAAATAGAAACTAAAAAAACAATAGAACAAATCAACAAAACTAGGAGCTGGTTCTTTGAAAGAATTAATAAGATTGATAAGACCCTGGCCAGACTTATCAAAAAGAAAAGAGAAAGGACACAAATAAATAAAATCATGAATGAAAGAGGAGAGATCACAACCAACACCAAAGAAATACAAACAATTATAAGAACATACTACGAGCAACTCTATGGCAACAAATTTGACAACCTGGAAGAAATGGATACATTTCTAGAGATGTATAAACTACCACAACTGAACCAGGAAGAAATAGATAACCTGAACAGACCCATAACCAGTAAGGAGATTGAAACAGTCATCAAAAATCTCCAAACAAACAAAAGTCCAGGACCAGACGGCTTCCCAGGGGAATTCTACCAAACATTTAAAGAAGAATTAATTCCTATTCTCCTGAAACTGTTCCAAAAAATAGAAATGGAAGGAAAACTTCCAAACTCATTCTATGAGGCCAGCATCACCTTGATCCCAAAACCAGACAAGGATCCCACCAAAAAAGAGAATTACAGACCAATATCCTTGATGAACACAGATGCGAAAATTCTCACCAAAATACTGGCCAATAGGATCCAACAGTACATTAAAAGGATTATTCACCACGACCAAGTGGGATTTATTCCAGGGCTGCAAGGTTGGTTCAACATCCGCAAATCCATCAATGTGATACAATACATTAATAAAAGAAAGAGTAAGAACCATATGATACTCTCAATAGACGCTGAAAAAGCGTTTGACAAAGTGCAGCATCCCTTCCTGATTAAAACTCTTCAAAGTGTAGGGATAGAAGGCACATACCTCAATATTATCAAAGCCATCTATGAAAAACCCACCGCAAATATCATTCTCAATGGAGAAAAACTGAAAGCTTTTCCGCTAAGGTCAGGAACACGGCAGGGATGTCCGTTATCACCACTGCTGTTCAATATAGTACTAGAAGTCCTAGCCTCAGCAATCAGACAACAAAAAGAAATTAAAGGCATCCAAATCGGCAAAGAAGAAGTCAAACTATCACTCTTTGCAGATGATATGATACTATATGTGGAAAACCCAAAAGGCTCCACTCCAAAACTGCTAGAACTTATACAGGAATTCAGTAAAGTGTCAGGATATAAAGTCAATGCACAGAAATCAGTCGCATTTCTTTACACTAACAACAAGACAGAAGAAAGAGAAATTGAGGAGTCAGTCCCATTTACAATCGTACCCAAAACCATAAGATACCTAGGAATAAATCTAACCAAAGAGGTAAAGAATCTATACTCAGAAAACTATAAAGTACTCATGAAAGAAATTGAGGAAGACACAAAGAAATGGAAAAATATTCCATGCTCATGGATTGGAAGAACAAATATTGTGAAAATGTCTATTTTACCTAAAGCAATCTACACATTTAATGCAATCCCTATCAAAATCCCATCCATTTTTTTTAAAGAAATAGAACAAATAATCCTAAAATTTATATGGAACCAGAAAAGACCTCGAATAGCCAAAGGAATATTGAAAAAGAAAGCCAAAGTCGGTGGTATCACAATTCCAGACTTCAAGCTCTATTACAAAGCTGTCATCATCAAGACAGTATGGTACTGGCACAAAAACAGACATATAGACCAATGGAACAGAATAGAGAGCCCAGAAATAGACCCTCAACTCTATGGTCAACTAATCTTCGACAAAGCAGGAAAGAATATCCAATGGAAAAAAGACAGCCTCTTCAACAAATGGTGCTGGGAAAATTGGACAGCCACATGCAGAAAAATGAAATTGGACTATTTCCTTACACCACACACGAAAATAGACTCAAAGTGGATGAAGGACCTCAATGTGCGAAAGGAATCTATCAAAATCCTTGAGGACAATGCAGGCAGCAACCTCTTTGACCTCAACCGCAGCAACTTCTTCCTAGGAACATCGCCAAAGGCAACAGAAGCAAGGGCAAAAATGAACTATTGGGATTTCATCAAGATTAAAAGCTTTTGCACAGCAAAGGAAACAGTAAACAAAACCAAAAGACAACTGACAGAATGGGAGAAGATATTTGCAAACGACATATCAGATAAAGGGCTCGTATCCAAAATCTATAAAGAGCTTATCAAACTCAATACCCAAAGAACAAATAATCCAGTCAAGAAATGGGCAGAGGACATGAACAGACATTTCTGCAAGGAAGACATCCAGATGGCCAACAGACACATGAAAAAATGCTCCACATCACTCGGCATCAGGGAAATACAAATCAAAACCACAATGAGATACCACCTCACACCAGTCAGAATGGCTAAAATTAACAAGTCAAGAAATGACAGATGCTGGCGAGGATGCGGAGAGAGGGGAACCCTCCTACACTGCTGGTGGGAATGCAAGCTGGTGCAACCACTCTGGAAAACAGTGTGGAGGTTCCTCAAAAAACTGAAAATAGAGCTACCCTACGACCCAGCAATTGCACTCCTGGGTATATATCCTAAAGATACAAACGTGGTGCTCCGAAGGGGCACGTGCACCCGAATGTTTATAGCAGCAATGTCCACAATAGCCAAACTGTGGAAAGCGCCTAGATGTCCATCAACAGATGAATGGATAAAGAAGATGTGGTATATATACACAATGGAATACTATGCAGCCATCAAAAGACATGAAATCTTGCCATTTGCGACGACGTGGATGGAACTAGAGGGTATCATGCTTAGTGAAATAAGTCAATCGGAGAAATATAACTATCATATGATCTCTTTGATATGAGGAAGGGGAGATGCAAGGTGGGGGGGTTTGGGGGGAGGTAGGAAAAGAAAAAATGAAAAGATGGGATTGGGAGGGAGACAAACCATAAAAGACTCAATCTCAAGAAACAGACTGAGGGTTGCGGGGGGGAAGGGGGACGGGAGAGGGTGGTGGGGAAATGGACATTGGGGAGGGTATGGGCTACGATGAGTGCTGTGAAATGTGTAAACCAGATGATTCACAGACCTGTACCCCTGGGGATAAAAATACATTATATGTTTATTAAAATAAAAAATTAAAAAAAAAAAAAAAGAAATTGCTAAACTACCTTTCAAAGTGGCTGCACCATTTGGCATTCTCATCAGCAGTGAATGGGAGTTTCTGTTGCTCCACACTCTCACCAGCATTTGGTGTTGTCAGTGTTTTGGATTTTATTCTAACAGGTGTGTAGTGGCAGGTCGTTGTTGTTTTAATTTGCGTTTCCTTAATGACATCTGAGGTGGAGCATCTTTTTATATGCTTATTTGCCATCTTTATATCTTTTTTGGTGAGGAATTGCCCCCATAGTTTCACTGTTTTCAGAATCTCATAAAAATGGAATCTGGATCCTTCACTTAATATAATGTTTTTGAGATTCAATCATGTTCTTGTACTTATCAATAGTTAAATGTCTTTTTTTACTTCTGAGTAGTGTTCCATTGCAGAGATATACCACAGTTTGCCCAGAGGTCTTCATGTACATGTATGTTTTCATTTCTTTTGGAAAGATACTGAGCCATAGGATTGCATGGCCATGTGGTTTGTGTACATTTAACTTTTTGGAGTTGCTGTATGATTTTGTATCATTCCACCATTAATGTATGAGAGTTCCAGTCAGATTTGATTTTTAGCCATTCTAATATGAGTGTGTATTTGTAGGTGGTTTTAATTTACATTTCACTAATGACTAATGATGTTGAACATGTTTTTAATCTATTGATGTCCTTTGGTGAAGTATCTATTAAAATCTTTTGCCTTCTAAAAATTGGATTATTCTTATTGTTAAGTTTTGAGAGGTTATTATATTCTTAAGGTATGAGTTCTTTGTTATATCTGTGATTTGCAAAATTTCCTTGTCTTTCCATTCTTGTAATAGTATCTTTCTCAAAGTTTTGAAATTTTGATAAAGTCCAATTTATAAGTTTATTCTATTGTGGATCATGCTTTTTGCATTATATCAAAGAAATCTTTGCTAAAAAGACAATTATCATATTGTTTCATTCATATGTGGAAGATAAGGAATAGTGTGGAGGATCACAGGGGAAAGGAGGGAAAACTGAATGGAAAGAAATCAGGGAGGGAAAAAAAAAAGAACACATGAGAAACTCTGGACTCTGGGAACCAAACTGGGGGTTACAGACCAGAGGGGCTTGGGGTTTGAGGTAACCAGGTGATGTGTATTAAGGAGGGCACATGTGGTGATAAGGGGTGGGTGTTCTATGCAACTAATGAATCATTGAACACTACATCAAAAACTAATGATGTACTATATGTTGGCTAATTGAACATAATAAAAAAAGAGAAATCTCTGCTTAGTACAAGGTCACAGACTTTTTTCTCTTATGTGTACTTCAGTAAGTTTTAATTTTACTTCTGGGTCTATGATCCTTTCTTGAGTTTGCTTTTGTGTATGGTATAATGAATGAGTAAATATTCATTTTTGCGACATGTACAGCATCATTTATAGAAAAGACTATAATTTTTACATTGAGCTGCTTTGGTATTTTTGTAAAAAAATCAAACAAAAGGACAGACTGTCCATACATTTAATAGGTGTTCCAGGATATATGACAGCCAGAGTAGGCTTTGATAAATTCCAATGGGTACTTTAAGAACCATACTGTTTTCCATAGTAGCTGCACTCTTCATTTTACATTCCCACTTATAGTGTATAAGGGTTCTAATTTCTTCACACCCTTACCAGCACTTGCTATTTTGTTGTTATTTATTTATTTTGATAGTGATCATCTTTATGGGTGTGAGGTGATTATCTCGTGGTTTTGATTTGCATTTCTATGTTTATTAGTGATATTGAGCATCTTTTCATATGCTTGTTGGCCATTTGTGTATTTTCCTTTGGAAAAGTTTTCAACTTTTAGCCCTAAAAATATGGGCGTTCCTCTTTTTGTTGTTAATTTGTAGGAGCTACTTATATTCTGGATATTCATCCTTTATCAGTTATATAGTTTGAAAATATTTTCTATTCTGTAGGTTGCCGTTTCACTCTGTGGATTGTTTTGTTTGCTGTACAGAGGTTTTTAAATGTGATGTAGTCCTATTTGTTCATTTTTGCTTTTGCTGTCTATGCTTTTGGTGTCATATGCAATAAGCGATTGCAAAATCTAATGTCATGAAGCTTTTCTCCTTTTTAAAAAATTTTTTTGAATACCCAACTTTTGTAGCAACATGGACAGGACTGGAAGAGATTATGCTGAGTGAAATAAGTCAAGCAGAGAGAGTCAATTATCATATGGTTTCACTTATTTGTGGAGCATAACAAATAACATGGAGGACATGGGGAGATGGAGAGGAGAAGGGAGTTGAGGGAAGAAATTGGAAGGGGAGGTGAACCATGAGAGATTATGGACTCTGAAAAACAATCTGAGGGTTTTGAAGGGATGGGAGGTGGGAGGTTGGGGGGGCCAGGGGGTGGGTATTAAGGAGGGCATGTATTGCAGGGAGCACTGGGTGTGGTGCAAAAACAATGAATTCTGTTACGCTGAAAAGTAATAAAAAATAAATAAAATAAAAAAATTTTTCCAGGAGTTATATAGTTTTAAGACTTACGTATGAGTCTTTAATTTGATATAATTTTTGTTTATGGTGTGAGGGGTCCAAATTCATTCTTTTACTATGGATGTCTAGTTTTCCAAGCACCATTTGTTGAAGAGACTATCCTTTCCCCATTTTTAGCCTTTGAATCATTGCCAAAGACCATTTGATCAGATCCACAAAGGCTTATTTTTGGGCTCTCTATTCTTTAGTCTTCTCATTGGTCAATAGGTCTGTCTTTATGACAGTGCCAATATGATTTTGATTACTGTGGCTTTGTAGTATGTTTTAAAGTCAAGATGTGTGGGTCATTTATTTTTTATTTATTTCTTTTTTATTGTGTTATGTTAGTCACCATATAGTACATCATTAGTTTTTGAGGTAGTGTTCCAAGATTCATTATTTACATCTAACACCCAGTACTCCATGCAGTAAGTGCCCTCCATAATACCCACCACCAGGCTCACCCATCCCTTCACCCTCTCCCGTCTGAAATCCTCAGTTTGTTTCTCAGAGTCCACAGTCTCTCATGGTTCATCTCCCCTCCGATTTCCCCCAATTCACTTTTCCTTTCCATCTCCCAATGTCCTCCATGTTATTCCTCCTGCTCCACAAGTAAGTGAAACCATATGATAATTGACTTTCTCTGCTTGCCTTGTTTCACTCAGCATAATCACCCACAGTGAATATCATTCTCAATGGGGAAAAGATGACAGCCTTCCCTTTGAGATCAAGAACATGACAAGGATGTCCACTCTGGCCACTGTTGTTCAACATAGTATTAGAAGTCCTAGCAACAGCAATCAGACAACAAAAAGAAATAAAATGTATTCAAATTGGCAGAGAAAATATAGTATCAGTTTTAATGTCTCTTCTTTCATTTCTGATCTTTAAAATTTGAATTTTTTCTCTTTTTTATGTTAGTCTAGCTAGGAATTTGTCAGTTTTGCTGATCTTTTTAAAAAATCAGCTCTTACTTTAACTGATCTTTTTCTGTTGTTTTTCTATTCTCTTCATTTGTGCTTTAATTTTTATTATTTTATTCTTTTTGCTAACTTTTGTTTGTTCTTTTTTTCTAGTTCCTTGAAGTGTAAAATTTAGTTGTTGATTTAAGACATTTCTTCTATTTTAATGTAGGCATTTGCTACCTTAAGCTGTCTTCTTAGTGCTTTTAGTGCATCCCATAAGTTTTGGTATATTGTGTTTTCATTTTCATTGTCTTAATACATTTTATTTTTTTTTTTGTGGTGTGGCCAGCATGTCACGTCTTTAAAAATCAAAGTATAATTAACATACAGTATGATGTTAGTTTCATAATGATTCGACAATTCTATACATTTCTCAGTACTCATCAAGATAAGTGTACTCTTGAACCCCCTTATCCATTTCACTCATCCTCCTGCCCACATTCCCTCTGACAACTATCAATTTATTCTCTATATTTAAGATCTATTTTTTCTTTTGTTTCTTTTTTCTTTCTTTGTTTGTGGAATTACTGGATCAAATGGTATTTCTATTTTTAATTATTTGAAGGGCCTCTATACTATTTTCTACAGTGGGCACACCAATTTGCATTCCTACCAAGAGTGAACAAGGGTTCCTTTTTCACCACATCTTAGCCAACACTTGTTATTGCTTGTGTTTTTTATTTTAGTCATTCTGACAGGTGTAAAGTCATATGTCATGGAAGTTTTAATTTGCATTTCCTTAATGATTTGTGATGTTAAGCATCATTTCACGTGTGTGTTGTCCATCTGCATGTTTTCATTTGGAAAAAAAATATCTATTCAGGTTCTCTGCTCATTTTTTTAACAAACAATGCTTAGGAAACTGGATAGTTAACATGCTAAACTGGACCACTTTCTTATGCCATGGGTAAAAATAAACCCCAAATGGATTAAAGACCTACTATGAGCTCTGAAATTATGAAACTTCTAGAAGAAAACATAGTAATTTTTTTGACATTGGCTATAGAAACACTTTTCTAGATACATCGCTTGCTTTTTCTCGGATCCTTAGCTGTTCAGTAGTATTCCTCTGTCAGTACTTCTTACCCCATGTGTCTTAGAGTCTGTAGTCCCCTGTGGCTTTCAGGAGTTGAGCTGCTGGTTCCTGTGGTTTTCCCTAGTCTGGAACCAGAGCTGTGCCTCTTTTGACCATTTGAATTTCAAGGTAGGGGTAAAGGAGACTAATCCCTCATGCACTTGTTGGAAATGTTGCAAGTTTTATCCTCTTTATTTTCTCAGGTTTATGGAAGGGATCTAGGCATTGGTCCACTGCTTCTCCCAAAATGTCTGATACCAGGGAGGGTTTAGGGCAAATGTGAGTAAAAACACCATAAAATTATTTACTGTTTCAAATGCGGTGATTTGTTTTTTGATTGGTTTTTTGCTTTATTGCAGTAGATCCTTGACTGATTCCCAAAACTCCTCTGAAGTTATTTTGGCTAGTTCTTAGTTGTTTATTTAATGTTCCTGTGGGAAAAAGGGCAAGGAGCTTCCTAGTTCACCATTTTGCTCTGTTTCATTCTTTTTGTAATAGTAGAATGAAATTCCATTGTACAGATATACCAAATGTTTTATTTATCCATTCATGCATTGATGGACATTTCTGTTATTTCTACCTTCTTGCTTTTGCAAATAGTGCTTCTGTAGTCATAGGTGAACATACATAGGATTTGTTAGAATACTTGTTTTTAATTCTTTCGTATACCTTCCTAGTTGTGGAATTGTCAGGTCTCCCTTATTTTTGAAATATATATATTTTTGCTGCATATAGAATTTTATGTAGACATGTTTTTCTTTCCAGCACTCTAAAGATGCCTCCCCATCATCTTCTTGTTGCATAGTCTGGCAAGAGCTCTGCCATAATTTTTTGGGGGGGGTTGTTTTTCTGTGCATAATGTGGGTTTTTCTCTGGCTACCTTAGCCAATTTCTCTGTCTTTGATTTTCAGCAGTTTGAATATGATACATCTAAGGTTTGACTTTGGTTGTTTTGTTTTTTAACATTTATTCAGCATGGTGTTTTCCATGCTTGTTAGATTTGTGATGTGATTTCATTAGAAATTCCTGGATATTATTTTTTTCTGCCCCATTCTCTTTTTTCTTTCCCTACTTTTAGGATTCTCGTTACACACATTAGATGATTTGATATTGTCCCTCAATACTCGGATGCATTGTTTTTTCCTCTTCTTTTTTCTCTTCATTTTTCAGTGTGTATAATTTTTGTTGGTCTGTATTTAAATTCACTAATTACTTTCTCAGATTTGTCATGTCTGCTAATGAGTCTGTCCAAGGCACTTTTCATTTTTGCTAATATGATTCTCATTTCTACAATTTGCATTGGAATCTTTCTCATAATTTCTATCTTTCTTCTCAAATTACCCATTGATTTTGTATGTTGTTCACATTTTCCATTAGAGTCTTTAACATGTTAAACTAAGTTATTTAAAATTTCTAATCTGGAAATGTTATGACTGACTCTGGCTTCATTAGTTACATTATCTCTTGAGAGTATATTGGCTCTATTCTAGCTTACTCATATGTCTCAAATTTTTTGTTGAAAGGTGGATGAGAGAAACTAAGGCAAATATTCATTTATGCCTGGAAATGAATACACCTTTTCTTCTGTTAGGTCTTTCATGTGGATATTTGACTCAGACTGGTCACGAATTGACTTGGTGTGTGTCTTGCTACTTCAACACCTTCAGGTGCCATAATTCTCAATCCTCTAGTGTTATCTTGTGTTTACGATTGGGAATTGGTTTGTCAAAAAGTTTTTTTCAATGTCTTTTTCTTCCTCATTTTTAGGTCTTTCCTTTGCACTGAGTTACAGAGAATCTCTCTCCATGCTTTTAAGCACAATACTATTATTTGTAGCACAACACTTGTTCACCTGGTAGGAGTGTAGTGGGTGTCTTTGTTATTTGCATCATACTTTTTACTCAAGTAGGCACTATGTCTCTGAATCTTGGCTCTGTGGCCTTTTAGATTCTTGCCCCTCCCAAGCTGTGCTTCTCATTCCATACACTGTTTTTGCCTCACCTTCTGGACTTAAGGCTTTATGTCTGTTCCTTTCCCCTGATTGAAATGGATTTTCCTCAGTACCATGGGAGTATGGTGTTTGCTGCTGCCTTTGGCCTGTAGTTGTAGGCTTTCGTCCCTGAGGAGATTATGGATAAAAATCTGGGCCTGGTGTCATTCCTTCCAGCAGGAAGTGCTGATGTCTCTGCCAGGCCAGCACCACAAGGGATGATTTTTCAGGACCTGGCCAGTCTTTTCTGTGAGTACTCAATGAGGTCCATGATGAAGATACTGCATTCCTCTTTTATCTGAAGTCCCCAAGATTTCTATATTCTCTTGTTTTTATTTCACATATGCTTTTATTTCACAATGCTTTTGCCAATTTGTTGAAAGATGTTGGCTAAGTTGCTTGTAATATTGGCTGGCCTGTGTCTGCAAGTGATTACTCTCCATCTCTCTTTGCAGGTGCATGCTTTTCCTTAGACTTCAGGTTAGTTAGCTGCTCCAACATCTCAGCTCTAGGGAGGTTTGTGAAGTTTTTGATTTGAAGTTTGCCTGGATCTTTTCTGCTATATGACTCAGAATGATGTTCTTTTTGCTTTCCTCTAACTGGAAGTCTTGCATGGAAATTTAACTTACCAGGATGGGAGTCACTTTGATATATTCATTAAATCAAAGTATACAATGTGGGGAAACAAATTCCAAAAACTGACTGAATCCTCTCTTGATAACATTTCAGTAATTCACCTTCACATATATTTTCCAGAATGACCTTCACTTTTATGTTTTGGGACCTGTGTTCACACAGTGCTTCTTGCCTGGAATGCTCACCCAGATCCTCCCTGAGTGCCAGTAACAACTCATTGTTTAAAGTCCAGTTGGAACAATACTTTCTGAATAAAATATTCATAGTGCATCATAGTAGGGTGTGTTTTTTAACTGGTCCCATTTAAGACATAATTACTTATGCCTCATACTACCCAGAACACTGTGTACATTTTCCTATAATCCCATAGACCTAGCCTAGATGCCACTATAGTAAAATTCTGATGAGTGATTTAATGAACAAGGCTTAGTCAGAACCAGTTAAGAATAATTTAACATATACATTGTGTTATAGTAGTTGTTTATGGATCTGTCTTTTTTACAAATTTATGAGGTACTGAAGGCAAAATTTATCTTATTTACTTTACAGTCCCTATAGGGATAGTAGGTTTCTAATATATATTAATAAGTGAATAAACAAAAACCTTTAAAGATTGGCACTCAGTGGCACTTTCAGGGAAAGCAGGGAGAAAGGGAATGAGGAAGTGGAGAAGAAAAGGAAGGATGCTGAATTAGGTGCCACAAAGACTACCATGGTCAACCATTTTCCAGTCCCCATTCTGCTAAGGCATGACCATTCAGCAGTGTCTGCAAATTAATTTGTGGGAGGTTTTCCTCCCCCCCCCTTTTTTTTAACTGTGCACAAAATTCTTTTTTTATGGTGTTATGTTAGTCACCATAAAATACATCATTGGTTTTTGATGCAGTGTTCCAAGATTCATTGTTTATGTACAACACCCGGTGCTCCATGCAATACATGCCCTCTTTAATATCCAACACCTGGATCACCCATCTCCCACTCCCCTCCCCTCTAAAACCCTCAGTTTGTTTCTCAGAGTCCACAGTCTCTCATGGTTTGTCTCCCCCTCTGATTTCCCCCAGTTCACTTTTCCTTTCCTTCTCCTAATGTCCTTCATGTTATTCCTTATGTTCCACAAGTAAGTGAAACCATGAGATAATTGACCTTCTCTCCTTGACTTATTTCAGTCAGCATAATCTCCTCCAGTGCCATCCATGTTGATGAAAAGTTGGATATTCATCCTTTCTGATGGCTGAGTAATATTCCATTGTATATATGGATCATATCTTCTTTATCTATTCACCTGTTAAAGAGCATTTTGGCTCTTTCTATAGTTTGGTGATTGTGGACATTGTTGCTATGAACATTGGGGTACATATGACCCTTCTTTTCACTACATCTGTGTCTTTGGGGTAAATACCCAGTAGTGCAATTGCCAGATCATAGGTTAGCCCTATTTTTATTTTTTGAGGAATCTCCACACTGTTTTCCAAAGTGACTGCACCAACTTGCATTCCCACCAACAGTGGAAGAGGGTTCCCTTTTCTCCACATCCTCGCCAACAAATTTGTTGTTTCCTGCCTTGTTAATCTTTGCTATTCTAACTGGTGTGCATGTGGTTTTGATTTGAATTTCCCCAATGGCTAATGATGCCATCATCATTATCATGATGCTTGCTAGCCATTTGTATGTCTTCATTGGAGAAGTGTCTGTTCATGTCTTCTGCCCATTTTTTGACATGTTTTCTTCACCTATTATATAGAATAGTTGGGTACCAGTTTACTATAAGCAAAAGATGTGTAAATAATTGATTATTTTTATAAATGTCAACTTCTTTGTGAGTTAATATTTTGCTGTGTTTTTCAATTTTTACTAAAAAATACAAAAGTTCTAGTATGTCCCTGATAACTAAATTTGTTATAGATTTCTTCTCAACTTGCATTAGAAAATAACTTTAATGAAGTTCTTTTGGATACTTTCCACACATTTTTTTTTCTTCTTTAAACAGCTGCATTTTGTTACAGAAGCATGTACTCAGGAAGATCAAACTATCCTTTTTCCTTTCACTTCATCTCATTGAGATTGCCCCATCAATCCCAGTTCCAGGTACAGACTTTACAAGTGTGGTTCCTACACACTATCCTGTGAGGAATGTGTATTCACCTGAGCACACCCAACCCCAAGGAGAGTGGTATTTTTGCCTGCAGTCTGTGGAAGGTGGCTCATCTCTGCAGACAAAGCATCATTTCCTAATTAGATATGAACTGACAAACCTTGAAGGCAAGGGTTATATGGGCATAAAATGGGTTACTTGGAAAGTTGGGGGAAAAGGAATGGTAAATTTTGGAGTTTGAGACCTGTTGGAAATAATTAAGCTTTAATTTAAATATAAATGTTCTTTCATCAGTTTTGGACATTATATATATGAAAGTTTTATAGAGCTATTTTTGTATTAAAAAGGATAAGATAGAGACAGAAAGACTGAGCAAGAGAAAGAATTGGGTTCAACTCTCAATTCTTTGTCAAAATAGAATGTAAGTCACAATAGAGCAGAAAATTTTTCCCCCCCTGCAGTGTATCTTTAGCCATAGAATAGTGTTGAGCACATTAGGTAAATGCTCAAAAACATGTATTAAAAGAATTGACTATAGCAAATCCCTTTACTACTCATGTTTTAGTTTCTTCATGTGTAAAATGAAGTTTTAGACAAGGTTACCTCCAAAGTTATTTTTTAACTTTACAATTCTAGAAATTTATTATAATTTTAATGTCTTATAAGCTATTTTTAAGGTTTTAAGAATTGTCTTATTCTCTGATATGATATATAAGAAAGGATGAAGCAGTTTTTAAAGATGATAAATAAATAGATTTAAGGATTACAGGTTAAATCTCCTGATATTTGAAGAAGTCAGTACTAAGTGATGGCAAAAGTAAAAAAATATTGTAGTTTTTGCGTGACAAAATAATAGTGAAGCCAACTTTCTGAGGTTGGTACTCTACATAAGCGGTACGAGGATAGTCTGCTTTAAATATCTGAAGTAGGAGAGACGTTGAAAACTAGTCCTCTTTCACAGAATGAGACTGGGCAAGGATTTAAGAAGAGTTTAATCTAAGAAAGAGTTGAAGGAACTAGATATACTGGCAAAGAGAATATGAAGAGGACTTGGTACAGTTGAGAGAAATATTTCCATATTGCTGCAAGGAATAGAAATGGGACCTATGAGTACAAGTGGGTTTTTTGACTCAGTGAAAGGGAAGACTTTTAACAATCAGAGCTCATGATGGAATGCTTCACAAGGCAACTATCTCTCAAATCCTGTAAATGTCCAGTTTAAGATTAAAGCATTGAAAAAATGATGGAGATGTGTTTGATGGCCACAGTCTGGTATTTCTTGACTGAAATTTATGAAAGGAGACATTTGCCTTAAAATGGTGTAGAGAAGGTATTTTGATGTAATGTTAGAATCATTCTAAATTAGGCCAGAACTTAAGCATTTTTCCTCATACTTTTATACAAAGACACATATGGCTTTTTGGTCTTTCTCTTTTTTGTAACTGAGTTAGCTAAAATAGGTTTTGGGTCTTGATATTTCCCTAATTCTTGGTCCTAGAACTTTATTTATCCCTATTCCTCTTTAAAGGATATCCCGCAGAGCACTGTTCCCTTGAAGTAACTCAAGAAAGAGGGTTTCCAGGTCAAATCATTTTGGAAACACTGCATAATACACCCAACCCTTGGAGAACCACAGCCCACATTAGAATATTGGATTTCAAGGAGCTCTGTAGTTAATTACATCAGTGACCTGTGCTATTTTTTAGCCAGTGTTTCTCAAATGTATTTGACCTTGGAATTTCATTTTGAATAACATTTGGAGACATGCAAATGAGCCCATGTTGGAAGCAGGGTAGTCAGGTATGGTACCTATCTCTGGAAGCCTTAGAACTGTAGCACAGGGAGCTTTTATCGGCTGCATGGGCAGCATATGCTGTTCTGATGGGTAACGGAGCTCCCTTGCAGTAAGCTAGAGCCCTTCATCCAGAACAGGATGTTTAGGTGGCCGAATGTGGCTGGAGATGAGGGAAAGAATAGTAGCAGCCTCTGGGTACAGCCAGAACAGACTGAAACAGATAGGGCTTGAGCACCAGGAAGCAGGAGGTGGCCTAGCAGAAAGGATCGCAGAGGTCATAGTTCACTTTCTCCTATTTTTCTGGGAATGAAGAGACTGGTCATTTTGATACAGCACTTCCCTGAATGCAGTTGGGGTGGATGGTGCAGTCAGAAATATTTTTAAATCCCTTTTAGATAAGGACTCTGTTTTCAACCATATTCTCTCTAATTCTGTGTTAATGCATTCTGTTAAGTACTGAAGGAAACCCCCAGAGACTTAGTGTTTAACAGTCTGAATGATTTCTGTCTCTGCTTTCTGTTTTTGCATTGTATTTGAGCCTCAGTCTTTTTTTTTTTCTGTAATGTAGGGATAATGCTATCTAATAATATCCAGGTTGTTGTAAAAAATAAAGGAAGAATAAAAAACTCATAAAACAATGGGATATAATACTTAAGTGAAATTCCTGCTGGTTTTCTTTCCTTTCTCTTCCTGCAAGGAGCCAAATTTGCAGCTTTCTATTGACATAGAAACTCCTGAATCCCCTTTCCCTGAACTGTGAGTTTCAGTCTCTGTGACTGCTTTTCCCAGGTAATAGCTGGCTCTCCCTCTGGAGTTGCTATAACTTTTCTCTTCCTCAGTGTTTACTTGCTTCTATGTATGAGGATGTCTTGGTGAGAGTTCTGGGAAATTTCCAACAGGTTTTCTTTTCTGTCATACAATGACTCTGGTGTGACATATTTTTTCCTACATGACATACAATTTTAAACAGATATAAGTTGAACATTATAATTCTAAAAATAGATACCCTAGGGCTCTCCTCCTATGTGGGGTGCTGTAGAAAAGGTGCACATCATGACTTATTTAGTATCTAATCAGCCCAAAACCTCCCAGATGCCTTGTCAAAACAAAGCCTCTCACATGGGTCTTTCCTCCTTTTCCCCATTCTTTCTATGGTTGGGTTCTTCTGGTGCATATGTGTTAAGTCAGAACACAGAAAAATGTATACTGCCTGGTAAGATCTCTGTTGAACACAATGTTGTAAAACTAGAAAGAAAAGCCATTTGGATTTTAGAAGGTCTAATGGCCTTAAGTGGTTTCAGATTCGGGAAAAAGTTGATGCTAAAAACTAACATTAACTGATGAAATTATGTATCCCCAGTGCCATTGTAATCTTGATACACCTGAATTGGTTTAAAAAAAGAAAAGGAGCTCTGGGGGATATCTGGGTAGCTTAGTTGGTTAGGCATCTGACTTGATTTTGGCTCAAGTCATGGTCTCAGAGTTGTGAGACTGAGCCCCATGTTGGGCTCCATTCTGGGAGTAGAGTGTGCTTGGGATTCTTTCTCCCCCTCTTGCTCTTCCTCTCTCTATCCCTACTCCCATGTGCTCTCTCTCTCTAAAATAATAGTAAATAGAACAAAAAAAATAATAAAAAATGAAATCTGAATTCCAAAAAATGGGGAAACTTAATAGATTAATTGTGCTTAAAGATTTTCCTCACCTGATAGTCTACATTGAAAAGTCACTTAAGTGGTTACAAAGATGGCAGAGGGGTAGGGGCCCTATTTCAACCAGTCCCCTGAATTGAGCGGGTTATCTACTAGACCACTCTGAATACCCACAATATCATCCTGAGAGGTAAGAAGATATATCTAGATCTCTACAAAAAGAATATCCCTGGTGGTTGGTTTCCAGGTGTGAAGGGGGGAGCTGTGATTCTCTGGGCAGATATCAGAAGTTAAATGGAAGGGGGAGTGGTCCTCCAGGATCCTGCTCCACTGCAGCACAAAAGCCTCCTGCGCTGGAGACCAGGCACAGACTCACAGAATAGCAGTGTCAGAGGAAAGAATTTAGGGCAGTCTTCCAGACTGAAACCTGGAGCTGTGGGGTCATGCATGTGAATTGGGGGCAGCTGGTGGTTTTAGAAGCACAAAAGGCAGAGATGTGCCTGGACCTGGAAGCAAGGGCTTGGAGTGCTGCCATGGGGTACACAACCCAGGACACTCTGGTTTTTAGCTGCACAGACAGAAATGGAGACAGTGTGGCTTGGAGAGCACATTGAAGAACAGACTGCAATCTCTGTTCTGAGACAGAGGTTTGTATACAGTCACTTCTGCTTTGACTCTCAGAAGAGATGCAGGAATCCACCAGGGAAAGCCATCTGAGAACAAAAGCCCCCCAAAACCGGTTTTCACTGAGCCCATCCCCCCCAAAGGGGGCAGGGTAACTCTGTTCAAACAGGGTTGCCTGAGTAACAGGGTAGCAGGCCCCTCTCCCAGAAGACAGGCTGGAAGAACAAGAGGCCAACAACCCTAAGGTCCCTATAAAACAGGTGCATCTTGCTTGGGTTGTGGTCAGTGATTTGGGTTCTGCACATTCCCTCAACCACCCATCAATAGAATGACTAAAAGGAGGAACCCCTAACGCAGGAAAGATTCAGAGACTGTGGCCTCTGTCACAGAACTAATGGATATAGATATAAGCAAGATGTCAGAAATAGAAGACAATAGCTGGGATAGAGGACACCATTAATGGCAACATAGATTCTCTAAGGGCAGAGATGAAAGCTGATCTGGTAGAACTTAAAAATGCTATCAATGAGATACAATCTAATCTAGATACTCTAACAGCTAGGGTAAATGAGACAAAAGAACTAATTAGTGATCTAGAAGACAAACTGATATAAAAGAAGGAACAGGAGGAGGTCTGGAAAAAAACAGCTTAGAATCCATGAAAACAGAATTAGAGAAATAGATGATGCCATGAAACATTCCAGGTCAGAATTATTGGGGGTGGAGACAGAGAGAACTAGAAGATATATTTGAGCAAACCATAGCTGGGAACTTCCTTAATCTGGGAAATGAAACAAGCATTCATGTCCTAGAGGCAGAAAGGACCCCTCCCAAGTTAAGAAGAATAAACCACTGCCCTGTATATGTATGCATGTAATAGTAATAGTAAAACTTGCTAATCTCAGAACCAAGGAAACCATCTTAAGGGCAGCTAGGGGGAAGAGATTCCTTACCTACAGAGGGAGGAACATCAGAATAACACCAGACTTTCCTATAGAGATCTGGCAAGCCAGAGAGGTCTGGCAAGACATATTCAGGGTACTAAATGAGAAGACCATGCCATCAAGAATACTTTATCTGGCAAGGCTGTCATTTGGAATGGATGGAGAGATAAAGATTTTCCAGGACCAGCAGAAACTAAAAGAATACATGATCACTAGCTGGCTCTGCAAGAAACATTAAGGGGAATTCTCTGAAAGCAGAAGGACTCCAACAGTGATCCAGAACAGAGATATACAGATATAATCCATAGAAACAAGGACTTCACAAGCAACATGATGTCAATTAAAATCTTATCTTTCATTAATCACTCTCAACGTGAGCTGCCTAAATGCTCCCATAAAATGGCACAGGGTTGCAGATTGGATAAAAAGGCAGGACCCATCCATATGCTGTCTTAAGAGGCTCATTTTGAACCTAAGGATACATCCAGACTGAAAGTGAAGGAATGGACTCTTTTATGTCAATGGACCCAAAAGAAAGCTGGGATAGCAATTCTCATATCAGACAAATTAGATTTTAAGCTAAATTTTGTAGTTAGAGATACAGAGGGACACTATATCTTTCTTAAAGGGTTTATCCAACAAGAATATCTAACAATTGTAAATATCTATACCCCCAAATGGGAGTGGCCAACTACATAAGCCAACTGTTAACCAAAATAAAGACATATTGATAACAGTACATTAATTGTAGGAGACCTCACCACTCCACTCTCAACAATAGACAGATCAACTAAGCAGAAAATCAAAAAGAAACATGAGCTTTGAATGACACCCTGGAACAAAGGGACCTCATAGATACATACATAAAGAACATTCCTCCCTAGTACAAAAGAATACTCATTCTTCTCAAGCAAACGTGGAACTTTCTCCAGAATAGACCACATACTGGGTCATGAATCAGGTCTCAACTGATCCCAAAAGATTGAGATTTTTCCCTGCAAATTCTCAGAACACAGTGCTTTGAAAGCACTTTCCACAAGAAAAAATTTGGAAGAAATTTAAATACTTGGAAGTTAAAGAACACCTTGCTCAAGAATGTTTGAATCAACCAGGAAATCAAAGAAGAACTTAAACAATTCATGGAAACCAGTGAGAAAGAAAACACATTGGTCCAAAACCCATGCGATTCGGCAAAAGTGGTCCTAAGTGGGAAATGCATAACCATCTAAGCCTCACTCAAAAAAAAAAAAAATAAAAAAAAATAAAAAAATAAAAAAAAAAAGAAAGAAAGAAAGAAAGAAAGAAAAGAAAAAAAATCCAGAATACACAAATTCTCTTTACATCTCAAAGGACTGGAGAATCAACAACAAATTAAGTCTGCCCCATGCACGGGAAGGGAAATAATTAAGATGAGAGCAGAGATCATTGAGTTAGGAACCAGAAATACAGTAGGACACATCAACAAAACTAGAAGCTGGTTCTTTGAAAGAATTAATAAGATCAATAAACCACTGGCCAGATTTATCCAAAAGAAAAGAGAGAGGACCCAAATTAATAAAATTGTGAATGAAAGGGGAGAGATCATGACTAACACAAAGGAAATAGAAACAGTCATCAGAAATTATTATCAACCACTATATGCCAATGAATTAAGCAACCTGGAAGAAATGCATGCATTCCTGGACACCTATAAACTACCAAGACTGAAACAGGAAGAAATTAATAATCTGAATGGACCAATAACCAGTAATGAGATTGAACCAGTGATGTGATCAAAAACCTCCAAAAAACAAGAGTCCAGGACCTGATGGATTCCCTGGGCAATTCCACCAAACATTCAAAGAAATCATGCTTACTTTCCTGAACCTGTTTCAAAAAATAGAAGCAGAAGGAAACTTCCAGACTCATTCTATGAGGCTAGCATTACCTTGATCCCCAAACCAGGCAAAGTCCCTATCAAAAAGGACCATTTCAGACCACTATGGATGCCTAATTTCTCAACAAAATTCTCAACAGGATCCTAGCTAATAGGCTCCAACAGTACATTGAAAGGGTTATCTACAATGACAATTTATTGCTGGGATGCAAGGGTGGTTCAACATTCACAAATCAATCAATGTGATAGAATATACTAATAAGAGAAGAGAGAAGAAACACATGGGTCCTCTCAATTGGTGCAGAAAAAGCATTTGACAAAATACAGCATCCTTTCCCAATTAAAATATTCAGAGTATAGGGGTAGAGGGAACATTCCTCAATTTCATAAAATCCATCTGTGAAAAACCCACAGTGAATATCATTCTCAATGTTTCCTCTCCAACATTTGTTGTTTCCTGTCTTGTCAATTTCTGCCATTCTAACTGGTGTAAGGTGGTATCTCAATGTGGTTTTGATTTTAATTTCCCTGATGGCTATTGATGATGAATATTTTTTCATGTGTCTGTTAGCAATTTGTATGTCTTTTGAGAAGTGTCTGTTCATGTCTCCTGCCCATTTTTTGAACTGAGTATTTGTTTCTTAGATGTTGAGTTTGAGAAGTTCTTTATAAATCTTGGATATCTGCCCTTTGTCTACAGTGTCATTTGGAAACTTCTCCCATTCCGTGGGTTGCCTCTTTGTTTTTTTTTGTTTTTGTATGGTTTTTTTTTGTTTGTTTGTTTGTTTTTGTTTTGTTTTGTTTTGGTTTGGTTTTGACTGTTTTGTTTGCTGTGCAGAAGCTTTTTACCTTGAGGAAATCCCGAAAGTTCATTTTCGCTTTTGTTTCCTTTGCCTTTGGAGATGTGTCTTGAAAGAAGTTCCTGTGGCCAATGTCAAAGAGGTTACTGCACATGTTCTTCTCTAGGATTTTGATGGATTCCTTTCTCACATTGAGGTCTTTCATCCATTTTGAGTTTATCCTTGTATATGGTGTAAGGGAATGCTCCAGTTTCATTCTTCTGTTTATAACTGTTTTATTTTCCAAGCACCGTTTATTGAAGAGGTTGTCTTTTTTCCATTGGATATTTTTTCCTGCTTTGTCGAAGATTATTTGACCATAGAGGTGAGGATCCATATCTGGACTGCCTATTCTGTTCCATTGGTCTATATGCCTGTTTTTGTGCCAGCACCATGCTGTCTTGGTGATCACAGCTTTGCAATACAGCTTGAAATGAAGTAATGTGATATCACCAGCATTGTTTTCATTTTTCAAAATTTCCTTGGCAATTGGGGTCTTTTCTGGTTCCATACAAATTTTAGGATTGTTTATTCCAGCACTTTGAAAATGCCACCGGTGTTTGGATCAGGATGGTTTTGAAAGTATAGATTGCTCTGGGAAGCATAGACATTTTAATAATGTTTATCCTTCTGATCCATGAACATGGAATATTTTTCCATCTCTTTGTGTTTTCTTCAATTTCTTTCACTAGTGTTCTGTAGTTCCTTGAGTATAGATCCTTTACCTCTTTGGTTAGGTTTATTCCAAGGTATCTTATGGCTTTTGGTGCTATTGTAAATGGAATCAATTCTTTAATTTCTCTTTCTTCTATCTCATTGTTAGTGTATATAAATACAACTGATTTCTGCGAGTTGATTATATATCCTGCCACTTTGCTGAATTCCTGTATGAGTTCTAGTAATGTGGGGGTGAAGTCTTTAGGGTTTTTCACATAAAGTACCATGTCATCTGTAAAGAGAGAGAGTTTGTCTTCCTCTGTGCCAATTTGAATATCTTTTATTTCTTTTTGTTGTCTGATTGCTTTTGCTAGGACTTCTGGTACTATGTTGAACAACAGTGGCAAGTTTGGGCATCCTTGTTGTGTTTGTGACCTTAAGGGAAAGGCCGAGAGCCTTTCTTTGGTTGATGGGAATGCAAATTGGTACAGCCACTTTGGAAAACTGTGGAGGTTCCTCAAAAAGATAAAAATAGAGCTACCCTATGATTCAGCAATTGCACTACTGAGTATTTACCCCAAAGATACACATGTCATGAAAAGAAGGGCCATACGCACCCCAATGTTCATAGCAGCAATGTCCACAATAGCAAAACTGTGGAAGGAGCTGAGATGTCCTTCAACAGATGAATGGATAAAGAAGATGTGGTCCATGTATACAATGGAATATTACTCAGCCTTCACAAAAGATGAATACCCCACTTTTGCATCAATGTGGATAGGGCTGGAGGAGATTATGCTAAGTGAAATATGTCAGTACAGAGAAAGTAAATTATCATATGGTTTCACTTATTTGTGGAACATAAGGAATAGCATGGAGGGCATTAGGAGAAGGAAGGGAAAAATGAAGGGGAAGGAAATCAGAGGGGGAGATGAGCCATAAGAGACTATGGACTCTTATAATCAAACTGTGAGTTTTTGAGGGGAAGGGGAAGGGAGGATGGGTTAACCTAGTGATGGCTATTAAAGAGGGCATGTATTGCATGGAGCATTGGCTGTTATATGCAAACAATGAATCATGGAACACTACATCAAAAACTAATGATGAACTGTATGGTGACTAACATAACATAATAAAAAAATAAAGGTAGAAACGTGTAATATAAAATATAGAAGTCTTTAAAAAATCCAGTAGGACAGCCAATATAATAGTTTCTAACTTCCAGAAATAATAGCATCAAAATGTCCATATAAGTTCAGTCAGAAGTGAAAGGAGAAATTAATGTAAACTTCATTGGTAATGAAGCCTTTCATGTGACACTATCCATTTCTGAGAATTGAAATATTAGATATATAATTCTCTTTTCTATGGAGAATATGCCTTCATTTCAAGAGTCCACAAAACAGCTACAAAAATCCATTGTATATTAAGCTGTGAAGACAATCTTCATGATTTAATAACTGGATATTTAAAAACCACTGTCTCTGACTACCATGATTGATTTGCATTGCATTGTAAATTAAAAATAAGAGGAAAAGGATGATCCACTTTACAAAAGATAAATCAAAAGGAGTAATAATAATAATAATAGAAGTACTAGTGATTATACTAACAGAATTTTGGTAGTAGTAACAAAAACAATGATAGTATTCACTATTGCAAGAACATTTATACAGTACTAGACCTTAATCATTGCTGTATACACTATATTTACATTTCTTTTCAGAAAATATTATTTTATGGGAAGATTAAACTCAGGAGGTTGGCTATTTGTTGAAGGTATGCAGCAAATTCAATTCACACCAGCAGGCTTTGTGTGGCCCCCACCCCTATGATTTACTGGCAGCTGAATGATTGTTTAAGAAACAAAACAAATGATCATGGGAGAAAAAGAGAGAGAGGCAAATCAGGAAATAGACTCTTAACTATAGAGAACAAATCGATGGTTTGAGGAAACGTGAGTGGGGGATGGGGGAAATAGGTGGCGGGTATTAGGAGTGTGCTTGTGATGAGCACCAGGTGTTATACGTTAAGTGTTAAATCAGTAAATTCAACACCTGAAACTAATATTACACTGTATGTTAACTAACTGGAATTTAAATAAAAACAAACAAAAAGACCCCCCCCCCACACACAAGAAAACTAAACAGTGGAACTGATAAGTCAAGAGGTGATTTTTTTTTTAATGTTTTTGATGTTATAAATAAAGCTTTGGCATTAATCGAGAAAAATAATGAATACAAAAATTAGGTACAAAGGGAATAAAGCTACAGAGATAAACATTAAAATTATATTAGGATATTATATAAATGTGCTAATAAAAGAGTTTTATAAAATTAATGTTTCTCAGGAAAAATATAAATCATCAAGGTTATTTTAAGTAGTAGGTTCATATGGATGCTCTCTTTGAAATTTCTCATGTCCATTCTCCTCCTCTTTGGCTGTTCAATTCCCATTTTCTGTTGAACAACAGACTTAAAAGTCATTTTTCTTACAAACCTCCTCTTTCTGCTCAGCCCCTTACACCAACAGTTGGGCACCACCAGGTAAAGGAGTTACTTGCTTTTGGTGCTTTCCTTCACAATCTTGAGTATGGGCCTTTGTTTAGTACTCACTACATTGTGTTGCAAATTTGATTTTCTATTTGCTCCTTTCACTGTGGGCTACTTATAGGCAGAGAGTGCCTATTATTTCTCTTTATCTCACCCAGGTATTATCCAACAAAGAGTGCAATGTAAGTAACAAAGGCATTAAGTAATTTTAGAGGGGTTGGAGTGAGGAGAAGAACAATTATTTCTAACAAAGGAAGATCTGCAGGTGTTTATAGGGTAGAAGAAGATGTCAGTCAAAAGGAGGCATTAAAGGTATGAAAGAAGAAAGGACTTGGTGAACAAAGTTCTTAGAGGAGGGCCAAAGAGATTAAATCCAAAGTTTGAGTCCAATACTCAATAGAGGGAAAAAAGAAAGGTAAAGATAAAGGCTTGCTGGGTGTAGATGAGGAATGTTGCTGCTATTTAACTCAGCTAAATATGATGTTCTTTAAAAAGTCAGAAGGGATTCATGAAACCCTATGTTTATTGCTGCACCATTTTCAATAGCCACATTATAGACACAGCCTGTTCATCAACAGATGAATGGATAAATAAGATGGGGTATATACATACAATGGAATATTATTCAGCCATAAAAAGAATGAAGTCTTGTCATTTATAATAATATGGACAGAGCTAGAGAGTACAATATTAAGTGAAATATGTCAAGCAGAGAAAGACAAATACCATATGATTTCACTCATGTAGAATTCAAGAAACAAAATAAATGAACAAAGGAAAAGAAAGAGAGACAAACCCAAAATAGACTCTTAACTATAGAGAACAAACTAATGATTACCAGAGCGGAAGTGGGTGTGGGGGATGGATGAAATAAGTGAAGGGGATTGAGAGTACACTTACCATGATGAGCACTGAATACTATATAGAATTGTTGAATCACTATATTACATACCTGAACTTAATACAACATTGTATGTCAATTACACTGGAATTCAATTAAAAAATAAAAGTCAGAGGAAGGTCGTATTCCAAATATGGGAATATGGGAGGAGCCAGGAAGTTTCAGCAAATGTATTGAACAAAACATTGATAAGGTGTCTTCATATGATGCCAAGTATTTGCAGGACTTTCTGACTTTCCATTTATGTTCAATGGAGACCCTCAATGGGTAAAGGGGTTCTCCAACATGGAAGGGAGAGACTGGCTGGCTGCAGATATCATGGAGGGAGAGAGAAGAGTCCCAGCTCTACAGATGGCCCAAGAGCACTGGTACTGGTCAAGAGACAGAGGGAGCTAGCAGAGGTGGGCACAAAGTATGTAATGAAAATGCTTTTTTTTTCAGAAGGAGAAAGAACAAGACACAATTTTCTCAAATTCTTTCTCTTTTGCTTGCTATAAAGATGGTACATACGTGTCATAAGTTTGAACACATGAAAAAGAAACCATGCAAACTTGAGTCTATTCTGATGGGGACAAAAGCAAATTTTTACAATTTCAAAAATTTCATTGCCACCTGCCTTTTTTCCTCTAAGTTTTGCCTTTTTACTTTGATGCTTTGCTCCTTACTATGATTTCTATTTGTTCCTCTGTCATTCTTTCTAGTCTTTAGCTATGTGAGCTCTGCTGCTGGCAGCTCATCACCAACACAATATGATGGGGAACACTCTGAAAATACCATAAGATCCCCTCCTAACTTAGATGTGCCTTCTCTCTTCTGTAGCTCTCCTTTTGGGTCACTACCTTCTACCTCACCAAGAACTGTGGGAAATATAATGATGGGGCTTTATTTCCAGGATGCAGGAAGTTCATTCAGCCTTTCTTCATGAAATGGATTAGCTAGTTGTCGCCTGGAGAGATCTAGGACATGAGGTATGAGGCTGTTCAAATTTCAAATGGTGGCTGAGGATGAGAAAACAATTCATGTCCTGAGGCCCTGAATGACATGAGGACAGTTTAAGGGACTGAAGAGTATGGCTCTCAAAGTATCCAGGGTCTGTGGACGGTGGGGCAAGCTGTACATCCTGTGATAAGTTCCCACAGTCCTGTAGAAGCTGAAGCTGTTCTGCTGAGAAACATGCATATCCTTTGTAGAAAGAAAACAATGAAATGACTTTTGATTAAGATCTATAATCACGGTATGTTATAAAGCCTTTTGGAAAGGAAAAATAGATAGGAAGAATGGTTTCAGTCTAAAACTCAAGTAGGAGACTTCATTCACAAACATTTCCTTTTGAAACGAGGCCTGTCTTCAGTGTGTGGAATTCTGCTCTCAGTGCAATGCCTGACCTCCATCGGAAGTGGCATGGTTCTGAGCAGCTTGTTTCCCAGCAGTTTGGAGGCTTCGGTTCCTGGGAGTACTGTGTGTCATCACAGTGATGTTTTTAACCTAAAACGGAATGCATTGGTCTGGGCATCCATCTGACATTTTGCATCTTGATTTGTGCTTTGACATTCAAGTGTTTTTGTCTTTTGTAACAGAACGTGATGTTTGGAGCCAGCATAGATTAAAAATAATCCCAGAGGGAAATGAAAGCATGATGTGATGCTGGATTTTGAGCAAATTTGCTTTCCCTAAGCCTTTTGGTGAAGGTACTACTTTTCTGAGAGGCTTGGGGAGCAAGACAAATGGATCTTCTGGGAAATGGAACTGCTCTTGGTAAATGTAGAGCATAAATGTGTATATGCAGAGAACTCCTGGCAGTGACAGGAAGTCATTACTGCCCTTTCTTCAAATAAATCTCCTTCCAGCAGACTCCAGCCTGGGCAGTGAGTGAAACATTGAAACACCGATCAAGCTAACCATACTCCCACAGGAAAAAGCAGCAGGGGCTCACCCCAAGAAGGAACATGCCAGCATTAGCAGTTTCTAATGAAAGAGGTGCCCCACCCTTGTCTTTACCCATCAGATACTTAGGTGTGTAGTCACTGTTGTCAGTGTTGTCTTCAAATTGCCAATAAACAGCTTCATCATTTGTCTTGATCCTAACCTTAGAGGATTCTTTGTGTCTATGTTTGACTTCCAAAATGTATAAGGAAAAGGTCGCCCTGATGAGCTTGCTCCTCTGGGGGAGATGTACAGAGAGGGTGGCAGAGACTCTGTCAGGCTGTCTGAACCTGCTTTCTCTGAGAAGGCCTTGCTCCAGCGTATCCTCTCCAAAAACTCCATCTAGAGCTAGCATCCCCTGCCTCAACTCAAGGTCTTAAACCTGCCTTTTCACATGTTTTCAGCCAGAAATCATGATGCTCCTAGAGCTGCATTGGACTGCACAGCCCCCAGTCACTTTGACACAATTGAGCCTTGAAATGTGGCAAGTCAAAGTAAGGTATCTTGTAAATAGAAAACCTACACTGGATTTTGAAAATTAAGTATACAAAAACGAATGCAAAATATTCCATTAGGAATTTTATGTTGATTATATGTTAAAATAATAATTTGGATATGTTGGAATAAATAAAATATATTATTTTTTTTTTTTTAAACATTTTTTTTTTTTATTTTTATTTATTTTTTTTTTTAAAGATTTTATTTATCTATTTGACAGACAGATCACAAGTAAGCAGAGAGGCAGGCAGAGAGAGAAGGGAGGAAGCAGGCTCCCTGCTGAGCAGAGAGCCCGATGCGGGGCTCGATCCCAGGACACTGGGATCATGACCTGAGCCGAAGGCAGCGGCTTTAACCCACTGAGCCACCCAGGCGCCCCAATAAAATATATTATTAAATATAATTTCATTTGTTTTCTTTTGCTGTTTTTTGAATATGTGGTACAAGAAATTTGAAATTACATAGTGACTCATAGTACTTTTCTGTTGGTTGGTGGTCTGGGACTACCTTTTATTTTGAGTAGGAGTTGACAAGAAGATGACACTTTTCTTCACCTTCTTAAGACTGTCTTTTTTTTTTATAATAGGGGGTGGCAAATATTTTTTGTAAAGGGTCAGATAGTATACATTTCAGGCTTTGTGGACCACATGGTTTCTGTTGCAACTACTCAACTCTACTGTGCTGTGCCAGACACAGCCACCTTAGATGGTAGAGCAGCCATTGATAAGTAAATGAATGGGAGAGAATGTGTTCCAATAAAACTTTATTTACCAAAACAGGCAGTGGGCCAGTATTAGCCTGGGGGCTATAGTTTATTGTTTCTTGATCTGTAGAAATGGGTGATTTACTTAAGTGAGTTCTCTTTGGACTGGGAAAGCACATTTTTCATTCATAGAATCCTTACTGTATGCAAGTTTATAGGTTGAGAGATCTTATGGTACATGCAAATATCTTTGTGAGTATTATTATGACTTTGGCATGTCATAACTTAACTAACCAATGATGGAGCCGGAATCTAAAATAATAGACCTGGCATCTGATGTGAATTCTCTTCTCTCTCTTTCTCTCTGTTTCTCCATCTCTCCCTTCTTTACCTTCCTCCCTCTTCCCTTTCCTTTTTTTCCCTTCTCTCTCTTTTTCTATATCTCTCACCTGTCTCTCTGTTTTTCTCTGTTTCTGCTTTTGTCTCTGTCTCCATCTCTCTTCTCCCACTGGTTAGGCTGGAGTTTGTACCCTCTGGGGTTCCTTATTTAAGGCACTGTAGGTGGTATTAGGATAGGCTTAGACTGATGGAGTCTCCTGAAGTTCAGCAAATACTAAAATGTCTCCTTTGTAGTCCTGAATATTGTGTCTGAGACTCACTGTCATGTTAAATGGACTCAAAGAAGTATCTTGTCAATCTTGCTCTGGTGGCTCATTATGTGACCAGACACTGGTCTAAGGCATTTATAGGGATGAACTCATATAATCCTCATAATAACCTCGGTAAGTAAGTACTGTTATTTCCATTTCAAAAATGAAGAAATTGAGTCATGGAGATGTCCCAAGATCATGCAGCTGGACAAGAGCAGGGCCCTTAACTAATGTGTGGTGGTGGGAATGCATGCAGGTTTTGAAGCCAGAAAAATATTCCAAAATATCATCGGCATCATGGTGGTGGTATACTTTGTAAAATTCCTTAATATATTTAAGCTTCAGTTTCTTTGTCTATAAAATAGGGATGATATGTACGACCTACCTTATTGTGTTTGGGAAATGTCAATATCTGTCTCTATGAAACCCTTAAGGTATAGCAGATGTTCAGTAAGTCACTTATTTCTGAGTGGTATACTATCATTTTATAGTTTATTTATACCCACAGGGAAGCAGAATGTATAGTGATTATGAACATGGACTTTAGAGTTAGATTGAATGGGTTTGAATGTCTACACCATAACAGATTACACAAGTGACCTGGATAAATTTGCTTCCTTTTCCAAATTCCATCTATACAGTGGGTGCAATGATACCAGTCTTGAAAGGTGATATAAGCCGTTGATGTGGTCATCTGTGTGAGGATTTACTTGTTGTCTAGATACTAAGTGAACAGTCATTTTTCCGATGGTGTCAGATCCCCAGATGATGCTCCTTCTTGGGATCAGTGTTATCTCTGAGACACCAGTAACTCTTAGTTGGAAGCACAGCAGAACCATCTACAGGGAGCTTCCTCTGGGTTTGGACTCCCCAAGCATAATGTCTTCTTTTTGTGGGATCCATCACTTGCAAGGCAGATTTGCCTCTGAAACATACCAGATGTCCCAGCACCCAGGTTGACGTGTTCAGCATCTTACTTAACACTGATGTAATTTAACACAATCTGTCACAGTGTGAAGAAAGGTTTGCATTTGTATGAAAGTTTGTGATGATATCTGTGATGCTTGGAGTTGACCAGACACTGTTCCTGGCGTGTATTTTTCCAGAATTCAATGATCAGGGTTGACTTATTGCAAACATGTCTAGGTATTTTAAAACAACAACCACCACCAAGTTTATTAATCTCAAGAAATCTAGATAATCTTAGTAAAACACGTTGTTTAGGTTTTCTGTTTTGTAAAAGAAATGTCAGAATAGAAGCTACCACCTCCTTGGGGCACCTGGGTAGCCCAGTTGGTTAAGCGTCTGCCTTCAGTTCAGGTCATGATCCCAGGATCCTGGGATCAAGCCCTGCATTGGACTCCCTGCGCTGCAGGGAGCCTGCTTCTCCGTCTCTCTCTGACTGCTGCTCCGCTTGCTTGTAATCTCTCTCTCTCCCTGTCAAATAAATAAACATTTTTTAAAAAAGAAGCAGCAGCAGCTACCCCCTTCCTGAAATGTCCAATTCTGGCTTGGAATTTAAGAAACTATTTCACTTGTGGATGTAGTTTCTGTGTTTAAATTACAGCTCTGTGAAGAGAGCCTTGCTGTGACTCTTTCTGAGTAGCCACTCCTCATGCCATGGTCAGGGAAAGGAAGAACGTCAAAATTCTTGTCATTATCACACACTAGGCTCTTACCAGTGATTTTTTAAGCCTTTTCAAGACAAAAACTTCAATCTTTGCAGTAACTTCCCTCAGTGACAATGAACCACTAAGCAATGTCTTCAAAGCATGAGTTCCAAATGCCAAGTGGGAATTGACTGGGATTTATTAGTCAGGATAGGGGTTTGTGGGAATACAAGTATATTATGGGAGGCATATAGTGAGGGGAACTTTCATCTTTTTATGACTTCTTTTTATGACTTCTTTTGTATTTGTGCCTATCTACACTCACATCTTCCCTTCCTAAGACAAGATATTATTTCCCAATCCTACCTCTGAAGCTCTCTTCACTTTTAAGCATTACAAACTTCCAGAGTCTGTGGAAATATGACCTTTCTGGGAAACCAGTTTTCTCAGAAGGACAATTGGAAGATGAAGCAGAGATTTAAATAATGGTCCAGTTACATGATATTGGCAGTTGTAAATGTCATTATCAATATCAACACTCTAATGTTATAGATGAATAAGATGAGGCTATAAAATGTCAACTAACATTTGCAAAAATTGTAAGCACATCTCAAAATGTGATGTATTGGTGGATATCTAATGAAGGCATGCATCCATACCATCTAGGCTAAAACCAACTTTTCAATTTCTAGAAATAAGAAGTAATTGCCTTTACAGATACAGAAAGCTCCTAAATCGTGACAAATATAATGATGCAATAACAAATGTAATAATGAGTCTAGATCTCACAGTACTTATGAGATACCAGACACCACAATCCACTTTTCTTTGCTTTTCAGGTTGGGCTTCCCAATGATGGTCGTCTCCTGCACAGTTGGGATGTGCTACCTCCTTGTTGCTCATGTCGTGATGGGATGGAATTAATAGATACACATCATTTGAAGAGTAAAGGAAACTTGACCCATCACCAGCATCAGTAGAAAAACACCCAAGACCACTCTTGGGAGAAGAAAAGGTGCTCATCATGGGGGTGCTCTGGAGTGGAGAATTTTAGCATCCATATTCACTCAGGTGAATGCTGGAAAATCATGGGAAATACAAAATAACTTACTAAAGATTCCACTACGGGAAAATATGTATATTTCAAAACACATCTTGCTATGCTCTGTAAGAAAAGACACAAATGCAGTATTTTACCCAAATGGCTTATACTATTTAACTGTCACTTTCCTGAGGCCTTCTAGAGTTTTTTCATGTAATCACTTTTCATGTTAAAATAATCAGCATTCAAATTGTATACTCTCCAAATACATATTCTCCTTTGGAAAAGGAAGACAGTTTGTAAGGAAATATTTTATGTGTTAAAAAAAATAAACTGTATCTTGACAAAAGGTTTAGAATTTGTTAGTCTCCTAATTTTTTAGTTGTTTAAATTGTGTAAAATTGTATTTTATCCATTTATGTTTTTTCCTCTGTTTTTAAGTCATCAATTACAAGTGCAGGGTGCCTAAGTGTCTCAGTCAGTTAGGCGTCTGCCTTCAGTTCAGGTCATGATTCCAGGGTCCTGGGATCAAGCCCTGCATTGGGCTCTCTGCTCAGATGAGAGCAGAAAGCTCTCCCTTTCCCTCTGCCCCTCCCTCCACTTGTGCTCTCTCTATCTCTCTCAAATAAATAAAATCTTCTAAAAAATTTACAAGGACAGAAATTTGACTTGTAAGAAGGTCATAAGTGTTTTTTAAATAATATTTTACATATTTAACATTTAGAATAATAATCTTCAGTTTTGACGGTGGTACATGCTATTTCCAGTGATTATACAAAAGTGTGGTTAATGCACCCTGTTCTGCACACTGCACAGGACTCTAGGGTTTCAGTCAATGTTTATTAAATGTTCTTTTGTGGAGCATTGTGTGTGAGACAAAGACAGTGAGAGCAAAGAGCAGGGAGATCTGAGGTCTCATCTGCTTTGCTTGGTCGGTACTGTTGTTATTGCCCAGACAAGCGACCTCTTCTTCAGTTTTTGTTCTACTCTGTGTGATTCCTTGAGATGAAAATGTTTACTGGGGGCTCTCCTCAGAAGTGGTAGTTGTATAAAGTGTCTGATTTCAAAAGGTTTAAGATCCCCAGGGCACTAAATAGTGGGAAATAGGAGACCTTTCTAGTTACATTTCTGTCCCTGGCACTCTCAGGATGAATGTGCCCTTTCTACAGTTTAGAATCTATATTTGTTAAATGGCAACCTGTGTCTTTCCTGAAAGGTAGGGAGAGAGTTTATGAGAATATGCCCTTTGAATTCATGAGCCATCTTTGAATTCTTTGACAGCAAAGATGACACGAAGTCCCAATTTGTTTTACAATCTGATCTTGGTCACAGAAGCTGTTGTGTGCTCCTGACTCAGTGCTCCAGAGGAGCCTACACCCCAGACTTCCCCAGGAAGGAGACCTGACAGCTGTTCTAGCTCTGCTCCCTTTTCATGTTGACTTACTGATGCCTATATATCCCTAAAGTCTTTCACTAAAAGGCATGGTCTTCTCTTCTCCCACATATTTTCTTGTCTGGTGGTGGTGTTGGTGCCTTCCTTGTGCCCAGATGCTGCTTCTAATTTATGGGTCTTCTTTCCTCCTTTCCATTTCCTCCCCCATGATGCTGCACCCTCTGTCTTTCCACCTCCCACCTCTCCTCATTGATGCCTTCCTCAGTCCTCAGTCACTCCTTCTCACTCTTAAATACCCTTGGATCTTGACCCCCTCAGTTTCTCAGCACTCCCCATTCAATATTCAAGCTTCATTATATCTGAACTTTGTCCCCAGTAACTTTCCCTTGAATTCTTCATGTCACATCTCTCTCTCTGACACCTCTGGTCATCTGCTCCAGATCACCACCCAAACACCTTCCTCCACTGATGTCTCCAGTTCATCAGTCACTCCCCTGCTAACCTCCCACATCAGTTCCCTACTAGCTTGGTTTTCTACTTCTGCTTTAAATTCAAAACCACTCTTAAATGAATTGCCTCTACTCTCCCATTTATGGCCCTGTGTTTAAGCACCTGAATAGTGTTGAGATAATTCATCAGTTGGAATGACTGGTTTTGCTTTAAAATAGAGATCACAAGCATCAAGTGGACACTCAATCTACCTGACTTATTTCTTACATTTTCCTAGTGCAGCTGTCAGAATCCTGGCTAGAAACACGTGGCTGCTCAAATTGGGTAACTTAGAGGGAATTTAACCAGTATTTGGCACTCCTTCAGGCTGGTTGAAGGTTGAGAGAGGGAAACGGTTAGCAGAACATAGACACGCAGGGAACTGGATGGCAAGAGACCCCTGGTGGAAGCTGGGATCTTCTGCAATTGGTTAAAGCCAGCAACAGTAACTTTGCTGGGAGGGGGCTGTGGGAATTATCTTGACTTCACTTCTTTTCCTCCCTTTGATTTCTAATGTCCTTTCCATTGACTGAAGCCAGCCAGAAGCCAGAGGGGGAAAGGAACTGTTGAAGTTGTTTACACAAGTCAGCTCCTGTGGATATAAAGCAGGGCAAGTAGCATGGAAAGTGGGTTTGAAGGAGCAGATTGAAGATACACTATTCCATCCACCAGTTCTGCTCTTCAGCAGATAAAAAGTTCACATCTGCAATAAAGGAGACATTGAAAGTGCCATCAGCTTTCTTGTCATCAGGAGACAATGCAAGTTTTTCTATACTCCCTCCTGATACTGTCTCCACAATTAATAGGTGAATAATCCAATGCTCATTAAACCCCGTTTCATCATGATAGGAAAAGACTATATTGAAGGGACAAACTATAGCTTTGCTATATTTATGGCACCACCATAGGTCAGTTATCCTTGTTGGAGTTGTTCTGATACCTCATGCATAAACCCCTCGGGGACACAAGGACCATGAAGACATACTTTTATAGTCTGAATTTACCATGACAAGCAAGATGAAAATCTATTTTCTTTTCTGCATATGAGGATTCTGAACTTGCGTTAGTAGTTGTGTATTAACTTTGACAGGTGCCTTGCCCCACATATACTCCCATGGCCAGATACAGGCATGCATGGAGGAAGAGGTGGCAAAGCACCAGACACAGCTGCCGTGGGAATCTGAGCAACTTCCTCCTGCAATTTATGTGTGCCTTCCAGACATGCCTGGGCCCAGTTTTCTAACCACCAACTTTATGGTTGGTTGGTTAGATGGCACTTAGTTTATGATGCACAGCTCAACTTGTCTGGTCACACTATTTCCCATAATCAGGTCCTCAATCTGTACCAGGGTCCAGGGGCAGCCAAGAGTTGCCTTTAGTGGAGATGAGTAGTCAGAATAAGAAGGCAGAGACTTTAACTAAATCCTCAGGATCTGTACGGTGATTCTCCCATTGAGGTTTGTCAACACCTCCCCTCAATGTATTGTGCCATTGCAGGAGACCCGTGTGGCAAGCCAGCTTGCACTACAACCTGGCCCTGCTGAAAGGCTTTTGCTTGCCTTGGTCACCCTTAAATCATGTAGCCTCATGAGGGTTAGAATAGATTCTCCAATCTGACTTATGTTGCCTATAAAATCAAAGGTAGACCAAGAAGAATTGTATTTTGTATTTAATGTATGTGTGCAACAATTTGTCTCTCACTTTGCAGAGTAATTTTAAGGAATCGATTGGCACTAACATCTGCCATTTGCATCAGGCTGTCATATTTTTTTTTCTTTTTATTGTCTTGGTGTTAATGGGGAAACTTTCTAAAATAATATGGAAAAAAATGGAGACTCTGATAATTATTTGACATATCTTTCCTGGGACTCATTCTGGAGCTGGGGAAATAACCACAGGATTGGTCCACTATCCTACAGGATCAACTATTGTACAGACTTAGCTCAAGAATGCATCTACTGCTTGTCCTTCATAGGTCTCTACTTTGTCTAGTGAATCAGAGGGCATTATGGGTCACTGAAGATTGCAGAAAATTGGCAGCTATATATGGAGATCTAGGTTATTCTTTTCACCAATGCATAAGTTCCCTGATAAATGGCCACAAGACACTTGTGCTTTTTTACTGCATTCCTCTGAGGAAAGTGTGAGGGGAGAGCACTAAACACATCCTTGCCTGTGCTGCAGTGTTCTTTCTCAAAGAGACATAGCCTCCTTTGAAGGAACACATTTAGATCTGGGAAGTAGCTGAGGTCTTTAATCCTTCTTATGATCCTTGAGTTGAGTTAGGGATGCAGATTTTTTCCCCAATTTTATGTGGGAAGCTGCTCATATAATTCACTACCATGAACTCCATGACTGATTGCCTTTTAGTATAAGTCTCTGAAGCTTATTATGGAAACTGTGCCCACCTGACTGCAACAGTGAAGCACTTCCTTGGCTTCTTCTGTCTCTGGATCCCATTATTCCCACTGGAAAAAGAAGATTCAATTCAATTTTTGTGACCCCCTATTTCAGAGGACAACCATTCCAGGGTTTCCCACAACACCAACGCCCTCCTTCACATCCTCCTCTCCAGGAAGGAAGTGACCAATGAGTTCTCTTGCAAGGGAGTTCTTGGGGCTAGTGGGTAGGTCATGAGTAATTAGTATGAGCCTTTGGACTCTTTTGTCTGTTTGCCAAGGATTAACCAATTCTATGCCAGTGCATAAAATTGATGTGTCTTCTAAGTGCTCAAACCAACACACAAAATCTCGAATTCTGTGTGAGTGCACTGACTAAAGATGTTGGTCCATTCAAGCCTTATATTTCATTCTCCCTGGTGTGACATCTATAGATTTCTATCCCTTACATGCTCCTTAAACAGAGTGGTGAAGTTCGACATTTTCAGTAGACAGGATATTTTGACTTGAAGTGGAGTTTCTACTTTTGTATTCAAAACATACTGGTATCTTGTTAGACTCCTGGAGAAAATGGAGGGTATTGGGGATGAATCTTGAGGCAAATCCACATCAGCTTCAGAAGCAACTGACTCAGGTACAGCCATGAAATGGTCGTTGGTTAAGAAAAGTTGCTCTCCTGTTTATTACCAAGGGGGAACTCAGGAGAGGTTGAGGGTTCAAACTTCTTAGTCACGTCTGAGTCTGAGCACAGGCCCGCACCCCACTTTCAGGGTCCTACTCTTTCTTCACCAGTGTCCTTACCAATCTTCATAGTCAGGCCTAGACCCAGGCCTCAGCCAGATCTGCTGGACTACTTCCAATCTGCTTTCAAAGTTTTCTGATCAACCACTCATGTTCTCATTTGGATAAATACCTCAGCTTTCAATTCCTGTACTGTCTCCTCTTTATGGTCCTAGGGCTCTCAGGAAAAACCCTGGCTGACCGCACACACCTTGATGATTAAGGACCACAGCCACTTGGAATCTGATGTCTTGTTTCCCTATGACCTTCGGTGATAATGATGCTGTTGCAGCCATGGGTAACCTTGGTTCCATTCTCTCTTGAAACAAGAGTTATTCCTGTTATCCTCAGAGATATGAGGAAAATAATTCCAATTCTCATTTTGGGAGGTTATTTCCTGGGGTGACTCAGGTTATGGGTTAGGTAGGGAACAGAGGGAACAATCAAATTGCAAAATATGAAAATAGTTTGATAAAGGGGCTATTTGCAAAGTATGGATGCGTATTAAGAAACTACAAGGGGGAAAGAAGTGTCTGGGGTTGGTGACAAGGTGACATTATCATTCCTACAGCTATGTGAAGATGGCTTTCCAAGAAGCTTATGACTTGTGGCCAAGGGTTGCAGCCTACCTACTAGTCCCTGAAGGAGGGAGTTAGGAAAAGAAATACTGATCTCAATCTCTCAGTCTCCCAGCTCCTGCCAGTGATTCCCATTGTCTGAATCCATTGAGAATTACAGAGCATGGAAAACCATTCATGCTGACCATGTGGGCCAGATTCCAGCATGCAGCAGGGTAGAAAAAGGAGGGCTAGACCAACAGGCTAGAGGGAAGCAATGCAGGTCAGAAGGAAGTTCAGCTTCCTCTACTCTGGGACAATTTCATACTTCCTCTCCTCCGAGCCCTCACACCTCATTTGCCTCCACCCCCAGTTTTACTGCTTTGAAAACATAGAAGCCCTCAGAGAGAACGCTGTCATTAGCAATTTTACAAGTTTGCTTGCATCTGGCCCCAAATGTTCTGTCTTACTTTATAAGGCCAATCCCTCAGTGTTTGCTCTGAATCTTGTAGCTTTCATTTCTCACAGGAGCTTCACTGCTTCCAACGAGAAACTGTTCTCTGCATCATCTACCATATCATTCGCACCCACATACAAACATGATTTTGTGGACTTCATTCATTCACTCATTCATTCGTTTAAAGGTACAGTATGCCCTACTTTTTAAAAGTTCTCATTAGGCACTTCACTTCTACAAAAGACCTACATTAGTACCTGTTTTTGGTAACTAAAGGAAATCTGAAGAGTATTTTTGCTTTTATGAGGAAGGGTGAAAAGCAAAACTGGCATTCAGTGTCGGTTTTTCAGGAAGATGTTGAGAGAAAGCACACAGCCTGAGTGGTGAGGGTGGCCCCACAAGCTCCTTCCCCAGAAACTGTACCCCACATCTCAGCGTCAAGCAGCCGTAGCTTTGAACTGTGTCTGTGAGCATCTGCTTTATCTTAATTCATTTTGTGTGTCTGTTAGCAAGATGTGTCCTAAAGTGCTCGAAAAGCCTGAGAGAGGTTATTTTATGGGTCTGGGAATGCTCAAAACATTTTCCATATAAATTGATGGTAATTGACAGGAACTAGAAGATGGTGGTGTTATCTCCCATCTTGATGTCAAGGAGATGGATTCTAAGTCCTTGAGAAAGACATTCCTGGTCATAAAGCTGACATAACACCTATCTAGTTTTCAAAAGAATTTTGTTTGTTTATGTTTTTTTTTGCTTTGTTTTTTTAAGAAAAAAAATTTTTTTTGGTGAGGTTTTTTTTTTTTTTATTAATATATAATGTATTATTAGCCCCAGGGGTACAGGTCAGTGAATCGCCAGGTTTATACACTTCACAGCACTCACCATAGCACATACCCTCCCCAATGTCCATAACCCAACCACCCTCTCCTTACCCCCCTACCCCCGGCAACCCTCAGTTTGTTTTGTGAGATTAAGAGTCTCTTATGGTTTGTCTCCCTCCCGATCCCATCTTGTTTCATTTATTCTTTTCCTACCCTCCAAACCCCCGATGTTGCTTCTCGACTTCCTCATATCAGGGAGATCATATGATAGTTGTCTTTCTCTGATTGACTTATTTCACTAAGCATGATACCCTCTAGTTCCATCCACGTCATTGCAAATGGCAAGATTTCATTTCTTTTGATGGCTGCATAGCATTCCATTGTGTATATACACCACCTCTTCTTTATCCATTCATCTGTTGATGGACATCTAGGTTCTTTCCATAGTTAGGCTATTGTGGACATTGCTGTTATAAACATTTGGGTGCAAGTGCCCCTTTGGGTCACAACTTTTGTATCTTTAGGGTAAATACCCAGTAGTGCAACTGCTGGGTCATAGGGTAGCTCTATAGTTCCTCTTTCTGAGGAACCCCCATGCTGTTTTCCAGAGTGGTTGTACCAACTTGCATTCCCACCAACAGTGTAGGAGGGTTCCCCTGTCTCCACATCCTCACCAACATCTGTCACTTCCTGAGTTGTTAATTTTAGCCATTCTGATATAAAGACATAAGAAATTTGTTTTTCTTCTGGTTAAAGCCAATAGGTTAACACAGATGGTCACCCAAATTACGAAGTAAAGTTAGGATGCATTATGTGTGACAAATGGTGCTGTCCTCTTACTTGTGGACTAGTTATTATTTATCTTGAAAACATGTATTAGTGGGTTGTATCTGCTTGGCTGCCAAAAGGGTGAGATTCCTTTCTCTCTTTGAGTCCCTTCAGGGATTGCCTGTGATATGCATCACATTCTGGTTTAATGCTTATTCAATAATAAAACTCTTTCCTGTCACTAAAAAAAAAAAAGGTAATTGCTTCATCATTTGTCATTTTGGGTTATGAAAGTTTTCATAGGCACACTCTGCTTATGGGTCACGAAAACCTGTATTTACTTAATGTTTTTATGCTTTGGACAACTTCTCCAGGTGCTAGAGATGGAACAGCAAGTGAACAAATGAATGAATGAATGAGTGAATAACTCACTCTAACTTCATGGAATTTATGTTAAATGTCACTTTAAAAATCATCTTCGTCCATCTCCCACTGCATTTCTAAAACTTTTTTGAAACAATTTTTGTCTGTACCATTTATACTTTCTCTTCTCCAGGTCACTGTCTTTTTATTACTATAAATAATTCAAGCATACAGAAATTAAAAAATATAATGAATATCTGAGTATGTACTAACCGGCTGACTTGAAAAAAATACTAAATATCACTGAAAACTTCTCTCTGTTCCCCTCCTGATAACCCTCTCCTTCTCCCCTTCACTAGAGGTGACCACAAACTGATTTGATGCTTTTGCTCAAGTCATGTAATCAAATTCTCTGTATCATTACTCCCCAGTCAGGGTCTTGGGTCCCTGTGTCATTGTCACCACTGTGCCTTACTTGAACTGGTACGTAGAGTAGATTAAATAAATATTTCAGGCAGTGGTGAATTCTGGGAAGAAAAATGCAGCTTGTGGTTTTAGATAGGCTGATTGGGGACAGGACATCTGAGCAGAGACATAAAGGGAGATCAGTCATAGAGGGGTCTGGAGAAAGAAGGAGCACAGCAGAGTGCACAAGAAGTGAGACCCCCAAGGCAGGAACATGCTGGGGTGTTATTGTACCAGCAGAGTGAGCTAGGGGAAGAGGAACCCAGGTTCTGGCCCTGCAGGACTACAGGGGAGTCCTGGGAAGACTTCAGTTATTTGTTCACTGAAAGAAAACACTAGACGGAGAAGTGGGGTATGTTGAAGGGAATGGACATCCCAGCTGTCCTAGAAACATGCTGCTGTCCTAGAAACATGCTGCTGTCTCCATTTCTGAGTAAAAGACAAGAACTGGAAAAGCAAGGTTATTTAGTTTATTGCAATGGGGAGAATGTACCAGCTCCTCAGAGTGTCTTAAAAGGATGGGTGTGCTGTTTTTAGTGGGGAGTGAACAAGCTGCAGCTGGGATGATTTGAGGTTGGGGTTGTTTTGAGAAAGGGAAGACTCAGTGATCAGAACATGGAATGCTTTTGTTTGTAGTCAGTGTCAAAAGTAGTAATCAGTAAAAGTTTATTGTGCACACAACAAAAAGTTTGCAAGCCTGGAACGCTCAAACTAAAACATGGATTGAGGCTCTATATTGTCATAGAAGAGCTCATACAGTGAGCAGTCAGGGAGTAATCTTCACGTTGATTAGTTATTACATTAGAATTTCCTTAAATGATAGGGATTTGGTTACTGGTTACTTCATACCAATATAGGGAAGCCGTTTAAGTTTTGCTTATGATTTCCAAAGACATAAACAAGAAATAACATAGGGCAAGTTAGTCTTGCCAAAAAAAAAAAAAAAGAAAAGAAAAAAAAAGTTAACTTAAGCTTTGTTTGTATGACTGAACTAGTTTTGTCTCCTCAGGGAATTTTTGAGGCTGAACTCTGTTTTTTATTTTAACTTTAACTAGTTTCAGGGGACCAACCGTTCTCCTCTTGACCAATGAATCACAAGAAACAGTTTTAACCTTTGCTAATCAGTCATGAAATGAACAGAAGTTGGAGGGTCTGTGTTTGACTTCGGCAGACACAATTACATAACTGTTGGGCTGCGGGTCACCCTGTTTCAAAACAGCAGCATTCAAGTAACTGAGAATAGCAATACAAAATATACCTAACTCTTCCCCCGCATTGTGGGGCAGGAGGCTCCAGCTAACAATCCCCAGTGAGGATCCTCACTCTGTGGGGGACAGTGAAGAGCACCAGAGCACACCACCAGCAGTGGTGGTCCCACGGCAGGCCTCAGCTCACTGCACCAGCTGTGGAGCAGCGGTCGCCAGACAAAAGGTGTTGTTTGGAACAATGCCTTATTCACAGAGGGAGAACAGACCCAGCAAGGTCAGTGTCTGCAGTGTGCGCTGGTGTCCCAAGTCAGCACGGTCTCCGGATAGCTGATGCGGGGTGGTGGGCTGCATGCTCCCCTCTCCTGCTGCAGGCAGAGGTCCCATTCCCTTCCTGCAGGGGGGCAGATAAACTAGTGGGCTGAAACAGGTGCCATGTGATATAGACACTTAAGCAGAGCAAGGGCAGTCACTGAGAACATCCATATACATATTAGGTTGGGGTCACCAAGGAGAACTCGACACACACAGTTCTGGTTGGAACAATGCCTTACTCACAGAGGGAAAGCAGACTTGGCAAGATCAGCATTCACCCCAGAACAGGGAATGATTTCTGCTAATAAGGAAGGTGAACCCAGGTGCCTGGGTGGCTCAGTGGGTTAAAGCCTCTGCCTTCAGCTCGGGTCATGATCCCAGAGTCCTGGGTTTGAGCCCCGCGTCGGGCTCTCTGCTCAGCTGGGAGCCTGCTTCCCTTCCCCTCTCTCTGCCTGCCTCTCTGACTACTTCTGATCTCTGTCTGTCAGATAAATAAATAAAATCTTTAAAAAAAAAATAAGGAAGGTGAACCCAGGATCAGCAACAACTTAATTCCTAGCCTCCATCTGAGGGAAATATTCTGGACCTTGGGCACGGATGGGGCAATGGATCCCCTCCAGCGGGAGGGACACTATGGCTACTTTCCCAACAGGCATCTTAAAAGAAAACCAAAAGGAGACAGGTGCAAACCCACAGAAGAACTCACGAGAAGCAAAACCTTTTTGTCTGTCCCTTTTCCTGTCACCAGCACTGACCTGACCCTTGGACTCTCTCTTCCTCCCAGAGCCCAAAGTACTTGCTCCACACCCAGCCCATTCCTTCCCACTCACTTCTGGTCTTTCTAGATTCGTCTTCAACTCCCTGCCATTCTTCATTTCCAATGTAAAATTTCCATAATCCTGTCTTTGCTTTTTTAAAATCCTGCTTTCTTACACCTTATTTTAAGTGATGTATTAACTTATTAAAAGACCACCTTCTCCCTCCCTGGTGGTCCCTCTCTCGGCAATGCAGTCTCAGATGCCCAGCATGGGGTGGGAAGAGGGCTAGATCTAATCACTGTGTTTAGTCCTTTCTTGCTCCTGTTACACGGGACTTTTTTCAGCACTAAGGGAGACTAAAACGAGGCACAGATGTTGCTGTGCGAACAGGCTTGGCCGGCGGCAGGGGGACTGGCCTTTTCACTGACCTTCAATCTCTTTCTCATACTCTTTTATGGATCTTACAGTGGTAGGAAATCAATGAAAACTTTCATGGGTGAAATGGGTTTTAGAGGAAGCATTTGTGAAAAAGGAAGCAACTGGTAAAAGATCAAAAGCAGAGACACCACCAGTGTGAAGGTCGGAAAGGCAGGGCACTCAGCAGGAGCGGCTGGAGAAAGAAGCTGAGGGGTCCAGAAGGAGAGCAGGGGCTGCTGGTGTGGGGAGGGAGCCCTGCTGAGAGCAAAGGGAAGTCAGCCTCCTCCCCCTGCTCTGGTCAATGCAACTCATTTACCAGGCGCCACCAGAACAGAATCTGTGCCTGAAGAATCCACTTGCTGTATGGTGATGGGACTCCTGGCCTTCACCCTGTAGACAGCAGGCTTTTAGCTGCTCAAATCACCATCATAGCCCACTGGACCCTCAAGCGCTTGGAGACCCAACACAAACCGACGTCTGTGACACGCTCAGGCTTGTCTTTGAGGTATCTAGACCCACTGCTGGAATAAACTTCATGGAAAAAAAGAGGGAAAACGGCAAAAGTCTGACCGAAGGCTGTCGGGAGTCTCTTTGACCTGGTGTTTGAAACAGGGACCAGGGACAATCGAAAAGCATGTTATTTCATTGGGTAGAGCTGATGTTCTTCAGGGCAACCTGAAGTCGAGTGGGGTAAAGCCTGTCCTTGCCCTTTTCTTGGGAGCACTGCAAAATGTCAGTTCCTCTGGTTAGTCTCTGCATCAAGGATCAGCTCAATCCTCTGTCACAAGCCACTCACAGCCCATCCAGACTGGGCGCATGTACCCTCTTAATGGCCTTTTGCCACCATGGGCAGTGCCAAGGCACCTCCTTCCCAGGTGTGCAGCAGGAAGAAACTGAACCGAGAGGGGCAAAAGGACTCTTGGAATGTCTGCTTTGATGACATTTTACACGGTGGGTGAATTAAAAACAGGTTTTCCAATTAAGTGCCTAATCTAATATAGGCTCATGAAGTATGTACAAAAGAAACGGGGGGGGGGGTGGGCAGCCAGCCCTGCCCTCCAGGGGCTTTCATGAAATGTTACATATTTCCTAATTTTCTTCCCAGTGCAATCTCTCCCCGAGTCTGCCACCATGTGCTGGCACGCTCTATAATCCAACCAGACCCCTCAGAGAGGTTTGCATGTGGCCAGAGAGCAATAAAAATGTTTGTGGATTAATACATCACTGCAGAGCCTATTATAGGCAGAGGGAAAGTCTTTGATCCCTGGCAGAATTCTTTTACTGACAAATCAGTTTCCAGCTGTGTTCCCTGCTCTGCATTTCAGGCAGTCCTCTCCCCGTTTTTTGCCCAGCTTTCTTTTGCAGGCAGTGGCAAACCTTACAGATAGGTAATATGGCCCAGTTCTGCGTTATCACTTGCATGTAAATTTTGCTGGTCTCAGCCATTCCATCTCATTCCTTTCCTTCTCTCAGGATCCAGCCTTTGAAACTGTCATCCAGAATTTTTGGAGTGGGAGGGTATGGGCTCTTGTCTTCATCTTGTATGTGCATAATGCCCCCATCTCCCTCGTCCCCATCCCCTCATCCGGCACATGCACAGTCAGGGCTGATCAGGTCTGAAAAAAATTTTGGAGGCTGACTCTTCCCCAAGGATGTTCTTCACTAAACAGCTTCCCAGCTGCTTTGCACATTTTTCAGCATCATTCTTTAGAACAGTTAAAAATGCCATTTACCTAGCAACCTGCAGCCAGAAAGGCAGCTTCTTTCATTTTCCATCCCCTCTTTGCTCTTACTAAGCCCCACTCATACCTGTCCTCTACCATCTTGAGCTAAACGAGGGAAGAACTAAACTAAGGAGCTAACTAGGGAACTAGGGAACTAGGGAACTAGGGAGCTAAACGAGGGAGAGGAGATGGATTCTGTCTTCCCATCTTTTCCAAATCTCTCACATTGCTCTTTATCTAGTAGGCACTTAGTTTGGCCTGGTGAAATGAAGCATCACCTGCCTGTAGCCAAAGGCCTATCTTCAATAGCCCAGGTAAGTCTTCAATGTGTATTTATTAAAAGCACCATTTTTTGGCAAAAGAAATTATTAGTAAGAGGAAGTTTAATCATTGCTGAAATGTCCTATCTCTTGGAAAGGCATTTTGGTTAAGATACTGTTGCAGGGGCTCTTATCATCATGATAAATGTTTATCATGTCATAATGAAAAATACGCTATTCAAAACAATTTGTGTAAGACATTTGAATAAAAATAACTTGACAATTCATAGTGATGATGTTAAACTTTTCCTGAGTCTGTGATGAAGAGAAATAGCCCTTTTCAGGAGGTTAGAGACCCATGGGATGAGGGCAAAAGCTGTTTCTGCCTGCTGACTGCAGAGGTGTCTTCAGTCTTGCATCAAAGCACGATGTGGAGGGCAGACAGCAAGGGGTACACACCAGCCTGGGAAGAAGATGGCTGATTGAGGTCTTGTACCAGCCTCTACTCTACCAAGCTCAGCCACACTTGGGAGGAAGGCTAGAGCTTCTTTAGGGAGGATCTGAATTAATCTGATTCCATTCGTCATGATTAAATATTTGTCAAGTCCTTGTTGCCCTGTTTGTCCTATGAGAAAGAAAACAAGGACCACACACGACTCGACCTTGCGTGTCCTGCACGTGGTAAAATACCCAGTTCGTAGTTAGTGCTGAACATGTTTTTGCTGACTCAATTAGATTAAATTACCCTCTACCTTCTCCTGGTGGAGCAGGTAGCAAGATAGCAGCTTGGCAATGTAATGTGAGAGGAGGGGACCTGCCGGAGGAGGGGTCCAGGGCTAGCTGGCTCTTCTTTACCTTCTTGCCAGTGGTGAAGGTGAGGAAGGTGGCCGCTGCTTGTGTACTGGGAGAGTGGGCATAGGTCCTGGGGACTGGAACCGGGAGTGGGAGGAGCTGGAGCTTCTTATCCTTTCCTGTCTTGTGCCCAAGAACATTCCCAGTTAGTCTTGCTGGAAATGGGCACGAGTCACACCCAAGCACAGGGCTGGACACAGAGCTCAGTAAACTCCACTCTTACTGGCCTTCTATTCTAAATAACATGCTGAAAGAAATGTGTGGACACAGCCAACTAGGTGGTGTGAATCATGTCCATAAAAACAACTGTGAATAGAAATGTTATCTATGAACAGAACAATTCTTGAGATAGGCTAGTAGAAGATACGGTACAATTCACTGTCTTATTACTCAGCCACAAAAATAATGAGCATATAATTAACCATATGCCTTAAAATTAGTGGAGTACTACTAAGGAGTACTACATGAAATGCAAATCTCCCCTGTAACTTAGGTCTCCTGAATCATGTCCTTCACGGACAGTGATTTCTGAACACTCACCAACTCTCTGGGAGAGGCAGCTTCCTTAGCTGAGTAAAAGAACTCATCCTCACTGCATGGAGGGTTATGGGAAGTTGTGGGATTTACACATGAGGAAGACTCCAATCGAGAGTTGTGAGCTTTATGTGTTTAGAAAACATTAATGTTTTTATTAGTGAGTATAATGATCAGTGAGTAAAATGATCAGTGTGCAGTCATACCATCACTGCTTCTCTGAGAAAAAAATTAAATCTGGGAATAATATCTCCACTGTGCTCATCCCCTACATAGGCAAGATGAATATGCATCAGAGGGTCATCCTGAAGAGTGTTGGAATTGAATGGATAAGGAGAGAGCTCTTTTTTAGTCTTTCCCATAAGTGTCAGTGCAGTCTGGCAAGTTCCTTTAAGGGATTACCTTCCTATATCTATTTCTTTTTTTTTTTTAAGATTTTATTTATTTATTTGAGAGAGAGAGAGCGTGAGCAGGGAGGCGTAGAGGCAGAGGGAGGAAGAATATGAAGCAGAATCCTCACTGAGCACAGAGCCTGATGCCAGGCTCAGTCCCATGATCGTGAGATAATGACCTGAGCTGAAACCAAAAGTTGGATGCTCAACTGACTGAGCTACCCAGATGCCCCCTACCTCTATTTCTAGGACTTCTTATGTCTCATGTTTTATGGCCATGACATCTAAAACTGAAGAGAACACCAGTGTTTGACAGGGAAAGCCAGAAAAGGCTTCCTGTCCTGGAAAGCACCAGGAACCCCATTCTGCTCGAGTTCCTTCACTGATTCAACCACAGACATTACCCTTTAGCCACTTCATCTCTGTTTTGGCCCACAGAACAGAGCCACTGAATAAGATGCTTTGTAACTTTTCTTCCAGATCTTAAATATTACAATTACATATTTAACCCTGGCTACTTTGTATTTTAAAATAAACATTTGTATAGACATGTAATTCATAAATATACATCTTGATGAAATTTCACAAAAATCTCACTCCCCTGAAGCCCAATCCCCTCCATGCCCTCGGGAAGCCACTGACATCTAACATCATAGATTAGTTTTGTCTGCTTTTGAAGTTTTCTTAAGTGGAAGTGCACCATGTGATTTTTGTGAGCCTGTCTATCTTATTTCACTCAACATTATGTTTTGTGACCCATTTGTGGTATTGCAAGCAGCAGAGTTTGCTCATTTTGTTCCTGTGAATATTCCATTGTGTGAATGTGCCATGGTTTAGGTACCCACTCTGTTGATGGATGTGTGTTTGGACTGTTTCCCATTTCTAGCAGTTATTAATAATTATGCTAGGAACACTCTTGTCCATAGTTTTTGCTTTTATTTTTGTATACATACATATATACATATTTCTAGCTAATACTTACCTGCTGATGAACCTTCTCAGTCCTAGGGTAAGCATATGGTCAACATTAGATAGTTTTCCCAAGTGATTATGTTCCTTTACACTCTCACCAGGAAGAGATCAGATTCTCCTTGCTCCCCTCCTCAGCAGTATGTGATAATATGAGAGTTTTGTTATTAGGCATTCCAACATTCTGATGGTACTGGTACTTTGCTATGGTTGTAATTTGCATTTTTGTGATGACTAACAATGTAGAACAACACATCCTACTTTTGTCCCTTCTCGTGTTATGCTTTTTGTCTCTTGGTATGGGACTTCCTTATATATTCTGGATTTGAATCCTGTGTTGGATATATGGACTGAAACTATTCTCTTCCTTCTGTGACTTCCTTTTAATTAGTATGTTTAATGGTATATTTGAATATAAAGCAGATTCCTATGCAGTCCAATTGACAACTCATTTTCCTTATGGTAAGCAGTGGTTTTTTGTGCACTAAAGAAGTATTGTTTGCTAATCCCTCTGAAAGATGATATTTTCTCATAATATCTGCTAGAAATTTTATTGTTTTACCTTTCCAGGTTTGCCTGACAAGTCATCTAGGATTAAATTTTTTGTGTATGGTATGAGTAGGACTTAAGAGACATGTTGTTCTGCCTGAGTATTCAATTAACAAAGCACTCTTTATTGAAAGACACTTCTAAGGGTACCTGGGTGGTTCAGTGGGTTAGGCGGTTAAGCATCTGCCTTGGCTCAGGTCATGATCCCAGAGTCCTGGGATGGAGTCCAGTGTCAGGATCCCTGCTCAGCGGGGAGTCTGCCTTTTCTTCTCCCTCAGTCCCTCCTCAACCCCCTCCCCTTCCCCACGCTCATGCGCGCTCTCTCTTGTTCTGCATGTTCTCTGTTTCAAATAAATAAATAAATAAAATCTTAAAAAAAAAGACACTTCTCTTTGTTTTTCTGGACTATTCTGTGCCATTGATGTGTTTTGCTATCCCTGAACTAGCATTCTTTGTTGTCATAAGTCTAGAAGCACTAAAATCTAAGTCTTCTAACTTTGTCCCTTTCTCAAGATTGTCTTGGCTATTTTCTTTCTTCATTTTCATGTAAATTTTACACATTGTTCATTAATTTTCAGAAAAATACCTGCTGTGATTTTGATTGGGATTGTATTCAATCTACAGATAAGTGTGGGAAGAATCAAACTAATGAGTATTATTCCATTTACTTGGGCGTTTTTTTTTTGTTTTTGTTTTTGTTTTTTTTAGTTTCTCTGAGCCATGATTTTTCAGTATTTTTGTTGAACAGTCTTGTCTTTCTTTTACTAGATTTATTCTTAAAAATGTGATTTTTTTGAGGCTACTGTAAATGACATCTGTTTAAGTTTTCCTTTTCTATTAAGTTATTGCTAGTATAATACGTATCTGAATGATGTATCTGAATAAACTCCTGTATTTTCTACATAATAATTGAAACATTCACAGAAATGGCATTTTCCATTTCCTTTTTTCCAGTCATTATTCTTTTATTCTATTTCTTGCATTATTATGCTGTCAGGACCAAGCATCTCTATTTCATTCTCAAATTTGGAGAGAAAGTTTTCAATAATTCACTGTCAAATATAATGCTGGCTATGAATTTTTGTATCTTTATCAGATAAGGAAATTCCCTCTGTGGAGGACTTTAAAGCAGATGAGAATTTATTGCCTATTTTCTGTGGGGACCTTTGGACAATTACTTCTTTATTCCCATCAGACTTCCTTGTAAATATACTGATGGGATTTGCTAATTGGAAGACAATCAGGTGGGATTTGTTAAATGGAAGATAATCAGGGACCTTTAGGGGATGTTAGGTAACAGGTTCTTACCTAAGAATGCTTTCAGCAGGATAGACTGGGCCTGTTCTTGGAAGACCCTTACCAGCAAATTTTATTTCTCAAGTCCTATGAGTCTAATGAAAAGTCTACCTGGTTTTTTGGCATCTTGGCAACTCCCTCTACTCTGTGTCAGCCTGTCAGGTGTCTCTGTAGAATCTACAAATGACTTTAAAAACATGCCAGGATAAAAATGGGCTCAACTCTCCATGTATCCCCCTTCTCTTAGGATGTAGCCCTCTTGAATTCTTGCTGGTTCTCCACAAAAATATTGTGTCCAACTTTTACATTATTTTGCAGGAGAGAGTTCATCAGAAGGAACTGAATCTGACAGTTGTTGTAAGCAGAAGTTCTGGAAATGCAAAATTTAGCAGATGTGATAAATAATTTTAAAACAATAATTTGAAAATTTATAATTTTAATTGTAATATGTAATATTTGAACAATATTTTCCTATATTAATGTTTTAAGTTAAACTTAAAATGCATAAAATGTGATTTAAAATGGAGGTATTCAGCTTTATGGGTCATTCTCATCACTAATTAAAAATCATTCAGTATGTGTTTACTGAATACCTGCTATGTGCTAAGCACTTTTCAGTGTTCAGTGAGACACATCACAACAAATATCTCTGCCTTAGAGGGGCTTGTATTGTATCAGAAGCAGACATAAGAAATTAATATACTGTGTCAACAATGTGGGAAGGGCTAAGGAGGGCTTGGGAGTGCCAGATGGGCAGAACTTACTGCAATTCTAAACCATGCAAACTGGTTAGGACCATTAGAAAGGAAGGTGACATTGGAAAGGTGATTTGAGCCAGGCTGGTTGAGGTGACAGCTTTCTGGACAGCAGGCTGCCAGTCTGATGGCCTGAAGCCCAAGAGGGCTTTGCATGGGAGCAGCAGATAAGACACAAGTCAGAGGTGGACAGGAGTGTGGACCACAGGGGCCAGTGACATGTGAAGCCATGGGACTATTGAAGGAATAATGGATCTTACATTTTCAAAGGAAAAAAAAAGTTCCATCTGAAAGAAAATATGAAGCATTTTTAAAAACCTAATTCTACATTGGGCCATATCCTCTATCTTTTGAAAGTCTAGATCAATCAAAAACTTTTTAGGTATTCTCTTTGTATTTTAACCAAATCAGATTGGTTTAAAAGAATGCAGTCATTCATCAGAGATGAACACTAATGGATTCTGGGATCATGAGTGTTCTTAATACTGAGAATGCTTTTTTAATCCATATGTTGATTTTTGGTACCTGGTTGTAATTATCCTTTGTCCCAATTTTCTGTAATGGGCAAAGAAGACTGTATGTGGATGATTTGAGAAAATATACAAACATATAAATATAAATATAAATATAAATATATATACACATATATAAATAGCAAACAAATTTGTTTCTTCCTGTTGGACAAAACCAAACAATAAAACAACAAATGACAATTTTCCCATACCCTAATTTGACAAATTATTATCTCCACAAGTCATGAATGAGCTCTTCACTGAAACATCTGAGAGAGGACATAGTTAGAAAAGGAGAGATCCCTGTTCATGTTGTCTGTGGGAGGGGGGCCAAAGCCCAGACACTGTGCTAGCTGAGAAGAGTGTTACCTCATCAAAGACTAATGCCAGCAATGTCTACAGGGAACTCACAAGTCTAGGGAGAGCAAGGCCTACACAGAGTGAGCAGAAAGGAGAGATTACCCTGAGGGTCTGGCCTCCAGGGTCATACCCCCAACATTTGCCTTTTCTTTTAGTCAGTTCCTTACATGAAGGATTTTCCTAGCTCCTGCCTCTACTATCAGTTGCAAAATCCTGTTGGGAAGTCCTGCCCTCCTGGTTCCCTACCTGGATCTTCTATTTTCCATGGTTCCCACTTGGCTTTGGAGGATCATGAGTGTGGTGTGGGGATGCACCCTGCTGACTCCTTAGACTGGATTCTCCTCTGACAGAGAGACTTTCTTACTTGTCCCTGTGTCAGTGCCCATCTGTCTGTATAGTCTCAGGACAGGTGTTGAAGGTAGAAAATCATCCATGTATGAACACAGTGTTTCTGTTCCTTCTTCTCCCAGTTTATGAAGAGACAGATCCTTATCTCTTGTCATGTTCATGAAAACTGGAATTCTTATTGTCTTCAGCTTCTGATTTATATCATTGTTTTCAAGTTTAAGTTTTGGAGGAAATTCTTCAATTCAGATATGGAAAATGATTATTGCATACAATGGATTGGTATTTAAAATAAGACTATCTTTTGTCAGTAAGCCTGCTCTTATTAGCCTGTCCAGCTTAAACTGTATTTACAGGACATCTGTGATGACAATATCTTGTCAGACACCCAACTGTGTATGAGATAACCCAGGGTTCTTGCCTCAAAGTTGAGCCAAAAGTGATTAAATCTCTTGGCCTTACTGGAATAGATTACACATTTCTGTAGGTGGAATAAATATGACAGAAATTAGAAACCACACTGGGGATCCTGTTATGTTAAGCAGTGTTAACATATGTGCCATTTTTGAGTCTGCCCTCAGAAATCTATCTTTTTAAAGGAAAACATTTCTTTCTTTCCTCTGAAGATGTAGCACCTGCTACCTTCCTTCTGCCTCCTTACCCAAACTGACCATGGTCAGTCCATCAGAGCCTGAAGAGACTCAGGATCTCTGATAGGGATGCCTGAAGGAGTGAGGATTGAAAGTGAAATGTTTATGCAACTTCTTCATGCTTCATTAAATCAAAGAAATATGTAGTCTAGCATTTCTATCTATAAATAGCTGAACATTAACATCACAATATATTCATTTCCTTTGAGTTTTTTTTTCTCTTTTTACACTCAGGCTGAGGCCAAATCCCACATACAAGGAATCTCTACACCTGCCACAAAATAAAATACCATCAACATTTCCTTCTCAAAGAGAACCATGTAATTTGAAAGTTGTGCACATGTCACAGCTAAAATAGCTATTCTTTCATAATAATATTTAACACACATAATTTTCTCCCCACCACGAACTAATAGGTACTGTAAATTCAGAGGCTCACTATAATTTTAAGACAAAGTATATGAGGTTTATGAGACTAGTTTTAAAGACATTTCATACAAAGCTATCAGTGCTTTTTTAGTTCTAAGGTAGATTTTATAATCAAATGCAAAAATCAATTGAAAGTGTTGGGACACCCAGGTGGCTCAGTTAGCTAAGTGTCTGCTTTCGGCTCAGGTCATGATCCCAAGGTCCTGGGATCGAGTTCTGCATCAGGCTCCTTGGTCAGTGGCAAGTCTGCTTCTCCCTCTACCTGCTGCTACTCCTACTTATTCTTGCTTTTTCTCTCTCTCTCTCTCTGTGACAAATAAATAAACAAATAAAATCTTAAAAAGAAAAAAAAAAGGCCAGAAAATGTTATATGCACGGGCAGTGTATGAAGCTACTTTAGAGCCAGTATAGTAATAGTCTTAGGACACAGTGTCATTACAGGAGCTGAAAGTGACCTTCCACTTATGAAGTGGATACACTTCCACTTACAATGACTTTTCCTGGAAATAATAGAGAAATTCAAATTAATTTAAAAATAAGGAAATTTAGTAACTCACATTAGAGAAAATGCTGAACTTTTGGCTTTTGAATTAGTTGATCCATGGCTCAAAAACATCTTCAAACTCACCCTATTCTTCATTCCATGCCTCTGTTTTCTGCTGTGTGGAGGGGGCTTGGGTTGATTTTGTTGATATCCATTATGTCAGTTCCCAAAGCCTTAATGTCACCTATTTTTAAAAATGTACTTTTATTGAACTATATAAGTCACAAAACACTAAAGCACCACACTCTTAAGTTTATCTTTGGATGAATTTTTACATTTGTCCATGTGGTAGATGCAACACTACTCCCCCTGGTAAAAAGTCTACACCCCAATGCTAATCCTATTAGTCTTTAAAAGCAGAGGTCCTAGAAAAACTTTCTTGGCTGTAGGCAAAGAGGAAGATGGCATGAGGTTGAGTTGCTGCTCCAAGTGCTTGTTCTGAGATGGAAGGCTCTGCATGTAAGGAAGAGAATTCTTTCAGCAGTTCAAGTGAAAAAGGAAACAGGTCCTTCTTTGGGATATCTGCAAAGAAACAAAGCCCTTCTAACAACTTAATTTTAGCCTGGTGAGACTGGAATGGGACTTCTGATGTACAGAGCTAAAAGATAATGGATTTGTGTTGTTTTAAGCCAGTTACAGTGTGGCAATATGTTATGGCGGCAATAGAAAATTAATACATATTTTTGGAGGCAGCTGGGTGGCTCAGTCAGTTAAGCAGCTGACTCTTGATTTCAACTCAGGTCTTGATCTCAGGGTCCTGGAAGCAACCCCTGAGTCAGGCTCTGCACTGCACGGGGAGTCTGCTTCAGATTCTCTCTCTCTCTCTGCCTCTGTCCCTTCCCCCTAGACTCTGTCAAATAAATAAATAAATGAATCTTTAAAAAAAAATAAAACTAATACATATTTTTGGAACCAGGGGGTGTTGCTATAACAAATGACTAAAAATGTGGAAAGAGCTTTGAAGTTGGAAAATAGGGGGGGTTAGAAGAATTTTGAGATGGTAGAAAAAACTTCAGTTACCTTGAACAGACTATTAGTAGGGGAAAAAAATGGATGTCATTGCCAGTAAGGAAGAAGTGAGGTGCACAGTAGAGTAACCTGTATGCAGCTTAAAGAATATCAAAGTCAGTGAGCAGAGTATCAGTATGAACATTATGAACATTATGGGCACTGGCGATGAAGACAGAAGAAAATCAGGAATGCATTATCGGATACTGGAAGAAGAGGGATATAGTGTCAGAAAGCTTAGCATGTCTTGTGACTGTGTGGAAAAGAGAACTTATAAGTGACTTCCAAGTGCTAAAAGTGAAGTCTGGTTTTTTGTTTGTTTAGAAAAAGCAAAAGAAGGAAAAATTGTCCAACAAAAGGGAACCAGACTTGATGGTTTGAGAAATCCTCAAACTATCCAGGTTGGCAAAAGACACTAAAATTAAGAGATTGAGTTCCATGTCTGGCTCCACGCACCCTGCAAAGTCTTCTTCAGGTTCTCTCTGCCCCTCCCTCTGCCCCTCCCACTACTGTGCTGTCTCTCTTGCTCTCCTTCTCTCTCTCAAATAAATGAATATATCTCTAAAAAAAGAAAAGAAGATAAAGAAAGAAAGAAAGAAGAAAGGGAAAAGAAATACAGAACCTGTGTACAGTTAGTAGTTTTATCATCCTGTTGCCTTCCAGTAGAATTGTGAGGTTCCAACAATCTTCTTTTATTTTTATTCTTTCTATACTTTTCAATACAAGCTAGTACTGTTTCTGCTGATATAAAATTCTCAAGAAACTTGTGGGTCACACATGTATGTCATGGGGTTTCGCTCCATTAAATAAGAGGCTTGACCATATGTCCCGTCTAGATAATCCCATCTCCACGTTTCCTTTGCTGAAATGGTTGAAAGACAATGTCTTTAAGCTTCCTAAATGCTTTCTGGTTTGATCGAGGGCATGTGTGAATCACACTCAGTCTCTTTAAAAAGACTTCCGTGTTACTGAATACATTGAACTTTTGATCTTCTTAAGATATTTACAAAAGGTTGTACAGCTTTACATTCAGCCTTTTCTCCAGAGCACACTTTTCGGAGAGAAAATCTCTTAATTTTAGTGTCCAATGCTCAAGTGACTGCACCACCCAGGCACCCCATAGGTGCTGAATTTCGTAGAAAATGTAGGATACTTTGGTTTCACCTAGCTGAGACCCACCTACTACCATGTTTTGACCTTCAGACCCAATGGAGTTTGGCTTCCTTGATTTCAAATTGCTTGGGACCAATGACTCCTTTTATCCTTGAATGGGAATGTCTGCATCTATTAACTGGTGCCTGTCCCCCACTATATTTTGGGAACAAACAACTTATTCCTTTTGTTTCAAAGCTCCACAGATGGAGGGGAATTTTGTTCTAGGGTAGACTATACACAGATCCTCACCAATATCTGATTTTGATGGTAATGTTTTGAACTTTGAGGTTGATGAAATTTGTATGAAATTGGGTATAATACCAAGTTGCTGATTGACTTGACCTCAGTTTTCTCATATGTATACTGGGTATAAAATGCCTGTCTCACAGAGCTTTGGGTATCAGGTAACTTGAAAAAAACAAAACAAAACAAAACAGTTAACATGTTCCCATTCTTTTTAGTTATTAGTAAGACTAGGCATTAAAGAAATCAGGATTCCTATGAATGACTCAGGTGTCCTGGAGCTTAGGATAACCAGCAAGGGACAATGGATTGTAGAAATATCAATAGTCCCATTAAAGTTCCCTGGGGGCCTGTTATGGGATGAATTACATCCCCTCAAAAAAGATATGTTGGAGTTTTTAACCCCCAGTACCTCAGAATGTGACCTTTTGGAGATAAGGTCTTTACAGAAGTGACCAGCTCAAATGAGATCATTAAGGTGTGCCCTAATCCAATATTATGTGTCTTTATAAGAGGGGAAATTTGGACATAGAGATGGCTACACAATGAGGGAAGACAACATGAAGATACAGGAAGAATAGCATCTTTAAGCCACAGATGTCTGAGGACACTAGAAGCCTGGTCAGAGGCTGTACCAGACCCTTCCCTCACAGCCCCTAGAAGAAAGAAAACCTGACAACACCTTGATTTTGGACTTTCAGCCTACAGGACTGTGCAACAATAAACTTCTGTTCCTTAAGGGACCCGGTCTGTGGTACTTTGTTTTTATGGCAGCCCTAGAGACAAATGAATGTACATTTAAAACAGGATCCTTGAAGAAGCTGACAATAGTTCTGAGAAAGCCTTCAGACATCTTTTCCTGTGCGTTTCAGTTGGGAGATCCCTTAAAGTTTGTTTGAGCCACCTGGTTTATGGTACTCTGTTACAGCAGGCCCAGGAAGCCATGTGGATGTATATAAGCTGAAACACAAGGAGATTCTGTGTGCAGCTTGGAGCTGTGTGCCACATGTACTTTTAAACATGTGACTTCCCATATCTCATCTCTGATATGTCCCTTCCTGACCAAGGGACTCACATTCTAGTTTGTAACAGGGACCTCTGGAGATTGCTCTACATCTGAAATGTTGAGAAGACTGGACTAAGGGTTTGGACAATGTGACAGGGAGCAGGGAGTCTTGCAAGAGACTCTTGGGCTGACAAGTTTGTTGAATGAGAATATGAAATGCAAGGATGGCTAAGGTGGATAGGAAAATGTGAGTGAGCTGTTGAAACCAACCAGGAGGTCAGCTGTCCCCACTGGTCTTCCTTAGGGACCAACTTTCACCTTCTTCAGTTCTGTTTTCCACACTGATTTCTCCTGCTTATCTATATTCTCTGCAGGTGCCCTCTGACTCTGGGTCAGGTGTGTTGTGTGTGTGTGTGTGTGTGTGGCCTCCCCTGCACTTGGAGCAGATTTAGTGTCTATGAGAATATGGCCTGATTTCTAAAAAGGAAAACTATGGACTCACACAGCTGTATTCAAAATAAATGCACATTTAGATGTGCATTATTCATTTGTTAGTTATTTATTAAAGAAAAAAAATCACTCCTACCATGTGGCAGATATTAAATAAGGAACAGGGAGAAAACAAAGTAAAAAACCAAAATATCTGATCTTTTTTTAAATTGGGGGTTGGTAGATAGAAAATTAGAAAAACTGATACAGGTATAAAATTTTAGATGCTGAGAAGGGTCAAGAAGTACACACTAGGTTAAGAAGGAAAGAGAGAATGGGGGTGGGGTGGGAAGGTAGCCATCTAGGGTCTTGTGGGTTTCTCATGAATACTAAAAGAAATTTGAGCAGATATTGCATGGCAATTAGTACCTTTAATGAGAGCCTCCACAGCTGCCTTGCTTTCGGGAGAGACACACAGATATATACTGCCAGGCATGCAAATGGAAAAGGGCTTGTGGGTACCTGGATTCATAGTCTTAAAAACAAGCCATCTCCACCTGAGAAATTCAATTCTAGGAATATATTCTGAGCAAATGTCCAGGCATTGGGAAAGATTTATGTGCTAGTGTTTTCACATTCACATTACTTACCATTGAAAAATAGATTCAAAACTCAGAAACCAGCCATAGAGATTGTTGCAGCAGGTACAGGGCAAGCACATCCTCTGAACAACACACATTTTTGGGTCCCTGCAGCACTTCAGAGACTATTTTAGTTACGGAATTAAACATTGTACATTCATGCTGATAAGTATATTCCATGACTCAGGTAAATATCTGTACAGTATTAAGTTGAAAGAGCTGGTGAAATAATTTTAGTACAGATATTTAATACATACAGATGTGTCTAAATTCATTTTCGGAAAAGCACTTATTGGATAGGCACAAGCGTCCTAACAGAACACCTCTTGGGTTTTTAAAAATAGATGTTTATGTGAGGGAGTACAAGATGGTGGAGGATTAAGAGACCTTAATTTTGTCTGGTCCCAGGAATTCAGCTGGATAGCTACCAAACCATTCTGAACACTGGCAAACTCAACTGGAGATCGAAGAAAAGAATAGCTGCAACTCTACAAACAGACAAACAACCATTTTCCACAAGGTAGGAGGTACGGAGAAGTGAATCTGGGGCAATATATGGGAAGATAACCCATGCGGGGGTGGGAGGGGGCCTTCATCACCTGGCTTCTGGACAGTGACAGAGCAGGGGAGCACAAAATCAGAAATTTAAGAAGTCTGCTCTGGTGAGGAGTGTCACTCAGGAAGAAAAGCAGGAGATAGAACACTCACTGGGACAATGTGGCCTCAGGATGCTCAGGGTCACAGGAAGACCAAGGATGCCTGAGTGTGGCAGAGCTCCCAGGCACTGGAGCAGGGAATCTGGCTGCAAAGAGTGAACCCAAGTGTAGTATCTCAGCTCAGGCTAACCATAAACCATGATCCAAGGCACAGTTGGGCCACTGCTCTCCAAGCAAGGACCCAAAAAGTGGCAGAACCAGGGAGAGACCCTTTCCTCCCCCGGGGAGGTGCACCACAGGGCCTACTAAGTTTGGAGACTCTAAACATAGTCATGTGCCAGAGATAGAAATGCCCAGTCATAGGCTGGGTGAGCACAGAACACAGCCAGAGATCAGGGAGACAATAGTGATTGACTGCTTTTCTCTGAGGCCTCACAGAGGAGTAGGGTTCCAAACTTTCAGCTCTGAGGCCAGAGATTGAGAAACCACTATTTTCATTCTCATCCTCTAAAGCTGAAAACCTTCAGGGAACAAAAGCCATATAGAGCTCACTGGAGCAGATTACTTAGCCTGGCTCCAGGCAAGGGCAGAGCAACTCTGCTACATGGGAGGAAGACATTTGAGAATCAACACAACAGGCCCCTTCCCCAGAAGATGCAGGAATCTGTGGAGTTTGGTGTGGGCAGAGGTGGAGACAGATTGATCTGGAGGATCTGTTGATGGTGAGGGGGGAGGGTGAAGGGACTGAGGGGGAAGGTGTGGACTGTGTCATTGTGTCTGTAGACCAAAGATAACTGCATCACCATATTTGCTCTAACCCTCTAAAGAGAAGTGGAAAGACACCAGGGGAAAAAAAAAGCCATGCAGCTAACAAGCTCACATTAAGCCCATCCCCCAACAAGTGATGGGAGGACAACTCCACCCAGGCGAAGACCTCTGAGAAGCCAAGCAGCAGGCCCCTCCACCAGAAGTCAGACTAGAAGAAAAGATGAATGAGGTTAAGCTTATTTCCCACAGGACTGTAAAACTCCAGCACCATGGGAAAATAAAATAGGTTGCTCCAGGTGTTCCTCCATGACTTGCTTATACTTCAGGGTGAAGTTTTACATTTCTCTATTAATTTCTTTTCTTATTTTTTTTTGAACCCTGTTTCCATTTCAAATCGGTTCATAGAAAGATTCCTAGCCTATGTTTTAAGTTGCTCCTTAACTTTTATTTTCTTTTTCACATGTGTTCTGTAGACCTATGCCCCATACTGGCCCATTTTTCATGCTATTCAATTTTATCTTGATATATACGTAAGTTCTGATTTCTTTGCAATTTTGGGATATAGAGTCTTCTAACACAGAGACCAAAAATTAAGTAAGAATAGGCAAATCACCCTGCTGTGTCCATCATGAGAGATTATAATATCTCTCCCCACCCCACCCCATTTTTTTCCTCTTCTCTCTTTCTCTCTCTCTCTCTCTCTTTATTATTTTGGATCATCTTGGCTTTGATGTCATATCTGTGGTAGCTTTTGACCACTTTGGATTTTTTCATAGGTGCATTTTGCTTGGGTCATGTTTGATATTTGTACATTCCTTCAACCATCCATCAACAGAATGCCTAGGAGGAGGAACACCTAACAAAGAAAAGAATGAGAGAGAGTGTCCTCTGCCACAGAACTAATGGACATGGATATAAGCAAGATGTCAGAGGTAGACTTCAGGGTAACAATTATGAAGTCAATATCTAAACTTGAGAAAAGCATTAGCAACAATATAGAGTCTCTAAGGGCAGAAGTGAAATCTAACCAGGCTGAACTTTAAAATGCCATCAATAAGATGCAGTCTAAACTGGATACTCTACAGCCAGGATACATGAGGAAGAAGAATGAATTAGTGAGCTAGAAGATTAGTTGATAGAAAGGAAGGAAGCTGGGGGGGATAGGGATAAACAGCTAGAAGCCTATGAGAACAGGACTTAGAAAGACAAATGGCACCATGAAACATTCCAATATCAGAATTATTGGGATTCCCCTGGGGGGTGGAGAGAAAGAGAAGATTAGAAGGTATAATTGAACAAATCATAGCTGAGAACTTCCTTAATTTGGGGAAGCAAATAAGCATTCCTCTCTAAGATGCAGAGAGGACTCTCCCAAGATTAATAAAAGTAGACCAATACCCTGGCATATAATAGTGAAACTTAAAAATCTTAGAGTCGAAGATGCTATCCTAAGAAAAGGTAAGGGGAAGAGATTTCTTATGTATGGAGCGAGGGACATCAGAATATCAGACCTATCCACAGAGATCTGGCAAACCAGATAGGGCTGGAAAAACATATTCAGTGGACTAAATGAGAAGAACATGCAGCAAAGAATAGTTTATCCAGCAAAGCTGTGATTCAGAATGGTTGGAAAGATAAAGAGCTTCCAGAACCAGCAGAAACTGAAAGTATATGTGTGCACCAAGCCAGCCCTACAAGAAATATTAAGGGGGATTCAATAAAAGAAGAAAGATCCCAAGAGTAATATAGATTAGAAATTTACAGAGACAATCTATAGAAACAGAGACTTTACAGGCAATATAATGGCACTAAATTCATATCAGTCAATAGTTACCCTCAATGTGAATGGCCTAAATGCGCCTATGAAGTGGCACAGGGTTGCAGATTGGATAAAAAGACAAGACCTATCAATATGCTGTCTACAAGAGACTTATTTTGAATATAGAGTCACCTCCACATTGAAAATGAGGGGATGGAGAACAATTTATCATGACAACAGACCTCAAAAGAAAGTTGGGATAGCTATTGTCATATAAGATAAATTAGAATTTAAGGTAAAGCCTGTAGTAAGAGATGTAGAGAGACACTATATCATACTTAAATGGTCTATCCACAAGAAAAATCTAACAACTGTAAATATCTATGCCCCCAACATGGGAGCAGCCAACTACATTAGCCAACTCTTAACCAAAATAAAGAATCATATTGATAATAATACATTAAGAGTAGGACACCTCAACACTCCACTCTCAGCAATGGACAGATCATCTAAGCAGAAGATCAACAAAGAAACAAGAGCTTTGAATGACACATTGGACCAGAGGGACCTTGTAGATATATACAGAGATTCCACCCTAAGACAACAGAATACTCATTCTTCTTGAGTGCATATGGAACTTTCTCCAGAATAGACCACATTCTGGGTCACAAATAAGGTCTCAACTGATACCAAAAGATCGAAATTATTCCCTGCATATTATCAGAGCACAATGCTTTGAAACTGGTACTCAATCACAAGAAAAAATTTGGAAGGAATTCAAACACTTGGAAGTTAAAGATCATCCTGCTTAAGAATGACTGGGTCAACCAGGATACTAAAGAAGAACTTAAACAATTCATGAAACTAATGAGAATGAAAACACATCAAACACATCAAAACCTATGGGATACTGCAAAGGAGGCCATAAGGGGGAAATATGTAGCCCTCCAAGCCTCTCTTATAAAATTAGAAAAATACAAAATGCACAGGCTAACCTTAGACCTAAAGGAACTGGAGAAAGAACAGCAAATAAAACCTAAGCCAAGCAGGAGAATAAAAATAATAAAGATTAGAGCAGAAATCAATGAAATAGAAACCAAAATAACAATAGAAGAGATCACAAAAACTAAGAGCTGGTTCTTTAAAAGAATTAATAGTATTGATAACCCCCTAGCCATACTTATCAAAGAGAAAAGACCCAAATTAATAAAATCATGAATGAAAGAAGAGAGATCATGACCAATACCAAGGAAATACAAAGGATTATAAGAAAATATTATGGGCAGCTATATGCCAACAAATTAGGCAATCTGGTAGAAATGGACACATTCGTCGTAATGTTTAAAAAACAATACTGAAACAGGAAGAAATAGAAAACCTAAAACAGACCCATAACCAGCAAGGAAATTGAAATAATAATAAAAAAAATCTCCCAAAAAAGAAGAATCTAGGGACAGATGGGTTTCTGGTAGAATTATACCAAACATTTAAAGAATTAATATCTATTCTTCTGAAGATGTTTCAAAAAAATAGAAAGGAGAGGAAAACTTCCAATTCGTTCTATGAGGCCAGCATTACCTTGATAGAAAAAACAAAGACCCAATCAAAAGGGAGAATTGACGACCTATATCCTTGTTGAACATGGATGCAAAAATTCTCATTAAGATATGAGTCAATCAGATCCAACAGTACATTAAAAGGATTATTCAACACAACCAAGTGGGATTTATTCCTGGGCAGCAAGTGTGGTTCAATATTTACAAATCAATCAGTGTGTTACATCACACTAATAAAAGAAAGGACAAGAACTATATGATCCTTTCAACTGATGCAGAAAAAGCATTTGGCAAAGTGTAGCATCCTTTCTTGATTTAAACTCTCTGCAGTGTAGGGATAAAGGGTACATACCTCAATATCATAAAAGCCATCTACAAAAAAGCCCACAGCAAATATCATTCTCAATGGGGAAAAACTGAAAGCTTTTCCCTTAAGTTCAGGAACACGATAGGGATGCCCACTCTCATCACTTTTGTTGAACACAGTACTAGATGTCCTAGTCTCAGTAATCAGACAAAAAGCAATAAAAATATTCAAATTGGCAAAGAAGAAGTCAAATTCTCTCTCTTTGCAGATGACATGATACTCTATGTAGAAAGCTCAAAAGACTCCACCTCCACGTTACCAGAACACATACAGCATTTCAGCAACATGGCAGAATACAAATCAATGCACAGGAATTAGTTGTATTTCTATACACCAACAATGTGACTGAAGAAAGAGAAATTAAGGAATCAATTCCATTTACAATAGCACCAAAAACCTTAAGATACCTAGGAATAAAACTAACCAAAGAGGCAAAGTAGCTATAATATAAAAACTACAGAACATTTATGAAAGAAATTGAGGAAGACACAAAGAAATTGAAGAACATTCCATACTTATGGATTGGAAGAATAGATATTGTGAAAATATCTATGCTGCCCAGAACAATCTACACTTTCAAAGCAATCCCTATCAAAATACCATTGACACTTTTCACAGAGCTGGAACAAATAATCTTAAAATTTGTATGGAACCAGAAAAGACCCAGAGTGGCCAGGGGATTGTTGAAAAAGAAAACCAAAGCTGGGGGCATCACAATGGTTGACCTCAAGCTATATTACACATCTGTGATCAAGACAGCATGGTATTGGCACAAACACAGACACATAGATCAGTGGAGCAGAACAGAGACCCCAAAATGGACCCTCAACTCTATGGTTAACTAATCTTCAACAATTCAGGTTAGAACATCAAATGGAAAAAAGACAATCTCTTCTCTAAATAGTGCGGGGAATATTGGACAGCTACACACAGAAAAATGAAATTCGACCTCAGTTTCTCTCAGAGAAACTGATGTTCTCTTACACCATACTCAAAGATAAACTAAAATGGACGAAACACCTCAACGTGAGACAGGAATTCATCAAAATCCTAGAGAAGAACATAAGTAGTAACCTGTTTGACATTGGCCACAGCTACTTCTTTCAAGACATATCTATAAAGGCAAGAGAAACAAAAGCAAAAATAAACTTTTGGGACTTCATCAAGTTAAAAAGCTTTTACACAGCAAAGGAAACAGTCAACAATCTAAGAGACAACCCACGGACTAGGAGAAGATATTTGCAAATGACATTACAGATAAAGGATCGGTATTCAAGATTTATAAAGAACTTCCCAAACTCAACACCAAAAAACAATTAATCCAATCAATAAATGGGCAGAAGACATGAACAGACACTTCTGCAAAGAAGACATACAAATGGCTAACAGACACATGAAATAATGTTCAAGATCACTAGCCATCAAGGCAATACAAATCCAAACCACAATGAGATACCAACTTATACCAGTTAGAATGGAAAAAAAAATTAACAAGACAGGAAACAAGAAGCGTTGGTGAGAATGTGGCAAAAGGGGAACCCTCTTACACTGTTGTTGAGAATGCAAGGTGGTACAGCTACTCTGGAAAACAGTATAGAGGTTCCTCAAGACATTAAAAATAGAACTACCTTATGACCCAGCAATTGCACTGCTAGGTATTTACCCCAAAGATACAGACATAGTGAAAAGAAGGGGCACATCCACCCCAATGTTTATAGCAGCAGTGTTCACAATAGCCAAACTGTGGAAGGAGCTGAGATGCCCATCAACAGCTGAATGGATAAAGAAGGTGTGGTTCATAAATACAATGGAGTATTACTCAGCCATCAGAAAGGATGAATACCCTTTGCATTGGAGGAAATTATGCTAAGTGAAATAAGTCAAGCAGAGAAAGATAATTACTATATGGTTTCACTCATGTGTGGAACATAAGCAATAGTATGGAGGACGACAGGGAAGGGAGGGAAAACTGACTGTTAAGAAATCATACAGGGAGACAAACTATGACAGACTCTGGACTCTGGGAACCAAACTGAGGGTTACAGTATGGAAGGGAGTGGGGGATTGGGTAACTGGGTGATGGGTATTAAGGAGGGCACATATGGTAATGAGCACTGGGTGTTATATGCAAGTAATGAATCATTGGACACTACAACAAAAACTTATGATGTACTATATGCCGGGTAACTGAACATAATAAAAAATAAAAATAAATGTTTAAACTATGAATTTTCTTTCTTGTTTTTGTCATTTTTTAAAAAATTCCTAATTTCCTGTAAAGAACACATATTACTTTTTGATCAGAAAAAAATTATATGGCTTTAAAGCATGACTGACAAGTAATGTGCTGAGCATATGACTCATAGAGACACACATTTTACAAATAAAATTGTTGCCACTCTCATTTATGGATTTTAGTAGAAGACAAAAGAACATTATGTTGGACATGAGCTATTTTTGCTTGATTTAATGCAATTTGAATTTAAAGTTGTTGAATGTGGTAAATGTCATTTGGAAATACTGATCATACTTTAATTTCCCCAGGTTTTCACAAAGAATTTGATTATTTGAAGGTAGTATAGAAATAGCATTTCACTTTCATTAAAATTAAGTGTAACCATTGTGTATAAAAATATTTTCTTCCAGTGAAATAATTATATTTTTAGTGTCATTCACTAAAATAATATGGTTCATTTATTTTCCTCTAGAGTTTTCCGTAGTGTCACATACAGTGTGACACACCAAAATTGCATGTCATATATTGTTTAATAAATGGATTTGAAATCAGATAAAGCTTTAGAGAAGTTGAACTAAATTCATCTCAAAACAAAGCATTCTCCAAAGTTCCCAAGATCAACTAACAGAAATTGTAGACAAATAGATGCTGGTCAAAGGCTACAAACTTCCAGTTAGAAGATGAATAAGTTGCGTGGATCTAATGTACAACGTTGGGATTACAGTTAATAATATTGTATTGTATACTCGAAAGTTGCTTAGAGAGTAGGACAGAAATCTTCCGCTACAAAAACGATAATTATGTGACAGGGTGTTAGCTACATGCATCAAATCAACTGTTTGTACACCTTAAACTAACACAATGTTGTATGTCAATTACATCTCAATAAAGTTCCAAAAAAAGCTATTAAAATCAAACAAGATCCAGAATGTTCACTGTGATATTAAAACTGTGCATCATGGGTGCCGGGGGGTCTGGGTCATTAAACATCTGCCTTTGGCTCAGGTCATGATCCCAGGGTCCTGGGACTGAGTGCTGCATCAGGCTCCCTGCTCAGGGGGAAGCCTGCTTTTCCCTCTCCCTTTACCTGGGGTTTGCCTGCTCATGTTATCTCTCTTTCTCTCAATCTCTCTTTATCAAATAAATAAGTAAATAAATATTTTTTAAATAAAAAAATTAGACCATGCATTGAGTAGTTTCAGTTGCTGTGATAATGTGAAACTGGTCTTTCATTCCTCCCTTCCACCACTGCACCTAAGTCCTGATTCAGGAATTTCTTCATACTTGTTCAGAGATTCAGTCTTGGGATTCAGGTTATGCCTCTCTTTGTGAAGGAAATACATCACATGGCAAGTTCCCCTCAGAGATGTTATGATATGCTATGACAAGCTATGATAAACAGGGTGTACATTTTTTTTCACAAACTTACTGAGGAATTTGTGATGTACAATGAACTGCACATTTGTAAAGTATACCATTTGATCAGTCTTGGCATGTCCATACACCCGCAAAATGTCCTCACTGCCAATGTAACAAATATGTTCATTAATCCCCAATGCTGCCTTCTGCCCCTTTAGAATTTGTGCTTCCCTTTGCCCCTCTCTGAGGGCAACCACTGATCAAACTCTGTCGTTGGAGTTTTATATAAGTAAAATCAGAAAGCATGTACACTTTAAAAAAAAAAACTCAGCCCAGAGATTTCAAGACTTTCTAGGGTGTTACATATCTCCATAGTTTGTTCTCACTTCCTCTCTTTTTGCTAAGTGCTACTCCAGTGAAAGTATATATCACAATTTGTTTACTCATTCACTCACCAATGGATATTTGGATTTCTTTTTACAGCTTTGGGTTATTATAAAGAAAGATGCTATGAAATCCATATTTGTGTGGATATATTTTTCCATTTATCTTGGACAAGTACCTAGGAATAGTATGGCTGACATAAGTGATGGATGGATTTTTTCAAGATGGTTACACAAGTGTTCATTCCCAGTAGCATATGTACACATGTATGTCTATTTGTATATGTATGCATGAATGTATACATGCATGCATGTATGTATATGCACAGTGGGAGCTGGGTAATAAACCTGGGCTTCATTGATCCTCTGGAATTTATTTTTTTTTAGATTTTTAAAAAGATTTTATTTATTTATTTGACAGGCAGAGATCACAAGTAGGCAAAGAGGCAGGCACAGAGAGAGAGGAGGAAGGAGGCTCCCTGCTGAGCAGAGAGCCCAATGCAGGGCTTGATCCCAGAACCCTGGGATCAAGATCTGAGCCGAAGGCAGAGGCTTTAACCCACTGAGCCACTTAGGCACCCCTTTTTTAGATTTTTTAACTTAAATTCAATTAATACTTATAATGTATTATTAGTTTTCAAGGGGTAGAATTTAGTGATTCATCAGTTGCATATAACACCCAGTGCTCACTATATTAAGTGCCTTCCTTAGTGCCCATTCCCCAGTTACCCATTTTCCCACCCAAGTCCCCTCCAGTAACCTTCAGTTTATTTTCTTTAGTTGAGAATCTCTTATGGCTTGTCTCCCTCTCTGATTCGATCTTATTTTATTTTTCCTTCCCTTTCCCTATGTTATTATGTTTTGTTTCCTAAATTCCACATATGAGTGAAATTCACTAAGCATAATACCCTCTAGTTCCTTTGGAATTTCTCTGAAGTGCGCTCACTGTCATTTGTGCTTCTGCTTAAACAGAATGCTCAAGGTATAAGGATGCTGTAAATCCCTACACATTATGTTACATTACATTAACATTAGAAGGCTAAGTGTATAGGGAGCAGACCTTCAATTAATACCAAACCTGTCTGAGCCCCTGCTTTGTGTCATGTTGATATGACTACATTAATAGTAGGGGATTTTAACAGGCCACTCTCAGTCATAGACAGATCACCTAAGCAGAAAATCAATAAAGAAACAAGAGCATTGAATGACACATTGGACCAAATGGGCCAGCTTTTTTATGCCTGGAATGAACTCCAGTAGGTCATGGTATACATTTTTTGTATTGTTTCATTCCATTTGTTAATCTTTTTTTTTTTTTTGAAGATTATTGTGTTTAAATTTCCATCAATCTATAGGGTTTTTTCTTGCATTATCTTTTTCTGATTTTTGTATTATGCTAATACTGGCCTTGTAACATGAGTTGGGAGATATCCCTGATGAATATGGGTGTTAAGATTCTCAACAAGATCCTAGCTAATAGGATCCAACAGTACATTAAAAAGATTATCCACAATGACCAGGTGGGATTTATCCATGGGATGTTCAACATTCGCAAATCAATCAATGTGATAAAACAAATCAATAAGAGAAGAAAGAAAAACCACATGGTCCTCTCAATCAATGCAGAAAAACATTTGACAAGATACAGCATCCATTCCTGATTAAAACGATTCAAAGTATAGGGATAGAGGGAACATTCCTCAACTTCATAAAATCTATCTATGAAAAACCCACAGCAAATATCATCCTCAATGGGGAAAAGCTGACAGCCTTCCTTTTAAGATGAGGAACACGAAAAGGATGACCACTTTCACTACTCTTGTTCAACATAGTATTAGAAGTGCTAGCAACAGCAATCAGATAACAAGGAGAAATAAAATGTATCCAAATTGGCAATGAAGAAGTCAAACTCTCTCTCTTCGCAGATGACATGATACTGTATATGGAAAACCCAAAAGACTCCACCCCCAAACTACTAGAACTCATACAGCGACTCAGTAATTTGGCAGGATACAAAATCAATGTACAGAAATCAGTCGCTTTCTTATACACTAACAATGAATATACAGAAAGGGAAATTAGAGAATCAATTCCACTTACTGTAGTACCAAGAACCATAAGATACCTGGGAATAAACCTAACCAAAGAGGTAAAGGCTCTGTACTCAAGGAACTACAGAACACTCAAGAAATAAATTGAAGAAGACACAAAAATGTGGAAGAGCATTCCATGCTTATGGATTGGAAGAAGAAGCATTGTTAAAATGTTTATACTGTTTAGAGCCATCTATACTTTCAATGCCATTCCAATCAAAATATCATCAGCATTTTTCAAAGAGTTGGAGCAAACAATCCTAAAATTTGCATGGAATCAGAAGAGACCCCAAATTGCTAAGGAAATGTTGAAAAAGAAAAACAAAACTGGTGGCATCATCACATTGCCTGATTTCAAGCTTTACTACAAAGCTGTGATCACCAAGACAGCATGAGACTGGCACAGAAACAGACACATAGACCAGTGGAACAGAGTAGAGAGCCCAGATATGGACCTTCAACTTTATGGTCAAATAATCTTCAACAAAGCAGGAAAAAATATACAGTAGAAAAAAGACAATCTCTTTAATAAATGGTGCTGGGAAAATTGGACAGCTATGTGTATGAAAATGAAACTCGACCATTCTCTTACACCATACACAAAGATAAACTCAAAATGGATAAAAGACCTCAACGTGAGGCAGGAATCCATCAGAATCCTAGAGGAGAACATAGGCAGTAACCTCTTTGATATCAAGCACAGCAACTTCTTTCAAGATATGTCTCCAAAGGCAAAGGAAAAAAAATGAAAATGAATTTTGGGGACTTCATCAAGATCAAAATTTTCTGCACAGCAAAGGAAACAGTCAACAAAACAAAGAGGCAACCTACAGAATGGGAGAAGATATTTGCAAATGACAGTACAGACAAAGGGCTGATATCCAAGATCTAGAAAGAACTCCTCAAAGTTAACACACACAAAACAGATAATCACATCAAAAAATGGGCAGAAGATATGAATGCACACTTCTCCAAAGAAGACATACAAATGGCTAAAGACACATAAAAAATGTGCATCACCGCTAGCCATCAGGGAGATTCAAATTAAAACCACATTGAGATACCACCTTACACCAGTTAGAATGGCTAAAATTAACAAGACAGTAAACAACATGTGTTGCAGACGATGTGGAGAAGGGAGAAAGGGAAACCCTTTGTGGGAATGCAAGTTGGTGCAGCCACTTTAGAAAACAGTGTGGAAGCTCCTTACGAAATTAAATATAGAGCTACCCTATGACCCTGCAGTTACACTACTGGGTACCCCAAAGATACAGATGTAGTGAAAATAAGGGTCAACTGTACCCCAATGTTCATAGCAGCAATGGCCACAGTCGCCTAACTGGGGAAAGAACCAAGATGCCCTTCAATGGATGAATGGATAAGGAAGATGTGGTCCATATACACTATGGAGTATTATGCCTCCATCAGAAAGGATGAATACCCAACTTGTGTATCAACACAGATGGGACTGGAAGAGATTATGGTGAGCGAAATAACTCAAGCAGAGAGAGTCAAGTATCATATGGTTTTGTTTATTTGTGGAGCATAAGGAATAACACAGAGGACATGGGGAGATGGAGAGAAGTGAGTTGGGGGAAGTTGGAGGGGCAGATGAGCCATGAGAGACTATGGACTCTGAGAAACAAATTGAGGGTTTTGGAGGGGCAGGGGGTGGGAGGCTGGTAAGCCTGGTGGTGGGTATTATGGAGGGCACGTATTGTACAGAGCACTGGGTGTGGTGCATAAACAATGAATTCTGGAGCACTGAAAAGAAATAATTTTTTTAAAAAGCTGGTCCAATATACAAAATTATTCAACATTGTTCACTACAGCAGTCTAAAAAAGAAATGATATGATCGCATCAATTGGTGCAAAAGAGCATCTGATATACCACAACCATGCATGATAAAATATCTCAACAAAGTGGTAACAGAGGAGAACCTCCTTAACTTCATAGAAAACATCTACAAAAGTCTTACATCAAACTTTATAGTGAAAGACTGAATGAATTTATTTTAAAAACAAGAACAAAGCAAGAATGTCTGCTTTTGTTCCTCATATTCAACATAGTATTGCAAGTTGTAGGCAATGACATAAGTCAAGAAAAATAAAAAAGAAAAGAATTTCTGTATAAAGTTCATGTAGAATGGACAGGAAGAAGTTAAACTGTCCTTGTTTACAAATGACACAATCATCTATGCAGAAAACCCCAAATAATCTACAAAAAAGAAAAAAACAGCTAAAAAACCCCCAAACCCTCCTTGAACAACTAAGTGAGTTTAACAAGTTTGCAGGATTTAAGATCTACAAACAAATTTAAGGATATTTCTCTATACTAATGAAAAATTAACAACACATTACCACTTGAAGTTGCTCCAAAGTAAATGAAATCTGGCAAAAATAGACAGGATTGTGTGTATTAAAAATTGTGAAATGATAATGAAAGAGACCAAAGGTCATGTAAATAAGGGAAGAGACATTGCAGTATATACGTGGAGAACAGATTAGTGGCTGTTGGGGGTTAAGGATGGAGGGAAAAGAGTGGTTACAGAAAACTGGCACAAGGAAACTGTGTGGTAATTACACAAATTACACATGTGACTAAATGTGCATAGAAGCACATACACAAAAATGAGTGCACATGAAACTAATGAAATCTGAATAAGGTCTGTGGATTGTCCCAATGTCAATGTCTTGGTTTTGAGACTGTCCTATAATTATGTAAGACGTTACCCTAAAGAAATGGGGTAAATGGTACTCAGACCTTTCTGTACTATTTTGGCAACTTCCTGTTAATCTATAATAATTTCAAAATGAAAAATTACAGAATATTAAATTAGTATAGTATCAGTACGGAGATAGGAATACAGACCAAAGGAATGCAGTGGAAAGCCCAAAGGAGGCCTATGGATAATGCCAACTAGCAACAAGGCAGAGTTACCATTACACACTGACATTCAGCACATGTGCTGGGACAGCTGGCTCTTCATTGAGAATTAAAAGAAAATCTGATACCTGGACAAATATTAACCTCACAAAGACCCAGTGGATACTACCAAAATGTTAACTTCAATAATCCTTTATAATGTGGTTTTTCATTAAATAGTAAAGGGTGTTTGCTTTTCCCGAATATTCATGTAAAACAACAACAACAGCAACAGTGGGTTTAAAACAAAATCAAACTTGACCCTGTGTATTGTGAAGTTTCTTTTACTTACTGGTTTCTATACTATAGATAGATTAAACTAGATTAATCTGCCTATAACAAAACTCCCAAATTTCAGAGATTAAACAAATTAGAAGTTGGTTTATCTTTCATGTGCCTGTACACAACAAGGCCACCCTGGGCTTATGCAGTGGCCTGATCTAGGGCTGATCTAGCTCCATCCAGCTTCTGCCTATGTCATCCTTAAAGTGGTTTTCTACCATGCCTGTATTCCAATCAGCAGGGAGAGGGAAAGGGGCCAGTATGTGACCTAAGGATCTGACTCTTACCATTGCTCAGAATGGAGTCACATGGATAAACCCAGCAGCAGGAATTAGGAAATGGAGTCTTTGTGGTGAATAGAGGGGGAAACAGATGAAAACAAGGAATCCTATTGCTATGAATGAGAAAGGCAAGTGAGGCCAGCTCTGCAAATGAAATGCATAGTACTCACAGGTGTCAGTTTTTCTAGAGTCATCCTATGTTTAGTAATGAGAAAGCTGCCATCGGGGTGTGTCTACGAAGTTGACTTGGATATGTGAGTGTGCAGACTGTCTGTTTCAGTTGTATATGATTAGAACAGTGGTTCTCTTAATGTGGTTCCCAGATTTTCAGCATTGGCAGCACCTACAAATTGTTAGAAATACACATTTTTAGTCTCCTGCCCCAGACCTGCTGAATGAGAAACTGGGGAAGAAACCAGAGTTTCTCCAAGCCCTCAGATGATTCTAATGCATGCTAAAATTTGAGATCTTCTAAAATCACAATGGAATCATGAAGGAAATTATTAGGCAAATGCAGATTCAGGCATATAGGGATTATGTAGTGGGATTCTTTAAAAACACAGAAATTCACAAATGATTCTGAAGGTAATAAAGTCAAGATATTCTGAAGAGAGTGGATGTGAATGATAGCAAAAATTGTCATTGTTTAATTGTGTTGTCTGTTCCCTCTCATGTCTGACATCCAAAGGTGGCAAAACCACTCCCATAGGGTTGATTGCAGTCTATGTAGCACTCAGCATACCACCTGGCCTGCAGCAGACACCCAGTTATCTGTTAGATGAATGAATGAAATATGAGAAGAGAAAAGGACATCTTGGGTCTCTAGCAGATAGGCAATAAGCCATGTATAACAATGAATTGTAAGCAATTGTAGTGTAAGAAAGGAAAACATCATGCTTAATAAGCTTTCATTTTATTGGGTGGGGCCAACTTTCATGTGCACACACAGTACAAGTAATCAACAAGCTGTTTGCTAGTGATGCTGCAAATGTATATGTTAATTTCTATTGCTTGCCCTAACAATTACCATAAGCATAATGGGTTTAAGCAACACAGGTGCATTGTCTTTCACTTCTGTAGGTCAAAAGTCCAACATCAATTTTACCAAGTTAAAATCAAGATGTTGGCAAGGTTACATTCCTTTCTGGAGGCTCCAAAGGAAGCTGTGTTCTCTCGCTTATTTAGTTTTTTTGGCAAAATTCATTTACCTGCAGTTATAGGACTGAGATATCTATTTCTTGCTGGCTGTGAGCTGAAAGCCATTCTCATGTGGAATGATTGCGTCCAACAAGAGAATCCATAAAAATCTCCCATATCACAATTTGTAATCATAATCAGATTTTCAAATTCCTTTTGCTATGTAAGGTTACATATTCCTAGGTTCTTGGCATCGTGGACATCTTTATAGGATGATTATTCTGCTTACCACAGTGTACTGAAGAAGCAGTAGGCATTCACAACAAAATATAACAGCTGGGATGATGTCAGTGAAAATGATAGAGTAGGTAGCTACAAAGGCTCGCCCTTCCATAGAAACACAAAAAGAATGAGAAAAAAGATTGGAATTAGTTTCATTTGACCCCTAGAAAACAGCACAGCTTTATCAGTCAAGTGAGGGCTGAATTAGGAAAGAGGCAGTGTAAATGCTATAGGAGAGCTTGGCTGAATTTCTGCTTTCCCTTGCGCCCCTTCTTTCCCAGCTGGGATGCACTCTTGAAGATAGAACCCCATGTTGCAATGGTGGCCCCCTGGTTGTTGGCTCCAAAGGGAGTAGAGAAGACCTATCTTTGTTTGGCCTGTCCAGGGGCTAACTAAAAGACTGGCACAAGGCAGCTTTCTTTGCTTTGCCTAATTCAGAATTCTCCCAGGGTTGAAAAGTTGCTATGCAAAGGGCATCCCTCAAAAATACCGAAAGGCAAATGAACAGTGTTGACTGGGGCAAAATATCACAGTGGAAGCAAACAACAGACATATCCAAGTCTGGGAGAAAAAGAGATTCTTTGGTGAATTGGACTACTAGAAAGTGTGTGTACCATGTAATCTAGAAAGTCACATACCTTCCAAGGGTAGGACATGTGCTCAGAACAGACTTAAGAAGACCCTAAACTTACACTTCTGAGTTTTCAGCTCAGCCTGAGCAGATAGTGGGAAGGCTAAAGTAGAGTTATAAAAGGCTAAGTGTTGGCATGTCTCAACACAGAGCCAATCCATAAAAACTAGAAGTGTTTTGTTGTTGTTGTTTTTTTGGGGGGGGCTCCAGGTGTTCAAGAAAATCTCTATCAAAACACCCTATGACCACAAATTAAAGGAAATGAGATGTCAGAGACCATGCATGACAAAAAATGTAGTTATTACAGAAACAACTTAGGAAATTCTATAAACAAATAAACAACTACAACTCAGAGTGAGCAATGAAAACAAGCATGACAGCATGCAGAGAAACCAGAAAGTATGACTTATCATAGAACTTAATAGAGAGCCCTCTATTGGATTTACTAGACATTGGATTTACTAGACAACACCTTTAAATTCACTATCTTAAATATGCTCAAAGACCTAAAGGAAACCCTAGACAAAGAAATAAAGGAAAACAGAGCACAATGTCTCATCAAGTAGAGAATAAAGAGAGAAAGAGGTACAAGGGAACAAACCAGAAATTCTGGAGCTAAGGAATACAACTGCAAAAATGGAAGTTCCCTACATAATACATAATAAGTCCCAGTAGAATGAGAGAGAAAGGGACAGAAATAATATTTGAAGGAGAAATAATGGCCCAAACCTTCCAAATTTGATAAAAAGCATGAGTTTGCATATCCTGGAGGCTCAGTCAACTTTGAAGAGTGATAAACATAAAGAGATCCATAATAGGACATATTGTAATCAAACAAGCCCAGGACAAAAAGAGAATCTTGAAAGTGGCAGGAGAGAAGTGACTCATCACATACAAGGGATCCTCAATATGATTAAAAACTGATTTCATGGTAGAAAGCATGGAAACCAGAAGACAGAGGAATGATATATTTAAAGCCTGAGAGAAGACAATTGTCACCTGAACACTATATCCAGCAAAAGTATACTTCCAAAACGAAGAAATTAAGACATTTTCAGGGAAAAGGAAACTGAAGGAGTTTGTCACTAGTAGGCCTGTAAGAAAAGCTGAAAGGAGTCTGTCAGGCCAAATGAAAGGACAATAGGTAGTAACTCAAAGTCATAAGAACAAATTAAGAACTATGGTCAAAGTAAAAACACAAGCAAATATAAAAGCCAATACTATTGTATTTCTGCTTTATAACTCCTATTTTGGTTTCCTCTGTGACTTAAAAGACAAATTCACGAATTAGTAATTATAAACCTGTTTTAATGGGCACACAATGTGCAAAGGTATAATCTGTGACAGTGCAACATGAAGGGAGAGTTTGGGACAGAGAGTCTGCAGATGAGCAGTGTTTTTGTATGCTATTTAAGATAAGTTGTTGACAATTCAAAGCAGATTGTGATAAGTTTAGGGTATTTATCCTCATGGCAGCTACTAGGAAAACAACTAAAAAGTATACGGAAAAGGAAATGAGGAAGGAATAAAAATATTGGACCAGAAAAATACCAATCAATTAAAAAGAATAGATTGAAGAATATTGAAGAAGTGAGGACAAAATAAGATAAGACAGAGGTTAATAAAAACAGAAGGTGTTTTCCCTTATTAGTAATTACTTTAAATGCAAATGAAATAAACTCACGGGGCATCTGGTGGTACATCTGGTTAGGCGTCTGACTCTTGGTTTCAGCTCAGGTTGTGATCTCAGGGTTATGAGATTGAGCCCCACGTCAGAATCCACACTCCGTGCAGAGTCTGCTTGGGATCTTCTCTCCTTCTCTCTCTGCCCCTCCCTTCTGTGTGTGTGCTCTCTCTCTGTCTCTCAAAATAAATAAACAAACAAATAAGAAATGAACTCACCAATTAAAAGAAATAGAAAGAATGTAACAGAAAACAACAACAACAACAAGAACACATGATCTGATGATATGCTGTCTATAAGTAATTCACTCTAGAGCCAAAGACACAAATTAGGTAAAAAGTAGAAGGATGCAAAAAGATATTCTATGCAAATAGCAACCAAATAACAGGTGAAGTAGTATAATAATATCAGACAAAAAGACTTTATGTCAAGAAATTTACAAGAGACAAAGAAGGTCATTATAAATTGACAAAAGAACCAATTCATAAAAAAAGATATAACAAGTCTAAACCAAAATTTGAACCAAATGGCAGAGACTCAAAATATATGAAAGATAACACTCACAAACTGCAGGGAGAAATAGACAATTCCACAATAACATTTGGAAGACTTCCCCAGTGTCAATAACATATACCATCTAAATCAATGATCAATAAGAAAAAGAGGACTTAAAGAGTGCTATCAACTAACTATTCCTAGCAAACGTGTATAGAACACTCCACCCCATGACTGTAGAATATACATTCTCCTCCAACACACATGGAACATTCTCCAGAATATGTTAAGCTGTGAAAGCCTTGATGAATCTAAAAGAGAAGCGTCATACAAAGCATCTTCTCAAAACACCATGGAATGCATTAGAAATCAATGACATCAGGAAAACAGGAAAATTCACAATTATGTAGAAATTAAACAACAGACTTTCAAAAAAACAACTGGTCAAAATAGAAATCACAGGGAAATTAGAAAGTATTTTGAAATGAGTGAAGATTAAAACACAACACACCAATCTGCACAGGATGTACCAGAACAGAAATTTATAGCAGTAAATGTATGTATGCATGAAAAAAAAAAAAAAAAGGTCTCAAATCAGTAACCCACCTTTACATCTCAAGGAACTAGAAAAGGAAGAGAAAACTGAACTCCAGGCTGGCCAAAGCAAGGTAATAATAAATATTAGTGGAGATAGACTAAATAGAGAATAGAATAACCATACAGAGAATTAAAAAAAATCAAAAGTTTGTTATTTGAAAAGATCAACAAAATTGAGAATCTCTAGCTAGAGGGACAAAGAGAAAGAGAGAAGATGCAAATAACTTACCAAAAATCCCAGGACAAGACCAGATGTCTTAACTTGTTAATTCTGCCAATTGCTTAAAGATGAATTAATACTGATCCTTCTCAAACTCTCCTGAAAATTAGAAGAGGAGTGAGTACTTCCTAACTCCTTGTATGAGGCCAACATCATCCCAATACTAAAGCCATAAAAGAACATCACAAGAAAGAAAACTGCAGACCAGTACCATTTATAAATATAGATGCAAAAATCCTTAACAAAATACTGGCAAACCAAATCTGGGGGCATATTAGAAAGATTATACACCTTGGCCAAGTGGGATTTATCCTAGGAATGTGAGGGCCACTTAATATATGAACATTAATGTAATAAATGACCTTAATATAATGAAGGGAAACAATTATATGATTATCTCAATTAAGAAATGTATTTGATAAAGCCAACACCTTTTTCATCATTAAAAAGAAACTGAGGACAGAAGGGAGCCACCCCTATGTTTATTGCAACATTATTTATAATAGCCAACATGTGGAAGCAGCTCAAGTGTCCATCTACAGATGAATGGATAAAGAAGATGTGGTATTTATACACAATTGGAACATTATTCAGTCATAAAAAAAGATGAGATTTTACCATTTGCGACAACATGGATGGAGCTAGAGAGTATTATGCTAACTGAAATAAGTCAGACAAAGACAAATACCATATGATTTCACTTACACACATACTCCAAAAAACAAAACAAACAGAACAAACAAACAAAAAGCAGACACAGACTCAAATACAGGAACAAACTGATGATTGCCAGAGGGAAGAAAACAGGGGATGGGCAAAATGCGTGAAGGGCAGTGGGAGGTACAGGCTTCCAGTTATGGAATGTATAAGTCACAGGGATGAAAGGTGCAGCATAAGGAATATAGTTAGCAGTATAGTCAAAGGAATATAGTGTGGTGATAGCCACACCACTTGTGGTGAACATAGCATAATTTATTGACTTGCTGAATGTAGTATGTTATACACTTGAAACTAATGTAACACTGTGTGTCAACTATACTTCAAAAAAAAAAAAAAGAATAAGAATGAGCTTCCTGGGTGGGGGGGGAGGAGTCAAGATGGCAGAGAAGTAGCAGGCTGAGACAACATCAGGTAGCAGAAGATTAGCTAGATAGCTTATCAAACCATTGCAAACACCTACAAATCCAACAGGAGATTGAAGAGAAGGAGAGCAACAATTCTAGAAACAGAAAATCGACCACTTTCTGAAAGGTTGGACAGACGAAGAAGTGAATCCAAAGCGACAGGAAGATAGACCTCGGGGGGAGGGGCTGGCTCCCGGCAAGCGGTGGAACAATGGAGTGCAAAATCAGGACTTTTAAAAGTCTGCTCCACTGAGGGACATCGCTCCAGAAGCTAAACTGGGGTGAAGCCCACATGGGGTCAGCATGGCCCCAGGTCCCATGGGGTCACAGAAGGATCGGGGGTGTCTGAGTGTCACAGAGCTCGCAGGTAGTAGAGCGGGGAAGTCAGCTACAGAGACAGAGCCAAGGAGTGAGCTCTCAACTCAGGGTTACCTTGTACCTTATTCGTAAGCCACTGCTGCGAGTGAGGTCCCCACAAGATCTGGGGAGACCCCCCCTGGGGGAGCTCAGGAATCTGTGGGGTTTGGAGACTCCAGGTGGAGCTGTGTGCCAGAGACAGAGATGGTTAGACACAGGCTGGGTGAGCTTGGAGCGCGGCCAGAGGCCAGGGAGACGGGAGTGATTGAGCATTTTTCTCTGAGGGTGCACTGAGGAGTAGGACACCAAGCTCTTGGCTCCTCTGGGCCGGAGATTGGGAGGCCGCCATTTTCATTCCCATCCTCCGGAACTCTACGGAAAGCAGTCAGGGAACAAAACCTCCCGAAAGTGAACCCAAGCAGATTACTTATCCTGACCCCTGGTAAGGGCAGTGCAATTCCACCTTGGGCAAAGACACTTGAGAATCACTACAACAGGCCCCTCCCCCAGAAGATCAGCAAGAAATCCAGCCAAGACAAAGTTCACTTACCAAGGAGAACAGCAGAATTCCAGAGGAGGAGAAAGCAAAGCATGGAATTGATGGCTTTCTCCCCAGGATTCTTTAGTCTTGCAGTTAATTAATTTTTTTTTAATTTTATTTTTTTCTTCTGCTAATTTTTTTTAACTTTTACCCTTTCCTCTTTAACATTTTTTAACTCGTTTATTTTAACAATACCTTTCATAAAAAATAATAATCTTTTTTGAACCTTCATTATTATAGTCATATTTTATCCTTCATTGTATCTAACTTTATTTGTTGTATACACATAGGGTTTTTTCTTCTAAAAAATTTGGGGTACAACTTCTTCTAATAGATCAAAATATACCCTTAATCTAGCTCCGGGCTTGTTCTAGTCTCCAGTCTGAGCAAATCCTCTCCACTTTCTTTTTAGTTATTCTCCCAACCAACTTATTTTATCAACTCCTTTTTTAGAAATTAAAAAAAATTTTTCTTTTCATCTTTATAGGCATATTCCATCACTTCATTGTGTTTACCCTTATATATGTTTTTCATTCTTTAAAAGTTTGGGAGGTAATTTCTTCTAAGAAACCAAAATACTCCCCAAATTAAGTGGGTGACCCTATTCTAGTCACCAGTCTAATATATATATATATTTTTTTTCTTTTTTAATATTTTTTCTTTATTTGTTTTCTTTTTTTTAACTTATTTTTTTCTGAACTTCTTTTTATCCCCTTTCTCCCTCCCAAGATTTGGAAACTCTTCTGATTTGGTTAAAACACATTTTCCTGGGGTCTTTGCCACCCCTTTAGTATTTTATTTGCTCCTTCATATATTCTTATCTTGACAAAATGACAAGGCAGAAAAACTCACCACAAAAAAAAAAAAAAAAAAAAAAAAAAGAACAAGAGGCAATACCAAAGGCTAGGGACCTAATCAATATGGACATTGGTAATATGTCAGATCTAGAGTTCAGAATGATGATTCTTAAGGTTCTAGCCAGGCTTGAAAAAGGCATGGAAGATATTAGAGAAACCCTCTGCAGAGAGATAAAAGCCCTTTCTGGAAATATTTAATAAATAAAATCTAACCAAGTTGAAATAAAAAAAGCTATTAAAGAGGTGTAATAAAAAATGGAGGCTCTGAAAGACTTCAAATATAACACAATGTCAATAAAAACGTATCTCTCAATAATCACTCTCAATGTGAATAGCCTAAATGCGCCCATAAAATGACACAGGGTTGCAGATTGGATAAAACGACAGGACCCATCCATATGTTGTCTACAAGAGACCCATTTTGAAACTAAAGATACACCCAGACTGAAAGTGAAGGGATGGAGAAGCATCTTTCATGACAATGGGCCTCAAAAGAAGGCCGGGGTAATGATTCTCATATCAGATAAATTAGATTTTAAACTAAAGACGGTAGTCAGAGATACAGAAGGACACTACATAATTCTTAAAGGGACTATCCACCAAGATGATCTAACAGTTGTAAATATCTACCCCCCCAATATGGGAGCAGCCAATTACATAAGAAAACTATTAATCAAGATAAAGAGTCATATTGATATGAATACATTAATAGTAGGAGATCTTAACACACCTCTCTCAGAAATAGACAGATCATCGAAGCAGAAAATCAATAAAGAAACAAGAGCATTGAATGACACATTGGACCAGATGGACCTCATAGATATATACAGAACATTCCACCCTAAAACAACAGAATACTCATTCTTCTCAAGTGCACATGGAACCTTCTCCAGAACAGACCACATACTGGGTCACACATCAGGGCTCAACTGATACCAAAAGACTGAGATTATTCCCTGCATATTCTCAGATCACAATGCTTTGAAACTGGAGCTCAATCACAAGGAAAAGTTCAGAAGGAACTCAAACACCTGGAAGCTAAAGACCACCTTGCTTAAGAATGCTTGGATCAACCAGGAGATCAAAGAAGAAATTCAACAATTCATGGAAACCAATGAGAATGAAGACACTTCACTCCAGAACCTATGGGATACAGCAAAGGCGGTCCTAAGGGGGAAATACATAGCCATCCAAGCCTCCCTCAAAAAAATTGAAAAATCCAGAATACACCAGCTGTCTCTACATATTAAAGAACTGGAGAATCAACAACAAATCAAACCAACTCCACACGTTAGAAGGGAAATAATCAAGATTAGAGCAGAGATCAATGAGGTAGAAACCAGAGATACAGTAGAACGTATCAATGAAACTAGAAGCTGGTTTTTTGAAAGAATCAATAAGATCGATAAACCATTGGCCACACTAATCCAAAAGAAAAGAGAGAAAGCCCAAATTAATAAAATTATGAATGAAAAGGGAGAGATCACAACTAACACCAAGGAAGTAGAAACAATCATCAGAAGTTATTATCAACAGTTGCATGCCAATAAGCTAAGCAACCTAGATGAAATGGATGCATTCCTGGAAAACTATAAACTCCCAAAATTGAACCAGGAAGAAATTGACAACCTGAACAGACCGATATCTAGTAACGAGATTGAAGCAGTGATCAAAAACCTCCCAAAAAACAAGAGCCCAGGACCTGACGGATTCCCTGGGGAATTCTATCAAACTTTCAAAGAAGAAATAATACCTATTCTCCTGAAGCTGTTTCAAAAAATTGAAGCAGAAGGAAAACTTCCAGACTCTTTTTATGAAGCCAGCATTACCCTGATCCCCAAACCAGGCAAAGACCCTACCAAAAAGGAGAATTTCAGACCGATATCACTGATGAATATGGATGCTAAGATTCTCAACAAGATCCTAGCAAACAGGATCCAACAGCACATTTAAAAGATTATCCACCATGACCAGGTGGGATTCATCCCTGGGTTACAAGGATGGTTCAACATTCGCAAATCAATCAATGTGATAGAACAAATCAATAAGAGAAGAGAGAAGAACCACATGGTCCTCTCAATTGATGCAGAAAAAGCTTTTGACAAAATCCAGCATCCGTTCCTGATTAAAACACTTCAAAGTATAGGGATAGAGGGAACATTCCCGAACTTCATCAAATCTATCTATGAAAGACTCACAGCAAATATCATCCTCAATGGGAAAAAGCTTGCAGCCTTCCCATTGAGATCAGGAACACGACAAGGATGCCCACTCTCACCACTCTTGTTCAACATAGTATTAGAAGTTCCTAGCAACAGCAATCAGACAACAAAGAGAAATAAAAGGTATTCAAATTGGCAAGGAAGAAGTCAAACTCTCTCTCTTCGCAGATGACATGATTCTTTATATGGAAAACCCGAAAGACTCCACCCCCAAACTACTAGAACTCATACAGCAATTCAGTAATGTAGCAGGATACAAAGTCAATGTCCAGAAATCAGTGGCTTTCTTATACACTAACAATGAAAATACAGAAAGGCAAATTAGAGAATCGATTCCATTTACTATAGCACCAAGAACCATAAGATACCTCGGAATAAACCTAACCAAAGAGGTTAAAGATCTGTACTCGAGGAACTACAGAACACTCCTAAAAGAAATTGAAGAAGACACAAAAATATGGAAGACCATTCCATGCTGTTGGATCGGAAGAATAAACATTGTTAAAATGTCTATACTGCCCAGAGCAATCTATACTTTTAATGCCATTCCAATCAAAATTCCACCAGTATTTTTCAAAGAGCTGGAGCAAATAATCCTAAAATTTGTATGGAATCAGAAGAGACCCCGAATTGCTAAGGAAATGTTGAAAAACAAAAATAAAACTGGCGGCATCATGTTACCTGATTTCAAGCTTTACTACAAAGCTGTGATCACCAAGACAGCATGGTACTGGCATAAAACCAGACATATGGACCAGTGGAACAGAGTAGAGAGCCCAGATATGGACCCTCAACTCTATGGTCAAATAATCTTTGACAAAACAGGAAAAAATATCCAGTGGAAAAAAGACAGTCTCTTCAATAAATGGTGCTGGGAAAACTGGACAGCTATATGTAGAAGAATGAAACTCGACCATTCTCTTACACCGTACACAAAGATAAACTCGAAATGGATAAAAGATCTCAACGTGAGACAGGAATCCATCAGAATCCTCGAGGAGAACATAGACAGTAACCTCTTCGATATCAGCCACAGCAACTTCTTTCAAGATATGTCTCCAAAGGCGAAGGAAACAAAGGCAAAGATGAACTTTTGGGACTTCATAAAGATCAAAAGCTTCTGCACAGCAAAAGAAAGAGTCAACAAAACAAAGAGGCAACCCACGGAATGGGAGAAGATATTTGCAAATGACAATACAGACAAAAGGTTGATATCCAGGATCTATAAGGAACTTCTCAAACTCAACACACACAAAACAGACAATCATATTAAAAAATGGGCAGAAGATATGAACAGACACTTCTCCAATGAAGACATACAAATGGCTATCAGACACATGAAAAAATGTTCATCATCATTAGCCATCAGGGAGATTCAAATCAAAACCACATTGAGATACCACCTTACACCAGTTAGATTGGCCAAAATTAGCAAGACAGGAAACAACGTGTGTTGGAGAGGATGTGGAGAAAGAGGAACCCTCTTCCACTGTTGGTGGGAATGCAAACTGGTGCAGCCACTTTGGAGAACAGTGTGGAGATTCCTCAGGAAATTAAAAATAGAGCTTCCCTATGACCCTGCAATTGCACTGCTGGGTATTTACCCCAAAGATACAGATGTAGTGAAAAGAAGGGCCATCGGTACCCCAATGTTTATAGCAGCAATGGCCATGGTCACCAAACTGTGGAAAGAACCAAGATGCCCTTCAACGGATGAATGGATAAGGAAGATGTGGTCCATATACACTATGGAGTATGATGCCTCCATCAGAAAGGACGAATACCCAACTTTTGTAGCAACATGGACGGGACTGGAAGAGATTATGCTGAGTGAAATAAGTCAAACAGAGAGATTCAAGTATCATATGGTTTCACTTATTTGTGGAGCATAACAAAAAATATAGAGGACAAGGGTAGATAGAGAGGAGAAGGGAGTTGAGGGAAATTGGAAGGGGAGGTGAACCATGAGAGACTATGGACTCTGAAAAACAACCTGAGGGTTTTGAAGGGGCGGGGAGTGGGAGGGTGGGGGAACCAGGTGGTGGGTATTGGGGAGGGCACAGATTGCATGGAGCACTGGGTGTGGTGAAAAAACAATGAATACTATTACGCTGAAAATAAATAAAAAATTTAATAAAAAAATCTTTAAAATAAATAAATAAAGTAAAAAAACATTAAAAATGGTCTTATTAAAGTATAACTTACTTAAAATAATACTTATTAATTTTAAGTGTGCAATATAGTTAATTTTGACAAGTGTATTGAATTATGTAAACACCACTGCACTCAACATAAAGAATATTTTCCTCCTTAAAAAAAAAAATGGAGGCTCTTACTGCTAGGATAAACGAGGCAGAAGAAAGAATTAGTGACATAGAAGACCAAATGACGGAGAATAAAGAAGCTGAGCAAAAGAGAGACAAACAAATACTGGAACATGAGGGGAAAATTTGAGAGATAAGTGACACCAAAAGACGAAACAACATTAGAATAATTGGGATTCCAGAAGAAAAAGAAAGACAGAGGGGAGCAGAAGGTATATTGGAGAGAATTATTGTAGAGAATTTCCCTAATATGGCAAAGGGAAGAGGCATCAAAATCCAGGAGGTGCAGAGAACCCCTCTCAAAATCAATAAGAATAGTTCCACACCCCGTCACCTAGTAGTAAAATTTACAAGTCTTAGTGACAAATAGAAAATCCTGAAAACAGCCCAGGAAAAGAAGTCTGTAACATACAATGGTAAAAATATTAGATTGGCAGGAGACTTATCCACAGAGACCTGGAAGGCCAGTAAGAACTGGCATGATATATTCAGAGCGCTAAATGAGAAAAACATGCAGCCAAGAATACTATATCCAGCTAGGCTATCATTGAAAATAGAAGGAGAGATAAAAAGCTTCCAGGACAAACAAAAACAGAAAGAATTTGCAAACACCAAATCAGCTCTACAGGAAATATTGAAAGGAGTCCTCTAAGCAAAGAGAGAGCCTAAAAGTAGTAGATCAGAAAGGAACAGAGACAATACACAGTAACAGTCACCATACAGGCAATACAGTAGCACTAAATTCATATCTCTCAATAGTTATCCTGAATGTAGATGGGTTAAATGCCCCAATCAAAAGACAGAGTATCAGAATGGATAAAAAAACAAAGCCCATCAATATGCTGCCTACAAGAAACTCATTTTAGACCCGAAGATACCTCCAGATTTAAAGTAAGGCAGTGGAAAAGTGTTTGCCATGCTAATGGACATCAGAAGAAAGCTGGGGTGGCAATCCTTATATCAGATCAATTTGATTTTAAACCAAATACTATAATGAGAGGTGAAGAAGGATACTATTTCAACTCAAAGGGTCTTTCAAACAAGAAGATCTCACAATTTTAAATATATCTATGCCCCTAATATGGGAGCAGCCAACTATATAAATCAATTAATAACAAAATCAAAGAAACACATCAACCATAATACAATAATAGTAGGAGACTTTAACACTCCCCTCACTGAAATGGACAGATCATCCAAGCAAAAGATCAACAAGGAAATAAAGGCCTTAAATGACACACTGGGCCAGATGGACATCACAGATATATTCAGAACATTCCACCCCAAAGCAACAGAATACACATTCTTCTCTAGTGCACATGGAACATTCTGCAGAATGGATCACATCCTGGGTCATAAATCAGGTCTCAACAAGTATCAAAAGATTGGGATCATTCCCTGCATATTTTTAGACCACAGTGCTCTGAAGCTAGAACTCAATCACAAGAGGAAATTTGGAAAGAACCCAAATACATGGAGACTAAACAGCATTCTAAAAAATGAATGGGTCAACCAGGAAATTAAAGAAGAATTGAAAAAATTCATGAAAACAAATGATAATGAAGACACAACAGTTCAAAATCTGTGGGACACAGCAAAGGCAGTCCTGAGAGGAAAATATATAGCGGTGCAAGCCTTTCTCAAGAAACAAGAAAGGTCTCAAATACACAACCTAACCCTACACCTAAAGGAGCTGGAGAAAGAACAACAAGGAAAGCCTAAACCCACCAGAAGAAGAGAAATCATAAAGATCAGAGCAGAAATCAATGAAATAGAAACCAAAAAAACAATAGAACAAATCAACGAAACTAGGAGCTCGTTCTTTGAAAGAATCAATAAGATTGATAAACCCCTGGCCAGACTTATCAAAAAGAAAAGAGAAAGGATGCAAATAAATAAAATCATGAATGCAAGAGGAGAGATCACAACCAACACCAAAAAATACAGACAATTATAAGAACATACTAGGAGCAACTCTACACCAAAAAATTTGACAATCGGGAAGAAATGGATGCATTCCTAGAGACATATAAACTACCACAACTGAACCAGGAAGAAATAGAAAACCTGAACAGACCCATAACCAGTAAGGAGACTGAAACAGTCATCAAAAATCTCCAAACAAACAAAAGCTCAGGGCCAGATGGCTTCCCAGGGGCATTCTACCAAACATTTAAAGAAGAATTAAATCCTGTTCTCCTAAAACTGTTCAAAAAAATAGAAATGGAAGGAAAACTTCCAAACTCATTCTATGAGGCCAGCATCACCTTGATCCTAAAACCAGTCAAGGATCCCATCAAAAAAGAGAATTACAGACCAATATCCTTGATGAGCACAGATGCAAAAATTCTCACCAAAATCCTAGCCAATAGGATCCAACAGTACATTAAAAGGGTTATTCACCACGACCAAATGGGATTTATTCCAATGCTGCAGTGTTGGTTCAACATCCGCAAATCAATCAATGTGATACATTACATTAATAAAAGAAAGAACAAGAACCATATGATACTCTCAATAGATGCTGAAAAAGCATTTGACAAAGTACAGTATCCCTTCCAGATCAAAACTCTTCAAAGTGTAGGGATAGAGGACACATACCTCAATATTATCAAAGCCATCTATGAAAAACCCACCGCAAATGTTCTCAATGGAGAAAAACTGAAAACTTTTCTGCTAATGTCAGGAACATGGCAGGGATGTCTGTTATCACCACTGCTATTCAACATAGTACTAGAAGTCTTAGCCTCAGCAATCAGACAACAAAAAGAAATTAAAGGCATCCAAATTGGCAAAGAAGAAGTCAAACTATCACTCTTTGCAGATGATATGATACTATATATGGAAAACCCAAAAGACTCCACTCCAAAACTGCTAGAACTTATACAGGAATTCAGTAAAGTGTCAGGATATAAAATCAATGCACAGAAATCAGTAGTATTTCTTTACACCAACAACAAGACAGAAGAAAGAGAAATTAAGGAATCAATCCCATTTACAATTGCACCCAAAACCATAAGATACTTAGGAATAAATCTAACCAAAGAGGCAAAGAATCTATACTCAGAAAACTACAAAGTACTCATGAAAGAAATTGAGGAAGACAGAAAGATATGGAAAAATGTTCCATGCTCATGCATTGGAAGAACAAATATTGTGAAAATGTCCATGCTACCTAAAGAAATCTACACATTTAATGCAATCCCTATCAAAATACCATCCTTATTTTTCAAAAAGGGCTAGTATTCAAAATCTATAAAGAGCTTATCAAACTCAATACCCAAAGAACAAATAATCCAGTCAAGAAATGGGCAGAGGACACGAACAGACATTTCTGCAAAGAAGACATCCAGAGGGCCAACAGACACATGAAAAAGTGCTCCACATCACTCGGCATCAGGGAAATACAAATCAAAACCACAATGAGATACCACCTCACACTAGTCAGAAAGGCTAAAATTAACAAGTCAGGAAATGACAGATGCTGGCGAGGTTGTGGAGAAAGGGGAACCCTCCTCCACTGTTGGTAGGAATGCAGGCTGGTGTAACCACTCTGGAAAACAGCATGGAGGTTCCTCAAAAAGTTGAAAATAGAGCTACTCTATGACCCAGCAATTGCACTACTGGGTATTTACCCTAAAGATACAGACATAGTGATCTGAAGGGGCATGTGAACCCAAATGTTTATAGCAGAAATGTCCACAATAGCCAAACTATGGAAAGAACCTAGATGTCCATCAACAGATGAATGGATAAAGAAGAAATGGTATATATATACAATGGGATAATATGCAGCCATCAAAAGAAATGAAATCTTGCCATTTGCGATGATGTGGATGGAACTAGAGGGTATTATGCTTAGCAAAATAAGTCAATCGGAGAAATACAACTATCATATCATCTCCCTGATATGAGGAAGTTGAAAGGCAATGTGGGGGGGGGCTTAGGGGGTAGGAAAAGAACAAATGAAACAAGATGGTATTGGGAGGGAGACAAACCATAAGAGACTCTTAATCTCGCAGAACAAACTGAAGGTTGTTGGGGGGAGGAGGATTGGGAGAGGGTGGTGGGTTTATGGACATTGGGGGCATGTGTGCTGTGATGAGTGCTGTGAAGTGTGTAAACCTGGCAATTCACAGACCTGTACCCCTGGGACTAAAAATACATTATATGTTTATAAAAACAAAACAAAACAAAACAAACAAACAAACAAACAAAAAGAATGAGCTTCCTAAACCTGATAAAGACCTTCATGAAAGCCCACAGCTAACATCATGTTCAACACTCAAAGACTGAAAGTTTTCCCACTAAAATCAGTAAGATGATAAGGATGACTGCTTTTGTCACTTACATTCAACTTTGTGTTGAAAGTGCTAGTCAGAGTGCCCATAATGAAAAGGAAGAAATAAAACTGTCTCTGCAACTGAGATGAATGTACATAAAGAACATACTAAGGAAGCCACAAAAAGCTGTTACCACTCATAAATAAATTTGGCAAAATTGCAGAATACAAAATCAATGCACAACAATCAGTTATATTTTTATACATTAGCAATGAACAATCTGAAAAAGGAATCAAGAAAACAATTTCATTTACAATAGCATCCAAAAGAATAAAATATCTAGGAATAAATTTAATCAGCAAGATAAAAATGTTATACCGGAAAGTGATAAAACATTGCCGAAAGAAGGAAGCCTCAAATAAATGGAAAGATACTGTCTTCAAAAATCTGAAGACCTAATATATTTAAGATAGTGATCAAAATTTCAATAGGCCTTTTTAAGAAATAGAAAATCTGATCCTGAAATTCATATGAAATTTCAAGAGGCCTGGAATAACTAAAACAATCTTGAAAAAGAACAAAGTAGGAGGACTCAAATTTTCTGACTTCAGAATTTATTACAAACCTATCAAAAAAAGAGTGTGTTACTTGAATAGGATAGTTATATAAACCAAGGGAATAGAACTGAGAAGTAGAAATAAACCCATATATCTATAATTATTGATTTTCAGCAAATATCAATACCATTAAAAATGGTGGTGGGTATTAAGGAGGGCACGTATTGCATGGAGCACTGGGTGTGGTGCATAAACAATGAAACTTGGAACACTGAAAAAATAAAATTAAATTTAAAAAAATGGTGCTAGGACAACTATATCCACACACCTCACAGTTACCTGCATGTGCCTAGTAAAATCTGTCGCTCTGGGTACCCTCTCTTTCCCTGCTTCCAACGCATTCCCAAACGCAGTCACCCCTAACTAAACACTGGTGATGCTGCTCAGTGGTCTCCCCTTCTCCCCCTTTCCACACTTAAAATCACTTAAAATCCCATCTTACAGGCTGAGCAGCCCTTAGGCTCCGTTTGCCTCTTCATAATATCATTTTATGTTTCCTTTTTCATTACCTTGTACCGGTACTGTGAGATTCATGAGGCCAGGAGCAGTTTTTCTTATTCATTCTGGGTCTGCAGGGTCGAGAAAATCTCTTGAGCCACAGAGGTACTTTTTAAGTCATTTTGAAGGAGTGAGTGGTGCTGGGGGATCCAAGGAAAGAAGAATCCCAGGCTGGGCTGATCTAGGTTGGAGGTAAAGGAGCATCTCAGAGCAGACTAGCTTTGTTTCTTTCCACCATGGGGTGGATTTTAACATCTCCTTAAGTCTTTGTTTCCCGTAATAGAACGGAAATCTGTTAAATCATTAAAAAAGGTATTCAGAGCTTACTCTGTGCCAGGTATGATTCTAGATTCTGAGGTTCCTGTGAGGAGCAGGTAGTCAGTACTCCTGACCTCATGGAGCTTGATGTCACTGGGAGGTGAAGAGGAAACAATGTGCACAGGTGCTGGGCATGTGCTGTCACCTGGACAGGTGTGCTGAGGAAAGCAGAGCATACAAGGGAAAGGAAGTGACAGAAGGTGGTTCAGCCCTGATGGTCTGAAATGATCCCAGAGATGTGATGGAAGAAGAGCCACAAGAAGACCTGGGGCCAGCCATCTGGCCTGGGGGAGCAGTACCCAGTGGGCCAGTGGGTGAGAACCAAGTCCAGAGTGCAGAAGGCAAGTTGGCTTTGTAAATCAGATGACATTGTGCCTGTTGTGGGCAGGAGTGACATGGATTAAGAGGTTGTTGATGGAATCACACTGGATCAGAGCAGTGGTGATAGTGAGAAGGATGTTGGAACAGAGATATATTCTGAAACAGAAATGGCAAGAGTTTGGAAATGGGCAGAGAAGTGTTGAGGAGCACTGGGAGACTTGACTTTAGACTTTGGGGGGATGATAGTGCCATTCACCTAATCAAGGGACCATGGGATGCAGAGTGTGATGGGGTGTCTGTGAGTCCAATGGGGTATCAAGCATTTTTTCATGACATGGGAAGTATGCATGGCCACTGGGGCTCTGAGAAAGACAGGTGGCTGGGGAGCCAAGATGCTCTCCAGAAGTGAGGCATTCGGTTGTCCATCCTCAAAGAAAGGAAAGTATTGTTACGGGGTTCTTGTCTTGTGGAGTTGAAGAATGAATCTCACAGACACAGGGGGGTCAAATGATAGTTTATTAAGTGAAGGTGAGGACAGAAAGAAGAAAGAGAGCTCTTTAGAATGAGAGGGGTCCCGAATGGGTTGCCACTGTGGGCTTTTATTGACTGTCTCTTATTGAGAACTAACTGGGAAGCTTGTGGCCTTGAGATTCTTACGCCCCCTTGGTTTGAGAAGGACTATTGATAGCATCTTTAATAGCTTCCTCCTTCTTTGAGGTCTGGTCATTTTCTGCGGTTACAATGTAGCTGCCGTAACAAGAACAACAAAAACATCCCCTAACATCCAGAGTTATGTGGTCTGGTTTGTTCCCTTCTCTCTTGTTCTTCTGTTTCTCAGAGTCTCACCTGTCAGGAATAGTTCTGCAGCCTAGTCGGGGCCCTCCTAACTCTCTGCCTATAACGTAACGCTTTCCCTACTCACTATCTTTCTTCCCTAATGCAACGGCCACGTATTAAAACAAAACTTCTTGTCTCCCTCACTCTGTGGATGACAATGGTCACTATCTCCTAAACAGGCAAAACAGGCAACATGCAAAGTGATTGAGAGCAGATGTGTGTGTATGTATATGTGTATGTGTGTGTATCTGAACAGATACAACTGCGTATGGTTTCATAATTTACTGTTTTTTCAGGAAATCTACATTATGTCACTGTCTGATTTGCGGATAAAGTTACCAGAGCCCAGGTATGCTAATGACCTGCCCAGGAACATGGGACTCAGCAATGGGGTGCTGGTTCTGATCCACATCCCTGAATGCACACAACATGCCTGACCCACTGCCAGGAGGTTACCCAGCAGCTTGGCTTATCCTTCAAGGGACTTTCTTCCTGTCCTCCATCCCTGTCCTCTATCCAGCACCACTCCTAAATGTTTTGGTTTTATCTGATGTTAAAAATGGGTAGATTGATGCCAAAGGCCTATATTTAATAAAATGCAGTACAAAACTGTGAAGCTTCCAGACCAACAGGGGTGACATTTTGATGAAATGACAAGAGAGAGAGACATTTGGGGGTTTCCTTTAAGACATACAACTTGTGAAACTGCCAATGCAAAAAATGCACCAAAGTTGAACTGTCTGAGAAGATTTTATTCCTGCTCTTACCTGAAAAGAGATACTGAACGCAAGTTGGATGAAACAAAAGGTGAGGGTTAGGGGGTGAAAGGTGGGGGGGGGGTTTGCAGTGATAGGGTGAGTGGAAAGTGCTGGAGGATGTTATGGGGTGCAGGACCAATGCAGTGTTGAGCATATTGAAAGCTGTCTTGGTCAGGTTTTACTACATCTTGTAACAAAGGTAGCAGTAGTGGAGGTCTAGTCAACCCACTGGGTGAGGATGGCTAAGGTTGAGGAGGGGCTGTGAAGGACTGGGAGGAGGAGAGTGCATCTGAATTAGCTTACTGGGTTTGTGGTCATGCTGAGGGGCCTGAGCTAACTAGGGCTTCTACCCTGGGCAGGGCCCAGGCAGAAGGCAGCTTGTCACCCCTTTGCTTGTGCTGCCCCTCTGCCAATCCCAAGAATCTTAGAGCCCCCTACCCCAGGGCCTACCCAGAGCATCTCCCTGCACCCAGGGATTAGCTGGCAAAGACTGCTCAAGCAGAGAACCAGACAGGGGGCAGCAAAAGGGGTTACTCTGCTCTTTAAAACCACAGGGAGAATGTCTGTACCCTGCCAAGAAACATGAAAATCCCAGACACATAATCCTCCATTGCTGTGGAGGATAATGAGGCTCAAGGAGGAGGCGAAACATGGCTCCTAGCTCTAAGCCCTCCTCCCTGGCAGCCAGCCAAGTGACTAGGCGATCGCCTATACCCATTTAGACAGATTCCCAGCAGCCCTTATCACCTCCATGGCCATCCACTGAAGCCAGCCACTGAAGCCAGCTAATCAGTGGTGGTCAGTGAGAAGCACAGAAAGACCACTGAAACTAATTCACCGCTTGGAGGACAACATCTCTGGGATGACCTCATCAAGCATTTGAGAAGAGGTTCACGATCAAGATGCTCTGGGGAAATGATTTGCTAGGATTTGTTCAGTTAGTACTTCATTTCCATGTTTCAAAAACTTATATTTAGATACAATATTGAACAGCTTGAAATATACTTTGTAAAAATGTTGTTTCAGTGCACACCATTACTTTTTAATAGGGCAGGAAAGCAAGAAAGATAAAATCAGGTCACAGCTCTCTAAAGCACAAGTAAAAGGAGAGTAATCCAAATAAAATCTACGCTGAGCTGGTTTAAAGAACAGTAACAGCACACCACCACCACCACCACCAAGGAAGGTTTACCACTATTGCAGATGGCACTGTGTATGGCAATGTGTATTTTCTTTAAGATGTGCCCTTGCTGGAAATTCCCCAAATGTCCATCAACAGTAGAATGGGTAAATATGTTGTGAAATAGTCACACAATGAAATAGTACAGAGCCATGAGAATACATGACTTCTAAAGATACTTGCCAAGTGGATGAATTCCTAGCGCCTATTGCATGATTCTATTTATGTAAAGTGTAAAAAACAGGCAAAGTGGCTCAGGCCATTCAAGTCAGAAGAGTGCCCATCAGCCTGTGTGGATCTGTGTTGACCTTGCACTTTCTTTAAGTGTGTTCTGCTTAACAGGGAAGCTCTGTACAGCTGCCTGGCTCTGTAGCATGAGTGTCCCTGGAGACCAGAAAGTAGAGGGGAGCAGAGTGCCTCCGAGAAACCAGGATGATAGTCCCCGTGGGTTGTGAGTTCCTGGCAGCATCAGTTGGCCATGCTGAAATGCATGGTACTTAACTTAGATTTCACTGGGGAAAGCCAACGTGATACAAGAAATGCCACACAGGGGCGACACTACAGGGTGGGAGTTTGGCCGGTCTTCCCAACTTTAATGTTGCACAAATAAAACGTTACATGTGGAAAAGCAACAACCTGTATTGGATCCAACTGAGGGTAATCAGGGACAGAGAATTGCTGCCAAGTTTAGAGCAGACTGAGAAATCTTGCTTTCCGTATTTAGGAGTAAATGAAAAATTTCCAGGCTTCAGTGCATTGAGTTCTGAAAGTAAATACATTTTTCTTCTTCATCTATTTTTTTTTTTTAGTTGTGGTAAAATATACATAACATAATATAACATAAATCCAGTTTTGTTATATACCTAATAAAATACACATAATGTTAACTTGATTGGGCCAGAGGGGTATCCAGATATTTAGTCAAATATTATTGTGTGTGTCTGTGCAGGTGTTTCTGGGTGAGAATAGGATTTGAACTGGTGGACTGAGTAGAGCACGTGGCCCTCCCCAGTGTGGCCTCATTCAGCCCATTGAAAGTCTGAACAGAACAAAAAGACTGAGTAAGAAAGAACTCCTGTGTGACTGTGATGAGCTAGGATGTTGTTCTTTTTCTGTCTTTGAGCTCGAGATGAACCATGAGCTCTTTTAGGTCTTGAGCCTGCCAGCTTCCAGGCTAAAACTTACACCATCAGGGCTCCTGAGTCTCCAACTTGCTGGTTCACCCTTGCAGAACTTGGGACTTGTCACCCTCCAAAATCACATGGGCCAATTCCTTATCATAAGTCTTTGTCTATCTCTATTATTCATCCTATTGGTCTTGTGTCTCTGGAGAACCCTGACAGATATGCCATCTTCACCATTTTTAACTATGCAGTTTCTGCGGCATGAACTATGTTCCCGTCATTACACAACCATCACCACTACCCATCTCCAGAACTTTTTTTATCTTCCCCAACTGAAATTTTGAAGAAATGTACTTTCTACAGCTGTGCTTTGTTATTTACAGGCAATATCCCCCTAGGGATCTGAGTGATATGCCAGAAGATAAGACTTTTTGTAGTTCAGTCGAAAGCACTCATTCATATATCTGTTCCTTCTTTTACTCAGGTATAATGACTATTTATATAAGTGTTCATGTAGGTAGAGTTCACTTCAAGGTTGTTTTGAATAGTTTAAGCAAAATAATTCAAAAAGCATACAGCCCATACATGTGTTTTAACTTAAAAAATATTCTGAATTAGTTATCAAAGCTGATAACATTGATCCAAGTTTCCAGATAGCCATTGTGGTTCCGTTTAAACCTTACCAGAGGAGTTTTTAGGAAGAAGAAAATTCTAACAGACTTCATTAACATTAAACATAATTATAATTTTTAAAATTTTATCCAAAAGAAAGAAATAATTCCAAATAAGAATAAGAGTTTTCATAACACAACTCTCACGAAAACCACCCCAGGTAACTCATGAACTTCAACGGGTGGTCAGAGGTGGGGCAGGAGGGGCATGTGACGGGCAGTCCAGACAAATTAACTGTCAGTCTGTATTTAAAACATAACCTGCTCTTTCAAAATTGTTAAAGCTAGCTGGTAGGTTTCTCAAATCTTCAAAAGTGAACAGAGCTAAACCCTGCAGGCTGGCCTGCCGAAATAGGGATTGCTACGGGAGCAGGCAGCACCAACAGCCACATGCCCCTCACGGAACTCCTCCCTATTCCAGCACAATAAAGCAGAAGGCAGTTGTTGTTGTTGTTGTTGTTGTTGTTGTTGTTGCTGGCAGCTAGTATCTCTGACCTTCCTGTACCACCTGCAAAGAGTGAGGGTTTCTCGTGGAGCATTTGGCAAGGAAAATGCCGTTGACAGAGAAAATCGTTGGAGTTAGGTCATTTTCTGGCCTTGATGATTCTCTGAAGGAATGTGTGAGATCTCATATCAGACAAGATGCACCTTGCTTGCTAAGCCTTATGAATGGTCAGGACTTTGGGATTCCCAGAGATTGGTGCCAGTATTTCCCTTGCCTGGTAAGAGGCTGAGATGTTCATCAGAGGCCTCCTAGGCCTGCCTGGAACTAGGTGGTTACAGGGCTCCCACGGCGGGGAGACACAAAGATGACAGAGACACAGAGATGCCCAAGCCTTTCCTGGGCCTGTTGGAAGTGAGGAGGGGGTGGCATGTTTCTGAAACATTTGCTTTAGGCCTAACTTAGAGGTTTCATACACCTGCCTGTGTGTGGTTAACAGACTGGAATAAAACAATCTTAGGCTGAGCACATCCCCTACCCCTCATCCATCTGCATACTTTCTGCTCATGTCTTCCCCTTCACACTTTGCAGATGTGGTGATGTGGGCATTGTGGTATCTCCCTGATCAGATAGGGGGCCCAAATGTGGGGTTGCCTGAGCAGTGAAAGAATTCGCCTGAGGCAAATGAAGGAGTAGAAGTTTATTGAAGACACCGCAAGGGAGCAGTAGGCAGGACAGCAAAGGAGAGACTGTCTGCCACCAGGCAGTGTGTGGGGCCTCTATTTAAAGGGTGGTGGTGAGGAGGTATGGGATGTATGGAATTTTCCTTTTTTTGTTAACTATGCCTAGTTGTAAGCAGCTCATTGGTTAGTCGGGGCCTACGGATATTTTGAGATGGGTCCTTGTGGTTGTATTCATCCAGGCCATAACTGCGAACACTTCTGCCTTGTTTGACGTTCCATCATTCAAGCCTGTGGCCTACGAGCAGCCTTGACAGGAATGGTTCCTGTCATTCTACAAATGAAGACATTGGGGCTCAGAGAAACCGGAAATGCCCCAGTCACTCAGCAAGCAGCAAAACCAACATTTTAATCTCACATCCCCGCTCTGAGTTTGCCTTTAGCACCTCACCCTCTTTTTCTGTACTTCCAGTCTAGCAAAATAAGAAATATCCTCTCCCTGCTGTGTGGTTCGTGCTGTTGTGCCCTCCTGCCTCCCTGAACTCTGGCCAGACCTGAGTATAAGAAGGTTGCTCTTCTGCACTGGCCAGGCTTTCTGCTCTCCCTGGGGGAGCCTCCACCAGAATGTTCTCTGACAGAGGTTGGCATCATCACCTCCCCCTCCCTGGCCCAAGTAGGACATCTATTGTGTATGCTTGCATCTTGGTTCTTAATGAGGTAATACCTCTACTATTACTCCAGGCTTAGGTGGAGTTAAGTCTTGCTTCCAGGACAAGACAAAATATTTAAGGGATGGGGTCACGTCTTGTGTTTATTTTGCACACTCAATTCTCAGTGAGTACCAGTGACACAGACAGGCCTTAAGCAGAAATAGTCTGTTTTTCACTGGGCCCCAAATGTAGCATAAATACCTATGGCCACAACCACAAAGAGACAAGGGCTGTATGGAGTTTCCTTCCCTGTCCCAGGCTCAAAGGTCTATGATGTGGAGCCCAGGAACCCACACACTCCTCAGCCCAGGAGGAGCTCCTTCTCGAAAGAGCTATGGTAAAGATCAAATGGATAAGATGTAAGGACAGCAGAAGCCATCGTAAAAAATATTAATATCTAATAATTAGGTGAAAAAATGTGTTTAGATCCACTCCAAATAGGAAACAGAGGTAGTGCATGGTGTAGTACCTCACACACATTAAACACTTAATACATTTCAGCTCCACTTATTATTCCTTCCAGTTGAAACATGCTGTAATATTCTAAGTGAAGGGGGCATGAAAGGAGGGAGGGAAGGACCAAAGAAGCTGCAGATGAGTTAAAAAAAGAAGAGAGATCCCCTTAGAGTCAAAAGAAGGTTTTGTGGTATGTGTCAATGTTAAAAGAGCCAAAGTCCAAATGCGAAAAAGCCAACCTAAGAAAACTTGGGATTGTCCCAAGTTCAAGTGGAAGAATAAAGCTTGGATGGGTTTAGGCTCTGGAGCTGTGTGATGTTGATGAAGTCAATTGACCTCTCTGGGCTTCTTGTTTTTCCCTTTACTGAAAAGAATAATGATATCTGCCTTGCACATCTCACAGAACAAGTCTGAAATGCCTTGCTACAATCTTATGAAATCGGCAGAGATTACAAATAATTATAACATTCTCCACTGTTAAGAGAGCAGATAATTGCATGCTTTTTTGGACAACTTGGCAAAATACATTAAAGACACTGAAATATGAATCTCTTTTGATTTAGTAAACCACTTCTGAGAATTTTTCCCAGGAAACAATCAAGTAGAGATCAAGGAATTGTTAACCAAGATGACCACTATGTTGGGAGTAGGGGAAAGCTGGAAATGACCCATAACCCACACATCCAACAGAAATGGCATTGCATGTATGCATTGAACCAATAAGCAACTCTTAAAATAAGTCCTTACTGAAAAGAAAAATCTTAATGTTTTTTAAAAGAAAAGTGTTCAAATAATATAGAGTATAATTAAACATTTTCAGAATAAATTATGGAAAGACTTATCCCAAAATATTAACAATTGTTTCTCTAATCATTGGAATATGTGATTCTATAGATCTGACTTTTTTTTTTCTTTTTCTTCTTTTTTTTTGCCATGAACCCATGTTTTAATTTGGGTAGAAATGCAGATACATTTCTGTAAATACATGAAGAAATATCTCATTAACATAAATATTGTTATCACAGTAGACATACCACTAGGCATAGGAATTCTCTTGCTACTATTCTAGACAGACTGCCAGTTAAGCACCTTTTTGATTGTTTTTGGATCTCCTCCAATGATAGCAGAGCCTTTCCTCAGCAACCTCCTCCCTGTGGGTGGCATCCTCTGTCAGTCTCTTAGCTTCAGAGCCTACCCTTTCATTTACTTCCTTGACGCGGATCCCCTTCAGAACTTGGTTGTGGCCTTGCCCTTCCAGCCGGCTCCTGGAAGAGGGTACAGGGGGATCTCAGAGCTTCCCAGCTTCTGCCTCTCTTGTCTGCACCTGAATATTGTTTCAGGCATCTGATGCTGCTGATTAGTTTTATTCTTGAGACATGTCTGTGCGACCATGTGTCAATCACTGATGTCAATCAGTGGTTGCCAACCCACTGTAAGCTCAGCCTGGGTGTCCATGGTTTCAGGGAGGGGGCAAAGTCATATCCCAGTTCTCCTGGTTCCAAACCCTGTGCACAATGCTGATGTTCCCCCATGGCCTTGTCCCATGGTCCCCACCATCCTTCTGCTGTCTTCTGCTGTGTCTCATTTCTCGCAGATCCTTCTCCCTGTACATCATAGTCACCCCACCTATCTCCAGCAATGTTCCTGTCCTTTCATCAGCAATTACATTAAAAATCAAAATCAACAGGCCTGGTCACTCGGATCCACTGTAATGTCTCATTCACTGGTGTGGCCCTGGATCCAGTCTTGTGAGGGCCTTAGTGAAGGACACATTTCAATAGTTACTCTAGAATGATAGGGGGGTCTACTCAACCATGTTGAGGTCCTGTGGGAGTTAATATCCCTCTTTGAGAGCTCACAGTGACTTGAGAATGCTGATGGTGTCAGGAAGTCCTGTCTGAAAGAAACCTACAGAATTCCATGTGATTCTGCCTTTCCCACCCAGCTTTGCCCACAGAAAACTTTCAATACATGTTGCAGTTGCCATTGGGTGGATGTGACCACCCTGAAAACTAAATCTGCAAGAGGGAGTTTTGGCTGCACCTCGACTCATGCTCTGAAAGTCTGAAGTATTACTGCTGAGGTTGCCAGTGAGGTCCCCTCCCCTTCTCAAGGGGAGGTTCAAGCCTCCAAGGGGCCCTTTGCTTGGATCTCAGCAACCGAGCACAGTGTTATCCCTGGCAACGACTCACACTCTTGCTATCCCCATCTGCCAAGTGGAATCCACAGAGAACCAGTGGCTCCTTTGTAAGTCAGCACCTGACTTTGAGCAATCACCTGGCCAATACTGAATGAATGGTGAAAAAGAAAAATGAAACAAAATGTGTCATTAAACAGTTTGGAGAAGAAAGTCAATAGAGCAAAAGACGGCTCATGATGCTGTACCAACCCCTTTCTCCATGAAAAGCCCCCCAGATACTCACCTGTTTCCCTTTCTGGATTTGTAGGACAGAACAGAAAGAAATCATCCTTGGGATGGAGTGCACATATCTGCCCTGTCCACACTTCCCTCTGTGATTGACCTGTCTGCTCTGGTCTTACAGATAAAACCTGCATTTCTAGTGTGGCATCAAAAGCTAGTTTTCTCCAGGGCTGTCCAAGTGGAGCGGGGTCCTGCCTGCCACACATGGCTTTCCTGAACCATGTAAACACAAGGGCCGGGCTATGTGTAGAACCTGTTGAATTGCAAACCTGGCAGCTTATGGAAAGGAGGCCTTGATTGTAATGGAGGTTGGGGGTGTTTTACAAATGGCCAAATCTGAGGCTTTTTTAACAGAGCAGCAAACACTGCTAGATTCTCAGCCTGCGTAGTACATATCTTTAAAGCACCAAGAAAAATCAGGCAGTCATTGCAATATCAAAGGGACCAAAAAATCAAAGCAGTTCTGTATTTCTTTTGTAAGGAGATTTTCAAGAAGGCTTTCTTGCTAATGGTGCAGCTGTTCTGCTCCCAGGAGATGTCAGCTGCCCAAAGCATCTCGTGGCCTGGGGTGTCACCTTGACAACCAGTGCATCCCCAGGTCCTCCAGGGCCTGTCAGATGTGTTCCTCCCAGGGCACACTGAGATCACTTGGAGGCCTGGAAACTTAGCCTCCCTGGAGTCTATTCTTTTCATCTGAGACATTTTCTTTTATTTTAATGCCCTAATTTCTTTCTATCAACAGGTACTTATTAAGCCCCTATCAAGTACCAAACACAGTTATAGATACTGAGGACACTGTTATGAATAAGAAGAAATGCTGTCTTCATAGGGCTTCCATTCCACTGCAGGAGGGGGCTTTCAATTAAAAAAAAAAAGGAGAGAGAGAGAGAGATTATGGAAGACACTTGTTACAGGAGAAAACAGCAGGGGTAAGGGCACAAAAGACTACATTTGCAGGTGATTTATAGTTTCCAAAGAACTCTTACTTACTTTGCAGTCCTTGCTACTTACTTTGCAATCCTTCCTGTACTGTATTCTTTACTTTTCGGATATGGAAGTTGCTCTTTCAAGCGCACGCAGCGCACGCATCAACCCCTTCTCAAGTGCAGCATGCCTGCACTGCACTGAATGCTCATGTCCCTGTGCCCCCTGCATCTTGCTGGCAGCTGGAGATGCTCATCCTCCTGGCCTTGTGCTCCTGGGCCCTCACATCTGGCTCATCTCTGGAGCTGCTGAACCCGAGAGCCAGTCCCTGGTCAACGGCCCACAGGGGTCCTGGGTTGGAGGGCAGGATGGCCATAGCATTTCCAAAGCAGGGCACACTCAGCCTTTGTTCAGATGGACTTGGAGTTTAAGTGGGAGGTCCCTTAGAGCTGAAGGGAAAGTGGGTCCATCAGCTTTTACTGGCTGGGGAAGGGGGGGTGGCACCTGCAACTGCCGAACGGGAAGGGCATGGGTGTGCAGAAGGGGTTCTCCTACCCGGGTTTGGTTGAGTGTGTTGCATGGCTAGTCAGCAGGAGCTTCTGAGGAGACACGATCTCTCAGCAGATACCTCATTTCTTTTTAGACCTCAGTGAGTCTGTAGTTGGATGAACAAGGGTGGGTAAAAGGGATAGGGCAGGCTTCAAAGTGCCCTCTCTTCTCTGGAGGCTGGCATCCCAAGATGTGGCTCTGGCCTTCCTCTCTCCCTTCTTAAGCCTGATGTTACTCCTCTCCTTCCAACACTTCTGTGCAGTGTTCTTCTTGAAAGCCTACCAGAAAAGCATTTAATGCTGTGAGAAAATAAAGGAGGGTCTTTAGAAAACGATTTAGACACATGTCCTCCCCGATCTCAATGACAAGCCAAAAGCCTAATTCCTTACAGACGGCTCGAATCCTTTTGTGTGTCATGTTGGAGAGGCATTCTGTGTCTGTTTCTTTGTCTGCAGAGAAAAGGCCTCAGGGAGGATTGTTTTTATTTATAGGAACCCAAAATGTGTATGTGTGTGTGCTGCCTGTTGAGGGTGTGTGTGTGTGTGTGTGTGTGTGTGTGTTCGCGTGAGTGTGGGTGCCCACCCAGGGTGTGTGTTTGTAGCACACATGTGGGAGGTGTATGTGTGTTTGTGGTGTGGTGTTTCAAGTTACAGGGATCAGGGAAACCAAGTGAGAGAAATTCTGACATTTCCAAATGGCAGCAGTGACTTACTAGGTCTCTTTCAACATTTAGAGGATTTAAAAAAGAAAAACTGTGCTCTGAAGGCAGTTATTGGGCAGAAAGAATTCCGTTTGAACAAATTGGTTTCCAAGCGTTTCATTTTGCTCTCCTATCAAATCCTTATAATATTTAAGTGATGCCTATTATTTTACTTTCTTTTTCTTTCTCTTGGATTAGAAGATGTTATATTCTTCTAAAATAACCATTTCAAAGCCAACAGAACATGGAGGCAGCTACGAAGCAAGAGAGGGTGAAGAAAACAAAATGTGAGGTTTGAAATGGCTGAGAAAAGTTGGGATTAAACAAAATAGCAAAGCAAATAATGAGAAATTATAGTAATTGGAATCTTTACCGTTTTACAAAGAATAATCTCAAATAAAATATTTATTTTATTCAAATAAAAGACATTTCTCCCACAGACCCAGCAAGTATATCCTTCTTTGCTTAGTTCAGGGCATCCCGTCGTTCTTCTCATCTCTGTGGGCTGCCCTTGGGCCTCCCCGGGCCCCTTCAGGTCTGGACCATCTGTGTCACTGGGCTGCATTAACCGTCTGTCGATCTATGCAGGAGGATTCGGCTGAAAGCGTCAACCTTTTTCATCATTTAATTTTGTTTGAGTACTCTGTTTCACTACCAGCCCTTCCCTTTTCTTTTCTCCCTGTCATTTGAAGTACCTAATAAGGAAAAGCACATCCCAACACTCAAACACATGGGTGCTGCCGAGGCGTACCGGTGAAGCTGCTTACACTGGTTCCTGGCCCTCAGGCAGCACCTGATTCAGAGTTTGGGAATATTTACCAGCTGTGGGCAAAAGTAACAACTAGGTTTGCTGCAGGCAGCTCAGCACAGGAATCAGCACACATCCTATGAAGGGCTAGAAAGTATAAACACTTTTAGGCTCTGCAGGCCACGAGTGTCTTCTTCCTGACGACCCAATTCTGTTATGCAGAAGCATGATGGATATAAATGAATGTGTGTGGTTGTGTTCCAATAAAATTTTATTTGACACTACAATTTGAATTTCATGTAATTTTTGTATGTCGTGAAAGACTATTCTTCTTTTGATATTTATTCAACCATCTGAATATATGAAGGTCACCCTTAGCTTGAGGGGTATGCTAACAGGCAGTGGGTTGGATTTGGGCCTGGGAAGCTGTTTGCTGGCACAGATCACAGGAGCGGGGGCTGCCATGCCCGCAGCCCTGGCCCCCAGCCAGTTCTGGATCCCTGTGCACTTGCACTTGCTTTCGGGTTCCAGGCTCACAGTAGGTCTCAGCTGGTATTCAGTGAATCAAAGCATGGCTAACCCTGTGCTTCTCTTGGCTTATCCCTGGTGTCTTTCCTGGCCGGGGGTGATATACCACCACCAAACTGCCTTCTTTTATTCTTATTTTAGCCAGACCTTTCCCTGAAGGCACACTGTCAGGCTTGCAGACTGGTTTGTGGGATTACTGTGTACTAGGAAGGTTGCTCATTTAGTAACAACAGCAATTAAGTGACAATTTCTCCTGCCTCAACTCAGCTGCAGAACCCAACTATCCAGGTAACATTTTTGTCTTAGCAGAATTCTTCTGGCCTTCAAACCAGAGCCAGTGGGCAGGCTAATGAAGGGATGCTTTGCTCTAGCCTCCCTTACAAAACTAAGCTTTAGCTTCCAGACAGGTATGCTTTATTAGCTACTAAACCTGGTTCAGTGCTCATCCACCAACTGGCTGACAGCCAAGAAAAACCAGGTGCTAATCATAGACCATCTCCACTTGTATAGCCAAGAAATGGCACATTCTTCTACTTCACCATGGGAGCATGGATTTACAGGGGTTATTTGGCAAAAGAACTAAATAATTCAAACCTGTCTCCAGGGCCCTTGGAGCACTAAGAACCAAGCCCATAGCAGATGTCCCTTGTACAGTGTTCAGCTATGTCCTGATGAACACTCTGTTAATGTCCTTCTTCCAGTTAAAAGCATTGTCTGCATGTGGGCAGAACTCCCACACTCAGATGAGCCAAACAATATTTTCACACAATGTGTATTTGTTTCCAAATACCGTTATGGCTCTATTTGAGAAAACTGACTGAAAAACATATGTAACATCTACCCCAATGCCATGACACCCCACCCATCCTTGTGGGTGTGATTCTGTCTGTGAGATGTGCTGGAATAGCACTCAGTTCTCTGCCTTTCAAAACTCACTCATCAGGTGATCCCTTGTAGCAAGGCTAGGCCAGGGTCAATTTTAGGCATTTGGTTCAACATATCACTTTATGTTCATTTCTGAGTCAGGGTATTGCTTATGAGTTGTTGTACTCCCAATAATTGTTAAGGATTTTTCTTTTTAAGTAGCTTGATTTGTTTCATGGAGAAAATGGTTTTGGCTTAGCAAAATATCATAGTAATGCCTGGGGTACAGCTAAGATGCATAAGCATGGTAGTGACAGAGGAGACACAAAAAGGAAGGGGATTGAAATTGGACAGTGGAAGAGAGGGAGGAAGAGGAAGGGAAATAGTTGAAATGACAAGAAGAGTCAGTATACCCACTATGTAATTTTAGGTAGATTACTGTTAATTTTCTCCATCTCCCCAGATGTTTTGCAAAGTGCAAAAATCTGCTACACACATCAAGGCTTTGGGTGCTTTTTTCCCCCTTGCAATAGTGAAGGAAAAGTGAAATCAATTCAAATCAAAGACAAGGACAGTGTTCCATGTCTGGGTGACACCATAAAGAGTGCACTCTGATAGGGTCTGTGATCAAAGGAGCGAGACTGATACAAAACGAAGGTCAAGCAAAGCTTTATTTCGCGCCAAGCATCTAGAATCAAACCGACTGTTTGGGGCCGCCTGTTACAGAGAGAGCGACGACTCCTAGCCTCACAGACTTTTATAGAGCAAAGGCCATGTGGTTGAGCCTGGCCACACACAGGTGGCCAATGAGATTGCAACACACAGAGAAAGCTGCACAGTCATGCTAGGTCACACATGGGTGGCCGATTGAATTACAATTCACCCCATAGTAGCTATTTGAACTAGCCTATCACCTTGGTTAGAATTGGCACCCAAAAGGCAGGGCCTGCATTCTTTAGGGAGATAGTGATTAGATGTCTCCACCTGGCCTGACCCACCCTTGTATTTGGGCTCTGTTATCAGGGACTGGTCGACCATATTTTACTGGTTTCCCGGACTTGCTTCTAAGTAAGGTCCTCAGTTGGGTGGGAGGGGCAGGGTCAATTAAAGTTTTACTGCATAAACAACAAAATCACTGTTTAGCCGAAATGAAATTGCTTTGGCTAAGTAGGCCCTTACACACTCTACTGTGGCTAACCCAGCAGGAGGAGGCAGAGGAAGCCTGCAAGCTGGGTTTGCGTGTGGCATTTAATGGAAGAAACCAAAGAGGTGCAGAGTCTGAGGGCTTATCAAGGACCACAGCAGAGCTGGGACTCATCCCCAGGTGTGTCAGAGGCACAGATGGACCACTGCAGGAGTGGAGCAGGAAACCACCACCTCTTTCTCACCCTGAAGCTGTCGAATATCTTTGCCAGGCTATGGTGGAAGAACTCTGAAAAGCTTTCCTGGTACTATCACATAGGAAATGTCTTCCAGTCCCTCCTTGTGGTGAATCAGTTGGGATGTCTAAAACTCTCCTCTAAATACCTGGCAGAGTCATTGTTGTTGGTTCCCTGGGCTGGGCACTGCTGGCTCCTGCCTCACCCACATCCCTCCTGTCAGAACCCATTCTCCTGGCTACCATCTTGCAGCTGGGCCAGGGTAAACCCAGGACTAGTGGAGGGGCAGTTGTTTCTGTGGGTCACTGGAGATGGGCATGGAGCCTGCAGCCTGGGATGGATCTGGCCTTCCCCAGTGCTCTAAGAATTCTTGCAGCTGTTACACTGATGTTCAGCTTTTGAGGTCAGCTAGGTTTTAGGGAGTCTCCTGGATAAGGAGAATTCAGCTGAGCTAGAGAAAGAAGAACAGGGGTGCATATGAAAAGTGATTTTCAATGATTTGAAGATGCGTAACATGAATGAAAATGTTTAACTATTATTCAAAATCCACAGATAAGGGGCGCCTGGGTGGCTCAGTGGGTTAAAGCCTCTGCTTTCAGCTCAGGTCATGATCCCAGGGTCCTGGGATCGAGCCCCGCATCAGGCTCTCTGCTCAGCGGGGAGCCTGCTTCCCCTTCTCTCTCTGCCTGCCGCTCTGCTTACTTTTGATCTCTGTCTGTTAAATAAATAAATCAAAAATCTTTAACAAAATTTAAAACCAGTTAAATTGTGGTGAACTCAGTGGATTCTAATTTTTTTTTAAGTCAAGGACACCTAACAGTAAATTTGTTTTGAACATGAATCCTTATTTATATATTATCCAAATTATAAACATGTGCTACTATATTGGTGAGATCAAACATTAAGAAGTCCCAGTGCTTATTCCTAGTTCCTGTGGGGTGGAAGGTCTTACTTCTCCTGGGATCCACACAGCCCACTTGGGAAAATGCTGCCCTAATGGTGTCCTGCCCAAGTCAATGTTCCTGAGTAAGGAAAGGGTCAAGGTATAGTCAGGGAGAGATAGGAGGCCCCTGGCTGCCTTGACTAGGCTCATGCAAAGGCTACATGACCAGGCTCACAGAAACCCCAGATGTGGAGAAATGTTCCAGATATTAACCAGAGAGAAAGGAGCATAACAAATCCACCTTGTTAATCTTAAATATAGATGAGATATTTACCCGATAGTTACAAATCCACCTTCCTTGTCCTAAATGTTATAAATCAGATATTCACCAAGTTCCCTGGTCAGTTTTCTAAGGGAGACCAACCATAAAATCCCTCCATAGTAACACATTCAGGACCCCTCTCTCTCTAGGGAGCTTCCCCCCCCCTTTCTTTATTTCCTTTCCATTCTCACCTACACTTAATACACTTCCACTTCACTTCACCCTTTTGTGTCTGTGTGATTCATTCTTTGACTCCATGAGACAAGAACCTGCAACATTATCAGAATAGATGAAAGGGGAGAGGTCAGCACGGCTCTCCAGAAGAGGAAGAAGTTAGAAGTTGTCTCTGCAATTTCTGGGCTGGGCAGGAAAGGAAGGACAGAGTCAAATGGTCAGTAGTGGCCAAAGATCAGAATGTAGGGATGTAGGCAAGGCTCAGAACCACTCTCCAGTCCCGATGGGAATAATGTAGGGGAGGCATGATGGTCATACTGTGCACCAAGTAACCCCATGGCACCATTGAGCCAAGGTAACAGGTAAGCAGTGGCCCTCCCATTTTCTTCCCTCTGAAACTACATGCCTTTGTTTGATGTGTTCAGCTTGTGCACTTGCTTTTATTTGAGGGCTCTATGGCTAAACCTGGTGCAGAACGCACTACTTCAGACCTTGCAGCTACCCTGAGGTCCTCATCTAGCCTCTCTAAGCCTTTTAAATCATTCATAGCAAAGAGAGTACTCAGATGTATTTTAAGGAACCTCATCAGCTGTATGGGGAAGGTATGTATATTTATCACTCTGTTTTACTGATTCTGAGCTCCAACTCTTGGCATCCTCTAGCTGTGGGCAGGAGAGTCAGACACAAGCCCAAGGCACCTCCACTGCTTTTTCAGGGACAGCATGGCTCAGATAGTAGGCCTGGCCCTGGGCAGGTCACACCGGCCTCCACATGGAGGCAGAAGTTGGCACCCCCTAAGTCCTGGAAATCCATCTTGGAAGTGTTAACTTTAAAATAATTTAACCAGAAAAAATGGGCGTATTCATGAATAATGAAATTGCAATTCAAGACAAGCAAGCTATGGCAAAGACATAGGTAAGTCCTACAAACAGAAGAGAGGAGTTACTTTATGGAGAAAAAGAAGGAACTTGGGATGGATTATTTTGAACAAACATTCATTGGAAGGAAGTAAGAGTTCAGGGTGGTGAGGATTTCTCATTGGCTGAGTTACAGGAGTTGCCAGTTCCTTGGAGGAGATGCAATATACATCTTGCCCTGTTGGGGTCCTGTAATTTATGACTCTCTCCAGTTAACCTTTCTCTGGGGATCTGTAATTGATAATTCTTCCTGTAACTGCGGTTGAGTGATATAGCTCTCCACTTCCAGCTCCCTTTCTAATATCTAGAGTCCACTTCAATGAGGTTTCCTCTTATTAATTTTCTTGAGATATCCTCACTCTGCTTCTAAGTAACTACTTTGCATTTCACAGTTTGTAACCAACTAATTTAAGACTAGCATCTGAAAACATTTTGAAACAGCATAGGGGAGCCCCCAGAAGCCTCCCAGAGTAGAGGTCCTGCTGTGTGCCAGTTTGGGGGGTAAGGGGCGGTCTCTGCAGAAAAGCACAAGAAATTAAGAGCCCTGTGGCCTGATTCCAGCTATTTTCCATGCTCCACCTTACCTAAGCTTTGTTTTTCTTTTTTTTAAAAAGTTGATAGGTAATGTGATATCTGTCCAGTTTGACAGCCAGGTCATTTCAAATTAGAATTTCAGATTTGACCTTCATTTATCTTTCCTTTGACATTCCTATTGCTATTTTCAGACACTTATTAAATCCATTTCTCAGCTGGGGGGAGGGGGAAAACCACAAACTTTCCCTTCTGATTCCATATTCAACCAAAACTGAATGCCACTAATGACAGATTATCAGAAAATACTGTAAAAGATGAGTATGTGGTTGATGCAGTCTATGAAATAAACCTCTGGTGCAAATTACTCCACTTGAAGCCCTCCGCAGTGTAAACATTGACAGGAGCCTAGGAAATGGGTAAGATTTGTATCTATTCAACATTCTAATTATATTCTATGAATGTTGCTATCTTTCCCTTTGCTATCTCTCCAAACATAAATATCTGTAGTTCCTTTTTGTCTTTCCAGTCTACAGAATACTATTTTTTAATTTAAACTCTATTTTATTTTTTCTGTGTTCTAAGATTCATTGTTCATGCATCACACCCAGTGCTCCATGCAATATGTGCCCTTGCCCTCCATAATACCCACCACCCGGCTCACCAGCCCCCACCCCACTCCCCTCCAAAACCCTCAGTTTGTTTCTCAGAGTCCACAGTCTCTCATGGTTCATCGCTCCCTGCGATTTCTCCCAACTCCCTTCTCCTCTCCTTCTCCCAATGTCCTCCGTGTTATCCCTTATGCTCCACAAGTAAGTGAAACCATATGATAATTGACTCTCTCTGCCTGACTTATTTCACTCAACATAATCTCTTCCAGTCCTGTCCATGTTCATTCAAAAGTTGGGTATTCATCCTTTCTGATGGCGGCGTAATATTCCATTGTATATATGGGCCATATCTTCCTTACCCATTTGTACATTGAAGAGCATCTTGGCTCTTTCCACAGTTTGGTGACTATGGCCATTGCTGCTATGAACATTGGGTTACAGATGGCCCTTCTTTTCACTACCTCTGTATCTTTGGGTATTTGGTAAATAACCAGTAGTGCAATTGCACTATTTGGTATTTGGGTATTTGGTAAATACCCAGTAGTGCAATTGCAGGGTCATAAGATAGCTCTATTTTTAATTTCTCAAGGAATCTCCACACTGTTTTCCAAAGTGGCTGCACCAACTTGAATTCCCAACTACAGTGTAAGAAAGTTTCCCTTTCTCCACATCCTCTCCAACACTTGTTGTTTACTGTCTTGTTAATTTTGGCCATTCTAATTGGTGTAAGGTGGTATCTCAATGTGGTTTTGATTTGAATCTCCCTGGTAGCTAATGATGATGAAGATTTTTTCATGTGTCTGTTAGCCATTTGCATGTCTTCATTGGGGAAGTGTCTGTTCATGTCTTCTGCCCATTTTTTGATGTGATTATCTGTTTTGTGTGTGTTGACTTTGAAGAATTCTTTATAGATCTTGGATATCAGCTCTTTGTCTGTACTATCACCTGCGAATATCTTCTCCCATTCCATGGGTTGCCTCTTTGTTTTGTTGACTGTTTTCTTTGTGGTGCAGAAACTTTTTTTTTTTTTGTAGTTTTTTTTTTTTAAAGATTTTATTTATTTATTTGCAGAGAGAGACCACAAGTAGGCAGAGAGGCAGGCAGAGAGAGTGAGAGGGAAGTAGGCTCCCTGCTGAGCAGAGAGCCCGATGCGGGACTCGATCCCAGGACCCTGAGATCATGACCTGAGCCGAAGGCAGTGGCTTAAACCACTGAGCCACCCAGGTGCCCTGTGGTGCAGAAACTTTTGATCTTGATGAAGTCCCAAAAGTTCATTTTCATTTTTGTTTCCTTTGCCTTTGAAGACATGTCTTGAAAGAAGTTGCTATGGCCAATGTCAAAGACATTATTGCTTATGTTCTCTTCTAAGATATTGATAGATTCCTGCATCACGTTGAGGTCTTTCATCCATTTCGAGTTTACCTTTGTGTATGGTGTAAGAGAAGTTTCATTCCTCTATACATAGCTTTCCAATTTTCTTAGCATCATTTATTGAAGAGATTGTCTTTTTTCCACTGTATATTTTTTACTGCTTTGTCAAAGATTATTTGACCATAGAGTTGTGGGTCCATAACTGGGCTCTCTACTCTGTTCCATGGTCTATGTTTTTGTGCTACTGTTTTTGTGCCAGTCCCATGCTGTCTTGGTGATCACAGCTTTGTAATATAGCTTGAAATCAGGCAACTTGATGCCCCACCTTTTTTTCTTTTTCAATACTTCCTTGGCGATTTGGGGTCTTTTCTGGTTCCATACAAATTTTAGGATTGCTTGTTCCAGCACTTTAAAAAATGCTGATGATATTTTGATCGGGATGACATTGAAAATATAGATTGCTCTAGGCAGTATAAACATTTTTTAAAAATTTTTTTAAGATTTCATTTACTTATTTATTTGACAGAGAGAGAGAGAGATCACAAGTAGGCAGAGAGGCAGGCAGAGAGAGAGAGGGAAGCAGGCTCCCTGCTGAGCAGAGAGCCCATTGCGGGACTTGATCCCAGGACCCTGAGATCATGACCTGAGCCGAAGGCAGCGGCTTAACCCACTGAGCCACCCAGGCGCCCCAGTATAGACATTTTAACTATGTTTATTCTTCCAATCCAAGAGCATGGCATGGTCTTCCATCTTTTTGTGTCTTCTTCAATTTCTTTCATGAGTGTTTTGTAGCTCCTCAAGAACAGATCCTTTACCTCTTTGGTTAGGTTTATTATCTTATGGTTCTTGGTGCTATAGTAAATGCAATTGATTCTCTAACTTCCTTTTCTATATTTTCATTGTTAGTGTATAAGAAAGCAACTGATTTCTGTACATCGATTTTGTACCTTGCTACATTACTGAATCGCTGTATGAATTCTAGTAGTTTGGGGGTGGAGTCTTTTGGGCTTTCCATATACAGTATCATGTCATCTATGAAGAGAGAGAGTTTGATTTCTTCTTTGCCAATTTGAATACCTTTTATTTCTTTTTGTTGTCTGATTGTTAGTGCTGGGACTTCTAGTACTATGTTGAACAATAATCACAAGAGTGGTCATCTTTTTCATGTTCCTTATCTCAAAGGGAAGGCTGTGAGCTTTTCCCCATTGGGGATGATATTCCCTGTGGGTTTTTCATAGGTAGATTTTATGAAGTTGAGGGATGTTCCCTCTATCCCTATACTTTGAAGCGTTTTAGTCAGGAATGGATGCTGTATCTTTTTAAATGCTTTTTCTGCATCAATTGAGAGGATCATGTGGTTCTTCTCTCTTCTCTTATTGATTTTTTTCTATCACATTGATTGATTTGCGAATGTTGAACCACCCTTGCATCCCAGGGGTAAATCCCACCTGGTCATGGTGGATAATCTTTTTAAGGTAGTGTTGGATCCTATTAGCTAGGATCTTGTTGAGAATTTTGGCATCCATGTTCTTCAGGGATATGGGTCTGAAATTCTCCTTTTTGATGGGGTCTTTGCCTGGTTTGGGGATCAGGGTAATGCTGGCTTCATAAAAAGAGTCTGGAAATTTTCCTTCTGTTTCTATTTTTTGAAATAGCTTCTGGAATATAGGTATTATTCCTTCTTTGAATGTTTGACAGAATTCCCTAGGGAATCCATCAGATCCTGGGCTCTTGTTTTTTTGGGAGGTTTTTGATCACTGCTTCAATCTCGTTACTAGATATTGGTCTATTCAGGTTGTCAATTTCTTCCTGATTCAGTCTTGAAAGTCTATAGGTTTCCAGGAATGCATCCAATTCTTCTAGGTTGCTTAACTTTCTGGCATATAACTGTTGATAATAATTTCTGATGGTTGTTTCTATTTCCTTGGTGTTAGTCATAATCTCTCTCCTTTCATTCATAATTTTGTTAATCTGGGTCCTCTCTCTTTTCTTTTGGATTAGTTTGGCCAGTGGTTTATCGATCTTATTGATATTTCAATAAACCAGCTTCTAGTTTCATTGATGTGTTCTACTACAACTCTAGTTTCTATCTCATTTATTTCTGCTGTAATCTTGATTATTTCCCTTCTTGTGCATGGGGTTGGCCACATTATTGTTGATTTTCCAATTCCTTAATGTGTAAAGACAGTTGGTCAGAATACTATATTTTTCCTATTACAAGCAAGAACACTGATGAATGTACAGTTTCTAAAACTCGAATGGTTCTGGTTTCTCTGGAGCAAATGGTAAGCATGACAGGATCAGATTAAGTGCAAATAATTAAAAACATATTTGGTAGAAATGTCTGTCAAAGTCTAGACACAGTTGATAGGGATGGACCTAATTTTGTCTGTTGGAAATGGGATCAAGTCTCACAGATGGGATTTAGTAAATAAATGTGATTCAGTGCCTAATTGTTATTGCAATTGTCATTACTTACCACATCACATGCAACAAAATCTTCTACAGTGTGTATGAGGTCTGTGGTCCGGCCAAGATATAAACACCAGCAGGTCACAGAATGGCGATGGGAGTAGGTATGGTGTAGTTTGGTATTGATTGCTCCTGAGTAAGGGACAGGTGAGGCTAGATAGGGAGAAGCATATAGGGGGCCCTGTGTGCAGGCTCACAGAAATCCCAGATGTAGAGAATTAAAGGAGATATTAACCAGAGAGAAGAAATGCCTTGTTTGCTCTCATGATATTTACAAGAACACCTTGTTCCTTCTATATATAGGCAGGATAGTCTCATGATATTTACAAATCTGCCATGTTGTTGACATGAAATTTACCAAGTTCCCAGGTCAGTTTTCTATATACACTGACCAGACCATAAAAGCCCTCAATGGCAATACATTCAGGATCCCTCTCACTCTAGAGAGGTTTTCCTTTTCTTTCTGTTCTCACCTTCACTTAAAAATTTCACTTTACCATTTTTTCCAAGAGATTCATTCTTCAACTCCATTAGACAAGAACACTGCAACCCTGTAACACTACCATGAGCAAAACCACATTTCTGGGATAGTGTGAAAAGGGAGTAAAAGGAGACAAATGGATACTAGGCACTAATGAAAAGACAGGCAGGCAGGAGGTCCAAGGGAGGAATTTGCAAAAATGCATCTTAAGTGAGGGGTGGTGCTAGAGAGCTTCTTACAGTATGCTGTAGCATTACAGTCAGAAGGTGGGAAATGCAGCTTTTATTCCAAACCTGATTTCTTTGCAAGAAACTTGGCTTCTGTGAATACTCAACATTACATTTAGATTAAAAACTGGGATTACAAAAGAATATTCCCAGAAAGTTCCAACCCTGAAAATTTTTTCTTTCTTCCCTTGAGGTCCACCTCCTGTTTCTTCTCAGAACAGATGTTAAGGCATCAAAATGAACTTTTTTGCATTATTTGGGTGGTGGTTTGCACATTTCTAATTTAGCTAGTTTCAAAGTGTCTGCCACTTCTTTCTAAAGCCTCCCTCTCTCCCACACAAACAAGCTGATTTAGTAGTTGCTAAGTAAACTCTTGCTTACTTTGAAATTGGCAAATCAGAGAAGTCAGTTTACAAAAGAAAGGCTATCACAGCATGTCCTCTATCCTGATTCTTGCCATTCTCCCAGTAGTTAGTTGTGTTGTGTGAAGTTACCTAGAAGGCTGCATTGGTAAATTCTGAATCATTGCTTCTAGGTAAAATACAGTTTTAGGCTCCAGTGACCTCTGGTCACATGTTTGTCAACCAATTAATATAGAACCTTGTTTGATGTGTATTTCTGTTTAAAGACACTTATTTAACACATATTGTTGATTTATTTACCTTGAACCCATGCCCAATAGCGCTGTAACTTTTGCCTGAATATGAAGCTTATCTGACACATATTTTCTCCAATAAGGCACATCACAACCTTCTGGCTTTTAGGAATATTAGGCAGGAGGCTAGGCAGGAGTGACAGGAAGATGGACTTTAGATATCCTGACAGAGATGTTACAGTATCTCAGCAGAGGAAGAGTTAAGTTTATTATGCTTGTTGCACTTGTCCTTATTTGACTTACATTTACATTTACTAGAATGAAATAAAGCTGCATTTTCCTACCCCTTGCAGGTACTTTGAATACATCTGGTAGGAGAACGGTAACTGGCTAATTATATAATCAAGGCCAGTCACTCAAACGTTGTGACCCCAGGACCCACCCAAAAGAAAAAAAATTGATATAAGCCCACGACCCAGAGAGACATTGACTGGCCTGCTCCTACCCTGGGGCATACTTTAATAAAACTTTGTTCTGCTTTACTTTTATTTTCTACTGAGGTTTCTTTCCTTTTCCATCTGGTAACAGGAACACCAGACCACACAATTCAGCACTATGTTTGGGAGTCATTCTAAATGGCAATATCACCAACAAGGACCACAAAAATTAAAGAAACATGATAGTAAATGGATTGCAAAAGGAGCACTTGTTATAGCATGAAAGCTGAAAGTAAAAGGCAGCGTATTGCCGTGTTATACCTCAGTTGGGAATGTATATACCAGTGATTCAAATTCTTTGCCATGCTCTGAATTACTGGAAAAGGGCAGTGAGTATTGATTTGAGGCTACAAATAAATGTTAGTGAGCAGGTGAATCACAAATAAATCCACAAATAATGAGGATCAACTGTATTATGTTAATTACTTACAACCGATGGCCCCAAAGAGTTCTAAGAAAATAAATTTTCTAAGTGACATATTTAACACGGAGCCATATTTTGCTATGAATGGGAGTGGGGTGGGGGGGTATTTTCATCTCTTATTCACATAACGAAATTCTACTGTAATTCTCATAATTTGAATAGTTTTATTGTAATTCTCATAATTTCTCATATCCTAGGTTGAAATTCCTTTGAAGGTGAGGAAGGACAGATTTATTGCTAACCTTAAAAATGAAACAGTTAGTTACTTTACCAGCAAAACTGGGTTTATTCAAAACTGACAGAGAATTGCAATTTAAGAAAGCAAAATCATAAGCAAGCCCAACAAAGAAGGGAACATTATTTTATGGAGAAGAAGAAAGTTGGGAGGGGTTGTTTTGAAGGGAAGTCCATGGGAGAAAAGTGAGGGTTCATTAATTGTGTTGCCTGGGTGTTTGATTTCTTGTGGGAGATGCAATGTCTGGCTTTCTCTCTAGGGCCTGTAACTGATGATTCTTTCTCATTAGAGATTCTTCCAGTAGGTCTATAATTGGCCCCTGAGTGTTACAGTTCCCCCTGTGGCCCCCCAAATTTCATCCTCAGTGAGATTTCCCCTTACTAACACTGTGAAACTTTTTGTCTTTTACTTTGAAAATTTTTAGACTCTCTTTTCTCTGGGGCAGGCTCTTCCTCCATATAGATGGAAAAATCTGTATGAAACACATACCAGGAGAAAGCATAGCTGTTGAGCTAATGTTGCTGTCTAAATTGTATACCTCAGTGAGATCTGCATACTCCTTGTGTCTCAGTTTATTCACTTGTGAATAGAAAATAATAGTACTGCTAGATAATAATGAATCTATCTTAGGTAAAGACGCATTTTATCCTAGGGTATTATTTCATTTAGGGGAAGGAGAAATTGCAATAGAGAAATATTTTGACCATGAGATCTTGCAGATGTCAGGCCCTGCCTGACCTACCTTGGAGGGCAAATGGGAGGTCAGAAAGGAGACTTGAGTGTGGCCAGTGGCATAAATGGTGTTGAAACACCTGGGGTTTGGAATCTGAAGTTTGCTCCTTAGTACAGGGTAAGCCTTCCCTAAGCCTCTGCTTTCTCAGTCATAACATGGAGGCATTGATTTCTGCATGGTGGGGCTATGGTAAGGACCTCTGGGACAATGCTGGGATGTCATAAGACTAGTCATAATAATAGTAGTCATAAGATGATTAACAATAGTCTGAAAAAAGATGCCTTCTGAATGGACTGTGTTAGACAAGCACTGTATATTAGGAAATTACCAAGTCCATTGCGATTTGCTGGCTGCTCTGTCCCCATTTCTTTTCTGGTGGGTTGCCCTGTGTGTAGGGGGGCACATAAGAGCAGTTTAGTGAGGGTATCTGCAAATCATTTTTGTTATTAAAATGCATTTAAAGGATTCGTTGTGTCCATTAAAAATATATTTCTGGCTGAAATTGGAGGAAAAACCACTATGTTTTCTTCTAAGAGCATTTCATTTGGAGAGATAATGGATTGAATGCCTAGAATTTAACATCATTCTCCAAGAACAGACCGTGAAAATATTCTGTGCAGAGGCGATCTGATTCTATTTGAGTTATACTACTCTGAGTTCTTAGCCTTGAACTTAGAAAATCTGAATTTTGATTAAAAAAGAAAAGGCCTTTTATCCATTCATTTCTACAAAAGTATTAGTGTAATCTGTTCTGTTCCTGTAGGGTAAAGATTAGCCTGTAGGCACAATTGTCATTAATTCCTACTACTTCAACAGATATTTGTTGAATGCCTGTTTTGTGGCCAAAGCTTCTTACATGTCTTTTCCATCTGGTTCTGTGTTTAGCACAGGACAGTCCACATTTGACAGCTTCATTGTGACAGAGGCCTGGTGGTTCCTTAGAGAACTGAGGCTTCCGAGCCTCATAATACCCTCTGTTAACAGTGTTCCCTGGTTTTTCAGAAGGATACTCAGCTTGGATAAATTAGTGTGTGTGGCGGTGGGGTGGGGGTGTGAGGGGCAGCCTAGTCTGTCTTCTCTTCTGAATCACTGAGGCAAAGGTCATTTCAAGACATACTTTTAAGAAGAACATTTGTTTTGGAAAATAGACACAGCTAAATCCCTGCAGCTTCTACGAGTCCTTTGGTCTTCGGTGATCAAATGACCTGAAAGGCAGGTGGAGTTTCAGTAACTTGCTGTTTGGCCCTTTGATCTGCAGCCGGAGCTGCTGCTCTTTCTCTGATTACTCTGGATGGAGTAGCTCAATGGCTGTTCAGTTGGTTTAATGGCCAGCTTGCTCTGTTATTTTCCTTTTATAAACAATTAGAGAGTATGAGAACAAAGACTCTTTCTCACCCAAAAGGTTCGTGGTGTTCCAAGGAGTAAGACTGAAATCTTGTCCTTGGGGATCCTTGCTTTCTTTCTGTCTTCCCTTGTACTTCTACTTTTCACACTTTCCTTTTCTTTTCTTCACACAAATGCACCGTCTGTAGGCCCTTCTATAGCACTGGTGCCTTGGAATAAGAAAATCCAGAGCACTCTACAGGTGTCAGGGTATAGAAGTCACAGCCTTACCTCTGCTTGTGTCTTGCCTCTCAGGATCTTGGGCTTATCACCTACACAATGGGAATACTAATAATAACCATTCCTTAAAATCATTGTGATTAGTTAATGAGATAATGCCTGAAAGGGCTTAGCATATAATATGATATGATGTGGTCATTGAATATTAATTTCTCAAATTATTATTATCAGCATCATTAAATGATTGAATGCATTCCAGGGATGTTTCATTTAAAAACTAGACCACTATAAAGACATGGCTGATTAAACTCTGCAGATGGAACTGAAGGCATTATGGTGCCTAGATCAGATTTGATTTTGAGGACTTGGCCATATCCCAAATGTCCCTCCTGTCAATACTCCATGTAGCTTTGGGGAAGCCCTGAGTGTGATCTCAGAGAGAGGGAAATTGGAAAAGAGACTGTGGAGAATATAAGGTGTAGGTTAATTCTTCACTCAAATTAAAGAGGAACCCAATCATCTGGGAAATTGTTTTTGAGATTAGAAATACACAGATCTCGATCCACAGCCTCCACCACAGGCAGAGGCAGACCTGAGGCCCCAGCAATTGATCCCAGTGCCAGAACTGTGGGGGGTGCCTGCCTACCCCCATATAAAAAGATGTGTTTGGGGGCAAACTGCCCTGTCTGTGGCTCACCCTTCTAGGGTATCCATTCTGGTTCTAAGGAAACTATTCTATAACTCAGAAACTTGCAGACAAGTCACAGCAATGAAAAATAATTCCCATCTGTGTCATGTAAACTCCACAGTGCTGTGGGGGTTCCAACTAACTTCCTCCCCATGGTTGAAGAGGCCACTTTGCCTCCATTTATACATTCCTATCAATATTCCTGATCTGTTAATAAGTCTGTTCTTAGTTCTCCTTCATTGTAACTGGTTGTAATTTTTACTAGTTCCCTCCATTGATAATGAGTTAAATAAACTCTTTAACATGTTCATTTTATAAATGTATGAAAATCATGATTTTGGTCTTTGTTTGACAATGCCCTAGTGGCCCAGCTAAGGGTGTTAGTACTCCTTGTAGACCTGATAGAACAAGTCTATTTGAATCTGTCCTTTTATTGATCCATGAAGAATTCAGGATAAAGTCCCATTATTTGACAATGCTAAACTGATTCTGAGTCAGTGCTTTAACATCCAGCATCTCAGCAACAGTCATATTCAGGTACACAGAGAAGAAGAGGGGGTGAGAACTTGAGAAAATGAACATTATTCAAACTGCTAAAATAAATCTCCTTTCACAAATATTACAGTCTGTGTGACTAGACAAGCACTTAGTACTGGTACATATGCTGATTTTTATAAGACTGAGGAAAAACAACCCATAGTTTTGTTTGAGTTTTAATGAGTCCTATTTTCTTAGAAGGCCACAGGGAAGTAGAAGGATGGCGTCTCAGGACCTCCAAGCAGGCCATGTTGGATGGTGATGAAGCCCACAAGGTTCAGGCTTCCCTGTTCCCTGGCCAGAATGGCAGGAATTCCCTGGTGAGAAAGATCCCAGGTTCACTATTCCTGTTAGTGGAAGATGGCTTCTGATAGAGCACGAGCGTTTGACGAAACCTTCTGCCTTGAAAGTTGGTATGTTCCTCCTTAGGGTGAGGTGCTGTTCCTCTCTTATGCAAGCAAGATCAATAACATATAGTGTACTCAGTGCCTGCAGCTAACAAATTATGACTGAATCCTAGACAAAAGAAAATTAGTAAGGGCTTCTAAACTCTGTTCTGGATCTTAGGTAGTTTCCTCTTTGCAGGGAGATAAGGCCAATCATGGGTCTTTCAACAATAAAAGGCAAGAAGATCCAACTGCTTTAAGCAGGTTTTCAAAGAGGTTGGACAGAGTAGTAGAAACCTACGAGGCCTGGAACAATTTGATTGATTGTCCAATGGAGAGGTGTCCACGTGTTAGTTTAAGACCTAATTCAAAAACCACATTTGGAGGGACTCTCTTCAGTGCATAGAACACAGAAGGAATAATAAAAAAGAAGTAAACAAATCAGGCTAAAGGAAAATGAACAAAGAAAAGCAAGAAGACTAGGGAAATGTTGCAATGCCCATCACACTTCCAGGGCTATTTAGGTGGGTTGTAGTGGTGGCATGCAAGCTGGCACAGACTCTCTGGTTTCCCAGTTTGCAGAGCCAATAAAACAAAAGCAGGGTGAGAACAACAGCAGGCATGTAGTTAGGCAATGCTGAACTGCATAGGCCCATCTCAGACCCTCTCCATCTAGGTAAGAGGTGAGCTGCATCACAGCTGGGGAGGTAGGAGTAGTGGCCGGGGTGGAAGAGAGCAGAATGCTCTTGAGCCATGAGCAGGTCTCATCCCCCAGGTGTGATTACCTTAATAAGTGTTTTCACACATCCTTTTGGGGCTGCCCCATAAACACACAAGACTTGTCAGAGTAGAGCACAGGCTAGGTCACAGGCCTCATTGGGTTAAAAAGACCTGACGTGATGGTGCACCCTGGGACCACGGTGGTGAGAAAAGGCAGCTCAGGAACTTCAGGAAACCATGAGAGAGGCAGCTCAAGCCACATAGAGTCATAAGTGTCCTTGGTATTTGGCCTGAATTCTAGAAGAATAAAGGACTGGTCCCTAATTGTGTGGGGACATCAAGTGACAGGAATAATCCTGTCCAGCTTTCCTCCCCAGAGAGCATGTCAAGTCTTAGCAAACAGGGTTCTAGGAACAGCTGAGATTCTACCTTCTGTCTCCATCTGTTACCAAGTCTCAGCACCTTGGGGGAGGGACATGGAGGTGGCTGAGACTGGCATGTGGCGGTGCCTTCTCGTGTACTGACTAGTGAGAACTTAGCCTGGTTCTGCATATTTACCTCTGTTGGGAATGGGATGAGTGAGCACCATGAAGCCTTGCTATCAGCATTGTCATCACTACTCCTTCATTTGACAGTTACATGAGATGTAGAATAACCTGATATTGGTTTTAGAGCTCCTCAGCAAACAGAATTTCATCCTTCTCCTTCTGCGGATAAGTTTGGAGTCAGTAGCTATCTCCTTAGCTTTGGGTAACAACCTATATACGCGTCTGCTGCAAGCCTGGCTGTTCAGAATCACACAGCTTTGTTCTATAGTCATGTCCCAAGAATGTGGCAAAGGTGAGGTCTGAGTAAGGGTCAAAGGACCACTAAGGATCAGAGGAACATTTTTAAATGTGAGTAGCTTCTCTAAATTGCATCTCTATAATGTATCTCTATAATGCATGCAGAGCAGGGGTATATAACAGATTAATTTTTTACTTTAACAAATTGCTTCTCTATTACACTATTGCATCTCTATAATGCATGCAAAGCAGGGCCGTATAACAGATTTATTTTTTACTTTAACAAACTAAAAGGAAAATAACAATTACTACTGTTCACTGAGTATGTATTATTGCCAAGGACAGTTACAGAAACTTTGCATTTATTATATCTTATCCTTACACCAAACCAAAATGGTGAGTATAATTTTCCTGGTTTGCATCCCATTTAATCACAGGTATGCAGATTTTCAGGCCTCCCAGAAACCCTGGAATATAGTATTGTTTCCGTTGACATTGTGCTGTGAATGTGACTCCTGTGTGCTGCAAGGATAACCACATGGTGGGGGATGCCTGACTTACCTGTGAACCAGCCCAGGTGCTCTTGTCACTCTTCTAAGGAGTCTGTGTATTTCATCAAGTTATTGACTCTACACCCTACCTGGGGCCCAGGACAATGATAATAGCTGTTGTTTACGTTTGTGTGATGTTCTATGTTTACGGCATGCTCTCCTGAGTATTATGTATTTCAGGTGTGGACCTTGGATCTGGTCCCATGTCACAGAGTCACTCTCTTCTCTCCCCCATTCCTTGTTATGGGCTCACGGCTCTAATTTCTCATTCAGTGTTCTGGAAGAATTCACTAAGCAAAGGTATGGACAGAAATCAGACCTCAAACGAGACATGGATGGCTCATTGTTTCATTTATCCTTTTGTATTTGTTGGCTATTCTTCCCTTTAATTTTGAATTTTACAAGAATATGCTTTTGTGTGAAAAGTATTAGCTTCCTTGAAAGATATGAAATGTAAAACAATAGGATATAATGAATACACCATGAAATATGATAAACACTATGACATAACTAACATCAAATATATTGGTCATTTCATTTCAGCAAATGTAAATGGACTTAACTGAATTCTTGCCAAAAAAAAAAAAAAAGGATTTTCAGTTTGGCTAACAAAGTAAAATTCAAACCTAAGTGTTCATATGAGAAAGAAAGAGGAAAACTGAAAGATTAGAAAGGAAAGGCATGCAAGAGACATATTAGGGCAAAAGGAAACAAAAATTCAGAGTATTTGACTTGAAATGTCCCAGTCCACCAGGGCTGGTCTTCCTAGCACCTCAGAGATCTCTGTGCTCCCCTGTGGTTTTCTCCGAATCTTCCTCACATTGCCTTAGCTTGTGCAATGAGCAATTAAATATACCTTTATTTTTTTTTAAAGATTTATTTATTTATTTATTTGACAGAGAGAGAGAGAGAGAGCGATCACAAGTAGGCGGAGAGGCAGGCAGAGAGGGGGGAAGCAGGCTCCCCGTTGAGCAGAGAGCCCGATGCAAGCTGGATCCGAGGACCCTGACACCATGACCTGAGCTGAAGGCAGCGGCTTAATCGACTGAGCCACCCAGGCGCCCCTAAATATGCCTTTAAAAAGGCATTTCCACCTGAGATGATTTCTAAAGCTGCTAGGTTGTGGCCGACTGCTTGTGCTTCTGAGCTGTCCAATCATGTGTATGAGTTATTTCTAAGGGACAGAGTAAGAATGGAGACTTAAATGTGAACATCCTCTAAAACAATGAGAAAGTTCATACAGTCAACTAGGTATTAACATGCGAACGTGCATATGCATGTATATGTGTATGTAGGGGGATGTGGGTATGTATAGATGTGTCTGTGTCTGCACGTGCACGTATGTATATGGTATACGTGTATAAGTATATATGTGTGTGCACATGTTTGCACTCATGTGTGGGATGCAGTGTTCCTATTCAGGTCTTGGGGAAATTCTGAAGCAGAGCCCCAGGGAAATTAGAAGTCATCCTTGTGGAGGAGTGCCTGGCTCCTGGATGAGCATGCTGGTAGGCATGCAGGAGAGTTGGCCAGGTTTTGCTTTTCTTGTCTTTCCTTCCCACTCATATTCAGTGAAGGGTTTTGAAGACAGTGCTCTGGAATCCTGTGAGCCATGCAAACACTTGGCATTTGTAAATGGCATTGAATAACAAAGAACCTTTTGTTGGAGACTCAGAAACTGCTGCAAACAACCTTGCTTTCTTAGGAGTGTAGCAGTAACTGCATATCACTCTCTACTTTATTGAATGGTAATGAAGTTCATTTTCTTCATCCTAAGATCCTCGCCATTCTATGATCATTTCTGGAACTCGTGCTGATCAAACTTGGAACAGAAAACCATTTGAAGCCGATTCATGCTTTGTCTCTTTTTCCCAAAGGGATAAAGTTGACTTGTGGAAACAGACTTCTATCCGTTTGTCCAGACTACAGTTCAGACAATTACTTTTCATATTTGACCTGTTTTGTAACATAACCCTTCTTACATTTCTGGATGTTAGAATTCTTTCTATCCACATCATCTCCTGTGGATGTGCTAAGGGGGCACTGGCTCTTTGGTGAAGCTTGCTCAGGATGATTCTCAGGACATCATAAGCAGTGTGAGAAGCAAAGAGGTCACGTGGGAAGAAGGAAGTGCGGACTCCATCAGTCCCAGAGCCACCGTAGGATTGCAAGTTTGCCACCACAGGACCCATGTTGAGCATCTGCTGCATCCTACCTGCAAATACCTCAGAAACCAAAGTGAGTCCCACAGCTCACCCATGGCCTGGGCAGGGGCTATGCTGCCTGCCCAAAAAGGACAAGTCAAGGAAGGGCACGAAGACAGGATCGCTATCTATCTGGGCAGCAGACTTCCTCAAAATGAGGGTGATGTAGGGTGTGTGGAGTGAGCTCTTCACACATTGTCTGGGAGAGAAGGGATCTTGCTTTATCTGTGAGTGCACCTGGCTGTGTCCAGGATTTCACTCATCCACCAGAGCTTTGGGGCCATCAGCAGAGTTACTGCCAATCTCCTCTCTGTGAAGAGAAAAGGGATCAGTGTAACTTTGATGTTCAAAACTGCAAAGCTTAAACTTATATTTAGACTAGAGGTTGGCAAATTTTTCTTAAGGGGTCAGAAAAATATTTTAGCCCTTAGGGTTCTACTGTCACTACTGACTTGGTTGTTGTCTCTTCGAAGCAGCACAGGCAATATGCACACAGATGGGCGCTCTACCAACAAGCTCTATTGACAAAACAGGTATCAGCCTGTGGCCATATTTGGCTGACCTGTTTAGGCCTAAAGATTTGAGAAATGAACTAGCTGACAAAGTTATCCCTGCAGGTGGGGGCAGCTAGATATGATCTTTCAAGCAGGTAAAGGGCAGAGAATTCAGACTCTTGTTCAGAAGGGCTCCTCTGCTGCCCCTGGAGATGTAGTTACAGGTGCTAACTTATGTTTGGGGTCTAGAAGGAGCATCCATGCGGACAGTTCAACAGCAGAAATGGACACACATCACTGCAGAGAGCAGTACATCACTAAGAGAAGACAGTGGCAAAGAGGTGAATGGCCTTTCTCACTGAGGCAGAGGCCTCCCAATGCCTACAAGGAAGGAAAGATAGAAAATCTGGAATTTGACTAAATCGAAGACTGCAAATTTACTAAGCAGCTGTGTAGTCCTGGGGGTGGCTGATCCATATCATTATTATTTGCAATTAGACGGACTAGAAGATTGAGATGGAAGCTAGCTTTAATTACAGGGATGTGGTTCATGTTCCATTTTTGCAAATGGGTATATCTCTGGGAAAACCACATGAGCTGTTATGCCACACAGTTACTGGCAAAAGGTGATGACGGTGGAGAGAAAGTAAATTTTGAGCAGTGTCTATGGCTTCCAGAGAGAAACCTTACCTTTATGTGTGCCATCAAGTAGGAAGCAAGTCTAAGACATGTTCTGAGAAGACCTCTGGTGATGAGAGGACAGCTGTCCCTGACATAGTGATAGGAGTGCCAATCTGTGTGTGTGTGTGTGTGTGTGTGTGTGTGTGTTCATATGTGTATGTGCACATGTTCCTATTCTCTTGCATATTTGTGTTGGTCTCACTACAAAATTTCTAGGATGGGCTTTCTACTTCTCTTTTATGTACCCCATATACACTACCCACTCTCAGTCTCAAAGTGAAAGATAGTCATCTGTAATTAAGGTTACCCAGGTGAGAAACTGAATAGACATTTGGAGGGTGGCCAGACCACATACACCAATAGAACCTTGTACATCCTCTGCAGCAACCTGCCTAGAAAGCCAAACCACAACCTCTGTAGTTGTCAGGCAAGAATGGTTGGGACTTGGTCAATGACTTCTAGCTTCCCTGGGTTTTGCTCCCTGGTCCCAAATCAAGACCAAATGGAAAAAGCGAAACCAATCATACAGGATGTCCCACTTCTAGCTAGCCTGCCTCCAGCCTCCTATGCCAACAGGATCCTATCATGACACTCTCCCTTTTTTCCTATAAGCTTCTCCTCTCTTCTGCCTGCCTTTGAGTCTCAGTCAAGTGCAAATGATGATGGCTGACTTCCTTGCTCTAGCAAGTGCTGACTAAATAGCCTCTGCTTGTTCTCATTTGGATAGTCTTTGTTTAATTCCACACAGAGAACCTATGACCCCTGCTCTTGCTAACAGAGGAACACACAGGACCTGAGGGGTTGAAAAGACTATCACTTTCTTCTTTTATTGCTCTTCTCTCATACTTTCGGGTTAGAAATCTGGTGCCAGATTTGGCTACGAATAATTGTGGAAAATGATTTGTCTAATAAATAAATAGTTCCATTCACTGGTTATTCAACTTTTGATAATTGTGATGCAACATGGAGCAAGTTTTTGATATACATCTTTATTTTTATCCATTTATTAGAATTTTATTGTTTTTATTTCTGATTATTATTAGTCAAACATATATGATGACGTGTCCACCATTGAGAAGATGAAATATCTTCTTGCCAACACTGATGTCTACCTGGGACAGTTGGATAGCAGTGGAGAGGAGTGGTTGAGATTCTGTGGAAGGAGACATACCCGGACCTGAATCCTGGCCTCAAAACTCACTGGGTATATGACCCTTCCTTATCATCTATAAATGGGCATATCAAGCGTGTTTACCTTGTGTGGTTTTTTGTGAGAACAGAAAATACACTTAATAATACTTAAAAAGAACACAACATATTGTGATTTATGACAAGAAGTATATATTTCCTCTTCATCCCCATTTCGAGCCTGAGCTCCTGAAACCCTTGGAATTCCTAAATGGTGAGTGTGATAAATGTGTCTTGATATTCATAACAAACCCTTTTCAAACTCACCTGAATTTATGTTAATGGGCAAGTTTTTTGGAAAGCTCCTAGATGACCACAGGATGGAGGCTGGTTGCTGGGGAAATGAACCATGTGATTAAATGTTGGAACCTTCAAGGTCCCTTGACCTTTTAACCCCTTGACCTTGGAGGCAGAAAAGGGGCTGGCAGTTGAGTCAATCACCAATAGCCAATGGTTTAATGTCAGTGTAATGAAGTCTCCATAAATCCCCAAAAGGATGGGGTCTGGAAGGCTTTCAGGTTACTGAACCAGAATGCATCCATGTGTACAGCTCCAGCTTCATGGAAACAGCTCCTATGTATACCTCCTTCTGACTATTCATTTGTATCCTTCAATGTCCTTTGTAATAAACTGGTAATCTAGTGAGTAAAATGTTTCTCAGTTCTGCAAGATGATCTAGAAAATTAGTCAAACCCATGGAAGGGGACAAGGGAAACCTCTGATTTTTCACCAGCCAGAAACACAGGTAATAGCCTGGACTTGTGTTTGGTGTCTGAAGTGGGAGCAGTATTGGGGGCTAAACCCTTAATCTGTGGGATCTGATACTGTCTCTAGATAGATGGTGTCAGAATCAAGTTGAATCTGTGGGACACCCTGCCAGTGTCTATGGATAATTAATTGTTTGGTGGTGTTGGAAAAAACACACAATGGATATGTCAGTATGAAAAGTTAAATGCTGCTAATGTTACTATGACTCCATATTGTGAGCAAATAATTAGTGAGAACAAATGATGCCCACAAGGATGACTTGCCTGTCTTACCGTGAAATGATGATCTTTGTCTCTTTGCTTTTATTTTCTGTAAATTGTATTTTCTTTTTAACATCGTCTCAGAACCAATAACATCAAGATGTTTTACAATTTGCTGAAAACCAAAAATGCTTTGGGCATATTTGGCAATACTTATTAGCCTCTGGAATGTTTGGGGGTCATAGGGGTAATGATGTAATGCTGGAACTTGAACAGTTCCTGCACCCTGACACTGAGGTGCAGATACTTCTTAGGGGCAAGAAGCATAAGATAACTGTTCGCAGACAAAGTACTGGTAGGTAGTAGGGCCACTTATTTATGTCTGTGGGGAGCCAAGAAATTCTGGAAGTCACTAGGTATCTTTGCATCCTCTGCTGGGGTCCAGCCCCCCTAATAGTTTGTGTATATTGGCAATGAATTTTCTGAGAAGGTTAATGAAAGAAAACTAACTAGAACTTCCTACAGCCCCATAGCTCCAAATTGTTCTTTTGTTGGGGACACTTACTGGTTGGAACAAGCCCCTGGCAAAGTCTGCTCTTTGGGCCTTTCAAATGACTCTCCATTGTTGATGTGGATGTTGACTGTCTGCCTAAAGTACTGGTTGTCAGGTGTCTCTAGTGTAAAGTTCCTCCTCCCCATTTCATTTCCATAGTGCAGTCTTTGCAAAGGAGGGACTCTGTGTGGACCATAGTAAAGGGATGGGAAGTTATGTTCCACATGCTTGAAGGTGGAGTGTCTACAAAAATATTAGAGATCTTTCTGCAAGGGAGATTTGTCTTTCCCCACCCCCATTTATTTATTTATTCATTCAGATCATGGGTATTTATTAAAATTTGGGTTATAATCCAACACTACTTTATTGGCTCAAATGGTGTCAGCTTTGGGCAGTGGAAGCTCTTTTAGTTGGCTGCTGTGTGCTGTGACCCTTCAGCATATATCATCATACTAAAACAAACAAACAACAAACAACAACAACAGCAACAACAACAAAACACACTTTCTTAGTGCTTTTAAAGACATTCCAGGCTGCCCTAAAGTCCTTTCCCTGTCACTGCCAGTCCATGAGTCCATGCCCGGTCCCCAGCATGGGAGGCTTTTGCACTCTGATGGCACGGGATCCCAGAGGCTCCCTCTCCCTTCCATTTATCTTCCAATATCTGCACACAGAATCATGGCTCCCCACTTCATACAGCGAAACCAACCACTGAAGATATTCTGTAGGTATAGATCCAGCCCTCTAGACTGAAACCTGGAGCTGCAGGGGTGCACATGAGAACTGGGGGCAGCTGGCCATTTTAGAAGCACAAAGGGTAGAGATGTGCCTGGACCTGGAAGCGAGGGCTGGGGTTGCAACTATGGGGCACACAACCCAGGATGCTGTTTTTTAGCAGCACAGACAAAAACAGAGACAGTGTGTTCTGAAGTGCTTACCGAAGAACAAGCTGTGATCTCTCTCTTCTGAGACAGAGGTTTGGATATGGTCACTTCTTCTCTGGCTCTGGGAAGAGATGTGGAAAGCCACCAGGGAAAGCCACCTGAGAGAACCCCCCCAAAACTGGTTTTCACAGAGCCCCTACCCCCCACAAGGGGGCAACTTTGTCCAAACAGGGTTACTTGAGTAACAGCATGGCAGGTCCTTCCACCAGAAGACAGGATGAAAGAAGAAAAGTCCAACAAACCTAAGATCACTATAAAACAGGTGCTTCTTGCATGGGTTGTGGTCAGCGATTTGGACTCTGTACATTCCCTCAACAACCCCTCAACAGAATGACTAAGATGAAGAACTCCCAAAACAGGAAAGATCAGAGACTGTGACCTCTGCAACAGAACTAATGGATATGGATATAAGCAAAATGTTGGAAATAGACTTCAGGGTAACAGTTATGTGGGCAATAGCTAGGTTGGAGAAAACCATTAGTAGCGACATAGATTATCTAAGAGCAGAAGTGAGAGCTGATCTGGCAGAACTTAAAAAGTGCTATCAATGATATCCAATCTAATCCAGATACTCTGTTAGGGTAAATGAAGTAGAAGAATAAATTAGTGATCTAGAATAGGAATGATAGATAAGAAAGATCAGGAGGAAGTCTGGAAAAAAACAGCTTAGAACCCATGAAAACAGAATTAGAGAAATAAATCATGCCATGAAATGTTCCAATGTCAGAATTATTAGTATCTTTGAGAGGGGGAAAGATATGTCTAGAAAATAAATTTGAGCAAATCATAGCTTAGAACTTCTCTGGGCCAGGGAATGAAACAAGCATTCATGTCCTAGAGACAGAGAGGATCCCTCTCAAGATAAGAAGAACAGACCAATGTCCCAGCATGTAATAGTAATAGTAAAACTTGGAAATCTTAGAACCAAGGGCAGTTAGGGGGAAGAGTTTCCTTAAGTACAGAGGCAGGAACATCAGAATAACATCAAACCTGTCCACAGAGACCTGGAAAGCCAGAAAGGGATGGCAAGACATATTCAGGGTACTAAATGAGAAGACCATGCAGCCAAGAATACTTTATCCAGCAAGGTTGTCATTTAGAATGGAAGGAGAGATAAAGAGCTCCCAAGACTGGCAAAAACTGAAAGAGTTCATGACCACTGAGTTTGTCCTGCAAGAAATACTAAGGGATGTTCTATAAAAGGAGAAAGACCCCAAGTGTTATATAGAACAGAAATTTACAGAAATACTCTATAGAAACAAGAATCTCACAGGCAACATGATGACAATATAATCATATCTCTTGATAATCACTTTCAATGTGAATGGCCTAATTGTTCTCATAAAATGGCACAGAGTTTTATTTTTTTTAAAAGATTTTATTTATTTATTTAACAGACAGAGATCACAAGTAGGCAGAGGGGCAGGCAGAGAGAGAGGAGGAAGCAGGCTCCCCGCTGAGCAGAGAGCCCGATGCGGGACTCGATCCCAGGACCCCGGGACCATGACCCGAGCCGAAAGCAGAGGCTTCAACCCACTGAGCTACCCAGGTTCCTGGCACAGAGTTTTAGATTGGATAAAAAGACAGGACCCATCCATACGCTGTCTATAAGAGATTCCTTTTGGACCTGAAGATGCATCCAGACTGAAAGTGAAGGGGTGGAGAACATCTTTCATGCCAATGGGCCTCGAAAGAAACCTGAGGTAGCAATACTCGTATCAGACAATTCAGATTTTAAGCTAAAGACTATGTTAGAGATACAAAAGGGCACTATATTACTCTTAAGGGGTCTATCCAACAAGAAGATCTAACAATTGTAAATGTCTATGCCCACAACATGGGAGCAGCCAACCACATAAGCCAACTGTTAACCAAAATAAAGAAACACATTGATAACAATACATTAATTGTAGGAGACCTTACCAGTCCACTCTCAGCAACAGACAGATCATCTAAGCAGAAAAATCAACAAAGAAACAAGAGCTTTGAATGACACACTGAACCAAATGGACCTCATAGATATATGCAGAACACTCCACCCTAAATCAACAGAATACTCATTCTTCTCAAGTGCACATGAAACTTTCTTCAGAATAGACCATGTACTGGGTCACAAATCAAGTCTCAACTGATACCAAAAGATTGAGATTATTCCCTACATATTCTCAGAGCACAATGCTTTGAAATTGGAACTCAATCACAAGAAAAAGTTTGGAAGAAATTCAAACACTTGGAAGATAAAGACCACTTTGCTCAAGAATGTTTGGGTCAACCAGGAAATCAAAGAAGAATTTATATAATTCATGGAAACCAATGAAAATGAAGACACATTGGCCCAAAGCCTATGCAATATGGCAAAGTCAGTCCTGAGGGGGAAATACATAGCCATCCATGCCTTACTCAAAAAAATAGAAAAATCCTGAACACACAAACTTTCTTTACACCTCAAAGAACAGGAGAATTAATGGCAAATTAAGCCTAACCTATGCATGAGAAGGGAAATATTAAGATTAGAGCAGAGATTAATGAATTAGAAATCAGAAATACAGTAGAACATATCAACAAAACTAGAAATAATTTTGAAATAATTAATATTATTGATAAACCACTGGCTATACATATCCAAGAGAAAAGAGAAAGGATCCAAATTAATAAAATTGTGAATGAAAGGGGAGAGATCATGACTAACACCAAGAAAATGTAAACAATCATCAGAAATCATTATCGACAGCTATATGCCAATAAGTTAAACAATCTAGAAGAAAAAGATGCATTCCTATAAACTGCAAAGACTGGAACAGGAAGAAATTGACAACCTGAATAGACCAATAATTAGTAACGAGATTGAAGCAGTGATCAAAAACCTCCCATAATACAAGAGTCCAGGACCTGATGGATTCCCTGGGGAATTCTACCAAACATTCAAAGAAGAAATAATACCTACTTTCCTGAAGCTTTTTCAAAAAATAGAAACAGAAGGAACTTCCAGACTCTTTCTATGAGGCCAGCATTACCTTGATCCTCAAACCAGGCAAAGACCCCGCCAAAAAAGCAGTATCCTTGATGCATATGGATGCCAAAATTCTCAAGAAAATCCTAGCTAATAGGATTCAACAGTACATTAAAAGGATTATCCATCACAACCAGGTGTGATTTATCCCTGGAATGCAAGTGTGATTCAACCTTTGCAAATCAATCAATGTGATAGAAAAAATTAATAAGACAAGAGAGAATAACCACATAGTCCTCTCAATTGATACAGAAAAAACATTTAACAAGATACAGCATCCTTTCCTGATTAAGACTCTTCAGAGTAGAGGGATAGAAGAAACATTCATCAATTTTATAAAATCTATCTGTGAATAAAACACAATGAATATCATTCTCAATGGGGAAATCTGAGGCTTCCCTTAAGTCAGGAACACAACAAGGATGTGCAAACTTGCTGCTATTGTTCAACATAGTACTAGAAGTCCTAGCAACAACAATCAGACAATAAAAAAAAATACAAGGTATTCAAATTGGCAAAGAAGAGGTCAAACACTCTCTCTTTTCAGATGATATGATGCTTTATGTGAAAAACCAAAATGACTCCACTTCTAAATTACTAGAACTCATACAGCAATTCAGTAATGTGGCAGAATACAAAATCTATGCACAGAAATCAGTTGCTTTCTTATACAATAATAGTGAACCTGTAGAAAGAGAAATTTGAGATCTGATTCCATTTAGAATAGCAGCAAAAACCAGAAGGTACCTTAGAATAAACATAACTAAAGAGGTAAAATGTCTGTACTCAAGGAAATACAGAACACTTGTGAAAGAAATTAGAGAAGACACAAAAAGATGGAAAAACATTCTATGCTCATGGATCAGAAGAATAAACATTGTTAAAATGTCTATACTTCCCAGAGCAGTCTATACTTTCAATGCCATCCCAATCAAAATATCATCAGCATTTTTCAAAGTGCTGGAACAAGCAATCCTAAAATTTGTATGGAACCAGAAAAGACCCCAAATTGCCAACAAAGTATTGAAAAAGAAAAAAAAAAAGCTGGGGCAACATGTTCCCTGATTTCAAGCTATACTACAAAGCTATGATCCCCAAGACCAATGGAACAGAGTAGAGACCCTCACCTCAATGATCAAATAATCTTTGACAAAGCAGGAAAAAATATCCAGTGGAAAAAAGGGCAGTCATTAAATGGTGCTGGGGAAATTGGAAATCTTTAACACCATAAAGAAAGATAAACTCAAAATGGATGAAAGTCTTCATTCATTGTGCAACAGGAATCCATCAAAATCCTAGAGAAGAACATAGGCAGTAACATCTTCAACATTAGCCACAGCAACTTCTTTCAAGATATGTCTCCAAAGGTAAAAGGAAACAAAAGTGAAAATGAACTTTTGGGACTTCATCAAGATCAAAATCTCCACAGCAAAGAAAACAGTCAACAAAACAAAGAGACAATACACAGAATGGGAGAAGATATTTGCAAAAGACACAACAGACAAAGGGCTGATTTCCAAGATCTATAAAGAACTTCTCAAATTCAACACCCAAAAAACAAATAATCAAGTCAAAAAATGGGCAGACGACATGAATAGACACTTCTCCAAAGAAGACGTACAAATGGCTAACAGACACATAAAAAAATGTTCATCATCATTAGCGATCAGGAAAATTCAAATCAAAACTACATTGAGATACCACCTTACACCAGCAAATAATGACAAGCCAAGAAACAAATGTTGGAGAGGATGTGGAGAAAGGGGAACCCTCTTACACTGTTGGTGGGAATGCAAGTTGGTGCAGCCACTTTGGAAAACAGTGTGGTGGTTCCTCAGAAAATTAAAAATAGAGTTACCATGCGACCCAGAAATTGCACCACTGAGTATTTAACCCAAAGATACAGATTAAGTGAGAAGAAGGGCCATATGTACCCCAATGTTCATAGCAGCAATGTCCACAATCCCCAAACTGTGGAAAGAGCTGAGATGTCCTTCAACAAACAAATGGATAAAGATGTGGTCCATGTATACAATAGGTATTATGCAGCCATCAGAAAAGGTGAATACCCAGCTTTTGCATCAACATGGATGGGACTAGAGGAGATTATGCTAATAGAAATAACTCAAGGAAGGAAAGTCAATTATCATATGGTTTCACTTATTTGTGAAACATAAGGAATAGCATGGAGGACATTAGGAGAAGGAAGGGAAAAATGAAGGGGGGAAATTGGAAGGAGATGGACCATGAAAGACTATGAATTCTTAGAAATAAACTGAGGGTTTTGGAAGGAGAGGGGTGGTGGGATGGGTGAACCTGGTGGTGTGTGTTAAGGAGGGCATATATTGCAGGGAGCACTGGGTGTTATATGCCAACAATGAATCATGGAACCCTACATCAAAAACTAATGATGTGGGGAGTCAGGATGGTGGAGGAATAACAGGCTGAAGTGACATCAGGTAGCAGGAGATCAACTAGGTAGTTTATCAAACCATTCCGAACATGTACAAATCCAACAGGAGATTGAAGAGAAGAAGAGCAGCAATTCTAGAAACAGAAAATCGACAACTTTCTGAAAGGTAGGATTTGTGGAGAAGTGAATCCAAAGCGACGGGAAGCTAGACCGCAGGGGGAGAGGCTGGCTCCCAGCAAATGACAGAGCAATGGAGCACAAAATCAGAACTTTTAAAAGTCTGCTCCACTGAGGGACATCACTCCAGAGGCTAAGCCAGGGTGAAGCCCACGCGGGGACAGCATGGTCTCAGGTCCCATGGCATCACAGAAGGATTGGGGGTGTCTGAGTGTTGCAGAGCTCACAGGTATTAGAGCAGGGAAGCTGGCTACAGAGACAGAGCTGAGGTGTAAGGTTTTACAGGCTCGATCTCCTCCTGGATTTTGGCACCAAATGTAAGGTTTTACAGGCAAGATAAACATGATACCAGGCGAGATAGGCACAAGGCAATGTTTATTAAAGGCGCCCTCAGGCAAGGTTCCACGACTCCGGAGAGGAGAGTCAGGGAAGTCGCTCCTGGGAGGGGGTCGAGTGGGTCTTTTATTTGGGTTAAGACAGGGCATAGGTTCACAGCCATATAAGGTAAGGTATTCAGGGATTGGAGGGTTGGGGGAGTCCTGATGTTCCTGTTTCCTGCATAGGTATTGGTTTACTTATGGTGACATGTCCTCAGCATACATCCTTCTGGCAGGAGAGTCATGGGTAAAGGAAGAGGGCGGTCTGGAAGATGACGGCCCGGTGGCCATTTTTATTGTTCTTCCTGCATTCCCAGAGCCACTGACCCAACAGGAGGAGTGAGCTCTCAACTCGGGGTTACCTTAAACTGTGATCCGTGGCACAGTCAGTACACTGATCTTTGAACAGGGACCCCACAAGATCCAGGGAGAGCCCCCTGGAAGAGCGCAGGCATCTCCTGGGTTTGGAGACTCCAGGCGGGGCTGTGTGCCGGAGAAAGAGATGCTTGGTCACAGGCTGGGTGAGCTTGGAGTGTGGCCCGAGGCCAGGGAGATGGGAGTGATTGAGTGCTTTTCTCTGAGGGTGCGCTGAGGACTGGGATCCTGAGCTCTCGGCTCCTCCCAGCCAGAGATTGGGAGGCCACCATTTTCATTCCCGTCTTCCGGAACTCTACAGAAAGTGGTCAGGGAACAAAAGCTCCGGAAAGCGAACCTGAACGGATTACTCAGCCTGGCCCCTGGTAAGGGCGGTGCAATTCTGCCTTGGGCAAAGACACTTGAGAATCACTGCAACAGGCCCCTCCCCCAGAAGATCAGCAAGAAATCCAGCCAAGACCAAGTTCACTTACCAAGAACATCGGAATTCCATAGGAGGAGAAAGCAAAGCATGGAATTCATGGCTTTCTCCCCATGATTTTTTAGTCTTGCAAAGTTAATTAATTTTTTAATTTTATTTTTTCTAATGCTAAAATATTTTTAACTTTTACTCTTTCCTCTTTTAAAGTTTTTTAAGTAGTTTATCTTAACACCTTTCATAAAAAAATCTTTTTGAAACTTCATTATTATAATCATATTTTATCTTTCATTGTATCTAACTTTATTTCTTGCATACACATAGGGTTTTTTCTTCTAAAAAAAGTTTTGGATACAACTTCTTCTAATAGATCAAAATATACCCTAAATCCAGAACAGGGCTTTGTTCTAGTCTCCAGCCTGAGGCAATTCTTTCCACTTTCTTTTCCTTTATTCCCCCAACCAAGTTACCTTATTAACTCCTTTTTTAGAAAAAAAATTTTAAATTTTCATCTTCATAGTCATATTCCATCCCTTCATCGTGTTTACCCTTATTGTGTGTGTGTGTGTGTGTGTGTGTGTATAAAGTTTTTCATTTTTTAAAATTTTGGGAAGTAGTTCCTTCTAAGAGACCAAAGCACTTCCAAAATTAAGTGGGTGATTCTATACTATTCACCAGTGTAATATATATATATATATATTTTTTTCTTTTTAATATTTTTTCTTTATTTAAATTTTTTTTTTCTAAACTTCTTTTTATGCCCTTTCTTCCCCCCATGATTTGGGATCTCTTCTGATTTGGTTAAAGCACATTTTCCTGGGGTCTTTGCCACCCTTTTAGTGTTTTATTCTCTACTTCATGTATTCTTATCTGGATAAAATGACAAGGCAGAAAAACTCACCACACAAAAAAAAAAAAAAAAAAAGAACAAGAGGCAGTACCAAAGGCTAATCAATATGGACATTAGTAACATGTCAGATCTAGAGTTCATAATGACAATTGTCAAGGTGCTATCCAGGCTCAAAAAATCATGGAATATATTAGAGAAACCCTGTCTGGGGGAAATAAAAGCCCTTTCTGGAGAAATAAAAGAACTAAAATATAAACAAGTTGAAATAAAAAAAGCTATTAATGAGATGCAATCAAAAATGGAAGCTCTTACTGCTAGGATAAATGAGGCAGAAGAGAGAATTAGTGATATAGAAGACCAAATGACAGAGAATAAACAAGCTGAACAAAAGAGAGACAAACAACTACTGGACCACAAGGGGAGAATTCGAGAGATAAATGATACCATAAGATGAAACAACATAACAATAATTGGGATTCCAGAAGAAGAAGAAAGAGATAGGGGAGCAGAAGGTACATTGCAGAGAATTATTGTAGAGAATTACCCTAATATGGCAAAGGGAACAAGCATCAAAATTCAGGAGGCACAGAGAACCCCCCTCCAAATCAATAAGAATAGGTCCACACCCTGTTATTTAATAGTAAAATTTACAAGTCTTAGTGACAAAGAGAAAAACCTGAAAACAGCCCAGACAAGAAGTCTGTAACATACAATGGTAAAAATGTTAGATAGGCAGCAGACTTATCCACAGAGACCTAGCAGGCCAGAAAGAACTGGCATGATATACTCAGAGCACTAAATGAGAAAAACATGCAGCCAAGAATACTATATCCAGCTAGGCTATCATTGAAAATAGAAGGAGAGATAAAAATCATCCAGGACAAATAAAAACTGAAAGAATTTGCAAACACCAAACCAGCTCTACAGGAAAGGGGTCCTCTAAGCAAAGAGAGACCTTAAAAGTAGTAGATCAGAAAGGAATGGAGACAATATACAGTAATAGTCACCTTACCGGCAATACAATGGCACTAAATTCATACCTCTTGATAATTACCCTGAATGTAAATGGGCTAAATGCTCCAATCAAAAGACACAGGGTATCAGAATGGATAAAAAAAACACAAAACCCATCAATATGCTGTCTACAAGTAACTCATTTTAGATCCTAAGATACCTCCAGATTTAAAGTAAGGGGGTGGAAAACAATTTACCATGCTAATGAACATCAGAAGAAAGCTGGGGTGGCAATCCTTACATCAGATCAATTTGATTTTAAGCCAAAGACTATAATAAGAGATGAGGAAGGACATTATATCATACTCAAAGGGTCCATCCAACAAGAAGATCTAACAATTTTAAATATCTATGCCCCTAACATGGGAGCAGCCAATTATATAAACCAATTAATAACAAAATCAAAGAAACACATCAACCATAATACAATAATAGTAGGGAACTTTAACACTCCCCTCACTGAAATGGACAGATCATCCAAGCAAAAGATCAACAAGGAAGTAAAGGTCTTAAATGACACATTGGGCCAGATGGACATCACAGATATATTCATACAATTCCACCCCAAAGCAATAGAATACACATTCTTCTCTAGTGCATGTGGAACATTCTCCAGAATAGATTACATTCTGGGTCACAAATCAGGTCTCAACCAGTAACAAAAGATTGGGATCATTCCCTGCATATTTACAGACCACAATGCTCTGAAGCTAGAACTCAATCACAAGAGGAAATTTGGAAAGAACCCAAATACATGGAGACTAAACAGCATTCTAAAAAATGAATGGGTCAACCAGGAAATTAAAGAAGAATTGAAAAAATTCATGGAAACAAATGATAATGAAAACACAATGGTTCAAAATCTGTGGGACACAACAAAGGCAGTCCTGAGAGGAAAATATATCGCGGTACAAGCCTTTCTCAAAAAACAAAAAAGGTCTCAAATACACAACCTAACCCTACACCTAAAGGAGCTGGAGAGAGAACAACAAAGAAAGCCTAAACCCAGCAGAAGAGGAGAAATCATAAAGATCAGAGCAGAAATCAATGAAATAGAAACTAAAAAAACAATAGAACAAATCAATGAAACTAGGAGCTGGTTCTTTGAAAGAATTAATAAGATTGACAAACCCCTGGCCAGACTTATCAAAAAGAAAAGAGAAAGGACACAAATAAATAAAATCATGAATGAAAGAGGAGAGATCACAACCAACACCAAAGAAATACAAACAATTATAAGAACATACTATGAGCAACTCTACGCCAACAAATTTGACAATCTGGAAGAAATGGATACATTTCTAGAGACGTATAAACTACCACAACTGATCCAGGAAGAAATAGAAAACCTGAACAGACCCATAACCAGTAAGGAGATTGAAACAGTCATCAAAAATCTCCAAACAAAAGTCCAGGACCAGACGGCTTCCCAGGGGAATTCTACCAAACATTTAAAGAAGAATTAATTCCTATTCTCCTGAAACTGTTCCAAAAAATAGAAATGGAAGGAAAACTTCCAAACTCATTCTATGAGGCCAGCATCACCATGATCCCAAAACCAGACAAGGATCCCAACAAAAAAGAGAATTACAGACCCATATCCTTGATAAACACAGATGCGAAAATTCTCACCAAAATACTGGCCAATAGGATCCAACAGTACATTAAAAGGATTATTCACCACGACCAAGTGGGATTTATTCCAGGGCTGCAAGGTTGGTTCAACATCCGCAAATCCATCAATGTGATACAATACATTAATAAAAGAAAGAACAAGAACGATATGATACTCTCAATAGATGCTGGAAAAGCATTTGACAAAGTGCAGCATCCCTTCCTGATTAAAACTCTTCAAAGTGTAGGGATAGAAGGCACACACCTCAATATTATCAAAGCCATCTATGAAAAACCCACCGCAAATATCATTCTCAATGGAGAAAAACTGAAATCTTTTCTGCTAAAGTCAGGAACACGGCAAGGATGTCCGTGATCACCACTGCTGTTCAACATAGTACTAGAAGTCCTAGCCTCAGCAATCAGACAACAAAAAGAAATTAAAGGCATCCAAATCGGCAAAGAAGAAGTCAAACTATTACTCTTTGCAGATGATATGATACTATATGTGGAAAACCCAAAAGGCTCCACTCCAAAACTGTTAGAACTTGTACAGGAATTCAGTAAAGTGTCAGGATATAAAGTCAATGCACAGAAATCAGTCGCATTTCTTCACACTAACAACAAGACAGAAGAAAGAGAAATTGAGGAGTCAGTCCCATTTACAATCACACCCCAAACCATAAGATACCTAGGAATAAATCTAACCAAAGAGGCAAAGAATCTATACTCAGAAAACTATAAAGTACTCATGAAAGAAATTGAGGAAGACACAAAGAAATGGAAAAATATTCCATGCTCATGGATTGGAAGAACAAATACTGTGAAAATGTCTATGTTACCTAAAGCAATCTACACATTTAATGCAATCCCTATCAAAATACCATCCAGTTTTTTCAAAGAAATAGAACAAATAATCCTAAAAGTTATATGGAACAAGAAAAGACCTCGAATAGCCAGAGGAATATTGAAAAAGAAAGCCAAAGTTTTTGGCATCACAATTACAGATTTCAAGCTCTATTACGAAGCTGTCATCATCAAGACCATATGGTACTGGCACAAAAACAGACACATAGATCAATGTAACAGCATAGAAAGCCCAGAAATAGACCCTCAACTCGATGGTCGATTAATCTTTGACAAAGCAGGAAAGAATGTCCAAAGGAAAAAGACAGCCTCTTCAACAAATGGTGTTGGGAAAATTGGACAGCCACATGCAGAAAAATGAAACTGGACCATTTCCTTACACCACACATGAAAATAGACTCAAAATGGATGAAGGACCTCAATGTGAGAAAGGAATCCATCAAAATCCTTGAGGAGAACACAGGCAGCAACCTTTTCGACCTCAGCCACAGCAACTTCTTCCTAGGAACATCACCAAAGGCAAGGGAAGCAAGGACAAAAATGAACTATTGGGACTTCATCAAGATCAAAAGCTTTTGAACAGCAAAAGAAACAGTCAACAAAACCAAAAGACAACTGACAGATGGGAGAAGATATTTGTGAAGGACAGATCAGATAAAGGGCTAGTATCCAAAATCTATAAAGAACTTATCAAACTCAACACCCAAAGAACCAATAATCTAATCAAGAAATGGGAAGAGGACATGAACAGTCATTTCTGCAGAGAAGACACCCAGATGGCCAACAGACACATGAAAAAGTGCTCCACATCACTCGGCATCAGGGAAATACAAATCAAAACCACAATGAGATACCACCTCACACCAGTCAGAAAGGCTAAAATTAATAAGTCAGGAAATGACAGATGCTGGTTAGGATATGGAGAAAGGGGACCCCTCCTACACTGTTGGTGGGAATATAAGCTGGTGCAACCACTCTGGAAAACAGCATGGAGGTTCCTCAAAAAGTTGAAAATAGAGCTACCCTATGACCCAGCAATTGCACTATCGGGTATTTACTCTAAAGATACAAACGTAGTGATCTGAAGGGGCATGTGCACCTAAATGTTTATAGCAGCAATGTCCACAATAGCCAAACTATGGAAAGAACCTAGATGTCCATCAACAGATGAATGGATAAAGAAGAGGTGGTATATATACACAATGGAATACTATGCAGCCATCAAAAGAAATGAAATCTTGCCATTTGTGATCACGTGGTTGGAACTAGAGGGTATTATGCTTATCGAAATAAGTCAATTGGAGAAAGACAATTATCATATGATCTCCCTGATATGAGGAATTTGGAAGGAAATGTGGGGATTTGGGGGGTAGGAAAAGAATAAGTGAAACAAGATGGGATCAGGAGGGAGACAAACCAAAGAGACTCTTAATCTCACAAAACAAACTGAGGGCCACCAGGGGGTTGGGGGTAGGGAGAGGGTGGTGGTGTTATTTACATTGGGGAAGGTATGTGCTATGATGAGTGCTGTGAAGTTTGTAAACCTGGCGATTCACATACCTGTAACCCTGGGGCTAATAATACATTATATGTTAAAAAATAAATTAATTAATTTAAAAAAAACACTAATGATATACTGTATGGTGACTAACATAACATAATTAAAAAATAAAAAAAATAAAATTAAAAAAAAAGATTTTCCAGGTTTATCTTGTATTTTTCCCCATGCCCAGAAACAGCCATTTCTCCACAGAGTCCATGTTCCTTTTATTGCAGAATGAGATTCTAATGTCATTCTGCAATATAGAAATCAATATCGAGGTGTTACAAATGCTCATTGATACTGGAGTATCGTCGATTCTATGCCTTGTCATCAATGAGCAAGGAGATGGATGTATGTATACTAGCCTATGTATACACACATGTGTCTAAATACTACTGTAGTCATATTAATCTTATCTGTATTAAGCTAAACATGAGTTTATACTAGTGTCTACAACTCCAATCCATTACTACACGAATCATTATAGCCCTCCTTCCCTTGCTTATTGGTAAACTCCCACTCCAACAGTGAGACCACTGGCTCCCACTGTCTGCCATTCATTCATTGCTCAACTCTGGTATATATTTGTTACAGAATCAGAATTATTAAGCTATACCCTCCTGAGATACAATAGTGATTACGTGTAGTTCCTTTTGCCTTTAGTCTAACAAATACACACATTTACAGAGTTACTTAGGTCAGCACCTTACTTTCACTCCTTCAGGGAGATTGTTTCATATATTTGTAGCACAGTTAGATTTCTTGGCAAATTCTAGATTCCATCCAAGGGATTCCATAACCTCCTAAATTATTTTTTTTAAGTTTGCACAATTAACATTCATTCCTTGTGCACTAAAGCTTGTGGCATTTTGGCAAATGCATGCTGTTAAGTATCCATGATTACAGTATTGTACAGAATAGTTTTACTGCCCTAAAATCCCCCATGCTTTACCTACTCAACTTCCCACCTCAAATTCTTCAAAAAGCCTGATCCACTATAGAGTGACTCCAAATATTGAATCTCTTTTTCCATGGAATACTTCTTCAGTATCTCATAGGACAGTTTGGGAGAAACAGTTCTAATTTATTAGAATGGATTTTTTTCCCATACATTCCTTATTTTTCTCAGTTGAAGGAATCTGGATCTTTCCTTGACAGTGCCATTTTTAAAAGACACTCTTTCCTGGAATTGCTACTTTTTCCTCATCACCCTCAGCTCAAACACAAGAAGCAGGTTGGTACACTCCTTTCCACCTGCTTTCAGATAATTAACCCTCCAATACTTTCCAATTACCTATTTTATTTTGACGTTTTGGTTATCCTTCTCATCATCCTTCACCCATTTTTATTATGTTTCTTGCCATTCCATAATGGCTTTCCAGAATGTCTTTAGAATTCCATAACCCTCTATCCACTCACCATCATGGCTATCTAATTCCCTCAGTGATATCATGCGCAGGAGCCTCAGCATTGATCATTCTTATTGATTATGGCCCCATCATTTTGACTTTGCACTTCCATTCCTTCCTTGGACCATTATCCAGAGATAACTGTCAGGTGTAGACTTCTCTGTTAGCCCATGCTTTCCATCAAATCTGATCTGCATCACACCAGCTTAGACAATGCCATCAAAGAACCTCTTGTTGGGTGGCCTTCTCCAGAATACACCCCACTGATGCTCCCAGTAGAAAAATAATAACAAAACAAGACTGATTTTTCAGTGTTTCATTGAGTTGCAGCCATTAACACTTTACCTATTGCCTGCATTCACCCATGGAGGCACTGTTACACCTGACGAACATTGCTATCTGGTGGCAGGTACATTATGCTTTTCCAATTATAATAAGCATTGTTCCTTGTAAATTCTAAATAATAAATGTCCAAATTTACAAATGGCACAACACCAATTAAATGAGGACCACTTCTACTATATAATTTAAACACACATGCTCTTTATTAAATTACAAAATCGCAACATTTGACATTCAAGTTCTTCAGTTATGTCTTGCTTTCCTGAATAGACCTACTAATTGCTGGAAGTTATACTTTTTTTTCTAAAGCTATGTTCTCTTTTAGATGTTCCTGGATAAACTCCACCATCTCACCACAAAAAAGAGAACATCTTAAAATAATTCTTGGTCCTTTTTAGTTTTCTATTGTCCTTAATTATGGATTATTTGTCATTCATTTCCACTGAACTACCTACCTTTCCCAGGCTGAGAAGCTTAGAATATTTACTATGCTTAAATCAACATGAAATATGTGAAATATTATTATACCATTTAATGCTATAACTTTTCAATTAACATATGTTTTTTGCATAGGATATTTTTTCTTACTGTCTGACATGATTTTATGTTAAATATTGTATATCAGGACAATCTTGTTGAATTAGACCAGTCCACAAAGCCCTGACCAGTCAGATTCTGAATGACAACTCAGATTCTGTATGAAGAGTTTTCCCTTTAGTCTACAAAGAGCAGACTGAGAATGCCTGAAACTGGGATATAAGTGCTGACAACAGGCTTCCTCATTTCCTAGCTACAGCTCACTCAGAACATGATGTCATTCAGTCTGACAAGTGAAGAACCCCAAGTTACCCACCAACTTTTAGGACATGTGGCTGAAGGAGGGCCTCACCAGGGCTGAATGGCTTCTGTTTCAGGAAAATGTCTATCCCTTGTGTCATGACAATCATGTGCTTCTGTGCTCTGTTTCTTCCTGTGTCCCAGACTTTGGCAGTGAGACAAATCTGAAAACACAGCAGAGAATTCAAAAGGTGTTTGGAATCAACACATCTATCTTCTGGATTAAAAATGCACCAGTGAGAACCTAGAGCACTCAAAGACTTTCTCAGCAGCCTAATTTGTTTTTTCCAAAGTTTTCATCAAGTAGTGATGCTGCTTTCTAGGGATGACGAGACTATACGACCAGCATCAATCAGTGATTGGTGGAGATATCATAACTAATGAAGTAGTGTTCTAAAACATACAAGATCCATTCAAAACAAAGAAGACAGAAATAAGAGTCATTTGCTCAAATGTCAGTTTTGGTGAGTGTCCTGAATCTTAAATGCATGTTTAATTGGCTATATACAGAGAACTGTCACTGATATGTCTTTCTTCCCTTTCACACATTGTCATGTCCATATTTCCACTTTCCTTACAAGCCAGTACTCATTATAGGCATACATCCTTTTATTGTTCTTCCCTTTATTGCACTTTGCAGATATTATGTTTTTCATAAAATGAAGTTTTGTGGCAACCCTGATGAGCATCATTTTCCCAATAGCATTTGCTCACTTTGTGTCTCTGTCACATTTTGGTAATTCTTACAATATTTCAAAATTTTCATTATCATTTTATTTGTTATGGTGACTTGTGATTAGAGATTATAATTTACTGAGAGCTCAGATGATAGTTTACATTTTTTAGCAATAAAGTATTTTTTAAATTAAAGTATGTACATTTTTTAGACATAATACTATTGTATGATTAATAAACTATAGATTAATAAACATGACATTTGTATACAAAACCAAAACACTCATTTGACTCAGTTTATTGCAATATCTGCTTTATAGCAACAGCTTAGAATTGAACTCGCAATATCTCTGAGGTATTTCTGTAATTCACAGTTGGTATAATGGAATTTTTAAAAACAAAATTATAAGCCTGTTAAAATTCATTTTCATAATAAGACAGTGTCTTGGTGGACATTCTCATTCTGGAGGCTGTTGATCAAGAGTGTGAACTTCTTCTTCTTCTTTTTTTTTTTAAAGATTTTATTTATGTATTTGACAGATAGAGATCACAAGTAGGCAGAGAGGCAGGCAGAGAGAGAGAGAGGAGGAAGCAGGCTCCCCGCTGAGCAGAGAACCGAATGTGGGGCTCGATCCCAGGACCTTGGGATCATGACCTGAGCCAAAGGCAGAGGCTTTAACTCACTGAGCCACCCAGGTGCCCCAAGAGTGTGAACTTCGTATGCTATTTCACCCCTGTGTGCTCAAGTATGCATGTGTCTCATGCCTATATTAGAGGACAGTGTAGACCTGCTTTTATAAGTAGCATCTTTGGGGATCAAGATTTTCTCACTGACAAAAGAACAGCCTCAGGGAAACCACATCCCACTTAAGTCAAATGAAATTAAGTCAAATGAAAATTGGTGATAGCTGCAGCATATCTAAAAACTTATAAATAAGTTTACTTACAGATTTTATCTTTTCTTAAAGTACATTTCAGTTAATAAATCTATTTATACAGGTGTATATAGGAATCCATCCCAGTTATTTTAAAGATCATACAGATCATACCCTGGGCTTTCTGAGAAAAGTTGAGTTGGGTGTGACCAGCGTATTTGCCATGCACAGTAAATGGGTTTGTTTTTCATGTCTGCACATTACAGTGCACACAAGGATGCTGGGTGTCCACAGCTTTCACCACAGGAGACTTCTGCCCAGATGTGTGACTGGATGGAATGATAATGATGATAAAGAATGTAATTATGTTCCTTCGTTTACTTGATGAAGCCTGAGGTGAGGGCTGTGAATGGTCATGGTGTTATTCATTCAGACAGGAAGTGCAAGTCACTGTGTCCAGTGTTCATAGTAGATCAGTTAGATGAACACAGTAACTTACTCTGTGAACATTTACACCCCCTTACTCTCTTAAATTTTGCACTTCAACTCACTGGGTTGTTACTTTGTCTCACTCAGGTGCTGCAGAGTGGGATGTAGGAGAACCTGTCTTTTGGGAACCTATCATGCACCTTCTTCCTTTGGGCAAATTCCACTTTCCTTGATTATGCTGGAGCTGCCCATTGCAGAACCACACTTTCACTTGAGTCAGGTCAGCCAGAGTACCCCATCCCTCTCGCCATAAGATTGGTTCAGGTGAGTGCAGGTAACCCACGCCCACTCAGAGCCTTAACAAGGTTTTTCAAATTGGAAATTGAGAAAAAGGACTCTGCCTTTTATATCATAAATTGGATGCCACAGTGCCCTGAGTGGGGAAATGCAGCTAAGAAACTCAGTAGAAATAAGGAGAGACAAGAGACACAGTATTCTGATAGGTTTTGTTTGGGTCCATTATTTTTTCAAGAAATCTGTTCCATGAAAATCACTGGGTGCAAATTCTCTACAAACTATTCCCATTAACTTTGCTAATCTTGGCCTTGGGAATTAGGTCATAAGTATATAGGATTGTATTGTGAAATTGTTTAAACATTTATATATATTTAATTATTTTATATTTATATACGCATATTTACCATATATGTGTGTGCACACACACACACATTTATGTGTGCATGTATTTTACAAAGTCTAACCATTCTTCATCATATATTTAACAATTTTTTTGCACCTGTGGTGTTCTAGAAACCATGGTAGGCTCCTCAAGAAGGAGATACCCAACATCCCTGACTACATTTATAGAGTTTATTATCCAAGGAAGGACACATGTTTAATCACAAAATTAATCAAATCACATAGCCCAAATACAATTGTGTTTAATTCTTATGATCCATTTATCTCAAAAGAAATATGGTCAGACAGTTATCATAGCTATGAATATTGGTTTTCCTTGGTGCTGCTGAATATATAGTTGCAGTAATAACTTTGGGTTGTTATCTTTATTTCTTTGTATCTTATTTATTCCTTGTTGCTTGTTCTGGGTGCAAGCAAACATCAAATTTCAATGAATACTGACAATTATATGTTAGGATTTAACTGATGCTTAAGTTACCTTACTATTTAAGGAAAAGATGCTAGTATTAAAAGCTCAAGTCAGATAAAATTCTACTACAAGTGTTCTAATCTAATAAATATGTGCTGCTATCCTCACTAAATCACTATCTACTTGTTTCATTTTTCAGATAGAAAAATTCATAGTACCAAATCAATTGTTTCTCATGTGTACAATACTAGGGCAAAAAATGTGACTCGGATCTCACAGTTATACAAATTGTCCTATATTATTTACTTGTATTCTCCATTAACTTTTGGCTGCAACTGATTATATTTTATTTGACTCATACTGAATGTGGAAATATGCTTTATTGAAGCAAGTGGTAGCACTTATTTTACTTGTTCAATAATTTAATTTGTTTGAATACATGTTTATTGAGTACAATACATTCAACACTGTGCCTACTGCTGTTGTCACAGTTCAGAAAGAAGCAACCATGTTTCCACAATTGCAGAAGACAGGCAGAAATCAAGTAATGACAAATGACATGGAGTGTTATGAATGAGATGGAGTGTCATGAATGAAGTGTGGTTTCCTATCAGAGGAAATTCAAAGTAGACATCACTAGAGAACAGAGTAGGCAAAACATTTAAGTCAATGGAAAGCTTAAAAAAAACTTGCATGATGAGTAGAAGGTAATTGGCTGAAGATTTGGCAAAACACATTGTATTAGAATAAATATTTGTGTTAGGGCCCAGCATTGGGTGTGTGTGTGTGTGTGTGAAAGGCATATAGTTGTTGCAAACACGGAGAGCAAAGGAAAGAGTGGGAGAGCTAAAGCAGTGGCCTTTGCGTAGAACCATGTTAAAGATACTAGATTTACCCTAAGAACAAAATGGAAGGAAAGGATACATGATGAAATCAATACTTGAAAACAGCTCCTTAGTTGTGCTGTTTCTCCACTGTAGCAAGTGTGCAGCATCCAGCTGTGTTGGAGAAGAGTAAAATTGAAGCTGAGAGTGAGTTCAGGTGAGTATTGTAATAGTTCAGGAAAATTACAATGGAGATGTCAACCGGGTGTAGCCATGGAGGTTGAAAAGTGCAGTTGGGGGCACCTGGGTAGCTCAGTGGGTTAAAGCCTCTGCCTTCAGCTCAGGTCATGATCTCAGGATCCTGGGATGGAGCCCCACATTGGGCTCTCTGCTCAGTGGGGAGCCTGCTTCCTCCTCTCTCTCTCTGCCTGCCTCTCTGCCTACTTGTGATCTCTGTCAAATAAATAAATAAAATCTTAAAAAAGAAAAAAAAAAGAAAAGTTCACTCGGTCTTAAGAGAAATTCACTAGAGAACATCAATAGGGCCTGGAGGTTGAAGGAAGAGCAAAGCATGCCAGTCGTATTTGTCCTTTGGATGTGAGAGGGTGACAGCAATGGTTACTGGGACTTTAGCTTCCGTAAGGCAAAACAAAAAGGTTTGTGGGAAAATTTTAGTTGTGGGCATTTTGGGTTTGAGGAGCCTAACATCTCTGTAGAGAGGACAGTGGGTAATTAGATGTATAGGGCCTGAGCAAGGGAGGCAGGATTCAATTAGAAACATGTCTATTGGATTTAGTCTTCTGTTGAGGTCTCAGATTATTGGACTCCACTGCCTTCTGACCCAACCTTACGTATGAGTCTTCTTTTTCATTTTACCCAAGGCAGTCACTGCACTGGTTCAACCCTAAGTCCCATCTGGTTCCCTGCAACCTCTTTTTACCATGTGCCCTTCCAATATTTAATCATATTTCATATTTCTCTCTTGTTCTGGACTGGAATATATCTTCTGTCTGCTCTGGGGTCATTTGCCTAAGCCAAAGGATGTTTGATGGTTGGTTTTTGTACCTCTGATGGGAGAGGTGGAAATAATAATATTTGATTTTCTTATTCTTCAGAGTTAGTGTGGAAATCTGTTATTAGGGCTCACTGGAGAAACAGAAACAGTGGGAAATAAGAGCTGATATTTACGTTACATGTATTCCCTCTCTCTCTCTCTCTCCATCCACACACACACATCCACACACACAAAATTTGGACTTGCTAGTCTCCACAATTTTAAGTCCATTCCTTAAAACAAACCTCTCTCTCTCATTTATATGTACACATGTAAATGTACACATTTACACACATGTATAACATAGGTACACATGCACATGCACATATACAATGCCTTTTTTACATAGGGATGTGTACATATATGCACGCAATATACAAACACATACACGTGTGTGTGTGTGTGTGTGTATAGAGAGAGAAAGAGAGAGGAGGACAGAAACAGAGAGAAAGAAAGAGAGAAAGAGACAGAGAGACAGAGAGAGAGAGGCGTTTACTTTAAGGAATGACTCATGATTGTGGAGGTTAGCAAGTCCAAATTCTGCAGGACAGGCTGGCAGGCTGGAGACCCAGGGAAGAGTTGATATTGTAGCTCAAGTCTGAAGTCAGCCTGAAAGCAGAATTTTTCTTTCTTTGGAAGAATTCACTCTATTTCTTAACAAAGGCCCACCCACATTGTAGAGGGTAATGGGTTTTAAAAATGAAATTCATTAAAAGGCCTAGCCAAAATGACAAATAAAAGTAACCATCATAATATCCAGACACCTGGAATAATAGAGAGAAGCAAGCTTGAGCTTTGGCATCAAGTGGCACAGGTCCTTACCCTAGCTCTCCTGCTTAGTTATTGCATAGTCTTGAGCCATTGAAGTAGTCTTAGTGTTTTCATCTAAATGTTCAGACAATATAGTGGACAAGTCATAAGACTACATCAGTATTTAGCATTATACATAGCACAATGAGTTTCCATAGGTTAATCACTACATCAAATGCAATCGACTTTGTGAAATGTCTTGAATTTTTTTGTCTTATAAGTTTTAAGGTGCATTTGGTAATTAAGAGAAATAAAATAGCAGAGATATATCGATAGATTTAGTCAGACACACTTGGATTTAAATATTGGGTTGAGGCTGGTGAATTGCTTATTCTTTTAAAATATAGCTTTCTTGTCTGAAAAATGGAAATAGATATCCTTAACTCACAGTATATTTTTTTTATTATGTTATGTTAGTCACCATACAGCATATTATTTTAAAACTTTTTGTTTTTAGATAATTTTAGGCTTAAAGAATAGTTGCAAATATTGAACAGGGAATCTGGTCTAACTCTTGCACAACTTCTCCTGATGGTAATGCCTGACATAACTATGTACATTTACCAAAACTAAGGGATTGACATTGATAGAATATTACTAATCTAAACTCCATACATTATTTGAATTTCACCTGTTTTTCCACTAACGTCTTTTTTATGTTCTTGAATTAAAATAATTATGGTCCCATCAAATGAATAGGTACATTTTAGAAGGGGTTGTATAAGATTGGTATTATTTCTTCTTTAAGAATTTAGTAGAATTCACCAGCAAATTTATCTGGACCTAGAGACTTATTTGTGGAGGGTTTTATGTAAAAAATCAATTTCTTTGAGAGTTATAGGACTATCCAGTTTCCTGAGTGAGTTTTGGCAATTTGTGTCTTTCAAGAAATTGGTCCATCTCATCCATTCAGATTTATAGGCATAGGGAATATTGTAGAATTCCCTTGATATTTTCATAATATCTGTGTGTCTGCAGGATGTTTCTCCTTTCATACATATTAGTCGTAAATGATGTTTCTTCTCCCCTCCTCCCTTCCTCTCTCCTTTCCTTCCTGCTCGCCTCCCTTCCTCTCTTTCTCTTTCTTTTCCTTCCTTCCTTCCTTGTACTAAACTTTCTTGAGTTCTGTGTTAGATTTCTTTGCCTCTTCCCCCTCCCTTTCTTTTCATCAAGTGGCCGCTATAGAAATCCCAAACTAATCTATTGAGGTTAATTTAGACTCAAGTATCTTCCAAACATTAATATGTTGTTTGAGATAAAGTAATTGAAAGGCTGACAGTTATGTAACATGGTTACATATGTAACATGGTTACAATGTTACATACAGATATGTAACATTCATTTTTAGGGTGGAAATATACTTAGGCATATGGGGTATTTAAAAGATATGACATACAGTAAGCACTCAATATATGACTATGCGAATAAAGCTTATGAAGTTAAGCTAGTAACAAAAAAACCCAAAATAATATAAAATCTCTAGTTATTTGTGGTTTAGTACACCTGTAAAAATTGAACAAGATAATCAAGATCCTAAAGAAGAGTCAGTTTGCATGAAGACTCTGGGATTTAAAAAGAGCCTGAGATCAAGTTTTTCACTGATGCCACCAGATTTTCCAATTAAAGGTTTCAAATGATGCCAAAATCCAACATGGTCTTTGCCAGGTGAGGACCAAGTCCACAACTCTTCAAGGCTGCCATATCTTCTTGGCTTTGCATTTTGACATGGATGACTAAAGCTGCACTGAATAGAAACTTATGTTTCAAAAGGAGGATTTAAGGATTTAAATACACTCAAAAGCAGCCTGATTTGGCAGGTCATGTGAGAGAAGAACCCTGGACATCCTCACTTCCCTGTGTTATTGCCCCCCAGGATAGCCAGATGGGAAACTGATGGGCTGCCCATTCTTTTCCATTCTCTCCTTGCCAGAAGGCCAGAATCCTTCACTTGCCCTTGTGAAGATACTGGAGTGTGGCTGGCTGCAGTGATGGCTGTGCCCAAGGCTTTAGAAATCTGATCCTAGACTCACACCTGGAAATCAACAGGGCCCTGTCTTCACTGAACCTGAGATGGGAGCACTTGGAAGCACTTGCTGGAATTGTAACAGCAAGAGGAAAGGTGACATGCATCCTTTCTGAGATGTGGGGCAAAGCCAAGAATAGAATTTAGAAAAGAAGACAAGGGGCAGCTTCAGATGATCTTGCATCAATGTGGGGCAGGGACAGGGGAGTTGTCAAGAGAACTCCCATTTAAAGTCATCCAACAGGAAAGAGCTATTGTTGCCACCCATGCTGGGAAATTTAGAGGGAAGCTTAAGTTTTATTTGGAGCTAGAAAACGTCACAAGTGTCCACTCCAAAATTCTTAGTTTCCTTCTCTGGCCCACCTAGAAGTGCCCAGGTCCTTGGAAGTGGTAGCTTTCTTCCCAGGAATGCATCTCTGTCTCCATGGAATAGATCTAATAACTCTATAGAACACCCTTCATCCCAGAAAGGAACCCAATAAGGAAAAATAAAATAAAATTTAGCAATGATTGCTATCACTCTCTATTGGATATGCATGCAGGTTTTTTTTTTTTAAATCTAAAGTTAGAACAATGTTTGTTAATTGAAAAATGAGTGTATCTACAATTTTATCCTTAATTAATTAATTAAATTCTCACTTATTGATAAGAGTAGAGCTAGGGAAGATAAGAGATGTGTAAATAAACCCTTTGAGAAATGCATACAGAATCACTTTTAGTGTCTACTCGCACATGTGCTCTTCTGTAAATCTTTAATGGTTCTGGTGGTGTTTGGTATGGATATCTTCTTTGAAAAATCAGACTAAAGCAGTCATAAAGTTTGTGGTCACTAATAAGTGACATTTGTGCTATGAAGATTCCTTTTTGTGTATAAAGTGACAGGAAACACCATCTCTCCTTTTAGAAACATGATGTGATAGTTTCCCAAAGAAAATACCTATCCTAGAGTTTTCCTAAATGAATGATACCTTGTACAGACACAACATGGGGTTTTGTCTGATGTGTGAAGGTTGGATGTAGGTTGCTCTTCTAGCCACAAAGTGAGATATTTATCATCACCCCCCCCCCACACACACATATATACTAGCCAAGACTAACTTGACTACAGAGTCAATTTTCTCATTCTTGGGTGGTTTTTTTTTTTTCCATTTTTGAAAATTTTAGTTCTATTAATTGATGTCTTATTGGTTTCAGAGGTGTAAGTCAGTGATTCATCAGTATGATATCCAGTGCTTACTATGTCACATTCCCTCTTTAATACCCATCACCCAGTTATCCCATCCCTCCACCTTTCTCCCCTCCAGCAACCTCAGTTTATTTCCTATGATTAAAAAGTCTCTTATGGCTTTTCTTGCTCCCTGGTTTCATTTTGTTTCATTTTTTCCCTTTCTTCCCCTATGATCCTCTATTTTGTTTATTAAAATCTACATATCAGTGAGATCATATGATAATTTTCTTTCTCTGATTAACTTATTTCATTTAACTCCATCCATATCATTGCAAATGTCAAGATTTGACATCTTTATCCATTCATCTATCAATGGACCTCTGGGCTCTTTCCATGACTATTATGGACATTGCTGCTATAAACATTGGGGTGTGGGTGCCCCTTCAAATCACTACATTTGTATTTTTGGATAAATACTCAGTAGTGCATAGGGTGGTTCCATTTTCAGCTTTTTGAGGAGTGGCTGCACCAGCTTGCATTCCCACCAAAAGTGTAGGAAGGATCCCCTTTCTCCACATCCTTGCCAACATTTGTCTTTCCTGAACTGTTAATTTTAGCTATTCTGAGTGGTGTGAGGTAGTATCTCAATGCAGTCTTGATTTGTATATCCTTGATGCTGAGTGAAGTTGAGCATTTCTTCATGTGTCTTTTATCCATTTGGGTGTCTTCTTTGGAGAAATATCTGTTCATGTCTTCTGTTCATTTCTTGACTGGATTATTTGTTCTTTGGATGTTGAATTTTATAAGTTCTTTATAGATTTTTGGATCCTAGCCCTTTGTGTAATATGTCATTTGCAAGTATCTTTTCTCATTCTGTCTGTTGGCTTTCATTTTGTTGACTGTTCCCTTTGCTGTGCAAAAGCTTTTTATCTTGTCAGAGTCACAATAGTTTATTTTTGCCTGTTTTCCTTGCCTTTGGAGACATGTCTAGCAAGAAGTTGCTGGGACCAAGGTCAGAGGTTTCTGCCAGGGCACCTGGGTGGCTCAGTGGGTTAAAGCCTCTGCCTTTGGCTCAGGTCATGATCCCAGGGTCCTGGGATTGAGCCCCACATCAAGCTCTCTGCTCAGTGGGGAGCCTGCTTCCCCCCTCTCTCTCTGCCTGCCTCTCTGCCTACTTGTGATCTCTATCAAGTAAATAAATAAATACTTAAAGAAAAAAAAAGAGGTTTCTGCCTGTGTTCTCCTCTAGGACTTTGATGGATTCCTGTCTCATATTTAAGTCTTTCATCCATTTTTAGTCTATTTTGTATATGGTGCAAGGAAATGGTCCAGTTTCATTTTTTCTGCATGTGACTGTCCAATTTTCCCAGCACCATTTGTTGAAGAGGCTGCCTTTTTTTCATCTGATATTCTTTCTTTCTTTGTAGAAAATTAGTTGACCATAGAGTTGAGGGTACATTTCTGGGCTCTCTATTTTGTTCCATTTGTCTATGTGTCTGTTTTTGTGCCTGTACCATACGTCTTAATGGTTATAGTTTTGTAATATAACTTGGAATCAGGCATTGTGGTGCCCCCATATTTGGTTTTCTTTTTCAACATTCTTTTGGCTATTTGGGGGTCTTTTATGCTTCCATACAAATTTTAGGATAATTTGTTCCAGTTCTGTGGAAAAAGTTGATGGTATTTTGATTGGGATTACATTGAATGTGTAGACTGCTATAGGTAGCATAGACATTTTCACAATATTTGTTCTTCCAGCCCATGAGCATGGAGCATTTTTCCACTTCTTTGTGTCTTCCTCAATTTCTTTCATGAATATTCTATAGTTTTCTGAGTACAGATCCTTTGCCCCTTTAGATAGACGTACTCCTAGGTGTCTTATGGTTTTCAGTACAATTGTAAGTGGATTGACTCCTTATTTTCTCTTTCTTCTGTTTCATTGTTTTTGTATAGAAATGCAACTGATTTCTGTGCAATGATTTTATATTGTGCCAGTTCACTGAATTCCTGTATGAATTCTAGCAACTTTGGGGTGGATTCTTTTGGGCTTTCCACATAAAGTATCATGTTATCTACAAAGGGTGAGAGTTTGACTTCTGCTTTGCCAATTTGGATGCCATTTCTTTCTTTTTGTTGTCTGATTGCTGAATCTAGGTCTTCTAGTATTATGTTGATCAACATGGTGGTAGTGGACATTCCTGCTGTGTTCCTGACCTTAGGGGAAAAGCTCTCAGTTTTCCCTCATTGAGAATGATATTTACTAGGGACTTTTCATATGTGGTTTTTATAATATTGAGGTATGTTCCCGCTATCCTGCACTGTGAAGAGTTTTAATCAAGAAATGATGCTGTACTTTATCAAATGTTTTTTCTGCATTTATTGAGAGGATCATATGGTTCTTGTCTTTTCTTATATTTATGTAGTATATCACATTGATTCATTTAAGGATGTTGAGCCACTCTTGCAGCCCAGGAATAAATCCCACTTGGTCACTGTAAATAGTCCTTTTAATGTACTGTTGGATCTTATTGGCTAATATCTTGGTGAAAATTTTTGCATCCATGCTCATCAAGGATATTTGTCTCTAATTCTCCTTTTTCACAGGATCTTTGTCTGGATTGGGATCAAGGTAATGCTGAATTCATAGAAAGAGTTTGGAAGTTTTCCTTCCATTTGTTTTTTGAAACAGCTTCAGAGGAATAGGCATTAATTCTTCTTTAAATGTGTGGTAGAAGTCCTCTGGGAAACCATCCAGTCCTGGACTCTTGTTTGGTGGTAGATATTTGATTACTGCTTCAATTTCCTTGCTGGTTATGGGTATGTTTAGGTTTTCTATTTCTTCTTGTTTCAGTTTTGGCAGTTTATAAGTCTCTATAAATGCATACATTTCTTCCTGGTTGCCTAATTTGTAGCTATATAGTTGCTCACGTTATGTTCTTATAATTGTTTGTGTTTCTTTCGTGTTGATTTTGATCTCTCCTCTTTCATTCATGAGTTTATCTATTTGTATTCTTTCTCCTTTCCTTCTGATAAGTTTGCTAGGGGTTTATCAATCTTATTAATTCCTTCAAAGAATCTGCATCCAGTTTCATTGATCTGTTCTGTTCTTTTGGTTTCTATTTCATTGATCTCTGCTCTAATCTTTATTATTTCTCTTCTCCTGATGGATTTAGGCTTTATTTGGTATTCTTTCTCCATGTCCTTTAGGCGTAAGGTTAGGTTGTGTATTTGAAAACTTTCTTGTCTCTTGAGAAAGGCTTGTATTGTTACATTTCCCTCTTAGGACTGTCTTTGCTGCATCCCAAAGGTTTTGAACAGTTGTGTATTTGTTTTCATTTGTTTCCATGAATTTTTTAAAAAATTTTACTTTAATTTCCTTGTTAACCAATTCATTCTTTAGTAGGATGTTCTTCAGCCTCCCTGTATTTGAGTTCTTGAATTCATGTTTCAAAGTATTGTGGTCTGAAAATATACAGGGAATGATCCCAGTCTTTTGGTACCAGTTGAGATTTGACTTGTGACCCAGAATGTGATGTATTCTGGGGAATGTTCCATATGCACATGAGAAGAATGTGTATTCTGTTGCTTTAGGATGGAATGTTCTGAATATATCTGTGAAATCCATCTGGTCCAGTGTGTTATTCAAAGTCCTTATTTCCTTGTTGATATTCAGCTTAGATGATCTGTCCCTGCAGTGAGGGAGATGTATAAGTCCCCTACTATTATTGCATTATCATGATGTGTTTCTTTGATTTCATTATATAACTGACTGATACCATGTAAGGGGCATAAATATTTATAATTGTTAGATCTTCATGTTGGATAGACCCTTTAATTATGACATAGTGTCTTTTCTCATGTCTTATTACAGTCTTTGGTTTAAAATCTAATATTTCTAGTATAAGGATTGTCATCCCAGCTTTCTTTTGATATCCATTTGCATGATAAATGATTTTCCACGTCCTCAGTTTAAATCTGGAGGGGTCTTTAGGTCTAAAATGAGTCTCTTACAGATAGCATATCCGTGGTCTTGCTTTTTTATCCAATCTGATACCCTGTGTCTTTTGATTGATGAATTTAGCCCATTTACATTCAGAGTAACTACTGAATAAAATGAATTTAGTGCCATTGCATTACCTGTAGAGTGACTGTTACATTATCTTATCTATGTTACTTTTTGGCTTTCTCTTTGTTTAGAGGATCCCTTTTAATATTTCTTATAGGGCTGTTCTGGTGATCACAAATTCTTTTAGTTTCACCTTGTACTGGAAGCTTTTTGTCACTCCTTCTTCTATTTTGAATGACATCCTAGCTGGATAAAATATTCTTGGCTCCATTTTTTCCCTTAACATTCTGAATATATCATGCCAGTCTCTTTCAGCCTTCCAGTCTCTGTGGATAAGCCCGCTGCCAGTCTAATGTTTCTACCCTTGTATGTTATGGACCTCTTGTCCTGAACTGGTTTCAGGATTTTCTTTGTCCATGAGACTCGTATGTTTCACCATTATACATCAGAATGTTGACCTATTTTTAATGATTTTCAAGGTGATTCTCTGTGCCTCCTGGATTTTGATGCCTGTTTTCCTTCCCCAGATTAGGGACATACTCTGCTATAATTTGCTCCAATATACTTTCTGCCCCCCTCTCTCTTTCCTCTGTTTCTGGGATCCTAATTATTCTAATATTGTTTCCCTTTATGGTATCACTTATATCTCAAATTCTCCCCCTGTGATCCAGTAGTTGTTTATCCCTTTTTAATCTCAACTACTTTATTCTTTATCATTTGGTCTTCCATATCCCTAGGTCTCTCTTCTGCTTCATTTACCCTAGCAGTTAGAGCCTCAGTTTGTTATTACATCTCATTACTAGCCTTTTTTATTTCAAATTGGTTAGATTTTAGTTCTTTCATTTCTTAGGAAAGGGATTCTCTAGTGTCTTCTGTTCTTTTCTTCAAGCCCAGCTGGTATCTTTATAATCATTATTCTGAAATCTAGTTTTGATATCTTACTTCTGTTGATACTGATTAGGTTACTGGCAGTCAGTTATGCCTCTTCTTCTCTTTTTTGAAGTGCGTTTTCCATCTTGTTTTTCTGTCCAAGAGAGAACAGGTGAATGAGAGAACAAAATACTAGAACAGCAACAATGAGCCCAGAGAAATATGCACTAAACAAATCAGAAGAGACCCAAAACCAGGAGAAAAAAAAAAAAGAAAAAGAGAATATAATTAGACAGGTGAACAGAATAGAACACTTGATTCTACACTTGATTCTGTGTGTACTTTGGTCTGTTTTTTAGAAAACTAGATCCCAAAGTTGTAAAGAAAGAAAAACTTATATATGTAGAAAAATAAAGTTAAAAAAAATGAAAGGATAGAATGTAACTATAAAAATCAAAATTAAAAGAGAAGAAAGAACAAAAAAGAAAAAACCAACAACAAAAAAAGAAAGATATATAAACAATGAGGTGAATAGAACAGAGGAATACACTATCTCTTAAGTGTATTTTGGTCAGTTTGATAGACAAAACTACATCTCTAAATTGTAAACAAAAAACATATACATAAAGATGAAATTAAATACATTGAAAGGATAGAATGTAACTGTAAAATGAATGTAACTGTAAAATGAAAATTAAAAAGACTTTAAAAAACAAAAAATGGAATAAGAAAAACAACAACGGCAATAAAGAGAATATGATCAGACAGGTGAATAGAACAGAGCCAAATATTAGATTTTGCGTATTTTTTTTTTTTAGTAACATATAATGTATTATTTGTTTCAGGGGTACAGGTCTGTGGATCATCAGTCTTACACAACTCACAGCACCCACCATAGCACATACCCTCCCCAATGTCCATAACCCAGTCACCCTATCCCTCCCACCTCTCTCCCCTCCAACAAACCTATTTTTCCTGAGATTGAGACTCTTAATGATTTGTCTCCCTCCCTGGTCCCATCATGTCTCATTTTTCCCTCCCTCCCCTCCATGACCCTCTGCCCTGTCTCTCAAATTCCTTATATCAGGGAGATCATATGATAATTGTCTTTCTCCAATGGACTTATTTTGATAAACATAATACCCTCTAGTTCCATCCACGTCGTCACAAATGGCAAGATTTCATTTCTTTTGATGGCTGCATAGTATTCCATTGGATATATATACCACCTCTTCTTTATCCATTCATCTGTTGATGGACATCTAGGTTCTTTCCATAGTTTGGCTATTGTGGACATTGCTGCTATAAACATTCGGGTGCACATGCCCCTTCGGATCACTACATTTGTATCTTTAGGGTAAATACCCAGTAGTGCAATTGCTGGGTCATAGGGTAGCTCTATTTTCAACTTTTTGAGGAACCTCCATGCTGTTTTCCAGAGTGGTTGCACCAGCTTACATTCCCACCAACAGTGTTGGAGGGTTCCCCTTTCTCCACATCCTAACCAGCATCAGTAATTTCCAGACTTGTTAATTTTAGCCATTCTGACTGGTGTGAGGTGGTATCTCATTGTGGTTTTGATTTGTATTTCCCTGATGCCGAGTGATGTGGAGCACTTTTTCATGTGTCTGTTGGCCATCTGGGTGTCTTCTTTGCAGAAATGCCCATATATGTCCTCTGCCCATTTCTTGATTGGATTATTGGTTCTTTGGGTGTTGAGTTTGATAAATTCTTTATAGATTTTGGATTCTGCTGGAAGAAATGGCATCCTAAAATTGTAAAGAAAGAAAAAACTTATTTATATAGGAAAACAAGATTAAATACAATGAAGGGATAGAATGTAACTGTAAAAATGAAACTTAAAAAAAGATCTTAAAAAGGAGTTGATAAGATAAGAAATTGGTTGAAAAAGGAAAGAAAAAAAATTAAAGTTGAAAGACTAAATAATCGTGGGAAAAAAGCCATGAGTTCTTTGTGCTCTATTCCCCTAGTGATGGAGTTTTGCAGTGCTCATTGACTGGTAAACTTGGACTTGACTGGATGTTCTTGCTGATATTCTGGAGGAGGGGCCTGTGTATTGATTGCCACGTGTATTTTCCCCAGGCAGAGTTGCACTGCCCTGGTCAGTGGCCCAGGCTAAGTGATCCCCTGTTTGTTCAATGTGGCTTTTGTTCTCTAAAGGCTTTCTGCACAACTTTAGAAGATAAGAATGAAAATGGCTGCCTCCCAATCTCTGGCCCTGGAGCTGAAAGCTTGGGACCCCACTCCTCAGTGAGCCTTCAGAGAAAAGGAGTCAATCATTCCTGTCTCCTTTGGCCTCTGACCATACTCCAAGCTCACCTGTTCTGTGACTGAACATTTCTATCCCAGGCACATGACTGTGTTTTGAGTCTCCAATCCCTGAAGACTCCTGTGGCATGCTTGTCACTCTCCCTGGGATAGGAAGGGTGGTCTCACCAGTTCTGCCACTTGTTGGGTCCCTGCTCAGAGAGCCATAGCTCAATTATGCTGAAGTTTGTGGTTTATTGAAACCCTGAGCTGAAAGCCCACTCCTGGGCTCACTGATTACAGCCAGTTTCCTGACTCCAATGCCTGGAAACTCTGCCACACTCAGGCATCCCTGGTCTTCCTGTGACCCTGAGGATCCTGAGATCACACTGTCCCAGTGATAAAGTTTTAGAATATAAGTGAGGTTTGGGGGAATATGATCCAGATCTAACAACCAAGAAAGAATTCTTAAGACATCTTTGATGCAAAAAGGTGATTTTATTAAAGCATGGGGACAGGACTGGTGGACAGAAAGAACTACTCTGGGTTTGTGAGGTGTGGTTGATTATATGTTTAGGAGCTGGGGAGGTGAGGACAAAGGGGGTGTTCAGAAGGTCTGTCATATAGTAAAGAAGAATCTCAGGATAATGGAGACCTAGTTATTACCAAGCCAAGCTGCTTTTCCCTCTAATGAGGTACTAACATGAAGACAGTTGGAAATTTCCTTGAGGAATGTTACATTCCTCCTATCACACATCCTTGTCAATGAGATTTAAGTTTAGAAGAAATTCAATTTTATTTACATTTCCTTCCTCAATTTTATGGAGGGGAGGGTGATTTGAGGGCTTTAGGAACTGAGTTATGGGTCCCTGGAAGTTAGGGTATTGATAAGAAAACTTCTTCCTTGTAAACCACAAGGACATTTGTAAACTGAAGGAGACTCCTTCTTGCAGAACTGTGATGTCTATCAGTTAACCATTTGTTTTTCCTTTTGGGCAGCCAGGAATGCCTAAGGAATGTTACATATATCACATGGGGTGGGGGGAGGGTGCCAGCTTCTGCTTTGTCCTCAGTTAACCTTTTGCTCCATCATCACCAGGTTGGAGTCCTCCTCCATTTAGCGACCTGAGCAATGTGCCTCACTTGAGCAGACTTCTAAAAGTTATGATTTTTTGCTCCACTTCTAGATCGCTTTCTGGTAGCCAACCTACAGAGGCTCTCCCCCACCATGGTCTAACTTCCCATGTATCACCTCAGATTCATTTCTCTGCACCTCCTATCTTGCAGAGTGGTCACTCATCTAAGATCTCCAAGTGAGTTGGCAGGTGTTAAGAATGATTTGATAGCTATCTAGCTGAATTCCTGGGACCAAAAGAAGCTGATATCTGCTATTCCTCTGCCATCTTGAACTCCTCTCTCTGCTCTTGTGTTTTGGCAATAAAGCTATTTTCTGTGTTGTCTTATCTCCCTACTTGTTAGATCATAATTGTGAAACCAGAACTGAGACCTATGGTACTGGGTTGGTCCCCACATCACTCATTCTATATAGAGAGACTCTAGAGCCAACCTCAGGGTTTCTGTGATATCCTGTCCCCCTTCTCCACATTTTCCTTTGTCTCTGTCTCCCTTTTCCTCAAAAATATTCTTTTTTTCACCTCTACAATTCTTGACATGATGTGTCATTTTTTGTGGTTTCAAACCATCTTCACTGGTTTCAAACATAAATCCATGAATATCTACATTAGTTTTACTGAATATTTGGGAGAATGTGTCCTCTCTCTTCCCTCCTTTCTTTTTTTCTTCCTTTCACAGTGGAAGGACTTTCACAGCTTTCTTATCCCATGTATGGTTGTTCCCACCTAAACTGCCATCCTAAATTCCTAACTTCTATCCCAAACTGAGTACCATGGAATTTGTTCTGAACAAATGCCAATTCCCCTAAAATGGCCCTGGTGAATACAATTTCTTCTTTTCTCTACATGAGAAAAGCAAAAGAGCTCAAGGTAAAAGAAAGAGGAAAAACGTAAAAACTGATTTCAGTAAGTAAACTGAAGACTGAGTCTGCACTGAAGGGATCAGGCTCAAGTAGATAAGGTAAGTAACATTCAAGAGAAGGAGACTTGTGATAACTCAGCCAAGACAAGGGGTGTTAGACTTCTGGTTGGCTGGGACTTTTGGTGCTGAGGGTTTTTTTTTTTTTTTTTTAGGAGAGCTCAGATATCAGATGGCATTATGGGTAAGAGGAGTGGAAAAGTAGAAGTCTCTTTGGATCTTTATTTTACATTTCCTTCTTGGTTTTTAGCTTTTAGTTTCATGTGAGAATTTAGTGTTATCTGTCAGTAGACTAGTTAAGATTAATTAGTTTAATAGAATCTAACAGCGCCAGAAGAAGTAGTGTCTGTATTATGTGGAAATCATTATTGGTCATCAAACAAAACTATTGCCACTTTTTTTTGCAAAGAAATTATAATTGTACTTAATTTTCCGTAAAAGTGTCTCAAGCCCCTCTACTATGTTTCTCCTTAATTATGTTGCCCAGGTGGCTCTAAGAGTTATCACATTAGGATCACTTCTTTTGTCTTGCTTCCAGATATAACTCAATAACCCCTTTTTAGCTATAGAGAAGTATTACTGTTTCTTTACTTTCTTAGGAATGATGTTCTCCAAATTCATGAATTCTTTCCTTCATATTTAATTCTAAGATAAAAATAAGAAAAAGAAATATAAATAGAGATACCATGTGTCTCTCAAAGGCAAACTGATTTGGTAAATAACTTGAAGGATGGCTTCTGGCCCCGCCCCACCCGATTCTCATCTGGAAGGTAATGAGAAGAAATGAGCCCATGGGATGAGGCCATCAGTGTCAATGGGATAAGAACTGGAATATATTTAGAATCTTCATTTAGAGTGGTGAAGAAATTATTTCCACAGATAGATGTAAGAAGTGTCAAAATTGACTCTCTGCTTTGGAAGGAAATAAAGTGAGAGTCCTAACAAATTTCATTATATAAGTAAACCCACATGAATCTTACAGCTTACTGTTAAAGTAAAAAGTTTTTGGAAATTGCCTTTTCGGAGATTTTACCATATTGTTGGCTTATAGCCCATTTTTTTTCATTTTATTTCTAAAAATCAATTGGTTTTGCTTAGCTGAATATCTAATTCTTCTGGTAGAAGTAATGGGACCTCTTTCTGAATTCCCAACAAAGCACTCTCTGCTCATACTCCATTAATGTACTGAAGGATATTCACATCCTTATGTTTCCCACCATGTCTCCTTTCATATTTGCCTCCATATTTGGCAAATTTGTCAAATTGTCCTTTCACATTTGGCTCCATACGCTCTTGGGTAAATGTACTTATGTCTGTTACGTTTCATCAAAGCTAACCATTAAGAACACTTAGATGGTTATGACTATGTAGGGCTGTTAAAGATATGGGAAAGGCACATGACTGGGTTCCATTTCTTTCCCTGTGGGCTAGTGGCTTGGCCTTTGTGATGTTAGGAGGCAACGGCTGCTATGCAACCAGGTAGCTTTTCTTTTCTTGTAGCTCAATGATATCTCAGTCTCAACACATCTATATACTTATTTGCCATTTGTGTTTTCTTTCAGGCAATCTGCCTATTGTTCTTCTTTTTTGGAGATTTTTGACTGGATTTAATTTTTTTTTTCTTATTTGTAGCTAGGTGTTTTTTATATAATCTGAATATGATGTATTTATGGTATCTGTGCTTGTACATAAGTTTTTAGTTTTGAAGGAGTAAGATATCTCAATCTCTTCCTCTAAGACTATCACTAATTGAACATGGGGGCCTTGTTCTCTCCAAAGTCATAAAGATGTTCTCCTATCTTTTCTAAGTTGCCTTTCTTTTCTTTTCCTTTCTTTTTTTTTTTTCCAGATTTTATTTATTTATTTGAGAGAGAGAGAGAAGGAAAAAGAGAGCATAAGCAGAAGAAAGGGGCAAAGGATGATAGAGACGTAGACTCCCTGCAGAGCCAGGAGCCAAACATGGGGCTTGATCCTGGGACCTGAAGATTATGAACTGAGCTGAAGACAGATGCTTACGCAACTGAGCCATCCAAGTGCCCCTCTAAATTGTCTTTATTTCTTTATTTCTTTATTTTATTTATTACTAACTCTAAAATTAATCTACGATTTACTCTTATAAATGATGTGAATTAGATATTTCACTTTATTTCCAAATTGGTAGTCAATTGTAGTGTTTTTATTTATTGAAAAATCTTTTTTCTTCATGGTTTTAAATGGTATCTTTATCATACATTGTATCAATTCCTGAATTAACCTTATTGCTGTTTTTGAGCTATCCTGTTCTACTAACCTGCAAATTTTGTGTCCATACTATATTGCTTAATCCCCATGGATTTCTAATAGGTTTAAGACTCAGACAGTTTCGTTCCCAGCTTTGTTTTAATTGTTTTAGCTCTGCTAACATTGTTTTAGCTCTGTTAACCCACATACATAGCAACGCATGCTTTAGGTTTAGTCTGTCAATTTTTGCTAAGGATCCTATATATTTTTATTTGGAATTGCATTGAGTCTGCAGATTCATGTGGGAAGAAATGATATTTCCACCCACACTGCCTCTTGAATGTCTCTTGACCCATTCACTTAGCTATTCACACAGGGCTTTTAGTAAGGTTTTATTTACTCTTCATAAAGTTGTTGGCATCAGTTTTTTTTTTGGGGGGGGTGCTCTTTGGAGGAAGGAAAGGCATATGCTTAAGAATTCACAAATAAAATACCTTTTCATATGCAAAGGACACAACTAAATACATTAAAATACTTGGCTTTGGTAATTTAAATAAGGGAAGAGTAAACACACTGGATAGTGGATATTTCTTGAAGGACAGTTTGTCTTCAACTTGAGAAGTGAAAATCCTTAGTCATTTATACTGTGTCACCTAATATCTTCTTATGAATAGATTCTATTAACCCACTTAAAAAAGAAAACTTTCCTAACCTGATGTTGTGGTTGTTTCCAAGTAGGCATATTGCACTTGCTAATTTCCATTCACACTGAATCTAATAATAACATGTTATTTGTATCTTTTTCACATTCCAGGTTACTTTTGGTAAACCTTTCCCAAAAAGGGTTCCTATGTTAATTTCTTTCCTTAATCCACGTGTGAGATCCTTCTGCTAAATTCGGTTCCATATGTGAGATTTTACTTAATAAACTTATAAGCACTAATTCTGTGCCAGACACTATTCCAAATGCTTCAAATGATCATGAACTAACTTAAATCTTAAAACAACTCTGGGAGGCAAGCACCTTTATAATATCCACTTTGCAAATGAGGTGCTTTAGAATCAAGGGAATTAGTGACTGGTTTCCTTGCTCAAGGTCTCAAAGACAGTAAGTGGTGAGGTCAGCCTTTGCATCCAGCAGACTGCCTCCTCCTCCGGACTCTTAGCAACTACACTTCCTCCCTTAATCCCTGAAATCATTGCATAGGCAAGGACACAGAAAATGCTCAAGAATTTCCTTTTAATTTATACAAAAGAAAACTATGTTCAGGATTTTAGAATATGAAAACTGGAAGGGATTAAAGCACTGATCCAATCCACCCTCTGCACTTTACCACTAAGGCTGTGGACTCTAAGAGATCAAATTTAAATGGTCACCCAAGTCAAAGGAATATAATCTGCTTCCATTTCATGTAGATAAGTGAAGTTTTAAAAAGGAATGAGAGGGAATGACATCACCAAGATGATGACATGGGTTTTTCCTGATTTTGCTCCTCCTTACAAGAAGAACTACTAACACCTATTTATGAATAAGACACTGTTGAGAGAATCCTAGAACACAGGAGTGAGGCTGGAGAGCCTTTCTGTACCACAGAGACCAAGAGATATTGCATCAGAAGACTAAGAGACTGAATTGTCCTTCCTCCAGGTCAGCAACAGAGCAGCATGCTAAGAGGTCTCCCCTAAGCCTGTGGTTACTAGAGTAGAAAAAGAGAGCCCAGGAGTGATATCCAGCCCTATCTCCAGTTTTGTGGGTGACTTCGTGGGAGCTCCTACTGTGGTTTTGCTGCATTGGGATTGCATGGAAATCTGTGGAGCTCAACAACAGGTAATTTGGGAGGGGCTTCCAACAACCAGAACTCAAATTTTGGTGGACTGAGTTCCTACCTATAGGGTCCAAGTAGTAATCCCAACCAGCAGTTTTCCTTATCTGCAGAACTAAGCCAGGGATGCAGTCTGACCAGGGAACTTGGCAGGGTGCAGGTCTGCCTGATTTGGGTGCCCAGGTAAGAGGGTTTTTTTGGCCCTGGAACCTGGTCTGTCTATCCCCAGGCATAGAGCTCAGTCATAGCCCTACCCACATGGATCATGGTTCCCAGGTCCTCCCAGATAAAAAGCCTATTTGGGAAAATTTGGGACTAGCCTGAAGTGGACCCTCCCAGTTCCACAGAAGCAGAAACAAGGTCACAACCCTACCTACTGCAAAGCATGGCTCACAGACCCATTTAAAAGGGAGACCTGGTGAGAAGAATTGGAAACTGCATAGTCTGACAACTTGAGCCAAGAGGCAAGTTCGTAGAAATGATCACCTTTAGAGAAAATCCAGTGTCCTTGTTCAATAAAGGAACTTGAGACATGTCAAGATCACACACAAAGAACATTAATGGTCTTGGAGCTGCCTCTCCCACTGCACTCAAACAGGGAAACTAATTTGTAACCTCACTTATTGCTGAATACAGTCTTCAGACCACTTAATTGCCTACCAGAACACACAGATGTTGAGTAGTCCATCCAACAGTTTTATTTACAACAGCATTTTAACAGAGAGCACAACCCATGGATTTGTCTCCAGAGAAAAACTGGTGGCCTCACCTGACTAGGATATTCAATGCATACTTTTGCCTGATTTGGGTCCCCAGACAATGAGATATACAAGCCTTGGGTCTCATCCAGTTGCCTGGTCAGGGCAGGGAAGCTAAATTCATAGCCCCATCTGCTGCTAAATATAGTATTCAGTCTTGATCACCTAATACACCTGACCAGAGATTTTAGGTAATTGCAAAGCCCATCTTAGAGCTTCACTTGGGTAGGGAACCAAGCCAGCAGTTCTATCGAGCTATTCTCAGCCAGCAGCATACTCCCCTCTCCACCTCTAACCTCAGAGCTCAAACAGTTGCCTTGACTCCAAAATAGACCCTAACTGCAGGCCTTATCTGCCCAGAGATGTTACCAGAAAACCTCTAGAAAGCTAATCTGAGTTGAATGGTAAAGAAAGTTGTCTCTGTCAAAGCAAACATACAAACTCTGAAAAAGACCGCTTACTCAAATTTGCATTACCAATGCAAAGGATCAAAAATCATGAAAACTGGGTAAATATGACAGTGCCAAAGGAAACTCATAAAGGTTTATTAACTAAACCCAAAGACATGGAGATCTGTGAACTGTCAAAGAATTCAGAATAATCCTCTTAAAGAAGTTTAGTGAAGTATAAGAACACACACATAGACAACTAAATGAAATTGGGAAAACAATGTACAAACAAAACAAGTTCAACAAAGTAACAGAAACTATATATATATTATATATATATATATATATATAAAACAAATTCTAGGGTTGAAAAATATAATAACTGAACTGAAGAATTCAACAGAGCACTTCAAAAGCAGGCTTGGCTGTGCAAAAGAAAGAATCAGCAACCTAGAAGATAGGGCATTTGAAACTACTAGTCAGAGGAGCAGAAAGAAAAAAAAAGAAACAAAAAGTGAAGATAACCTACAGGAATTACTGCACACAATTTTAAAAAGAAATTTTATTTTGGGAATTCCAGGAGAAAAGAAAGATATAGTGACAGAAAATATGTTTAAAGCAATGACGGCTGAAAACTTTCCAAACCTGGGGAAAGAAATAATCATTCAGATTCAAGAGGCCCAGTGAATCCCAAATAAGTTGAATTTAAATAAAGATGCACTGAGACGCATTATAAATAAATTGTCAAAAGTCACTCAAAGACAAAAAAAATTTAAAAGCATCAAAATGAAACAGTGATATTACATGTGTGTGAGTCCCCATAAGGTTATTGGCAGATTTCTCAATGGAAACTTTCAGATCACAAGAGAATGAGGTGAAATATGAAAAATACTGAAAGAAAAGTTATTAATCAAGAATACAATTTCTGGCAAAGGCCTCCTTCAGAAATAAAGGAGGGATAAATGTTTTCTTGTAGAAATAAAAGCTGAGGGAATTCATCACCACTAAACCTGTCTGATAAGAAATGCTAAGAGGAGTTCTTTGAGTAGAATAAAAGGACACTAATTAATACCATAAAACATAAAAAGAGGGAAATGTAAAACTCAATAATAATGGTTAATATATTGTCAAAGTTGGATTTGGAATTATGATAAATGGTGTGTAATTCTAATTTCATAGTTAAAATGTAATAAAAATAACCATAACTACAATAATCTATAAGTTACATAATATAAAAAAATATGTAAATTATAACATCAATAACCTAACATGTGAGGGGAAGGAGAAGTAAAAGTCTAAAACTTAGGAGTGCTTTTGAAGTTAAATTATTATTAGTTTAAAGTAGGGTGTTATAATTTTAAGATGTTTTATGTAAGCCTCATCATAACCACAAAGGAAAATCTGTAGTAATTAAAAAAGAAAGTAATTAAAAAGAAAATGACAAAGTCCTAGCATGCTGATACCACAAGGCATTGAAACATACATAAAAAGACAGCAGAATAAGAAACAAGTAACAATGTCTCTACTAAACGTCAGAAAACAATTAACAACATGACAATAGTAAGTCCTTACTTATCAATAATTACTTTAAACATAAAGAATTAAGTCCTCCAATCAAGACATAGAATGGCTGAATGGATTAATAAAACCAAGATCCAATGATATGCTGCCCATAAGAGACTCACTTTATTCCTTAAAGACATACATGGCCTAAGAGTGAATGGGTGGGAAAAGATATTTCCAGCAAATGGCAACCAAAAATAAATAAATAAATAAATAAATAAATGCAGGCATACCTGGGTTTATGTCAGACAAAATAGACTTTAAACTAAAAATGATAAAAAGAGAAAAAGCCATGAGACACTCTTGACTTCGGGAAACAAACTAAAGGTTGCAGAAAGGGCAGTGGGTGTGCATGGGGTAATTGGGAGATGGACATTAAAGAGAACATGTGATGTGATGAACACTGGGTATTGTATGCAGCTGATGAATCATTGAACACTACATCAGAAAAAATGGAGATGTAGTATATGTTGGCTAACTGAATTTAAATTAAAAAGAAAAAAGAAAAGAGAGACAAAGGAAGTCATTATTTAATAATAAATACTCAACTAGATATAAAAATTGTAAATATTTTTGTGCCCAATATAGGAACACCTAAAAATGCGAAGCAAAACTAAAAGCTCTTAGAGGAGAAATAAGCAACGATACAATAATAGTTGGGAAATTTAATACTCCTCTCTCAACAGTGGGTTGATTGATCATTCAGGCATGTTTTTAAACAACACTATAGAGACATGTACAGAAAATTGTATCTGATAACAGAAGAATACACATTCTTTTCAAATACACATGGAACACTTTCTGGGATAGACCATATGTTAGGCCACAGAACAAGTCTTAGCAATTTCAAGAAGATTGAAATGACCACAATAGTATAAAACGAGAAATCAATAACAAAAGGAAAACTAGAAAATTCCCAAATATGTGGAAATTAAACAAAACTCTCCTAAACAACCAATGGATCAAAGAAAAATTAAAGGATAAATAAAAAAGTGCTTTGACACAAATGAAATAGGAAGTACAACATAATAAAACTTATGAGATGTAACAGAACAATTCTAACAGTGAAGTTCATAGCAATAAATACCCACATTAAGAAGCAAGGGAGAACTCAAATAAACAGCCTAACTATGCCCTCAGGAAATTTAAAAAAAAAAAAAGAAGAAACTGAACCCAAAGTTAGTAAAGGGAAGGAAATAATAAAGATGAAAACAGAAATAAATAAAATAGAGAACATAAAATTAGTACCAAAGATTAATCAAATGAAGAGTTGATTTTTTGGAAAGGTAAACAAAATTGACAAACTGTTACCTAGACTAAGCAAACAAAAAATAGAGAAAACTCAAATCAACAAAATTATAAACAAACAAACAAAAAAGAGATTACAATTGGTACCACAGAAATGCAAAGAATTGTAAGAAGCTATGAACAAAAATAAGTCAAACAAACAGGAGAATCTCTAAGAAATGGAAACATTCTTTGAAACATATGAACTACAAAGACTGAGTCAGTAAAAAATAGAAAGTCTGAATATACTAGTAAGGAATTTAAATTGGTAGTCAAAAATCTCCCAATGAATAAAAGCCCAGTAACAAACAGCTTTACTGGTGAATTTCACCAAGCATTTAAAGATGAATTAATTCTGGAAAGAGTTATGATAGCAGGAAGGAGTTGAGATGGAGTTAAGATAATAGGAGGACCCAATGCTTGCCTTGCCCCTTGAACACAGCTAGATAAATATTAGATCATTCTGAACACCCAAGAAATCGATTTGAGGACTGACAGAACAAACCACACAACTAGAGGAAGAGAAGAGGCCACATCATGGAACATAAGAGGTGCAGAGATGTGATTTGTGGGAGAAAAAGATCACAGGTGTTACAGAGAGGAGGGAGCTCTGATGGGGGGGGGGGGTAAAGAAGGGATTGCATAAGAGATAGCATGAGGAAAACTTTTCCTTAAAGCTATTAACTGGAAAATGAGAGGGACTGATTTTCTTGAGTTTTTATAACCAACAGAACTCATGGAGTTTTAGAAGTCCACTTCATGGCTGATGTTGAGCCCGGTGGGTACTGACATTCTCCCATGGCAAAAGAGGGCAGAAACTGATGAGTCATTGAACACTACATCAAAAACATGTAGTTTTTGTTACATGTTCTGAGGATCTCCTGGGATGTAATGGGAGAGATATTTCCACCTTCTTGGAGTGCATCTGGGAGAGGTGGCACTGCCTCTCAGGGACCAAAAGAGCCAGTGGGCACCATTGTACTCCCCTGACCCTTAAGCATAGGGGCAGAGACACCTCTTGAGGGCAGCTAACCTCAGGCTTTTTGCTGTGCTTTACTCTAACTTCCAAGCTCGGGGCGCCTGGGTGGCTCAGTGGGTTAAAGCCTCTGCCTTCGGCTCAGGTCATGATCCCAGGGTCCTGGGATCGAGCCCCACATTGGGTTCTCTGCTCAGCAGGGAGCCTGCTTTCTCCTCTCTCTGCCTGCCTCTCTGCCTACTTGTAATCTCTGTCTGTCAAATAAAATAAATAAAATCTTTAAAAAAAAAAAAACTCCAAGCTCCTGCATGTTGGTGTGACTGCCTTTCTGGGATAAACTGGCACTAGAATCAGTGTGGCAAGACACTCCCACAGAGGACCAGTGTGGGTCTGTGCATGCTGGGTCCCTAAAGTTTGGTTTTGAAACTCAGCTCGTGTGTCTGAGATAAAACACAGGCATATTGTGCTGTTAGGTGGGCAGATGACCCAGATGCAGACAAGGTGAAGGCAGGGATCTGAGGGATTCCTGGGATATATGAGGGGGAGATTGCTTTTCAGTGAGGGCTTCCTAGAGAGTGGTGGGTATGAACTCACCTCTCCAGAGATAAGGGAGAGAGCTGGTGCCATTTTTCTTCCTTGCTCGTCAACATGGACTGACTTCAGTGAGCAGTATGGTGCCAACAGTGGAGGCTGAGCCACTTATACCAAGCACTGACCCCTGTGCTCTGCAGGTGGTTCTTTACTAGGGCAAGTGTGCTTGAGAACCAGATCAATGGATCCCCTTCCCCCAAAGACTAGCACAACTTCTCCCTCCCTCACCCTCACCTCACCAAGAATGCTGCAAATCTTTATCTTTAAGTGAAAAAGAGATCAGGCCTCTTTAAAGAAGTAGGCCAGAACACACCTAGTTAAAACTTGCCACTCTGGACAAGCTCTAATCACTCCCCACTACAGCAAGGAGGAACTCTTTAGAGGACTGACCTGAGGGAAACAACAGTCAAAACAGCAGCAGAGTGCACGTGGCACACACTAGAGATACTTCCTGAAGTGCCAGGTCCTGGTGTCTGTATGACCTTTTCCTAATAAAACCATTACTCTCAGAAGCAGGAACCATAAACAGGCTTTCCTAACACACAGAAGAAGACAGAGACCTAGACAAATGATGAGATGGAGGAATTCATCACAAAAGAAAGAAAAAGTAGAGGTGACATCCAGGGATCTATTCAAAGTAGTAGAGTTTCATCTGGAAATAAGTTTGATCCAGAACTTAAAACAACAATCATAAGGATAATAGCTGGGCTTGGGAAAAGCATAGAAGACACCAAGGGAGTCCCTTACTGCAAAGATAAAAAACTTAAAAACTTGTCAGACTGAAATAAAAAACACCATAGCTAAGATGAAAAACTGACTGGATGTAATGACCACAAGGATGGAAGAAGTAGAGAAATGAATAAGTGATATTGAAGATAAAATTACGAAAGTAAGTGAAACTGAAATGAAGAGGGAACGAATATATTGGATTGTGAATGTAGAGTTAGGAAACTCACGAAGTCTGTAAGGGGTAATAATACGTTTTTTAAAAAAGATTTTATTTATTTATTTGACACAGAGATAGAGACAGACCACACATAGGCAGAGTGGCAGGCAGAGGGAGAAGCAGGCTCCCTGCTGAGCAGGGAGCCCAATTTGGGTCTCTGTCCCAGGACCCTGGGATCATGACCTGAGCCAAAGGCAGATGCTTAACTGACTGAGCCATCCTAGCACCCTAAGTGTAATAACATTTGTACCATAGGAGCCCTAGGAGAAAAAGGAGAGGAAGAAGGAGCAGAAAGTTTATTTGTGAAAATTATAGCTGAAAACTTCCCTAATCTGGAGAAGGAAACAGACATTCAAATATAGGAGGCACAGAGAATTCCCATCAAAATCAACAAAAGCAGGCCAACGCTAAGATATATCATAGTAAAATTTGCCAAATGCAGAGATAAGGGGTTCCTAAAATCAGCAAGAGAAAAGAAATCTCTAACTTACAGGAGAAGATTAATAAGATTAGCAGTAGACCTCTCCACAGAAAGTTAGCAGGCCAGAGAGACTGGCATGATATAGTCAACATCATGAATGGGAGAAATGTACAGCCAAGAACACTCTATCCAGCAGGGTTGTCATTCAGAATAGAAAGAGAGATAAAGAGTTTCCCAGACAATACAAAAAAATTAAGGAGACCTTGATCACTGAATTAGCCCTGCAGGAAATATTAAAGGGGACACTTTGAGTAGGAAAAAAAAAGGACCAAAAACGACAAAGACTAGGCAGGAGCAGAGAAAATCTCCAGAAAAATCTCCAAAAATGACTTAATAGGTGATACAATGGTTTCAATTCATGTCTCAATAATCCCTCTGCATGTAAGAGGACTAAATGCTCCAACCAAAATACATAGTATATCAGGATGGATAAAAATAAAACAAAACAAAAAAACCAGAAAAATAAGACCCTTCTATATGCTGTCTACAAGAGACTCATTTTAGACCTAAAGACACCTATAGATTGAAAGTGAGGAGATGGAGAACCATTTATCATGTTAGTGGGCATCAAAAGAAAGCCATACTTGTATGAGAAAAACTAGATTTTAAACCAGACACTGTGGGGCATCTGGGTGGCACAGTTGGTTAAGCCTCATAGTTGTGAGATCAAACTCCATGTTGGGGTCTGTGCTGGGCATGGATCATGCTGCTTAAGATTCTCTTTCTTCACCCTTTGCCCCTCCCCCTCAAGATAAATAAACCAAAGACCATAACAAGAGATGAAGAAGTGTACTATATCATAAAAAAGGGGTTCTTCCAACAAGAAGATCTGACAATTGTAAATACTTATGCCCCCAACTTGGGAGCATCCAAATACATAAAAAAATAATAAAAAGGGGTGCCTCGGTGGCTCAGGGGGTTAAAGCCTCTGCCTTCGGCTCAGGTCATGATCCCAGGGTCCTGGGATCGAGCCCTGCATCGGGCTCTCTGCTCGGTAGGGAGCCTGCTTCCCTTCCTCTCTCTCTCTGCCTGTGTCTCTGCCTAATTGTGATCTCTGTCTTTCAAATAAATAAAATCTTAAAAAAATAATAAAAGACATTAAGAAACTCATCAATAATAATACAATAATAGTAGAGGACTGTAACATCCCACTTATATCAACGGACAAATCATTTAAGCAGAAGATCAACAAAGAAATGGTTTTGAATGACACATTGAACCAGATGGACTTAACAGATATATTCGCAACATTTCATTCTAAAGCAGCAGAATGCACATTCTTCTCAAGTGCATATTGCACATTGTCCAGAAGAGATCACATACTGAGTCACAAATCAGGCCTCAACAAATATGAAAATATTGAAATCATACCATGCACATTTTCAGAACATTATGCTATGAAACTTGAAGTCAACTACAAGAAAAAATTTGGGAAGAACAAAATACATGCTGTTAAAGAACATCTTACTAAAGAATGATATTGTTAAACAAGGAAAGAAAGAAGAAATAAAAGAATACATGGAAACAAATGAAAATTTGACCATCCAAAACGTTTGGAATACAACAAAAGTGGTCATAAAAGGACACATAAAAGAAAGTATATAACAGTAAAGGCCTACTTCAAGAAACAAGAAAAATCTCAAATACACAACCTAAATTTACACCTAAAGAAGCTATAAAGAAGCTATAAAAAAGCAACTGAAGCCTGAAGCCAGTAGAAGAAGGAAAATAATAATGATTAGAGCAGAAATAAATGATATAGAAACAGCAACAACAAACAGTAAAAGAGATCAATGAAACTAGGAGCTGCTTCTTTGAAAGAATTAAAAAAAATTATCACCCCTAGTCAGAGTTGTCAAAAAGAAAACAGAAAGGACCCAAATAAATAAAATCATTAATGAAAGAGGAGAAATCACAACCAACACCACAGAGATACAAACAATTCTAAGAGAATATTATGAGCAATTATATGCCAAAAATTGGGCAATCTGGAAAAAAATGGTTATGTTCCTAGAAACATAGAAACTGTCAAAATTGAAACTGGAAGAAATAGAAAATTTGAACAGACTCATAATCAGCAAATAAGTTGAATCAGTAATCAAAAATCTCCCAAGAGTCCAGGCCTGATGGCTTCCTAGGGGAATTCTACCAAATTTTTAAAGAATGAATACCTTTTCTTCTGAAACTGTTCCATGAAGTAGAAGTAGAAGAAAACGTCCAAACTCATTTTATGAGGCCAGCATTACCTTGATTTCAAAGACACCACTAAGAAGGAGAATTATAGGTCAATATCCCTGATGAACATGGATGGAAAAATTCTCAATAGGATACTAGGAAATCAAATCCTACAGTACATTAAAAATAGGATTATTCACACTACAATCAAGTGGGATTTATTCTGGGGCAACAAGGTGTTCAATATTCACAAATCAATCAATGCAATATTGGAAGAATAAAAATTGTCTCTATTTGCAGATGACATGATGTTATGTATAAAAAGTCCTAAAGACTATTAAAGAATTGTTAAATTTAATCAACAAATTCAGTGAAGTTGCAGAAAACAAAATTAACATACCAAAATCAATAACGTTATTATACACTAATAATGCATTATCTGAAAAAGAAATAAAATAATCCCACTTACAATAACATCAAAAATAATAATTCCTCAGTTATACTTAGGAATAAATTATCAAGAAAGTGAAAGGTCTCTACACTGAGAACTATAAGACATTGATGAAAGAAATAGAAGACACATATAAATGGAAAACAATCCTGAATTCATGAGCCAGAAGAATTAATATTATTAAAATGTCTATACTTCCAAAGTCACTATCAAAATTCCAATGGCATTTTTATAGAAATATTTTTAAAACTTCTAAAATTTATGTATAACCATAAAAGATTCCAAATAGCCAAAATAATCTTAATAACAAAGCCAGAGGCATCATACTTCCTGATTTCAAGCTTAACTGTAGAGTTATAGTAACCCAAACAGTATGATAATGGAAAAAAACAAACAAAAAAACAGAAAAACAGATCAATAGAACAGAGTCAACAGTCCAGAGATAAACCTAAGCATATACAGTCAACTAATATTTGACAAGGGAACCAATAATACTCAAGGAGAAAAGACAGTCTCCTCAATAAATGGGGCTGGAACAACTGGATATTCACATGGAAAAAAGTGAAACTAGAACCTTATTTACACCATTCATAAACATCAAAGTGGATTAAAGATTTAAACGAAAGACCTGAAACCATGAAACTCCTAGAAGAAAACATAGGAAAATTGCTCCTTGATATGAGTTTTGGCAATGATTTTTGGTTAGGACACTGAAAGCCAAGCAACAAAATAAAAAATATACAGGTATTTTTTAACAGGTAATACATTAAACTAAAAAGCTTCTGCACAACACAATAAATCATCAACAAAGTGAAAAGACAGTGTATAAAGTTGGGAAAAAAATTGCAAACCATATATCTGTTAAGGGATTAATATCCAAAATACATAAAAACTTACACAACTCAATAGCAATAATAATAATAATAATAGTAATTCAATTAAAATAAGCAAAAAGCTTGAATAGACATTTCTCCCAAGAAGGTATACAGAAGGTCAATAAGTACATGAAAAGATGCTCAACATAAGAATATGTGTGTGTGTATATATATATATGGATATTTTATATCCATGTATATTTATGTAATATGTATATATACTATCCATATATATGTCATATCTATGGCTATTATTTACCTATATAATGTATTACTATATGGATATATATTATATAGATATGGACATTATACAGCATATATATTTATTATATTATGATATATATCATAGTAAATATATAAATACTACATAATATAAATATATATGCATATATATTTATGTGATATATCCATATATGATATATTTATTATTATATTATATATTATACATTATTATATCATATATGAGTATTATTCAAATATTATTTATATATTTCAATATGCATTATATATATGGATATATATAATGCATATTGCAATATATTCAATTATAAGAAACAAAATCTTGCTATTTTCAACAACATGGATGGAACTTGAGGGAATTGTGTTGAGTGAAATAAATCAAAGAAAGACAAATACGGTACAGTCTCATTTATATATAGAATCTTAAAAAATAAACAAACACCAAACTCATATAAAAAGGAATCAGATTTATGGTTACCAGAGGTGGGGGTTGGGGGAAGGTAGTCAGAGTTTTAGTGGCAGGATAAATAAATACTAGGATGCAATTTACAACATGGTGATTATAGTATGTCATAGATAACACTGTATGATATATAGGAAAGTTGTTAAGAGAGTAAAAACAAGGAAAAGTATTCTTTTTTCTCTTTTGATCGCATCTATATGGGATGACGGATACTCATTAAACATATAGCAGTAATCATTTCAAAATATATACATAAGTCAAACTATTAAGCTGTATAATTTAAACTTATACAACAATGTAATGCCAGTTATATCTCAATAAAACTGGGAAAAAAGAAGGAATGAGATAAATGCAAGTGTAAAAAAAAGTAGCCAAAACATATGATGATGAATCGTGGACTTTTTGAAAGCTCTCTTCCTCACATTAAAAAAGTTGAAATAAGGGACTAAGGTAAATGACCAAATTGTCATCATATAAAAACTAAGAAGTGCACACAATGAAAGGGATTTTCAGTGTACTAAAGGAAATTGAACACCTTTAGGAATTATAAAATAAATAAAAATTTCAAGAAGCCAGTTGAATATTTTTTGCAATTTTTTCTTCTATTAAACTTTTTTGCTATTTAGATTTTGAAAGAGTATTCTTTATGCATCAGTTTTATTGTCTGTTATGATGATGATGAATGACATAATTTGTACATTACATATCATTAAAGACCAATGGTTTAGGGTGCCTAAATAAATGTACGTAGTTCATCAAAAAATCTGGTATTTGTGAAAATATTACATAATTTCAGCTATTACTAATATATGCCATTTATCTATACTTAAAATGATTAATTGACTCTCTAAACTTATATTATGAAATATATAATTAATTCTCAATTGTGGTGAAATACACATAACATAAATTTACCATTTTAATGATTTCAAAGTGTAAAGTACTATGGCAGTAAGTACATTCATATTGTTGTGCAATCATCATCTGGAACTCTCTTCATCTTGCAGAACAGAAACTCCATACCCATTAAACAAACCTTCTCATTTTTCCTTCTCCTGAGCCCTTAGCAACCACCATGCTACATTCTGTCTCCATGAATATGACTCCTCCAGATATTGCAAAAAAGTAGAATCCTACAGTATTTCTCTTTTTCTGACTGGCTTATTCCACTTAGCAGAATGTCCTCAAGTTTAATCTATATTGCAACATGTCTCAGAATTTCCTTCCTTTTTAAGACTGAATACTATTTCATTGTCTGTATATGTCATATTTTAAAAATCTACTCATCCATTGATGGACACTTGGGTTGCTTCCACATTTTTGCTACTGTGAATAATGCTCCTGTGATCTTGGGTGTGCTATGAACTCTTCACACCCTGCTCTCTAGAAGTGGAATTGCTGGACCATAAGGTAACTCAATGTTTAATTTTGTGAGGAGCCCCTATACTGTTTTCCACAGTGGTTATACCATTTTACATTCCCAGCAGCAACATGCAAACACTCCATTTTCTCCACATCCCCATCAAAACTTGTTGTTTTCTATCCTTTTTTTTTTTTAAATAGAAGCCAACCTAATGAGTGTGAGGTGGTAGCTCATTGTAATTTTGTAAAATATATTATCTTACATCATTTATTATTTTTTAAGTACCAAATATTCTTAGAAATACTAAAGAAGACAATTTGATAAAGTCATTGCTTCACAAGCTAATTTCTCAATAATAGTCTGAAATTAATTTACTGAGTCAGGACTTGAATCCTACTGCTAAAGTATTTTAAAACTCCAGAGGTTATTCCCACTGTCCTTGGCCTAGGGAACTCAGACTACAGTCAGCACTTTGGTAAGCAGAGGGTTAATGAAGAGTCCACTTCACGAAGAGGTCTCACATAGGTGTGAGATCCACCTTGATTTTTTTTTTTTTTTTGTAAGAGTAAAAACTGATAACATACTGATCTTTCACTGTGATCTGGGAAAAGACTATAATATACTTAATTAAAAAATTCAACCTAACTGGGCTTGTAAATCCATACATTTTAAGTTGACTGGAATGTTGCAAATCAAGGGGCTTCTTAATCTTGAATTCAGGTTTCATGTTATTCTATTAGACTAGTAAAAAAGACATCTGCTTGAAATATGGCATATGTAATTCTGAAGATTCCCAAATTCATGATTTAGTAAAGTTGCTTTATTCTCTGTTTTTCAATCTCAGGTTTTTATAGAGACTACCTTGAATTACTGACTGGGTTTGCCAGTAATTACTCAAGTTATATAGATTATTATGTCCATATTCAGGACATTAACAAAAACAAAAGGCAGAATATTTTAAAAAGACAGAACCAACCAGGGGTATTTATCTCCTACTCTATGTGCCGATTCTGGTTCATGATTTCGAAAAATAAAAGCACCCAAAATAAACAGAGATGCTGTGGCTGACACACTGTGTTCTTGAAACAGCAATCAAAAATGTCATGTTGATTACTGGGTAGACAGCAGCTGTTCTGAGTCTGCAGGTTCGTATCAACTTCTCAACTGTCACTCTCCATTCAGGATGAGTCCTGAGTTATCCTGCCCTCTTAAAGAATAATGCCAGCTCCATAAGCAGGGTGGAGAGCTACAGATTTAGCCTCCTTAGTATTTATTATAGCTTCTAGCTTTCTATTAAAAAAAATCTATTTTCATAGTAGTGTGAATATTCAATATTGTAAAGCAATGGGTATCACTCTTTATTTTAGAAAGAGGGAGATATAATTAAACCAATAAATAGAACATTATTTTCTCCAGAAAAATGAAAATTGGGTGAACATCTCTGGCTTTCAGAGTTCCCACAATCTTTGCACATTCTGGTAAATGCCAAACCATATTGTAATAGATGTCTGAGACTAAGATTTGAGTTTCACTCTAGTTTGTCTTACTAACAATTTACATCTTCTTCACTGTCAGTAAACAGAAATATTAATAGCATTGAAAGGAAGATCAGTGAGGGTGCATTGAGTTGGTGGAGGTTTTCCCCCACTGCAGGCTCAGTAGTTTCCCCCCATATTCACTGAATCTAGACATCTTCAGGCAGGAGTCTTACCCAAGGACTTACCTTCCAAGTATCCTTCTTGCCAGCTCACCCTTCTCTCTCCCCAGCTCTCCTGGACACCTCTTTTCCTGAGACCTCCCTTTCTATGAACATATCTTTGACTGTCATTGCATGGTGGTCCCCCAAGAATAATATGCATGCCCTGATTCACATATGTGATGTTAAGTGCCAGCAGTGGCTTGGAACCCTCCTCACTGTGCACCCATGTCTCTTACTCAGTCACAATAATTGCAGAATCTTCCTGGGACATCATCTGCCCCTTCTTTCCCCAGCTGCTGCTTCAGGAAAAGTGGGAACCACGTTTGAAAGCACATTACACAGAGCTGTACACTGGGTGCATAATACATGATTTTTCATTCAATTAATATATGTGTCTAGTTTTGTAAGAGCTAGAGAAGAAGAGGAGGTCGATATGTTGAAATGCTCTTTTTTTTTTTTTTTTTTTTTTGGCTGAAATGCTCAGGAAATCCATCAAGTTGTGTTCTATTATTTCTGTTAGGGACAACTTTTTAAAGACAGCTAATCTGAATAGATACATAAATAAATTAGAATAAATAGATGCACTGTTTAGTGAATAAACATTAAGGGTAAGAAGTCCTGGGTTCTGGCTCCAGTGAGCTCCAGGTTTCCCACATACATCTCTGTGATTGTAAATAAGTCAAGAAGCCTTCCTGAGCTTGTGTCTGTAATTGAAGCAAGGAGATGTGGCCTTGGAGAGTGGTTTTGCAGCTTCAAAGAGATGAACAAGTGCAGCACTTTGGAGTATAAAGTGTTATAGATAAATGTAAGAGATTATTAAGGCCATAAGTCATCACCATGCCTCCTGCTGGGAAAATGTGCTATAAGGAGTAAAGTTTGCTGTGCTGTTGGTCCTCATACTGTGAGGGAAGACACATCTCAGCCAGGCAGGCAGGAAGCCAGAACTTTGCCCATGATGGAGGGGGGTGGTGCGGAAAGGGAAGGAAAAGCCACAAAGAAGGGGCATTTTGTTAAGATCTTCTGTTTCCAATGAATCATCAGGGGGAACTAGAACCATGTTGTTGAGTGAATGGTGATATTGTTTTACGAAAAGCATATCTACAACATCTGTGATTTGTCTCAGTGTAATCTGAAAATAAGTATTAGTGTTTTTTTTTTTTTCATTGTATTTGTTCGTAAAGTACTGGGTTCTAAATTAGAAAAAGTTAATATTCTCTTAATGGGATTGCTTGGGAGAACACACACCATGCAATGCAATGTTTCAAAGGAATCTTTAGGTGAATGGGCCACAAACTCTCACTTCAGTTTAATCAAGGAAATTTCAGGTGCAAACAAGCTAACAGAGACTGCAGAACACTAGGAAGAAAAGTACAATATAATGTGTTGTGAAAGCAGGATTATACACCAGGGTATTTCTTGGGGTGCCAAGAATATTTAGAAATGTTTGTTAGCAAATAATACATTATTGACACATTCCTATAAGCACATTTGATCAATTTGCGATTGAATTAGTTGTTGTTGTTCTCAATCTTTGTAATAATGTTTAAAAGAATTTGGGAGTATTAAGGTGATAACAAGACAGAAATGGTTGGAGCATAATTCTAGTCTTGTTTTTGCTAAGCATCCAAGTGTATCACGAGAACCTGATTCCTGCTTTTATCATTGCACAGTGCTCAGCATGGCCCAAAACACCCTGGAGTCAGATTATTGTCCCACTTTAATCCTTAGAGTTGGAAACCATTTCCTTCTTCTCACAGTTTCACCCCCAGTGGAATTACATTTTTGTGCAAGCAACTACGGATCTCAAGGTTAAAAGGAAAAGAAAGAAAAGCTTTTGAAATCAGTGAAGGTATAAAAATAGCTACTGCAGGGAGATACACACAGGCCATAACACATCTTGAACACAGAAAATTAATCCTGCGAACTCCAGCTGGGAGCTCAACCAGCCCCTGTGCACAGCTACCACCCATCTTCAGAGATCAAGTTCAGATTGCTTGCATTCATTATGCAAATCCATGTTGTGGCCTTGATTTATTTATTTTTTTTTAATTTTTTATTTATTTTCAGCGTAACAGTATTCATTGTTTTTTCACCACACCCAGTGCTCCATGCAATCTGTGCCCTCCCTAATACCCACCACCTGGTTCCCCCACCCTCCCACCCCGCCCCTTCAAAACCCTCAGGTTGTTTTTCAGAGTCCATAGTCTCTCATGGTTCACCTCCCCTTCCAATTTCCCTCAACTCCCTTCTCCTCTCCACCTACCCTTGTCCTCTATATTATTTGTTATGCTCCACCAATAAGTGAAACCATATGATACTTGACTTTCTCTGTTTGACTTATTTCACTCAGCATAATCTCTTCCAGTCCTGTCCATGTTGCTACAAAAGTTGGGTATTCGTCCTTTCTGATGGAGGCATAATACTCCATAGTGTATATGGACCACATCTTCCTTATCCATTCATCCGTTGAAGGGCATCTTGGTTCTTTCCACAGTTTGGCGACCGTGGCCATTGCTGCTATAAACATTGGGGTACAGATGGCCCTTCTTTTCACTACATCTGTATCTTTGGGGTAAATACCCAGCAGTGCAATTGCAGGGTCATAGGGAAGATCTATTTTTAATTTCCTGAGGAATCTCCACACTGTTCTCCAAAGTGGCTGCACCAGTTTGCATTCCCACCAACAGTGGAAGAGGGTTCCCCTTTCTCCACATCCTCTCTAACACACGTTGTTTCCTGTCTTGCTAATTTTGGCCATTCTAACTGGTGTAAGGTGGTATCTCAATGTGGTTTTGATTTGAATCTCCCTGATGGCTAGTGATGATGAACATTTTTTCATGTGTCTGGTAGCCATTTGTATGTCTTCCTTGGAGAAGTGTCTGTTCATATCTTCTGCCCATTTTTTAATATGATTATCTGTTTTGTGTGTGTTGAGTTTGAGGAGTTCTTTATAGATCCTGGATATCAACCTTTTATCTGTACTGTCATTTGCAAATATCTTCTCCCATTCCGTGGGTTGCCTCTTTGTTTTGATGACTGTTTCTTTTGCTGTGCAGAAGCTTTTTATCTTGATGAAGTCCCAGAAGTTCATCTTTGCCTTTGTTTCCTTCGCCTTTGGAGACATATCTTGAAAGAAGTTGCTGTGGCTGATATCAAAGAGGTTACTCCCTATGTTCTCCTCGAGGATTCTGATGGATTCCTGTCTCACGTTGAGGTCTTTTATCCATTTCGAGTTTATCTTTGTGTACGGTGTAAGAGAATGGTCAAGTTTCATTCTTCTACATATAGCTGTCCAGTTTTCCCAGCACCATTTATTGAAGAGACTGTCTTTTTTCCACTGGATATTTTTTCCTGTTTTGTCAAAGATTATTTGACCATAGAGTTGAGGGTCCATATCTGGGCTCTCTACTCTGTTCCACTGGTCCATGTGTCTGTTTTTATGCCAGTACCATGCTGTCTTGGTGATCACAGCTTTGTAGTAAAGCTTGAAATCAGGTAACGTGATGCCACCAGTTTTATTTTTGTTTTTCAACATTTCCTTAGCAATTCGGGGTCTCTTCTGATTCCATACAAATTTTAGTATTATTTGCTCCAGCTCTTTGAAAAATACTGGTGGAATTTTGATTGGAATGGCATTAAAAGTATTAAAAGTATAGATTGCTCTGGGCAGTATAGACATTTTAACGATGTTTATTCTTCCCATCCAAGAGCATGGAATGGTCTTCCATCTTTTTGTGTCTTCTTCAATTTCTTTTAGGAGTGTTCTGTAGTTCCTCGAGTACAGATCTTTAACCTCTTTGGTTAGGTTTATTCCGAGGTATCTTATGGTTTTTGGTGCTATAGTAAATGGAATCGATTCTCTAATTTGCCTTTCTGTATTTTCATTGTTAGTGTATAAGAAAGCCACTGATTTCTGGACATTGACTTTGTATCCTGCTACATTACTGAATTGCTGTATGAGTTCTAGTAGTTTGGAGGTGGAGTCTTTCGGGTTTTCCATATAAAGAATCATGTCATCTGCGAAGAGAGAGAGTTTGACTTCTTCCTTGCCAATCTGGATACCTTTTATTTCTCTTTGTTGTCTGATTGCTGTTGCTAGGACTTCTAATACTATGTTGAACAAGAGTGGTGAGAGTGGGCATCCTTGTCGTGTTCCTGATCTCAATGGGAAGGCTGCAAGCTTTTTCCCATTGAGGATGATATTTGCTGTGGGTTTTTCATAGATAGATTTGATGAAGTTCAGGAATGTTCCCTCTATCCCTATACTTTGAAGCGTTTTAATCAGGAACGGATGCTGGATTTTGTCAAAAGCTTTTTCTGCATCAATGGAGAGGATCATGTGGTTCTTCTCTCTTCTCTTATTGATTTGTTCTATCACATTGATTGATTTGCGAATGTTGAACCATCCTTGTAACCCAGGGATGAATCCTACCTGGTCATGGTGGATAATCTTTTTAATGTGCTGTTGGATCCTGTTTGCTAGGATCTTGTTGAGAATCTTAGCATCCATATTCATCAGTGATATCGGTCTGAAATTCTCCTTTTTGGTAGGGTCTTTGCCTGGTTTGGGGATCAGGGTAATGCTGGCTTCATAAAAAGAGTCTGGAAGTTTTCCTTCTGCTTCAATTTTTTGAAACAGCTTCAGGAGAATAGGTATTATTTCTTCTTTGAAAGTTTGATAGAATTCCCCAGGGAATCCGTCAGGTCCTGGGCTCTTGTTTTTTGGGAGGTTTTTGATCACTGCTTCAATCTCGTTACTAGATATCGGTCTATTCAGGTTGTCAATTTCTTCCTGGTTCAATTTTGGGAGTTTATAGTTTTCCAGGAATGCATCCATTTCATCTAGGTTGCTTAGCTTATTGGCATATAACTGTTGATAATAGCTTCTGATGATTGTTTCTACTTCCTTGGTGTTAGTTGTGATCTCTCCCTTTTCATTCTTAATTTTATTAATTTGGGCTTTCTCTCTTTTCTTTTGGATTAGTGTGGCCAATGGTTTATCGATCTTATTGATTCTTTCAAAAAACCAGCTTCTAGTTTCGTTGATACGTTCTACTGTATCTCTGGTTTCTACCTCGTTGATCTCTGCTCTAATCTTGATTATTTCCCTTCTTACGTGTGGAGTTGGTTTGATTTGTTGTTGATTCTCCAGTTCTTTAAGGTGTAGAGACAGCTGGTGTATTCTGGATTTTTCAATTTTTTTGAGGGAGGCTTGGATGGCTATGAATTTCCCCCTTAGGACCACCTTTGCTGTATCCCATAGGTTTTGGAGTGAAGTGTCTTCGTTCTCATTGGTTTCCATAAATTGTTTAAGTTCTTCTTTGATCTCCTGGTTGATCCAAGCATTCTTAAGCAAGGTGGTCTTTAGCTTCCAGGTATTTGAGTTCCTTCTGAACTTTTCCTTGTGATTGAGCTCCAGTTTCAAAGCATTGTGATCTGAGAATATGCAGGGAATAATCTCAGTCTTTTGGTATCGGTTGAGCCCTGATTTGTGACCCAGTATGTGGTCTATTCTGGAGAAGGTTCCATGTGCACTTGAGAAGAATGAGTATTCTGTTGTTTTAGGGTGGAATGTTCTGTATATATCTATGAGGTCCATCTGGTCCAATGTATCATTCAATGCTCTTATTTCTTTATTGATTTTCTGCTTCGATGATCTGTCTATTTCTGAGAGAGGCGTGTTAAGATCTCCTACTATTAATGTATTCATATCAATATGACTCTTTATCTTGATTAATAGTTTTCTTATGTAATTGGCTGCTCCCATATTGGGGGCATAGATATTTACAATTGTTAGATCGTCTTGGTGGATAGTCCCTTTAAGAATGATGTAGTGTCCTTCCGTATCCCTGACTACCAACTTTAGTTTAAAATCTAATTTATCTGATATGAGAATCGCTACCCCGGCCTTCTTTTGAGGCCCATTGGCGTGAAAGATGCTTCTCCATCCCTTCGCTTTCAGTCTGGGTGTATCTTTAGGTTCAAAATGGGTCTCTTGTAGACAACATATGGATGGGTCCTGTCGTTTTATCCAATCTGCAACCCTGTGTCGTGTTATGGGTGCATTTAGGCCATTCACATTGAGAGTGATTATTGAGAGATACGTTTTTATTGACATTGTGTTATCTTTGAAGTCTTTCTTTCTGTCGATTGTCTCTATATTTCTGTTCAATGCTATTCTTAGGATTTTTCCTCTTTTATAGAACCCCCCTTAATATTTCCTGCAGTGTCGGCTTGGTGGTTGCATAGTCTTTCAAGCCTTGCCGGTCTTGGAAACTCTTTATCTCTCCATCCATTTTGAATGTCAGTCTTGCTGGATAAAGTATTCTTGGCTGCATGTTCTTCTCATTTAGTGCCCTGAATATATCTTGCCAGCCCTTTCTGGCTTGCCAGGTCTCTGTGGACAGGTCTGACGTTATTCTGATGGGCTTTCCTCTGTATGTAAGGAGCTTCTTTGTCCTAGCGGCTTTCAAGAGATTGTATCTACAATTATGATTCCTCAATTTTACTATGAGGTGCCTGGATGTTTTTTTTGAATTTATAATCTTGGGGGGGGACCTTTCTACTTCTAGTACATGAACACTTGTTCCATTCGCAAGATTGGGAAAATTTTCATGAAAAACTTGTTCCACTATATCTTCTAGACTTCTTTCTTTCTCCTCCCCTTCAGGGATTCCAATAATTCTGACGTTGGAACGTTTCATGGCATCATTTATTTCCCTGATTCTGTTTTCGTGGCTTCTAAGCTGTTTGTTCCAGGCTTCCTCCTGATCCTTTCTCTCTATTTGTTTGTCCTCCAGATCACTAATTCTATCTTCTGTCTCAGTTACCCTAGCTTTTAGAGAATTTAGATTAGATTGGAACTCATTGAGAGCATTGTGAACCTCATCCCTGGTGGCCTTCAGCTCTGCCCTAACATTATGAACCTCCTCTCTGGTCGCTTTCAATTCTGCCCTAATCAATTCTGTTTGGTCATCCATGGTTTTCTCCAACCTAGCTATTGCCTGGATAATTGTTAGCCTGAATTCTCTTTCTGACATATTGTCTATGTTGATAGCCGTTAGCTCTGTTGCAGAAGGCCCATCCTCTGTATTTTTCTTCTGTTGGGGATTCCTCCTCCTAGTCATTTTGGTGAGAGATGACTGGACAGATGTAGCTGGATGTATTGACCGTGGTGCAGTCAAGGTGCACCCTGGAACGCTTCTGAGCACTCAGGATTCCCCACCCAAATGAGAGAAAAAAGAAAAGAAAAAGAAAAAAGAGGGAGAGAGAGAGACAGGAAAAAAAGGGAAGATAAAAGTGAAGGTTCAGCCCAAATGGGCCCCAGGGTAAGGTTTATGACGTATACAAACAAAAACAGACAAACAAAAAGACTGATAAAAGTATATGACGAGAGAATATATATATATATATATAAGCAAAAAAAAGGAGGAGCCTCGTCAAGAAGAACCCCAAGTATAAGATTTATATACTATCCGGACAAACATAAATACACAGAGACACTGGCAGAAGAAAAAGATGGGAGCATGGTTATAGATTCTCGGTGTGGGCGAGGAAGGTTATTTTGATTCTTCCTGGATGTATCTTGATATCTTTGTTAAAGGACTCAACTTTCCTAAGAAAAAGGGGGATTAAAAATTGGTTCACCTATAGGGGTAGCATTGCTTGGAGAAAGGAGGTTACCTTGAAGTTTAACTCTATATGAATATTAGAAAATAAAAATAAAAAAGGAATAAACTGGACTAAACTAAATTAAAAATTTTTTTAAAAATTAAGAAAATAGAAAAGCAAAAGAAAAACACATGTGTATGTATCAAAAAATTCTGGTTAGAAGTTTATCATGGAATTTGATGTACTGGACATCTCACTGTGATGGTAAATAGGTTAAAAAATTATCTATATAAAAAAAGAAAAAAAATGAACCAGAGTAGTGGGAAAGAATTAAAAATAAAAGTTGTATCTATGAAGTAGTGGTGGTTGTTCTCTTGTAGTCTTTTTTTTTTTTTTTTCCTGATTTGTTTTCTGGGGGAGGGGGCTGCCACGTGGGTTTTCAGTCAATGATGTTCCCTGAGTTAAGTCCTCCCGACCCCCTCAAGGGGGTGGGCTCTGAGAAAAACGTTTTTTTTCAGGTTTTTGTTCTCTGGAGGTTTTTATGTTTGTTCACTTCTTTTCTCTCGCCTTGACAGCTTTTGATGGTTTTTGGAGGTTTAGAGGAAAGAAAACTGCACCCCAACCTCCCTCTCAGAGAGAAGCCTCAGTCTGCTCCCCTGCAGGTGCTGCAGCCGCTGGGCCGCTGGCAGAGCAGGTTCTGAGTCACGGTCCCTGGGGACGCAGGATCTCCTGCTTGTACGCAAAACCAAGGCAGCTGTGGCTGTCTGGGCAGCTCCAGACCGCCAGAGAGGTTCCAAGCAGCAATCGCACACTGAGATTTTCCCGCTGGCTGGGGCTAAGAGCGCAGGGCTTGCGCGCACCTCTCCCAGGGGATGGTTTGGGGCGCGGCGCCTCCAGCTCTATCGGCTCTATCGCCACTTGGGTCTATCGCCGCGTGGGTCCCAGAACACCAGGCTGGGCATTCGTGCACCTCTCTCAGGGGAGGTTGAGGCACGCGCGCATCTCCAGTAAGGTGCGCGTTCTGCCGTCTGGTGTGGCTCCCAGCCCCTCACGGGAGCCGGACTCCACCCGTTCTCGGGCGCACTGGCAGCTCCGGGACAAAGACCAGGTTTCTCCGCCGCACTCTCTGGCTCAGCGCCAGGGGAGGCTGCCCTGGGTCTGGGGACTTAAGCCCCTATCCCTATCCGCCCCGATTCCCACAATTTCCCCGCTCGAGTCTTTGCTCTTTTGAGTGCTTTCAACAAGACTCCAAGTTAATGCTGGTCCCCAGATGCCGGGCACTCTCGTATTGGGGTATTATTTTCCAGTCGGTCGCCTCTGGTGGCTCCCTCCCCCTTTTGTTTATCTTCCGATATCAGTCCGACGTTCCCACTCCACTTTACCTGCCCACTGGCGTCTTCTGGCCCCCGTAGAGATCCAGACGTGTATAATTCTGATCTCAGGCTGATTTCATGGGTGATCGGAGTTCTTTGGTAGGTAATCAGCTCACTTTAGGGTGCAGGTTGAAAAGGCGCCTCCTCCTACTTCCCGGCCATCTTGTCTCCCCCCTGTGGCCTTGATTTAAAAAGAAGGGGAGGACCCTAACTAAAGCAAAAGTGTTAGTGAGAAAGTAAAACCAATTGAATTTTCATATATATGTGCAAAGGGCAAATGAAATCTTTAATTCTGGGTCTGTCTTTAGGAACAAAACTATTCAGGATTCAAGAAAAATTAAAAACAACACTAAAATTCTCATTCATATTTGGGACAGATTGCATAATAATGAGACTAAACTGAATGTATCTATAATGGTCCCAGCACAGAGCTGCCTTTCCTCTTGACACTATTTTCTACATTAGTGGCACACCATCACTGTCCTCTCAGCACCTGAACCTCAACACTCAGACACCTTTGATTCCACATTTTCCTATAAGCAGTTGCCTGAAGTCTGTGCTCCTTTCAAGGTGTGAGGAAAATGCTGAAAAGTTCTGCAAATACTGTTTAGCTTCTTCAAGGTGCAGAGTGAACTTGAAAAGCTTATAGTCAAGGTTATTAAGAGCTTGAGTGAGTCACTGAAATGGATTTGATGTTGAAAACACAAGTTGGACCAAAATGAAGATTAAACATCTATTTTATTCAGGTTCTGCTTTACAGGAAGTGACAAAAAAAAGAGAGAGAGAGAGAGAAATATTTTTTTAAAGGCCAAAATGCCAGTTGGAGAGAGATGGGTGTTAAAAGGCTGAATATAACACTGGGATTATTCCAAATTAAAAGGGGTTATTCCAAGTTAAAAATTCCAAGTAAAAAAATCTGGAGAATGGAGGGAAGATGGTGGAAGAGTAGGGGACTATAAATTCATCTGATCCCTTAAATTCAGCTGGATATCTATCAAATTATTCTGAATACCTGTGAATTCAACCTGGCATCTAAGAGAAGAATTACTTCAAGTCTACAAATAGAAAAGTGATCACTTTTCACAAGATAGGAGGTGCAGAGAAGTGAATCTGAGGATATATATTGGAGGATAAATGACAGGGGGAGGGAGTCTTCAGAGGCTGGCTACCAGAAAGTGATAGAGCAATGGAATGCCAAATTGGAAGTTTTAGAAATCTTCTCCTGCAGGGGACATCCCATCCCGGAAGGTGCTCAGGTGGTGAAGCAGGGCAGAATCCTAGTTGGGACAGTATGGTCTCAGGATCCCCCAGGGTCACAGAAAGAATGGGAGTGCTAGAGTGTGACTGTGTTGCCAGATATTGGAACAGGAAAGCAGGCTACAGTTAGTGAGTCCTGGAGTGGGCTCCTAGCTAGGTGTCACCATAAACAACAAACCACGGAAGACTGCTCTTCAAGCAGGGGCCCAGCAAGCAACAAGAAATGCTCTTGCTGGGGGGGGGACTGCTCTCCAAGCAGGGTCCCAGCTAGCAACATGACCCTCCTCCTTTCCCAGGGAGGAACAAGAAAGGTGCTTTGAGGATCCAGCAACCCAGTGAACAGTGGAGCCCCAGTAACACCCCCACTCCCATGATTGGTGCAGGTGTGCACCCCAGGAGTCTGCAGAGTTTGATACAAACAAAAGTGATTGATTGCTTTTCCCCCAAGGGTACACTGGAGTGTGGACACTTCAGCACTGGGGCTGGCAATCAGGGAGCCCCCATTCTTATTTTTTTCATCCTCTAAAGCTGCAGAGGAAGCATTTAGGGAAAAAAGACACACAGACGAAATGGAAGCAGCTTACACTGAGTCCGGCCTCTTGGTAAGGGGTCGTGTAACTCCACTCAGACAAAGACACCTGAGAATCAGTGCAATAGTACCCTCCCTCAGAAGACCAGCAGGGACATCAGAAGAATACTAAGTTTTTTTTTTTTTTAAGATTTTATTTATTTATTTGAGAGAGAATGAGTGAGAGAGAGCATGAGAGAGGAGAAGGTCAGAGAGAGAAGCAGACTCCCCAAGGAGCTGGGAGCCCAATGTGGGACTCGATCCTGGAAGTCCGGGATCATGACCTGAGCCGAAGGCAGTCGTTCAACCAACTGAGCCACCCAGGCGTCCTTTATTTATTTATTTATTTTTAGAAGAATACTAAGTTTATGAATCACACAAAAATGCAAAACTCCTGTGTTGAAGATAGTATATAGAATTCAAGGTTTTTTCCCCCTGATTTTTTAGTCTTTCAGCTTGAAATTTTTTTTCCCTTTTTTTCCTTTTGAGCTAGTTTATTTTATCAACTCTTTTTTAAAATCTTTTTTAAATTTTCCTTTTTTCATTTTCATTTTATGGATATATTCTTCATTTTTGGCTTCCTTTCACTGTAATCAATTTTATTTTTGTATATATATATATATGCTTTTGTTTCTTTACAATTTTGGGATCCAGAGTTTGTTAAATTATACCCCCCCACCTCCTCCCCCCACTTTTTTGGTTTCTGATCTTTTTGGATTTGTCTAGTGTATACTTTGCTGGATCGTGGTTGGTATGTTTCTTATTTTGTTATCTCATTCATCTAATTCTTCTCTGGGCAAAAATGACTAGAAGGAGAAACTCACAACAAAAGAAAGAACCAGAGGTAAGTCTGTGCGATAGATTTAATCGATATGCATATAAGTACAATGTCAGACCTAGAATTCAGAATAACAATTATAAAGTTAGTAACTGGGCTTGAAAAAAATCATAAAAGATGCTAGAGAACCCCTTAATGAAGAAGTAAAATCTAATTGGGCCAACATTAAAAATGTTTTCACTAAGATTTAGTCTAAACTAAAATGATTTCACTAAGATTTAGTCTAAAAATGTTTTCACTAAGATTTAGTTGCTCTAAGAGCTAGGGTGAATGAGGTGGAAGACAGGGTCAGGGACATAGAAGACAAAATGATGGAAAGGAAGAAAGTTGGGGAAAAGAAAAAAAAATAGACCATGAAGGGATAATTATAGATATCAGCAATACCATAAAGCAAAACAAAAGTAGAATTATCGGGACCCCCAGAGGAAGAAAAAAGAGAAGGAGGGGGGAGAAGGTATATTTAAGCAAATCATAATAGAATTTCCCTAAACTGGGGAAGGAAAATATATTCAAGTCCAGAAGGCACAGAAAATCCTCCTCAAAAATCAATGAAAATAGAATGATACCCAAACATACAATAGTGAAGATTAAAAATTTCAGAGAAAAGCAGAAAATCCTGAAAGCAGCTCAAGACAAGAACTCCTTAACCTGGGGTGCCTGGGTGACTCAGTGGGTTACCAAATGAAAAAAACATACAGCCAAGAATACTTATCCCACAAAGCTATCATTCAAAAGTGGAAGAAGAGATAAAAAGCTTCCAGGACAAACAGAAACTAAAAAAATTTATGATCACTAAACAAGACCTGCAAGAAATATTAAAGGGATTCTGTAAGTGAAAAGAGAGTCCAAAAGTAACATAGACCATAAAGGAACAGAGATAATTTACAGAAAAGGACACTTTATGGATAATACAATGGTACAAAATTCATATCTTTCAGCAGTTACTCTGAATGTAAGTGGGCTAAATGCTCCAATCAAAAGACATAGGGTATCAGATTGGATAAAAAATCAAGACCCATTGATATACTCTCTGCAAGAGACTCATTTTAGACCCAAAGACACCTCCATATTTAAAGTGAGGTGGTGGAGAACAATTTGTCATGCTAATGGACATCAAAAACAAGCTGGGGTGGCAATCCTTATATCAGACAAATTCCATTTTAAACCAAAGACATAGTAAGATTAAGAGGAACACTATATCATAATTAAAGGGTGTATCAAACAAGATCTAACAATTATAAATATTTATGCTACTAAGTTGGAAGAAGTCAATTATATAAACCAGTTAATAACAAAATTAAACAAACACATTGATAATAATACAACAGTAGTAAGGGACTTTAACACCCCACTCACAGCAATGGACAAATCATCTAAGCAGAAGATCAACAGGGAAGAAAGAGCTTTGAATGACACATTGGACCAATTAGACTTCACAGATATATCCAGAACATTCCATCCTAAAGCAACAGAATGCACATTCTTCTTGAGTGCACATGGAATAGTCTCCAGAATAGATCACATTCTGGGTCACAAATCAGGTCTCAACTGTTACCAAAAGATTGGCATTATTCCCTGCATACTTTCAGACCACAATGCTTTGAAACTTGAATTTAATCATAAGAGGGAATTTGGAAGGAACTCAAATACTTGGATGTTAAAGAGCATCCTACTAAAGAATGAATGGGTCAACCAGGAAATTAAAGAAGAATTTTAAAAAATTCATGGAAACAAATGAAAATGAAAGCACAACTGCTTGAAACCTTTGGGATTGCAGCAAAGGCAGTCCTAAGAGGGACCTACATAGTAACACAAACCTTTCTCAAGAAACAAGATAAGTCTCAAACACACAACCTAACCTTACACCTAAAGGACCTGGAGAAAGAACCTGGAGAAATAAAGCCTAAACCAAGCAGATGATGAGAAATAAAGATTAGTGTAGAAATCAATGAAATAAAAACCAAAAGAACAGAACAGATCAATGAAACAAGAAGCTGATTCTTTGAAAGAATTAATAAGATCAATAAACCCCAAGCCAGATTTATCAAAAAGAATAAAGAACTCAAATTAATAAAATCATGAATGAAAGAGGAGAGATCATGACCAACATGAAGTAAATACAATTATAAGAACATACTATGAGAAGGAAAGGAGAAATACTCATTTTTTTCTATAAATAAACTTTATTAATTTAATATATATAAAAATAAAAGTTCGTTATGCTTTCTTAAAAAAAAAAAGAACATGAGCAACTACATGCCAACTAACTAGACAATCTGGAAGAAATGGATGTATTCCTAGAAATTTATAAACTGACAAAACTGAAACAGGAAGAAATAGAAAACCTGAACAGACCCATAACCAGCAAGGAAACTGAAGCAGTAATCAAAAAGTTTCCCGACAAACAAGGGTCTAGGGCTGGATGGTTTCTCAGAGGACTTCTACCAAAAATTTAAAGAAGAACTAATACCTATTCTTCTGATGCTGTTTCAAAAAAAAAAAAAAAAAAAAAAAAAAAAAAAAAAAAGAAATGGAAGGAAAACTTCCAAACTCTTTCTATGAAGCCAGCATTACCTTGGTCCTAAAACCAGATGAAATCCCCACCAAAAAGAGAATTACAGACGAATATCCCTTATGAACATGGATACCAAAACTCTCACCAAGATACTAGCCAATAGGATCCAACAGTAGATTAAAAGGATTATTCACCATGACCAAGTGGGATTTATTCCTGGGTTGCAACATCTATAAATTAACATCTATAAATTAACCAACATCTATAAATGCAACATCTATAAATTAACCAACATGATACATCACATTAATAAAAGACAACATACATATGGCCCTCTCAATTGATTCAAAAAAAGCATTTTGCAAAATGCAGCATCCTTTATTGATTAAAACTCTCCATAGAAACAGAATAGAGAACCCAGAAATGGACCCTCAACTCTATGGTCAACTAATGTACAACAAAGCAGGAAAGAATATCCAAGGGAAAATGGAGAGCCTATTCAAAAATGGTGTTGGAAAAATTGGACAGCCACATACAGAAAAAATGAAACTGGCCCATTTTCTTACACCATATGCAAAGATAAACTCAAAATGGTTGAAAGATCTAAATGTGAGACAGGAATCCATCAAAATCCTAGAGAAAAGCACAGGCAGCAACCTCTTTGACCTTGGCCACAGCAAGTTCTTGCTAGACACATCTCCAAAGGCAAGGCAAACAAAAGCAAAAATAAACTATTGGGTCTTGGCCAAGATAAAAACTTCTGCACAGCAAAGAAAATAGTCAACAAAACAAAAAGGCAACCTATGTAATGGGACAAGGTATTTGCAAATGACATAATCGGATAACAGGCTAGTATCCAAGATCTATAAAGAATTATTTTACTCAACACTCCAAAATCAAATAATCCAGTGAGGAAATGGGCATAAGCTATGAACAGATATTTCACTAAAGAAAACATCCAAATGGCCAACAGCCACATGAAGAAATGCTCAATATCACTTGGCATCAGGGACTTATGAATCAAAACCACAATGAGATACCACCTCACACCACTCAGAATGGCTAAAACTAACAGGTCAGGAAACAGCAAATGTTGGTGAGAATGCAGAAAAATGGGGACCCTGTTACACTGTTGGTGGGAATGCAAGCTGGTGCAGCCACTCTGGAAAACAGTATGGAGGTTTCTCAAGAGGTTAACAATAGAGCTACCCAGAATCACACTAGTAGGTATTTACCCCAATGACACAAATGTGGTGATGCAAAGGGGCACCTGATCCCCAATATTCATAACAACAATGTCCACAATAGCCAAACTGTCCATCTACAGATAAATGGATATAGATGTGGTGTGTATATATATACAATGGAATATTATTCAGCCATCAGAAAGGATGAATACTTACCATTTACATAAACATAGATGGAACTGGAGGGTATTATGCTCAGTGAAATAAATCAGTCAGAGAGAGACAATTGTCATATGGTTTCACTCATAAATGGAATATAAGATACAACACAGAAGATAATAAGGGAAGGGAGGGAAAACTGAATGAAAAGTCATCAGAGAGGGAGACAAACCACGAGAGACTCTTAACTATAGGAAACACACCAAAGTTTGCTGTAGGAGAGGTGGGGTGGTTAATTGATTGAAGGGCATTATAGAAGGCACGTGATGTGATAATTACTGGATGTTATATGCAACTGATGAATTATTGTATTCTGCATCTGAAATTAAGAATGTACTATATGTTAGCTAATCAAATTTAAATTTTAAAAAAATCAACAAAAGCAGTGATAGAGGAGCAGCACAAATTAACCTCCGGCTAACAGAGTTTGGGATTCCATGGAGGAGAGTCAAAGCTGTTGGTCGCCCATGCCAGGCCTCATGCCTCTGAAGAAGAGTGGATCGAGGGATGGCCACACACCATAGAATGGGGCTCCCACTGACAGACAATGCCTGTTGAAGTGTTGAGAGATAGATTCACTTATAAGCCAATATGAAAATTTAAAATAAGACAAAGAATGTAGGAAGCATCACCTCAAAGTTGGAAAGTTGTACCTCTGCAAGATGAACTGTGCTCTAGGCTTCTGTGCCCGGAACATCCTGTCCTTCAGTTAGTCACAGCCTGCGCTGCAGCCTAGTGATCATTTCACTGCAGGCCTACTAATGTGCCACCCTACTTACAGAAGGCAGTCTCCTTGGGTCTAGACCACTGTGCACTTGCCCTTTAGCCTGGGATGCCTGCAACATGACATTTTTCCATGGCCCTCCTCATGACTCTGTTTAGCTCTTAATTTTAGTCACTCTTATTCACTTTTAGAATTTACATTTCATTCTTTTTATAGCTTGAAGTTCCACACTCAAATCTGAATATTTTAAAGTTCTTTCAATACTGTAATTATGGTAATTTTAAAGCCCATGTCTGGGAACTCCATTGCCTGAATTCCTGAGCTATTTTTCTGATTTCTGTTGAGTTTTAGAATTGTTGACATATATTTTCTTTTTTTATATGCCTAGTTATATTTCTTTTTTGTTTCTTTACTTGTAAATTCTCATCTGTTATAATTTTAGACTTACAAAAACATTGTCATTAGAGTAGAAAAACTTCTATATATCTACCACACTGACTTGCCATTTTTCCCCATTTTTTCATTATTCTCCCATTCACTTGTGTATATGTGTGTGTGTGTGTGTGTGTGTGTGTATGAATATGTGTGAAGTAATTTTATCTTATGTACATCATAATACTCTTGCCTAAACTTTAGAACCCTCATTTTCTCTTTCTCAACTTATCTAATTAGCAGAGTTAGTGCTCATTGACAACCTGATCACTTTTACAGACACTTTATTTCAGAGCATTAAATAAATGCATTAATATGTGTCTACACAACTATAACAAAAATGACCAATAAATGAATGATGGAAAGCATCTTTCAGGATAAATAACAGTGTGTATCTTCACCAAGGTCTACATTCAGCTGTAGGATTGAGTAGAAGATCAGAAAATCTCGTTCATTATTTAAAAAAAAAAATTAGTTGTGCCTGAATTAAAGTTGTGTCTATGTTGATTAATTGAAGAGCCAATAGCTAGGTAATTCTGTTGACTTATCTTCACTGTAGTGTGTTTATTGTGGTCAATTAATTTTTGAGATTAATTTAGATGGAGTGGCTGATGTTGGTACTGCAGAGTTCTGTGATTGTTAACAAAGAGGAATGTAGCCTAACCAGTGGGGTAATAATGACAGAGGAGGGGCATCATTCAAGTATTTACTGACACATTTTGTAAGGGAGAACAAATAAATTTTCGATGTGCATTCATCCTTGTTTCTCTTCTAATGAAGAAAATATTGAAATTTGGAAATGTGATTTTTTTCCTGACATGGTATCCTTCCTTATAGCTTGGCACCTGGGCCTCACAGTGGTTGGCTTCATGTTTCTTTTTACTTTTCTCCACATATAGCTCCAAGGGAAATATCCAAGATGAATTGTTAGCATTTAAGAACAATGTAGTACTGTCCATGTCAAAGTCAAAAAGAAAAGGTTTAGACTATAGAGATGAAATATCTTCATTCCACAGGTATACAATAAATTACTATATAACAACAAAATGTATCACTTATTTTTTAATTTAAATAAGTTTGATTATACAATGAATTTTTGTTTAATACAGCCTTTGCCAAAAATGTACAGGTAATTACTGAAGAAATAAAAATTAACTTCGAAGAATTAGATTTTTAAAGTTAAGTTTAATCAAAGAAAGCAATTAAGTTAAAAAATGATTAAATGATTCATTTAACCACATTGTTTTGAATTATATTGCTATCTAAATAATCTATGCACTCTCTGTAGACATCTTTGCTATCTTTCCTCTGCCCATCTTCTGTCTGTCCTTTCTCAACCACTATGACTTCCCTCCCTCAGAGTTTCCTTTCCTTCTTCTCTTCCTCATTCTGTAATTAGTCACTTAAAATAGCCCATGCCCCACAGCAGCAAGTGTGTGAGTGTGTGTGTGTTTGTGTGTGTGTAGGTGGTAGGAGTGGAAGAAGGGAAAGACTAAACAAACGTAAGAAAGAGAATTAAAAAAAAATAAGTGCAGTCATTTGAGACTGAACCAAGAATGAACCAGTACTGAACTTAAACATTTTCTGGAGCTGAAGTTTAAGTTTAGGATTAAAATTTTAATGGCTAAAGAAATCAATGTACCATTTTGGAGAAAATTCTTAACTATCTATATTACAGAAAAGACAGAAATAATATTATGCAATATTTCAGTGGCATTCAGTCTTCATCTTGTATCATTTATGTAATGCTTAATGTTAATGCTTGTTCTACTTTCTTGATAAGATATAAAATTATTTGCTAGTTTCTAGTCTCATTATATCATACTTTTTCTTTTATTTAATGCATGGGGAATTCTGATCATGTTATTTACTTTAATTGATATGATTTCAGATTCATACATTTGATTCTTTTTATCAAAAACTAGGCAGCAGATTTATGCATGTGCAGAGGTCTACCAAATAAATATTATGCCTTTTGTAACATTATTCACTTCTTGAATAATTTTTGATTTGTGCTACATGTTCATTGCATTATTAGAAGTAACAAGTATTGAGAAATATTTATAAACTACTCTCTATTCTGATTTCCTTACTTCAGATTACCATTTGTTTTCTATTATAATCCCCACTCCCCCATTTGGAGTTCTGACCCCTTTTCTCATTTTTTCATTCATTAACCGGATATTTATAAGGCTGAGGTACTGTTAAAAAGTATGGAGGATTCAGTAATGAAGACAAATGATCTACTTACCTTTAGGGAATGAATAAATATAAGATACTAGTACAGACTATAAGAAACCAAATAAGTAAGCAAGTGATAGAGTTTAATGAGAGGTTATTGGAGGCTGTTTTAGATCAGTGGTCAAAGAAGACCTCTTTAGAGCAGTGATGTTTAAACAGGGAACTGAAAGAAATACTAGCAAGTCATAACAAGGTTTGGGAAGAAAACACTCCAGACAAAGAGAATAGCAAGTGCCAAAAAGCTGAGAAAGGAGGTTGGTGTTTCCCAGGTATAGCAAGTCAGCCAGTATAGATGGAAGGGTGTTAAACTCTCCTAGAGTTGAGGTTTCTACAACATAATAAGGAATTACATGATCTGACTAACATAACTAAAACATTATTGTGGGGGTACCTGGGTTATTCAGTGGATTAAGCATCTGTCTTCAGCTCAGGTCATGATACTAGAGTCCTGAGATTGAGCTCGCATTAGGCTCCCTGCTAAGTGGGGAGTCTGCTTCTCCCTCTATCCCTCAACCAGCTTGTGCATGCACTCTCTCTCTCAAATAAATAAATAAATAAATAAATAAATAAATAAATAAATAAAATCTTTAATGTTCTATGGAGAATTAAGTGTAATGAGCTAGAGGTGAGAAAGGAAGACCAGTTAGAAGATCATTACAGTTATATACGTAACACCTAGTGGGGGGATTACACTGACTGAGAGGTATAGTTGACTCTTAAACAATGCATAGTAAGGAGTTGGCCCCTTTGCAGTCAAAAATCCACATATAACTTTTGACTCCCAAAACTTAACTACTAATAGCCTACTGTTGACTAGAAGCTTTATGGATAATATAAACAGTTGATTAATACTTGTTTTGTGTATTATATGTATTATATACCATATTATTTTAAAAAGTAAGCTAGAAAAAATAAAATGTTATTAAAAATCATAAGGAAGAGAAAATACATTATAGGACTCTATTTATTAAAAAACAAACAAAACCACAACCCTGCTTGTAAGTGGACCTGCACAGTTCAAACCCATGTTACTCAAGGGTCAGCTGGTATTTTGGATACAGGACTAGCAAGCCGTTGACTTCCCAGTAGATTGCATGTGGGATACAGGAGAATGAGAAGAATTCAGAATAACCCCAATGCCTAAGAAATCAGAGGAAAAAATTGGTATTAATTGAAATGTGAACTAAAAGTGTAGCACTCTTTTGGAAATTAAATATCTTATTTTAGACATGTTCTGCATGAATGTGTTTATTAGTCTTGCTTAAGTTCTTCAATTAGTTTTTTTTTTTTTTCCAGAGAGCTCTGGTTTTCTTTTTTCTATTAAATATCACTTTCCTTTTTTATTCACTTTGTGTTTTATTATCTCATTCTTTATACTTATTTGAGATTTAAGTTTTAAGTTTAAGTATACCTATTTGAGATTTGAATTTCTCAAAGTTTAATCTGAGATCATTGATTTTAAAAATGTATATTCCATAAAATGCAGGTACACATTACAATATATGCTTTTCAAGAATGGAGGCAAAATTATAATTATTAAATACATTAAAATAACTATAACATGTGAGAGTGAGATTTGAACATTAATGGGAATAAGTGAATAAATAACTCAATTTTTAAAAAGAGGGACAAAGGCAAACAAGACCAAGTTTTTGTGTTTAAGAAATAAACTCTGTTCAGTGAAACTGTCAAACAAAGATACTTAAAACAAAGATACTTTGTTATGATTAAAACAAAGATTAAAACAAAGATACTTAAAAGTTAAAACAAAGATACTTAAAAGTTAAAAGGGGAACCTGGGTGGCTCAGTTGGTTAAGCATCTACTTTCTCCTCAGGTCATGATCCCATGGTTCTGGGATACAGCCCACATCAGACTCCTTGCAGGGAGCCTGCTTCTCCCTCTCCCTCTGCCTGCTGCTCCCCCTGTTTGTACTTTCTCTCTGTCAAATAAATAAAATCTTTAAAAAAAGTTATTATGGGAACAAAGAGAAGAGTAGTCAAACTGTCTTTAGAAAAGAAAGTTCTTCCATATCATCTTTAAAATTCATTTGTTAAATTTTCATCATCAAATGTTTATGAAGAACTTACCATGAATTAGAAACTGCTATTAACTAAATGGAGGTAATGATATTACTCTTTTCAGTATTTACTCTCTCGTCCTTAAAGATCATTCTACATCTCTGCTCAGTTCACTTGTTCTTTCTGTCAAGAGAGTGATATATCCCAAGTAGGCTTTTTCTTCAAGTCTGAGTCCAAGGATGAGCAGACATATGCATTGGAAAAACAGCTTCCAACAGACCATAGGCAGCATGTAGTGTGACTAAAAAATAAACTTTGCTAGTGTAAGCCAAAATCCACTGTCACTACCAATGACAACAACAACCTCACCTTATTTTCTAACATAGATGTTAAACTGAAAATTTCCGTTTAATAACCCTTTGGTTATGTGCTAATCAGGAGTCAGTCAGAGAAGCAGAGACACTAAAAAATACATGCAAAAACACGTGTGTATGTGTGTGCATGTGTGTGTGTGTGCGTGTGTGTGTGTGTGTGTGTGTTTAAGTTTCTAAGTATTAGGGGCTATTTTTAGCTACCTAATTAATCTTTTCTGATTTAAACTCCCTCTCTTTTATCCTTCCTTCCTTCCTTTCCTCTTTCTTCTATTTTTTTATTTTTTTAAAAATTTTATTTTCTTTTTTTCACTGTTCCAAGATTCATTGTTTATTCGCCACACCCAGTGCTCCATGCAGTATGTGCCCTCCTTAATACCCACCACCAGGATCACCCACTCCCTCACCCCCTCCCTTCCCAAACCCTCAGTTTCTTTTTCAGAGTCCACAGTCTCTTTGCTTCATCATCCCCTCCAATTCCCCCCAGTTCACTTTTCCTTTCCTTTTCCTAATGTCCTCTGTGTTATTCCTTATGCTCCACAAGTAAGTGAAACCATATGATAATTGACTCTCTCTGCTTGACTTATTTCACTCAGCATAATTTCCTCCAGGCCCGTCCATGTTCATACAAAAGTTGGGTATTCATCCTTTCTGATGGAGGCATAGTATTCCATTTTATATATGGACCATATCTTCTTTATCCATTTGTCTGTTGAAGAGCATCTCGGCTTCTTCCATAGTTGGGCAATTGTGGCCATTATTACTATGAACATGGGGTACAGATGGCCCTTCTTTTCACTACATCTGTATCTTTTGGGTAAATACCCAGTAGTGCAATTGCAGGGTCATAGGGCAACTCTAATTTTTTTTTTTTTTGCAACTCTAATTTCTTAAGGAATCTCCACACTGTTTTCCAAAGTGGCTGCACCCACTTGTATTCCCAACAACAGTGTAAGAGGTTCCCCTTTCTCCACATCCTCTCTAACACTTGTTGTTTCTTGTCTTGTTAATTTTGGCATCTCAATGTCTCTGTGTGTGTGTGTGTGTGTGTGTGTTTTAAGATTTTATTTATTTATTTGACAGAGAGTGAGGGGGAGAGAGAGAGACCACATGTAGGCTGAGAGGCAGGCAGAGAGAGAGAGGGTGAAGCAGGCTCCCCACTGAGCAGATAGCCCAATGTGGGGCTCGATCCCAGGACCCTGAGATCATGAACTGAGCTGAAGGTAGAGGCTTAACCCACTGAGCCACCCAGGCACTGTCAATGTGATTTTGATTTGAATTTCCCTGATGGCTAATGATGATGAACATTTTTTCATGTGTCTGTTAGCCATTTGTATGTCTTCTTTGGAGAAGTATCTGTTTATGTCTTCTGCCCATTTTTTGATGTGATTATCTGTTTTGGGGGTGTTGAATTTGAGTTCTTTATAGATCTTTGATGTAGTGTCATTTTGCAAATATCTTCTCTCATTCCGTGGGTTGCCTCTTTGTTTTGTTGACTGTTTCCTTTGCTGTGCAGAAGGTTTTGATCTTAATGAAGTCCCAAAAATTCATTTTCACTTGTTTGCTTTGACTTTGGAGACATGTCTTGAAAGAAGTTGCTGTGGTCCATGTCAAAGAAGTTACTGCTTAAGTTCTCCTCTAGGATTTTGATAGATTCCTGCCTTATGTTGAGGTCTTTTATCCATTTTGAGTGTATCTTTGTGTATGGTGTAAGAGAATGGTTGAGTTGCATTCTTGTACACATAGCTGTCCAATTTTCCCAGCACCATTGATTGAAGAGACTGTCTTTTTTCCACTGTGGATTTTTTCCCTGCTTTGTCGAAGATTATTTGACCATAGAAATGAAGGTCCATATCTGGGCTCTCTACTCTGTTCCATGGTCTATGTGTCTGTTTTTGTACCAGTACCATGCTATCTTGGTCATCACAGCTTTGTAGTAAAGCTTGCAATCAGGCAATCTGATGCCCCCAGCTCTATTTTTCTATTTCAACATTTCCTTATTATTATTCCTGTATTTCTATTTCAACACTTCCTTAGCAATTCAGAGTCTTTTCTGGTTTCATACCAGAAGATTTTAGGATTGTTTGTTCCAGCACTTTGAAAAATGCTGGTGGAATTTTGATTGGGATGGCACTGAAAGTACAGATTGCTCTGGGCAGTAAAGACATTTTAACAATGTTTATTTTTCTGATCCATGAGTATGCAATGCTCTTCCAACTTTCTGTGTCTTCTTCAATTTCTTTCATGAGTGTTCTGTAGTTCCTCAAGTACAGACACTTTATCCCTTTGGTTAGATTTAATCCCAGGTATCTTATTGTTCTTGGTGCTATAGTAAATGGAATTGATTCTCTAATTTCCCTTTCTATATTTTCATTGTTAGTGTAAAAGAAAGCAAGAGATTTCTGTACATTGATTTTGTATCCTGCCACATTACTGAATTGCTGTATGAGTTCTAGTAGTTTGGGGGTGGAGTCTTTTGGGTTTTCCATATACAGTATCATGTCATCGGCAAAGAGAGAGAGTTTGACTTTTTCACTCCCAATTTGAATAACTTTTATTTCTCTTTGTTGTCTGATTGCTGTTGCTAGGACTTCTAGTACTGTGTTGAACAACAGTGGCAAGAGTGGGCATCCTTGTCATATTCCTGATCTCAGTGGGAAGGCTGTCAGCTTTTCCCCATTGAGAATGATATTCCCTGTGGGTTTTTCATAGATAGATTTGATGAAGTTGAGGAATGTTCCCTCTATCCCTAAACCTTGAAGAATTTTAATCAGGAACGGATACTGTATTTTGTCAAATGCTTTTTCTGTGTCAATTGAGAGCACCATGTATTTCTTCTCTCTTCTCTTATTGATTTCTTCTATTACATTGATTTGTGAATGTTGAACCATCCTTGCATCCAGGGATAAATCCCACCTGGTCATGGTGGGATTTAATGTACTGTTGGATCCTATTAGGTAGGATCCTGCTAAGAATCTTGGGATCCATATTCATCAGGGATATAGGTCTGAAATTCTCCTTTTTGATGGGGTCTTTGCCTGGTTTGGGGATCAGGGTAATGCTGGCTTCATAGAAAGAGTCTGAAGTTTTCCTTCTGTTTCTATTTTTTGAAACAGTTTCAGGAGAATAGGTATTATTTCTTCTTTGTAGGTTTTGTAGAATTCCCCAGGGAATCCATCAGGTCCTGGGCTCTTATTTTTTGGGAGGTTTTTGATCACTGCTTCAATCTCATTAGTAGATATTGGTCTATTCAGGTTGTCAGTTTCTTCCTGTTTCAGTCTTTGTAGTTTATAGGTTTCCAGGAATGCATCCGTTTCCTCTAGATTGCTTAACTTATTGGCGTATAACTGTTGATAATAATTTCTGATGATTGTTTCTATTTCCTTGGTGTTAGTGGTGATCTCTCCTCTTTCATTCATAATTTTATTAATTTGGGTCCTCTCTCTTTTGTTTTGGATTAGTTTGGCCAGTGGTTTATTGATCTTATTGATTCTTTCAAAGAACCATCTTCTAGTTTCATTGATGTGTTCACTCTATCTCTAGTTTATAACTCATTGATCTCTGCTCTAATCTTGATTATTTCCCTTCTTGTGTATGGGGTTGGCTTAATTTGTTGTTGATTTTCCAGTTCTTTAAGTTGTAAAGACAGTTGTTGTATTGGGGATTTTTTAATTTTTTTGAGGGAGGCTTGGGTGGCTATGTATTTCCCCCTTAGGACCTCCTGTATCCCAAAGATTTTGGACCGATGTGTCTTCATTCTCGTTTGTTTCCACAATTTGTGGAAGTTCTACTTTGATTTCCTGGTTGATCCAAACATTCTTGAGCAGGATGGTCTTTAGCTTCCAAGTGTTTCAATTCCTTCCAAACTTTTTCTTGTGGTTGAGTTCCAGTTTCAAAGGATTGTGGTCTGAGAATATGCAGGGAATAATCCCAATCTTTTGGTATTGGTTGAGCCTTGATTTGTGATCCCGTATATGGTCTATTCTGGAGAACATTCCATGTGCACTCTAGAAGAATGAGTATTCTGTTGTTTTAGGGTGGAATATTCTGTATATATCTATGAGCTCCATCTGGTCCAATGTGTCATTCAATGCTCTTGTTTCTTTACGATTTTCTGCTTGAATGATCTGTCTGTTACTGAGAGTGGCATGTTAAGATCACCTACATTAATGTATTCATATCAATATGACTCTTTATTTTGATTAACAGTTGTCTTATGTAGTTGGCTGCTCCCATACTGAGGGCATAAATATTTACAATTGTTAGATATTCTTGGTGGATAGACTCTTTAAGAATGAGGTAGTGTCCCTCTGTATCTCTGACTACAGTCTTTAGCTTAAAATCTAATTTATCTGATATGAGAATCACTACCTCAGATTTCTTTTGAGGCCCATTGGCATGAAAGATGTTTCTCCATCCCTTCACTTTCAGTCTGGAGGTATTTTTAGTTTCCAGGTGTGTCTTTTGTAGACAACATATGGATGGGTCTGTCATTTTATCCAGTCTGCAACCCTGTGCTCTTTTATGGAAAGGTTTAGTCCATTCATGTTGAGAGTGATTATTGAAAGATAAGTTTTTATTGACATTATGTTGCTCGGGAAGTCCTTGTTTCTACAGATTATCTCTGTGAATTTCTGTTCTGTGTCACTCTTGGGTTCTTTCTTCTTTTATAGAACTCCCCCCTTAATTTTTCTTGTAGTGTCAGCTTGGTGGTCACATACCCTTTTAAACATAGCCAGTCTTGGATGCTCTTTGTCTCTCCATCCATTCTGAATGTCAGCCTTGCTGGATAAATATTCTTGGCTGAATGGTCTCCTCATTTAGTGACCTGGATATGTCTTGCCAGGCCTTTCTGTCTCGCCAGGTTTCTGTGGACAGGTCTGATGTTATTCTGATGGTCCTTCCTCTGTATGTAAGTGATGTCTTCCTCCTAGCTGCCCTTAAGAACATTTGTCTGAAAATATAATTCATGAATTTCACAATTAAGTGTTTGCATGTCTTTATAGACTTGTTGATCTTGGGGGGTATCCTTTCTGCATCTAGGACATGAATACTTGCTCCATTCCCCAGACTAGGGAAATTTTCATCCCGAATTTGTTCAACTATATCTTCTAGTCTTCTCTCTTTCTCCACCTCCTCTGGGATCCCAATAACTGATGTTGGAATGTTTCATGGTGTGATTTATTTCCCTAATTCTGTTTTCATGGCTTTTAAGCTGTTTGTTCCAGGCCTCCTCCTGATCCTTTCTTTCTATCAGTTTGTCCTCTAGATCACTAATTCTATCTTCTGTGTTGGTTACCCTAGCTGTTAGAGTATTTAGATTAGATTGGATCTCATTGATAGCAGTTTTAACTTCTGCCAGATGGACTCTCATTTCTGCCCTTAGAGATTCCTTGTTGTCACTAATGGTCTTCTCCAACCTGACCATTGCATGGATAATTGTTATCCTGAATTCCCTTTTTGACATTCTGTTTATGTCCATATCTAATAGTTCTGATGGAGAGGGCACAGTCTCTGAATTTTTCCTCTGTTGGGTGCTCTCCTCCTAGTCATTTTGGTGAGAGGTGGTTGAGGGGATGTATAGCTGAATATATCATCCCTTATCCAGGCGAGTTTCACCCTGATTTGTCATGGGGTAAAAGTTTTTTCTACCAAATTGCAGAGTAGAGCAGGAACTGGCTCTTACGTTATAGTTGCTATAGTTCACCTCTCTTTCTTCTGCTCAAAAGACATTTTAGTGTGGGATATGATGCCAATTACAACCACATTAGAAGCAGGTATATCCAGGCCACGATGCCAGCACACTGCATTTGAGCCCTGCTGGCAGCCCGACCTCCTCTCTCTTTCTTTCTCCTTCCTTCCTTCCTTCCTTCCTTCCTTCCTTCCTTCCTTCCTCTTTCTTTCTTTCTCTCTCTCTGGCTTTCTTTCTTTTCTTTCTTCTTCTCTCTCTTCCTTTTCTGTCTTTCCTTTAAATTTGACTCTGATGTATTTAAGTGTGATTTCCTATGTTTATATCCTGCTAGAGAACCACTAATCTTCTTGGATGTGCAGGTCGATTTTTAAAATCAAATTTGGAAAAATGTCAGCCATCATTTTGCCAAATACTATTTTCAAATCCATTTGCAGTCTATTTTCATTTTAGGGTTCCATTTACATATGTATTTAACTATTTTTGTTGCCCTAAATGTTCCTAGGAGATGCTCATTTTTGCAATCTCTTTTTCCTCAGAATGTGAAGTTTCTATTTATCTTTCAAATTTACTGACTCTTTCCTTTGATATCCCCAATCTATGTTTAAGCCCATCTAGTGGATTTTTTTTTAAATTTCAAATTTTTTTTTTTAGTTTTATAAGTTTCATGTGATTCTGTTCTATAATATCTGTGTATTTCCAAGAGTCTCTATTTGCTCATTCAATACTTTCCCTATTTTTTTAAATTTTAAAGATTTTATTTATTCATTTGAGAGAGAGAGCACATGAGTTGGGGGAAGGGGCAGAGGGAGAAGGACAATAAGACTCCTTGCTGAGTGGGGAACCCCACATGGGGCTTGATCCCAGGACACTGAGGTCATGACCTGAGCTAAAGTCAGATGCTTAACCAACTGAGTCACAAAGGCATCCCTCTAATTTTTTAAAATAGTATTCATATAACTGCTCTAAAGTCTTTGCTAAATCTAACAGCTGGGCCATCTTCCCAATAATTTCTACTAACTGATTTTTTTTTTTGGGGGGGGGGCGTGGGGACTATGGACCACATTTTTCCATTTGTTACATTTCTAGTAATTTTGGAATTTTGAAAGATATATGTAGAGACTCTATTTTTTTTTTTTTAAATATCCTCTCAAGAACCTAATTGTTAACCTGTAAGGCAGTTAATGATTGGCTGGTTCCTCCGAACTCTCCTTGGCTTTGTTTTGTGTCATGTTAGGGAAAACCTACGTAAAGACCAATGTATTTTTAGGGGCTCCTGGGTGGCTCAGTGGGTTAAGCCAATGCCTTCGGCTCAGGTCATGATCTCAGGGTCCTGGGATCAAGTCCCGCATCGGGCTCTCTGCTCAGTGGGGAGCCTGCTTCCCTCTCTCTTTGCCTGCCTCTCTGCCTACTTGTGATCTCTCTCTGTCAAATAAATAAATAAAATCTTAAAAAAAAAAAAGACCAATGTATTTTTCAAATCCTCCTTTCTTAGTGGGACTCATACTCCAAATTGTTTCCTTTGCAGTTTTGTTAGTACTTGGTTTTACATTTGATTGACTGGTTCCAATATCTTCTTGCACTACTAAATCTCTGGTATTACTCCTTCTCTCTCAATATCAGAGTAACTGCTCTCTGGAAATTTTAAAGTATTTTGTGTGGTCCAGTTCTCAGTCAAAGACTCACGGTAGATCCCCAAACCAATTCCCCCTTCCACACACATAGCATACCCTCTCATTTCTGTGCCTGGCATTTGCCCTGGATTCTAAACATCCTTCACCCAACACTACAATCATGCTATGACCAGATTTCAGTTTTTGAACCAGATCCAGGAAACCATGGGAATCATGGGGTCACTTCTAAAGCACACTCTCTTTCATATACTTTTTTCTGAATTTCTGGTTGTTTTCTGTAGTGCAAAACTACTACAAGTTACTCCATTATATAGAGTACTGGAAGTCTTGACCATTACCTCTGAAAATACTGCTTTTTGCCCTACTCTCTCTTTCATCTTCTTGTAGACTGGCAATTACATATATGTTAGAAATTTACACCATATATTCTTCTTTTATTTATTTTCTCTCCTTAAAACAAACAAAAAATTATTTATTTATTTTAGAGACAGAGTGTATTTGAGCTAGAGGAAGGGCAGAGAAAAAGAAGACAAGAAGACTCCCCACTGAGTGGGGAGCCTGATACAGAGGTAGATCATGACTTGAGCCAAAACCAGAAGTCAGATGTTTAACTGACTGAATCACCCAGGCGCCCTATATTTCCTGTCCTTTTGTCCTCCTCCTTTTTTTTTTTTTTTCCCCAATGAGTATGATACCTGCTGACTTCTCTTTTGGGTCACCAACTCTTTCTTTAGTTTTGTCTGGTTACCTATTAAGTCTTGATGAAATTCTTATTTACTTATTTCATTTTTTTTTTCAGTTCTAGGATTCCCACTTGAGTCTTTTCCATCAATTTTTATCTTCTGGTAGAAAAGGATTTCCATTTTGTTCTCTCTTGCTTTCTCTTTAAAAAAAAAAATATATATACTTACCAGGGTTTTTTTTTTTTTTTTTTTAATCTGTTTTAACTGAAAACTTTAATATCTAGATTATATGTAGATTTGTTTGTTTTGTCTATTTTCCTCTTGGCCTTATTTATTTCTGTGCCCGGTTAATTTTTATTAAATATTGGAAATTAGTGTGAAAAATAGTAGATTTTCAGAATAATATCCTCCCAGGAGATATATTTTAGCTTTTGGCAGGCAATTTTCCTTAAATTTTTCACGGTTTAGTTGGTTATTGGGAGTATGATTTATGTGGTTTCAGGTGAAACCAGAGTGTAGTTTGGTGGATTCTAGTCCGAGTGTTGTTATTGTAGAGTCTGATTATTTTAGTTTCTTCTAATCTAAGTTATAACCCTCAGGAGTTAACAAAGCTTTCTCTGCCTCAACAGACTCTCAACTCTAATTGTATGTGCCTAGCACTGGAGAACTGCTAATCAGGTCTTCCCTTATTAAGAATCTCCTTTCCCTTTCACTTCTCTTTTCAGAGGATTCTCTTTGAAGTATGATAGCTTTAATGATCTCTGTTTTAGAGCTGACTGATCTAGGTTATTATTTTTCCTGGACAAGATTCCCCCTTTAATTGGTAGATGCATGTATGTTTTATTTCTCTTGAATTATACCTTTAAGTGCTTGTTCTACTTCATACTTAATTTTCATCTAGGGTAACTCCAATTATGAGTGTTCAATCTTAAATCTCTCATATTCATAATATTTTAATCTTTTAAAACTCTTTATTCATTTATACTTCATTAACTTACTTTTCACAAGTTTAATATCTATGCTTTCTATAAAAGGCCAGATAATCTATATTTTAGACTTTGTGGCACAGTTGGTCTCTGTCACATATTCTACTTTGTTTTTTTTTGTATTTATAAACCATTTGAAACCATTTATTTCCTATGGGTCATATGTGCTGACCATGCTGTTTTCAACAGTGACTCCTTTTTTTTTTCTTTTTGCATTTGCCACTTTATTTTTTCTTTATAAAATAAATTCAGTTTCTTTCTTAACCTTCTTTTAATGAGCTCTGTCAACTCATATTTCATATCCTCCTACTTTTTTTTTCCTTCCCTGAACTTTCTTTTTCAAATCTTTGTTTTGTGTTCTAAACATAGAGGGGATTAATTCAGTCTGATTTAAAAATTTAGAGGTCATTTTAAACAATTTTTGTTACTTTTCTGGAAACATTTTTCTAGTTACATCCATGTCTTGCAAATATCAAGGTTTCTTTTTTTTTTTCTTTTTTGGTGGCTGAATAGTAATCCATATATATGTATGGAGATCCATCAATTCATCTGTTAATGACCATCGGGGTTCTTTCCATAATCTGGCTATTGTGGACATTGCTACTATCAATATTGGGATGCAGGTGCCCCATCAAATCACTACATTTGTATCTTTGGGGTAAATGCATAGCAGTGCAGTTGCTGGGTCATACACTAGCTCTATTTTTAACTTTTTAAGAATCTCCCAAACCGTTTTCCAGAGCGGCTGTACCATTTTGCATTCCCACCAACAGTGTAAGACAGTTCCTTCACATCCTTGCCAATGCCTGTCATTTCCTGACTTGTTAATGTTAGCCATTTTGGCCAGTGTGAGGTGGTATCTCATAGTGGTTTTTATTCGTATCTCCCTGATGCTGAGGGATGTTGAGCAGTGTTTCATGTGTCTGTTGGCCATTTGGGTATCTTCTTTGGAGAAATATCTGTTCATATCTTCTGCCCATTTCTTGACTGGATTCTTTGTTTTTTGGGTGTTGAGTTTGATAAGTTCTTTATAGATTTGTATACTAGCCCTTTATCTGATATAAAATTTGCAAATATCCTCTCCTATTCCATTGGTTGTCTTTTACTTTTGCTGATTGTTTCCTTTGATGTTCAAAAGATTTTATCTTGATAAAGTTTCAATAGTTCATTTTTGCTTTTCTTTCTCTTATATTTGGAGACATGTCTAGCAAGAACTAACTGTGGTAGAGGTCAAAGCAGTTGCTGCCTATGTTCTCTAGGATTTTGATGAATTCCTGTCTCACATTTAGGTGTTTTGACCATTTTGAATTGATCTTTGTGTATGGTATAAGAAAATGGCCATTTCATTCTTCTGTGCATGGCTGCCTAATTTTCCCAACATGATTTGTGGAAGATACTATCTTTTTTCCACTGGATATTCCTTCATGCTTTGTAGAACATTAGTTGACAAAAGAGTTAAGGGTCCATTTCTGGGTTCTCTATTCTGTTCCATTGCTTTATGTGTCTGTTTTTGTGCTCTTACCTTAGTGTCTCGATGATTATAGCTTTGTAGTAGAGTTGAAAGTATGAAATTTTGATGCCGCCAGCTTTGGTTTCCTTTTTCAACATTCCTCTGACTATTCGGGTTCTTTTCTGGTTCCATACAAATTTTCAGGTTATTTGTTCCAACTCTGAAAAATGAAAATGGTATTTTGATAGAGATTGCATTGAATGTCTAGGTTGTTCTGGGTAGCACAGAAATTTTAACAATATTTGTTCTTCCAATCCATGAGCATGGAATGTTTTTCCATTTCTTTGTGTCTTTCTCAATTTCTTTCATAAGTGCTCTCTGGTTTTCAGAGTACAGATCCTTTACCTCATAGGTTAGTTTTAATTCCTAAGTATCTTATGGTTTTGGGTGTAATTGTAAATGGGATCATTTATTTAATTTCACTTTTTTCTGTATTGCTGTTAGTGTATAGAAATGCAACTGATTTCTGTGCATTGATTTTATATCCTGCCACATTTCTGAATTCCTGTATGAGTTCTAGCAATTTTGGGGTGGAGTCTTTTGGGTTTTCCACAAAGAGTTTCATGATATCTGCAAAGATTGAGAGTTTGTCTTCTTCTTTGCCAAATTGAATGCTTTTTATTTCTTTTTGTGGTCTGATTGCTGAGGCTAGGACTTCTAGCAATATATTAAACAACATTGGTGAGGGCGGACACCCCTGTTGTGTTCCTGACTTTGGGAAGAAACTCTCATGTTTTCCCTATTGAGAATAATATTCACTAAGGGCTTTTTGTACATGGCTTTTATGATATCAAGTTATGTTTCCTCTATCTGCATACTGTGAAGAGCTTTAATCAAGAAAGGATGCTGTACTTTGTCAAATGCTTTTATTGCATCTGTTGAGGGAATGATATGGTTCTTGTCCTTTCTTTTATTAGTGTGGTGTATCACATTGAATGATATATAGATGTTGAAACACCTTGCAGTCCAGGAATAAATCCTGCTTCATTGTGGTGAATAATCCTTTTGATGTACTGTTGGAGCCTATTGGCTTGTATCTTGGTGAGAATTTTGGCAACTATGTTCATAAGGAATATTGGTCTATAACTGTCCTTTTTGGGGGGCTCTTCAGATTTTGGACCCAACATAATGCTGACCTCATAGAAAGAGTTTGGAAGTACTCCTTCCATTATTTTTTGGGACAACTTCAGAAGAATAGGTCTTAATTCTTTAAAAGTTTTGCAGAATTCCCTTAGGAGGCATCCAGTACTGGACTCTTGTTTGTTGGTAAATTTTTTATTACAGCTTCAATCTCCTTGCTGGTTATAGGTCTGTTCAGGTTTTCTATTTCCTCCTGTTTCAGTTTTGGTAGTCTATGTTTCTAGGAATGCATCTGTCTCTTCCAGATTGCCTAATTTGTTGCCATATAGTTGCTCAAAATATGTTCTTTTAATTATTTGAATTTCTTTGGGTTATGCTCTCTCCCTTTCTTTCATGATTTTATTTATCTGTGTCCTTTCTGTGTTCTTTTTGATAAGTCTGGAGGGGTTTATCAATCTTATTAACTCTTTCAAAGAACCAGCTTCTAGTTTCATTGATCTGTTCTACTGTTCTTTTGATTTCTATATCATTGATTAACGGTCTCATCTTTATTAATTCTTTCCCTTTGCTAGATTTAGGCTTTATTGCTCTTTCTCTAGCTCCTTTAGGTGTAAGTTTAGGCTATGTGTTTGAGACTTTTCTGGTTTCTTGAGAAACGCTTGTACTGCTATGTGTTTCCCTGTTAAGAACGCTTTGTTGCATCTGAAAGGTTTTTAAAAGTTGTGTTTTCATTTTCGTGTGTTTCCATGAATTTTAAACTATTCTTTAATTTCCTGTTTGGCCCATTCATTCTTTACTAGAACTCTCTTTAATCTCCATGTATTTATGTTCCTTCCAAATTTCCTCTTGTGATTGAGTTCATGTTTTGAAGCCTCTTGTCTTCTTTTTTTGAGGTGAGTTCTTCTGTCTTGTCAATCTTGCAGAAAGTGGTCACTTTTCTATTTGTAGAATTGCAGCAATTGTTTTCTTAGTTCTCTGCTTGACTTCACAGGAGTTCAGAATGATTTGATAGCTATCTAGGTGAATTCCTGGTGCCAGGCAAAACTGAGGTCTCCTACTCCTTCACCATCTTGGAAAGTCCAATCAAACTACTTTTAAAACAGATCTACAATTAAATTTTCTTTCTACTTATTTCCTTCTCTTCAGCCCCTCTCGGGTAATAACAGGTTGATTCTTTGTGTTTCATGGATTACCATCCATACTCAGCTCCTCAGGGCTCTCATAGCTAATTGGTTATAAGAAAATATTTTACAGGTTTAATTTTGTTACTACAAAGGAAGTAAAATGACAAATCTGCACTAGCTATTGTAAAGACTAATTACTTGGGAGGTAATTACTTTTTGTAATAATAATTACTTTTTGTGATTATGGTGTCTTAAGAACATTTTACAGGTTAGTTAATCTGAAACTCAACCAATTCCATTTCAGTTGATTTCAAATTGTGTACACATCCATCTGTACATAATCACGTGGCTATCATGGTGGAAATATACTTTCCACCTACTGTCTTTCTATTGAATTTATGCATAGACTGTGGAAAAATTATAATTTTCTATATGGACAGGGAAGAAAAACAAAGAAATGTACATTAACATATAAATATAGTTTAGTGTTTATGGACCTCAGGTAAAAACTAAGTGACTTGCAGCACTAAAATAATTGTTCTATTAGACCAAGGTCCCCTTCTGTTGGCTTAGTGTTGACTTCTGCGTATCTGTTTAAACACCTTACAAAGGTACTAGCAAATTATGCTATGTAGATTTTTTAAATTTTCATTTTATTTTTATTTTTTTAATTAATTTTTTATAAACATATAATGAATTTTTTAAAATTATTTATTTGACAGAGAGAGATCACAAGTAGATGGAGAGGCAGGCGGGGGGGGGGAACAGGCTCCCCGCTGAGCAGAGAGCCCGATGTGGGACTTGATCCCAGGACCCTGAGATCATGACCTGAGCCAAAGGCAGTGGCTTAACCCACTGAGCCACCCAGGTGCCCCCATATAATGCATTTTTATCCCCAGGGGTACAGGTCTGTGAATCACCAGGTTTACACATTTCACAGTACTCACCATAGCACATAACCTCCCCAATGTCCATAACCCCACCACCCTCTCCCTACTCCCCTCCCCCCAGCAACCCTCAGTTTGTTTTGTGAGGTTAAGAGTCTCTTATGGTTTGTCTCCCTCCCAATCCCATCTTTTTTCATTTATTCTTTTCCTAGCCCCCAAACCCCCCATGTTGCATCTCCACTTCCTCATGTCAAGGAGATCATATGATAGTTGTCTTTCTCTGATTGACTTATTTCGCTAAGCATAATACCCTCTAGTTCCATCCATGTCATTGCAAATGGCAAGAATTCATTTCTTTTGATGGCTGCATAGTATTCCATTGTGTGTATATATATATATATATATATATATATATATATATATATACAACCTCTTCTTCATCCATTCATCTGTTGATGGACATCTAGGTTCTTTCCATAGTTAGGCTATTGTAGACATTGCTGCTATAAACATATGGGTGCACGTTTACCTTTGGATAATTACGTTTGTTTCTTTAGGGTAAATACCCAGTAGTGCAATTACTGGGTCATAGGGTAGCTCTATTTCCAGCTTTTTGAGGAATCTCCATGCTGTTTTACAGAGTGCTTGCACAAGCTTGCATTCCCACCAACAGTGTAGGAGGGTTCCCCTCTCTCCGCATCCTCGCCAGCATCTGTCATTTCCTGACTTGTTAATTTTAGCCTTTCTGACTGGTGTAAGATGGTATCTCATTGTGGTTTTGATTTGTATTTCTCTGATGCTGAGTGATGTGGAGCATTTTTTCATGTGTCTGTTGGCCATCTGGATGTCTTCTTTGCAGAAATGTCTGTTCATGTCCTCTTCCCATTTCTTGATTGGATTATTTGTTCTTTGGGTGTTGAGTTTCATAAGTTCTTTATAGATTTTCGATACTAGCCCTTTATCTAATGTGTCATTTGCAAATATTTTCTCACGTTCTGTCAGTTGTCTTTTGGTTTTGTTAACTATTTCCTTTGCTGTGCAAAAGCTTTTGATCTTGATGAAGTCCCAATAGTTCATTTTTGCCCTTGCTTCCCTTGCCTTTGGTGATGTTCCTAGGAAGAAGTTGCTGTGGCTGAGTTTGAAGAGGCTGCTACCTGTGTTCTCCTCAAGGATTTTGATGGATTCCTTTCTCACATTGAGGTCCTTCATCCATTTTGAGTCTATTTTCATGTGTGGTGTAAGGAAATGTTCCAGTTTCATTTTTCTGCATGTGGCTGTCCAATTTTCCCAAAACCACTTGTTGAAGAGGTTGTCTTTTTTCCATTGGACATTCCTTCCTTCTTTGTTGAAGATTAGTTGACCATAGAGTTGTGGGTCTATTTATGGGCTCTTTATTCGTTCCATTGATCTATGTGTCTGTTTTTTTGCCAGTACCATACAGTCTTGATGATGACAGTTTCATAATAGAGATTGAAGTCTGGAATTGTGATGCCACCAACTATGGCTTTCTTTTTCAATATTCCTCTGGCTATTCGAGGTCTTTTCTGGCTCCATATAAATTTTAGGATTATTTGTTCCATTTCCTTGAAAAAAAATGGATGGGATTTTGATAGAAATTGCATTAAGTGTGTAGATTGCTTTAGGTAACATAGACATTTTCACAATATTTGCTCTTCCAATCCAGGAGCATGGAACGTTTTCCCATTTCTTTGTGTCTTCCTCAATTTCTTTCATGAGTACTTTATACTTTCCTGAGTACAGATTCTTTGCCTCTTTGGTTAGGTTTATTACTAGGTATCTTATGGTTTTGGGTGCGATTTTAAATGGGATTGACTCCTTAATTTCTCTTTCTTCTGTCTTATTGTTGGGGTATAGAAATGCAACTGATTTCTGTGCGCTGATTTTATATCCTGATACTTTACTGAATTCCTGTACAAGTTATAGCAGTTTTGGAGTGGAGCCTTTTGGGTTTTCCATATATAGTATCATATCATCTGCAAAGAGTGACAGTTTGACTTATTCTTTGCCAATTTGGATGCCTTTAATTTCTTTTTGCTGTCTGATTGCTGAGGTTAAAACTTCTAGTATTATGTTGAATAGCAGTGGTGATAACAGACATGCCTGCCATGTTCCTGACCTTAGCAGAAAAACTTTCAGTTTTTCTCCATTGAGAATTATATTTGTGGTCGGTTTTTCATAAATGGCTTTGATAATACTGAGATATGTGCCCTCTATCCCTACACTTTGAAGAGTTTTAATCAGGAAGAGATGCTGTACTTTGCCAAATGCTTTTTCAGCATCTATGAAGAGTGTCATATGCTTCTTGTTCTTTTATTAATGTATTGCATCACAATGATTTGCAGATGTTGAACCAACCTTGCAGTACTGGAATAAATCCCACTTGGTTGTGGTGAATAATCCTTTTAATGTACTGTTGGATCCTATTGGCTAGTATTTTGGTGAGAATTTTCACAACTGTGTTCATCAAGAATCTGTGTAATTCTCTTTTTTGATGGGATCCTTGTCTGGTTTTGGGATCAAGGTGATGCTGGCCTGATAAAATGAGTTTGGAAGTTTTTCTTCCATTTCTATTTTTTGGAACAGTTTTAGGAGAATAGGAATCAATTCTTTTTTAAATGTTTGGTAGAATGCCCCTGGAAACCATCTGGCCCTGGGCTTTTGTTTGTTTGGAGATTTTTGATGACTGTTTCAATCTCCTTACTGGTTATGGGTTTGTTCAGGTTATCTATTTCTTCCCAGTTCAGTTGTGATAGTTTATATGTCTCTAGCAATGTATCCACTTCTTCCAGATTGTCGAGTTTGTTGGCGTAGAGTTGCTCATAGTATGTTCTTATAATTGCTTGTATTTCTTTGGTGTTTGTTGTGATCTCTCCTCTTTCATTCATGATTTTATTTATCTGGGTCCTTTCTCTTTCTTTTGATAAGTCTGGCCAGGGGTTTATCAATCTTATTGATTCTTTCAAAGAACCAGCTCTTAGTTTTGTTGATTTGTTCTACTGTTTTTTTTTTGTTTTTGTTTTTGTTTGTTTGTTTGTTTGTTTGTTTGTTTTTTGGTTTCTATTTCATTGATTTCTGCTCTGATCTTTATGATTTCTCTTCTCCTGGTGGGTTTAGGCTTACTTTGTTGTTCTTTCTCCAGCTCCTTTAGGTGTAGGGCTAGGTTGTGTATTTGAGAACTTTCTTGTTTCTTGAGAAAGGCTTGTATCGCTATATATTTCCTCTCAGGACTGCCTTTGCTATATCCTACAGATTTTGAACTGTTGTGTCTTCATTATCATTTGTTTCCATGATTTTTTTCAATTCTTCTTTAATTTACTGGTTGACCCATTCATTCTTTAGAAGGATGCTGTTTAGTCTCCATGTATTTGCATTCTTTCCAAATTTCCTCTTGTGATTGAGTTCTAGCTTCAGAGCATTGTGGTCTGAAAATATGCAGGGGATGACCCCAATCTTTTGATACTGGTTGAGACCTGATTTATGACCCAGGATGTGATCTATTCTGGGGAATGTTCCATGTGCACTAGAGAAGAATTAGTATTCTATTGCTTTGGGATGGAATGTTCTGAATATATCTGTGATGCCCAACTGGTCCAGTGTGTCGTTTAAGGTCTTTATTTCCTTGTTGAGCTTTTGCTTGAATTATCTGTCCATTTCAGTGAGGGGAGTGTTAAAGTCCCCTACTATTATTGTATTATTGTCGATGTGTTTAATTTTGTTATTAATTGGTTTATATAGTTGGCTGCTCCCATATTAGGGGTATAGATATTTAAAATTGTGAGATCTTGTTGGATGGACCCTTTGAGTATGATATAGTGTCCTTCCTCATCTCTTATTATAGTCTTTGGCTGAAAATCTAATTGATCTGATATAAGGATTGCCACCCCAGCTTTCTTCTGCTGTCCATTAGCATGGTGAACTGTTTTCCACCCCCTCACTTTAAATCTTGAGGTGTCTTGGGTCTAAAATGAGTTTCTTTTAGCCATCATATTGATGGGTTTTGTTTTTTTATCCATTCTGATACCCTGTGTCTTTTGATTAGGGCATTTAGCCCATTTACTTTCAGGGTAACTATCGAGAAATATGAATTTAGTGCCATTGTATTTCCTGTAAGGTGACTGCTACTGTGTATTGTCTCTGTTCCTTTCTGATCTACTACTTTTAGGGTCTCTCTTTTCTTAGAGGACCCCTTTCAATATTTCCTGTAGAGCTGGTTTGGTGTTTACAAATTCTTTCAGTTTTTGTTTGTTCTGGAAGCTTTTTATCTCTCCTTCTATTTTCAATGATAGCCTAGCTGGACATAGTATTCTTGGCTGCATATTATTTTCATTTAGCGCTCTGAATATATTATGCCAGTTCTTTCTGGCCTACCAAGTCTCTGTGGACAAGTCTGCTGCCAATCTGATATATTTACCATTGTATGTTACAGAATTCTTTTCCCTGGCTGCTTCCAGGATTTTCTCTTTGTCACTAAGACTTGAAAATTTTACTATTATGTGACAGGGTGTGGACCTATTCTTATTGATTTTGAGGGGGGTTCTCTGAATCTCCTGGATTTTGATGTTTGTTCCCTTTGCCATATTAGGGAAATTCTCTACAATAATTCCCTGCAATATACCTTCTGCTCCCCTCTCTCTTTCTTCTTCTGGAATCCTAATTATTCTAATGTTGTGTCGTCTTATGGTGTTGCTTATCTCTCGAATTCTCTCCTCGTGGTCCAGTATTTGTTTGTCTCTCTTCTGCTCAGCTTCTTTATTCTCTGTCATTTGGTCTTCTATATCACTAGTTCTTTCTTCTGCCTCATTTATCCTAGCAGTAAGAGCTTCCATTTTTGATTGCACCTCTTTAATAGCTTTTTTTATTTCAATTTGGTTAGATTTTAGTTCTTTTATTTCTCCAGAAAGGGCTTTTATCTCTCCAGAGAGGGTTTCTCTAATATCTTCCATGACTTTTTTGAGCCCAGCTAAAACCTTGAGAATCATCATTCTGATCTCTAGATCTGACATAGTACCAATGTGTGTATTGATTAGGTCCCTAGCATTTGGTACTGCCTCTTGTTCTTTTTTTGTGGTGAGTTTTTCTGCCTTGTCATTTTGTCCAGATAAGAATATATGAAGGAGCAAATAAAATACTGAAGGGGTGGCAAAGATCCCAGGAAAATGTGTTTTAACCAAATTAGAAGAGTTCCCCAATTGTGGGAGGGAGAAAGGGGATAAAGAGAAGTTCAGAGGGGCACCTGGGTGGCTCAGTGGGTTGAGCCTCTGCCTTCAGCTCAGGTCATGATCTCAGGGTCCTGGGATCGAGCCCTGCATTGGGCTCTCTGCTCAGCGGGTAGCCTGCTTCCCCCTCTCTCTCTGCCTGACTCTCTGCCTACTTGTGATCTCTCTCTCTGTCAAATAAATAAACAAAATCTTTAAAAAAAAAGAGAGAAGTTCAGAAAAAAATAAGTTAAAAAAAAGAAAACAAATAAAGAAAAAGTATTAAAAAAGAAAAAATTATATATATATATATATATATATATATATATATATATATATTAGACTGGTGACTAGAACAGGGTCACCCACTTAATTTGGGGAGTATTGGTCTCTTAGAAGAAACTACCTCCCAAACTCTTAAAGAATGAAAAACATATATAAGGGTAAACACAATGAAGTGATGGAATATGCCTATAAAGATGAGAAAAAAATTTTTTTTTAATTTCTTAAAAAGGAGTTGATAAAGTAAGTTGGTTGGGAGAATAAAGAAAAAGAAAGTGGAGAGAATTTGCTCAGGTTGGAGACTAGAACAAGCCCAGAGCTAGATTTAGGGTGTATTTTGATCTATTAGTAGACCTTGTAGCCCAAATTTTTTAGGAGAAAAAACCCTATGTGTATACAAAAAATAAAGTTAGATACAAGGAAGGATAAAATATGACTATAATAATGAAGGTTCAAAAAAGATTATTATTATTTTTTTGAAAGATACTGTTAAGATAAACCAGTTAAAAAAACGTTAAAAGAGGAAAGGGTAAAAGTTGAAAAAAAAATTTACCAGAAGAAAAAAGAAAATAATTAACTGCAAGTCTAAAAAATCATGGGGAGAAAGCCATCAATTCCATGCTTTGCTTTCTCCTCCTCTGGAATTCCTCTGTTCTCCTTGGTAAGTGAACTTGGTCTTGGCTGGATTTCTTGCTGGTCTTCTGGGGGAGGGGCCTGTTGCAGTGATTCTCAAGTGTCTTTGCCCCAGGCGGAATTGCCCTGCCCTTACCAGGGGCCAGGCTAAGTAATCTGCTTGGTTCACTTTCAGGAGCTTTTGTTCCCTGAATGCTTTCCACATCATTCCAGAGGATGGGAATGAAAATGGTGGCCTCCCAGTCTCCGGCTCAGAGGAGCCAAGAGCTCCGGCCCCACTCCTCAGTGCGCCCTCAGAGAAAAGCGCTCAATCACTTCTGTCTCCCTGGCCTCTGGCTGAGCTTAGGAAAAGGTGCTCAATTGCTCCCGTCTCCTTGGCCTCCGGTTGTGGTCCGAGCTCACCTAGCCTGTGACTGGTTCAAGGTAACCCTGAGATTAGTGCTCACTCCTCAGCTTTGTCTCTGTAGCTGGCTTCCCCACTCTTAATACCTGAGTGCTGTGTGACACTCAGACACCCCCAATCCTTCTTTGACCCCACGGAACCTAGAGCCACGCTGACTCTGCGTGGGCTTCACCCCGGTTTAGCGTCTGGAGTGATGTCCCTCAGTGGAGCAGACTTTTAAAAATCCTGATTTTGTGCTCCATTGCTCCACCACTTGCCAGGAGCTGGCCCCTCCCCCCGTGGTCTATCTTCCCGTTGCTTTGGATTCACTTCTCTGCCGGCCCTACCTTTCAGAAAGTGGTCGATTTTCTGTTTCTAGAATTGTTGTACTTCTCTCCCATCTCCTGTTGGATTTGTAGGTGTTCGCGATGGATTGATAAGCTACCTAGCTGATCTTCTGCTACCTGATGTAGTCTCAGCCTGCTACTTCTCCGCCATCTTGACCAAAGGCCAACCTATGTAGATGTTTTTTCAATGGCACTGTGCATTTGGTTGCCTCTATGTTTATATTAGAACTTTTAACTAATTCAATAGCTGTTAATATTCAAGAGTAGGTAATTTTGAGGTGCAGAAGGTTGGTAAATCCACTTGTATATCTACCATATGTCTTCTTTTTTCTCTTGTCTCACTCCTACTGGCATAAAAAAATTATTTTGCTATATTTTTACTTTTGAAGGAGTAGAGAAAAAAGTAGTTTATTTACAATATTACTGCTTAAACATTTTCATAGAGAAATTGAGGGAGATGGGGCATGGTTTTAACTGTCTGATGATCTTCACGGTCTCCTTTCCTTTTTGATCTGGGTAATCAGTAAGTGGCAGCATACATGAACTAATTGTATCATCCAAGGACATTCCCATTCTGATACCTGAAAGATACTGGTGAAATTTATGGAGCAGAAGGATTGAGACATGTAACGCCTTCACTGTGGATTATTTTTTGATGCATACAGGAAAACAATTACAATCTGTGAGTCACTACTCCTTTCTTCTCATCGCAGCTGGATAATATGACACTTGATTGAAGGTATAAATCAGGGAATGAGATTCTTGAGCAATGTATTTGAAATGATTTTAAGTAATTTCCATGGTTTTATTTAAAATGGCTACCAAAGCAACCTAGTTGAAAGGAGAGACAGCACAACAAAAAGTCTTTATTTTGTTACCTGATAAATCATAAAATGAGCCACTTTGGAACAGACTAGTTTCTTTTGATGATTATCATGTGTCATTTCTGACCAGATTTTGTTTTGCTCTTAATTTAATAATTTAGAACTCAACTACTATTTCACATATATAAACATAAAGCAAGGTTATCTATTAATCAGTTTATTTCCCAAAGCAGTTTGCTTTAGAGACAGAAATGTCATTCTTTTAAAGTGATGTTTTCTGAAGGCCTGGAATTTTACTTGCCTTCTTCATTTGGGAAGTTTCAAGAGGCTTAGAATTTTTGTTAGAAAGCATAAATATTTAATTAGACTTTCCAAAAGAAACTAGAGATGTGCCACTTTTATTATTGCACTCGTAATATCGTGCTTCATGATATCTTTATGTATCTGTCATCCTACTGTTTTGTTATGTGAAGGCAGAAACCACGTCAGAAGTTACTTTGCTATCTTTTCATCTACTTAATAATGTATAACACAAAGTACATTTTCCAAAAAAAAAAAAAAGACAAATTAGTGAATGAGTAAATATCAAAATGTTGCATGTAAATTGAGAACAGCCATCTCTCCAGAATAATATTATGATGGCAAGTCTTTCCTGTGGTCTTTGTGGGATTTTAGTCTTTACAAGAGTCAACAGAGCAAAAGAGAGCATATTTAATGTGTCTATAGTTTATTACACTGTAGTAAAGAGTGCTTAGATTTTTGGTACTGATATTATATGCATTACTATTTGTTTCTTATTTTGCTTACCATTTTAAGGAAAAGCTTTTGGATTGTTAGAAAAATTCTCTAAAATGCAGAACAGGTTGATTGTAACTTGGTCAGCCTTCAGTATTTTCATGCCTGAACCTGGGGTTTAGAAAGAGATGTATTAAACCGATGTGGGTCTGCTTCTTGGTGAGTTATAGACATAGACTACACCAGGTAAAGTTGCCTCACAAAGTCATCTTAATTTGCAGCAAATACATAGATCATGGGGAAACATTTCCAAAGCCATGACTCCCTGAACAGAAGTAAGCCATGATTCTCTTTCATTAAGGTTTGGGATGAATATTCCAAGGAGGAGGCCTTATCGTTACATATAATAAGCAGGAATAATGTTGCACATGTGTACTGAGAAAACATGTTTATTGAAATATTGTATGTTATTGCTAATGAAGGTTATTCCCTGCCCAGGGTGGGTATTTTAACATTATAATGAAGCTGAGGTAACTATTAGGCATTTTATGACTCCTCTTGAGGGTTGTACTCAAAATGTTTCTTTTTCCACTCCAGCAATTCCTTAGTTCCCGAAAGATAAAATTGATAGGTAGAAGCTTCTATGAGTTTGCTGAGTTTGGGGGAGTTTCATGGGTGAAGTTCAGTAGTTGGATGTACTGAATAACAGTTCTGAAGGTCCGCAGTATCAAAATTAATTCATTTTACTCTGAGGGAGAAAACTAAAAATTCTGAGAGGAAACTCGTGTTCTGGCTTGTGGATTGAGTGACGCATAAACTAAGAATGGGCAGCAAGGCTGTAGTCCCTCAAAAAAAAAAAAAGAAGTGACCAAATATTTCAGTTGTCAGTTTCTCCAAATTAATTTCAGTGATGGTCATAAATATAGTACCTGCTTATTCACAACATTTAAGACAAAAAATGTATAGAGTGCACATGGGACATTCTTCAGAAGAGATCACATACTGGGTCACAAATCAGGTCTCAATACTGGGTCACAAATCAGGTCTCAACTTGTACCAAAAGATTGGGATCATTCCTTGGATATTTGCCTTAGAATATAGTTCCCAGAACACAGATGATCACCTTCTCTCTCTGCTCCTCCCTGCTGGTGTACTCAAAAAATCACCAACATAATAGGTTTTGGGGGTTGGAATTGGGGGTGGATATCAAATTTTCGCTCAAATTCACTGAGGTGAGAGCAGATGTAGGGGCAGAATTTGAAACATTAGTGTGGACAGGGAAACATGAAGCACAAAACAAGGAACAGAGGGGTGCTCTGTCTTGGAGGCTGGGTGGGGCAGGCCCTGGGAAACTCTGCAGATGGCTCAGTTCCCAGAGTCACATTTGTGCACATGTTATTTGTCCATTCACAGCTGTCTTGGAGGGACATTTTGGAGTTGGACTAGAGATGTCATGAGGAGGCAGGAAGGAGGGAGGCTTATTTTGAGATAAAATTGCTAAACTGTGCATCCTGTTATGTTACTTTTCCATGGATATATTATATTTCATGATAAAAATACCTAGAAAATTGAAGAATTATATCACTTTAGGCTTCTTTTATGACATGAAGGAATCTGTGATGGTACAAAGAACTGCCCTTAATATCTTTATAGATGCCCTTAGAATCTTTAAAGAAAAGATTAAATTTTTTTAAAAAAATTTATTTATTTAATTATTTGACACAGAGAGATAGTAAGAGAGAGAGCACAAGCCTGGGGAGTGCAGGCAGACGCAGAGGTAGAAGCAGGCTTCCAACTGAGCAAGGCACACTATGTGGGACTTGATCCCAGAGTCCTGAGACCTGAGTGGAAGGTAGACGCTTAACCAGCTGAGCCACCCAGGCACCCAAGATTAAAAATTCTTAATTAAAAATTTAATTTAATTAAAAATTAATAATTTAGTAAATGATTATTATGGAAAGGTATGTTTTAAAATTGGAAATAATTGGTTGAAATTTTATTTCCAAAATTATTTGAGATGTGAAAACAGTCTGGGGTAAGTCCCCTCCTCTGTACTTCCCTAATACATATGTGTCTATTATTGTGCTTACTATATCATCTAATAATTATTTTTTAAATAAACTTTTTTTGTTTGAGAAAAGTTTTATAGAAAAATTGCAATGTTAATGCATATAGTTCTTTTATACTCTATACCTAGTTACTCCTATTGCATGTTACATTAGTTTAATACAGTTGTCACAACTAATGAACCAGTACTGATATTTTATTATTGACTGAAGTTTATACTTTACCTGGAACCCTTTAGTTTTTTACCTAATGTTCTTTTCCTTTCATAAGATCCCATCCCATCCCATCCCATCTAATAACATAATACATTATGTTTAGCCACCATGTCTTTTTGGGCTCTGCTAGACTGTGAAACTTTCTTATCCTTCCTTGTTTTGAAGATTCTGACAGTTTTGAGGAGTGTTCTACAAGTATTTTATATAATACTTCTCAGTTTGGTTTTGTCTGATTTTTTTTCCAGGATTACAATTTTGTCTGATTTCTTTTCCAGGGGTTATGGGTTTTGGGTAGGAAAAGCCACTGAGGTAAAACGCGTTATCATAAGTTCATATCAAGGGTACATACTATCAGCATGAAATATCACTGATGATGTTGACCTTGATCACCTGGATGAGATATTTTTTTAAAGATTGTATTTATTTATTTTTGAGAGAGAGAGCGAGAATGGAAGAGAGAGAGTATGACAGGGGAGAGGTCAGAGGGAGAAGCAGGCAAGCAGGTAGCCTAATGTGGGACTCAATCCCAGGACTCCAGGATCATGACCCAAGCTGAAGGCAGTTGCTTAACCAACTTAGCCACCCAGGCACCCTGGCTGAGATATTTTTTATCAAGTTTTTCCATTGTGAAGGTATTTCCTCCCACCCCATGCTCCATCTCCTACAAGAGATTTGTTTGATCTCCCTCATTGACTTATTTATTTAATAATTAATTTATGTCAGCACTCATGAATATTTATTTTACTATACTTTAAGTTGTAATCTAACACCACATTATTATTATTATTAGTAGTAATTTTGGTTGCTCAGATTGCTCTAGGTTTCATCTCCATTGGGAGGTCATGCAGTTTGGTGCTTGTATTCTTCTAATAAAACACATCATCTTGTTTTTCAGCACTTCCTTACTCTCTGGCACTTCAAGATGCTCTAGTGTTGTCTATAATATTTTCTGCCCCAGCCCTAGATTCAGCCACTTTTTCAAGGGGTTCTGATTCCTTTTATTGGAAATGGTATGACAAACTAAGCCCTAGGTGCTGTGTGTGCTTGTTGTGGCTGGGGCATGGTTGTTCCTGAGCTTGCTCAGCAGACAGAGCTTGAAAGAATATGTGGGTGTGTTAGTCTATCTATACACACATCTATTAGTATTTCTATATTTACACATTTGTATCTACATTAAACAAAATGTAAATTCATAGTGCTGTCACCAGCTCTAATCCCACACATGTGACCCATTCTGGGTATTCTTTTTGCTTTTCTGTAACCTTGCACACCACCAGTGAGAAACTTGGCTCCCAGCGTCCACCATCCATTTACTTAATAATTTTTAGGGTATAAATACAACAGCATCCTTGAGAAACAACTTTACTATCTGGTGTATAGTGCTTATGGTAGTTTATTTTGTCTTTAGTTTTACAATCTCTACTTAATCCCCAAGTTACTTAGCTCAGCAGTTCTTCTCTCCAGCTCTCTTTCCTTGGTGAGATTATGTCATATGTTTTAAACACATTTAAATTCTTTCATTACAGTCTGCACTTCTGTCTGGTATCCTCTACCAATCTAGTTGGGTTTGCTTTAATTTATATGCATAAAACTTACTCTTTGTGCCAAAAAGTTCTATGGGCTTTGGCAAATGGATAGTGTCACCTATGCAGCAATAAAATACCATACAAGAATTTCACAAATCCTAAAAATATTCTGTGCATTACTTATTCAATCTTCCCCCTTTCACAAAGCCTTTGCAACCACTGATCTATTTTCTGTCTCTATAAGTTTACTTTTTCCAAAATGTCATATAAATGTAATTATATAGTATGTAGCATTTTCAGACTGGCTCCTTTTACTTAGTAAAATGTATTTAAAATTCATGTATTTTTTATTGCAAAGATTGCTAGGTCTTTTTAAAATCACTGAATAGTATTTTTCCATTGTATGTATGTACCAGTTTGTCTATCTGGTCACTTGTTGAAGGATATTTTGGTAGTTTTCAGTTTTGACAATTGCAAATAAGCTCCTATAAACATTAGTGTGCAGATTTTTGTGTGACATAACTTTTTAAATCAATTGGGTAAATACATAGGGATACAACTGCCAGATTATATGTAAAACGATTGATTATAAAAAACTATTAAGTATTTCAGAAACAGTTGTAACATTTTGCATTCCCATAAACATGTGTAAGAGTGCCTTTTGTTCTATATCCTCACCAGCAATTGGTGCTGAGGATGTAGAACAAATACAAAACTGACAAAAAATTGTCAGTTTTTTAAAAATTTTAAAACTTTCTTAGTTATTTTTAAAATTTTGAAAGTTTTAATTTAAATTCCCATTAGTTAACATAGAATATAATATTACAGTTTCAGGTGTGCAATTTAGCGATTCAACACTTCCATGCAACACCTAGTGCTCATCACAAGTGCAGTCTTTAATCCCCAACACCTATTTAACCCATCTCCCCACTGACCTCCTCTCTGGTAACCATTGCACTTGCTTTGGCAGCACATATACTCTCTGATAACCATCAGTTTGTTCTCTGTAGTTAAGAGTCTATTTCTTGGTTTTCCTTTCTCTTTTTTTATCCCCCATGATTATTTGTTTTGTCTCTTAAATTCCACATTTGCAGAAAATAAATTCAAAATGGATTAAAGATCTAAATGTGAGACAGAAAACCATCAAAATCCTAGAGAAGAAAACAGGCAGTAACCTCTTTGACATCAGCCATAGTAACTTCTTACTAGATATGTCTCCTGAGGCAAGGGAAACAAAGCAAAAATGAACTACTAAGACTTAATCACTTCTGCACAGTGAAGGAAACAAGCAATAAAACTCAAACGCAACTGCAGAATGGGAGAAAATATTTGCAAATGACATCTATATCTGATAAAGGGTTAGTATCCAAAACATATAAATAACTTACCAAACTCAACACACACAAAAAACAAATAATCCAGTTAAAAAATGGGCAGAAGACAGGAATAGACATTTTTACAAAGAAGACATACAGATAGCCAACAGACTCATGGAAAGATGTTCAAGATCACTCCTTTTCAGAGAAATACAAATCAAAACTACAATGAGATATCACTTCATACCTGTCAGAATGGCTGAAATTGACAACACAGGTAACAAGAGAGGTTGGCAAGGATGCAGAGAAAAGGGAACCCCCCCTTACACACTTGGTGGGAATACAAACTGTTGCAGCTATTCTGGAAAATACAATGGAAGTTCCCTAAAAAGTTAAAAATAGGACTACCTTATCATCCAGCAGTTGCATTACTAAGTATTTACCAAAAAGATACAAAATACTTATTCAAAGGGGCACATACCCTCCAATGTTTATAGCAGCACTATCAACAGTTGCCAAGTTATGGAAAGAGCCCAAATGTCCATTGACTGATGACTGGATAAAGAAGATGTGGAGTATATATATGATGGAATATTATTCAGTCATAAAAAAGAATGAAATCTTGCCATTTACAATGATGTGGATGGATCTAGAGAGTATTATGCTAAGTGAAATAAGTCATTCAGAGAAAGACAAACACCTTATGAGGTTTTTTTTTTTTAAATTTTAACAATTATAATAGATCTGTTTGGGTAATCCACTGCTGTTTTAATTTGCAGTTGAGAAATGATTTTTTTTTGCTTTTTGTTTTTTTGTTTTTTTCCATCTGTACACCTTCTTGGATGATATATGATTTAGATCTTTTGCCCAGATTTTAATTGGGTTGAGTTTTAAAGATTAGTTGAATTTTAAAAATTCTTTGTGTATTGTGGTTACAAGTCAGATATGTTGTTTGAAAATATTGTTTCCCAGTCTGTGGCTTGTCTTTTCATTACAATAACAGAGCTTTTCAAAGAACAAAGGTTTTTAACTATATTAGTCTAATTTATGATTTTTTCCTTCATCATGCTTTTAGTGTTCTAAAATCTCATCACAAAAAGTAAAATCATATAGATTTTTCCCTCTTTCCTCCTAGAATTTTTAGTTTTTCTTTTTCCATTTGGGTCTATGATCCATTTTGACTAAGTTTTTGTGTAAGATATTAGGTGAATGTCTAGGTTCCTATTTATTTATTTGCTCATTCATTCATTCATTCACTCATTTTTGCAAAGGACATTTAATTGTGCAGGCCAATGTTTGTTGAAAAGACTACACTTTCTCTGGTGAGTACTTGTGTGCCTCTGTTAAAAGTCAGGTGACAACATTTGTGTGTCTATTCCTAGGCTCTCTATACTGTTCCACTGATCTATTTATTTATTCTGTTCCCAGATTATACCATACTTTTCCCAATACCATACTATTTTGGTTACTGCAGCTTTTTGTAAGTCTCAATCAAGCAGTGTCAATCCTTCAACTTTGTTCTTCCTTTCTCAGTTCTTTGTCTTTCTGTATAATTTTAGGATCAGTTTGATGATAACCACAAAACAAAAATCATGCTGGGATTTTTTAAATTGTATTTTTATTTTTTATTTTTTTCATGCTGGGATTTAGGTTGGGATTTTGTTGAATCAGTAGCTAAACTAGGGAAAATTGACATCTTAATGTATTAAGTCTTCTAAACATGGTATATATTTCCATTTATTTGGATCCTTTTTATAATCTTCACCAGGGTTTTGCAGTTTTCTGTATAGGTTTTCTGTACATATTTTGTTAGAAGTACACCTAAGAATTTCTTTTTTGTGTGTTATTACAAATATTTTTAATTCCAAATTATTAAACATTCAGTTTCTTTCCAATTAGAATATTATATAGAATTTTTACAAATAGTTCTCATTAGGTTAAGAAAATTCTTTTTTTATTTATAGTTTATTATTACAATTTTAGTGCCTACTGACTCAGTAGTGAACTGCCTCTTTCATTTCTGGCATTAGTTATTTGTATTATCTTTCTTCTTAGCCTGGCTAGAAGTTTGTTAACTTTATTAATATTTTAACGAATGACTTTGGTTTCCTTTTCTGTTTTCATATTTTTATTTCATTGCTCTAATTTTTATTATTTCTTTTCCATCTATTTGCTTTAGGTCCAACTTGTTAATATGTCTTCAGTTTCCTGGGGTTCAATCTGAGATTAAATGCTTTTAGATCTTTTGTTCTTTTCCCTCTAAACACTGAAATAGTATGCTGCAGCTTTTGATGAGTTATTTTATTTTATTGTGATTGTAAATCCTATTCTTTTTTTTTTAAAGATTTTATTTATTTATTTGACAGATAGAGATCACAAGTAGGCAGAGAGGCAGGCGGGGGGGGGGGGGAAGCAGGCTCCCCACAGAGCAGAGAGCCCAATGCGGGGCTTGATCCCAGGACCCTGGGATCATGACCTGAGCTGAAGGCAGAGGTTTAACCCACTGAGCCACCCAGGCACCCCTGTAAATCCTATTCTTTCTTAACTTCTTATTTATTTCAATTTTTTCATTATTTTTTAAATTCCAGTATAGTTAACATACAGTGTCATATTAGTTTTAGGTATATGATCTAGTGCTTCAACAGTTCTATACATTACTCAGTGATAATCTTGAAAAGTGTACTCTTAATCCCCTTCAACCACTTCAACATCGTGTCACCTACCCCCGTCTGGTAGCCACTAGTTTGTTCTCTATAGTTAAGGATGTTTCTTGGCTTCTTTCTCTCTTTCCTTTGCTTGTTTTCGTTCTTAAATTCCACATATGCATGGAATCTGATGGTATTTGTCTTTCTCTGACTGGTTTATTTTACTTGCATAATACTCTAGCTCCATCCATGTCAATACACATGGCAAAATTTCATTCTTTTTTAAGGCTGAGTAATATTCCATTATATGTAGATACCACATATTTATTCATTCATCTAGCAATGGACACTTGGGCTGCTTTCATAATTTGGCTGTTGTAAGTACCCCTGCAATAAACATTAGGTTGCATGTATCTATTTGCATTAGTGTTTTTGCATTTTTGGGTAATTAACCAGGAGTGTGATTACTGGATTGTAGGGTGGTTCTATTTTTAATTTTTTGAAGAAACTCCATACTGTCTTCCATAGCTGCTGCACCAGTCTGCATTTCCACAGTGTGAGAGCATTCCTTTCTCTCCACATACTCACCAGCATTTGTTTCTTGAGTTTTTTATTTTAGCCATTTCCATAGGTGTAAGGTGATATCTCATCATAGTTTTGATTTGTGTTTCCCTGATGATGAAGAATGTTGAACATCTTTTCATGTGTCTCTTGGCCATCTGGATGTCTTCTTTGGAGAAATGCCTGTTTATGTCTTCTGCCCATTTTTAAATTGGATTATTTGGGCTTTTGGGTGTTGAGTTTGGTAAGTTCTTCATATTTAGATACTAATCCTTTATCAGATACATCATTTGCAAATATCTTCTCCCATTCAGTATACAGTTTTTCTTTCATTTCCCTTGTCTCAGGAAGCTACTGTGTCCAATGTCAGAGAAATTATTACCTACATTCTGTTCTAGGATTTTTATAGTTTTTGGTCTTACACTTAAGTCTTTCATCCATTTTGAATTTATTTTTGTGTGTGATGGTAAGAAAATGGTCCAGTTTCATTCTTCTTCATGTTGTCATCCAGTGTTCCCAATACCATTTGTTGAAGAGATGTCTTTTTCCCATCAGATATTCTTTCCTGCTTTGTTAAAGACTTACTGACCATATAAACACAGGTATATTTTGGGGCTTTCTATTCTATTCCGTTGATCTCTGTGCTTTTCCTGATTAGGATAGTTTCCAGGTATCATTTCTTCAAATACATTATTTATTTCTCTTTCTCTCTCTTCACCTCCTGGGACTCCTATATTATGAATATTATGCTTGATGGTATTGCTGGGTTCTCTAAGTCTATTCTTACATGCAGTATTTGTTTGTCTCTCACCTGCTTAGCTTGATTGCTTCCCATTACTCTATCTTCCCGGTCACTTATTTGTTCTTCTGCTTCCTGTAGCCTACTACTATTCTATCTGTTGTATTTTTAATATCATTTATTGGGTTCTTCATATTTATGTTATTTTTTATCCCTTTGTCAATGGTCTCACTAATGTCCTCCATCCTTTTCTGAAATCCAGTTAATATCTTTATAATCATTACTTTACATTCTCTGCAAGGTAGATTACTTATTTCTGTTTTGCTTAGATCTCTTGCTGTGATTTTGTCTTGTTTCCTTGTGTGGGATATACTCCCTTGTCCCCTCATTTTGTTGCTTTTTCTTTCAATCCAGACATCTGTGATAACTTTCTATCTATTGTGGGCTGTGCTTACTCTCTGTGGTGTTAATGATTCCCAGGAAGGATGGCTCTGAAGGGGCATGACCATAGGAGGGCAACAAGGGCAGAACAGTAGTATTAGCAAAATTTGCAGTAGCTGCTAGTCTTAGGAGGCTGGGTTACTCAAAGCAAAGCAGCCAGAATCAGGTGGCAGCCAGCTGTATGAAGCACTGTGGCATGGGGGTTGGCAGGTGCATGGTGGATAGCAGAGTATAAGCATGCACCATTGACAAAATTTGCATTGAGCCCAGGGCTGAGACCAACAGGTTTGAAGTTAGTGGGTCCTCAGGAGAATGCATAGTCAGGGCACACTGCTAGCATGTTAGTTAGCAAATGTCTGTCCAGCCCAGCTTCTTGTAGGTGGCCTTGTATTTATGTTGGGGGGGATGTGGAAGAAAATGGTGTCTGCCAGCTCCTTTGTTCCCAGAGAAGGTTCCCAACATGCTCTAAAATCAGTATAAACAGATCTTCCTTCCATTTGCCCAAGGCATTGTGCAAACTGTCATTTCTATCCTGCCTTTCTATGGCTGCTATCTTTTTAAGGTGGGGACCCAGCTGTCACTTGCCCTCTTGGCTCACCCAGTACTGAGTCAGTTGACTTTTAAAGCTCCAGGCTCCAAGTCCTGCTGGTTATACAAACTCAGGGAATTCTCCCCCTCTAGTTTTCACAGCCAGACATTGTGGGGATTCATCTTTCCCATGGGGGCTCCCAGGTACGGGGGACTGTTTCCCCTTTCTGCACCTTCAGTTCCCTTCCTTCTGTAGGCAGCTCCTGATCACATTTCTGTCCTTTCTAACCTCTTTGAGGAAGCTTCATCCTCTGCATTTAGTTGTGGAGTTTGTTCTGTTAGTCTTCCAGTCACTCCAGTTTGTTTATACAGATGTGAGTGGTATCTAGTTGCAAACATAAGATGGGGTGAGTGTAGGGTCCTACTACTTTGCCATCTTCCTAAGCTCGATGAGTTTATTTTTATTTTGTTGAAAAAATTAGAAATTTCTCCTAAGTTACTTAGAAGTTTGCTATTTAATTTATGAATATTTGAGGGTTGTCAAGATATCTTTCTGTTATTGACTTCTGGCTTAATTCTGTATGGTCTGAGAATGTATTTTTTATGATTTCTCTTCTTTTAAATTTGTTAAGGTGTATTTTGTGGCCCAGATGTGATCTATTATGGTGAGCATTTTATTTCTTTAATTTTTATTTTTTAAAGATTTTATTTATTTATTTGAGAGAGACAGTGAGAGAGAGCATGAGTGAGGAGAAGGTCAGAGAGAGAAGCAGACTCCCTGTGGAGCTGGGAGCCCGATGCGGGACTCGATCCCGAGACTCCAGGATCATGACCTGAGCCAAAGGCAGTCATCTAACCAACTGAGCCACGCAGGCATCCCAAACATTTTATTTCTAATGAACTTTTACTTTAGTGGAGACTTGGTGTAAGGGAAGGGGAAGCTTATGCTAGATTTTGCCAAATTTCCAACTAAAAGGGAATTTACATTTTTCCAGCAATGTATTATAGAGGTATGTTTTTTTTCAGTATTGCCCATCTGATAGGTGAGAAATTATATCTTAGAGTAGTTTCCCTTTGCATTTCTTTTATTGTGAATGAATTTTAATTTATTTTCATACATTTGAAGGATACATACATTTTTCTGAATTGTCTGTATCTTTGGCCATTTAAAATTTTCTTTATCATTTTCTTTTGAAAAAGACAAGAATATTTGTCTGTTTATGTTTTATGCATTAGTCCTTTTCCTTTCTAAAAAATATATTTTTTATTTTTAAAAAATAGTTGTGACTAGCATACTTCTTACTCAGATTTCCCAATTTCTGCTGCTTGCTCTATCATTCCTTCGATCTAAATTCAGACTTTTTTGTAAACTGCCATAGCATATGTAATGCCCTTTTAGCCCTAAATACTTCAATATGCATTTCCTTAAAAAAAGAACACTTTTCCACAAAAAGATCACAATAGACTATCAACATAAGCAAATCTATATTGATATAATACTACCATCTAATCCATGGTTCCTATGCAATTTTGCTGTCATTACAGAATGCAGTTGGAGATCATGTGAATACAGTTGTCAAGCCTTTGTAGACTCCTTCAGTCTGGAACAGTTCCTCAGTTTTTCCTTTCACACCTCTGACCAATGCCTTTGTAAAAATAATGCATCATAAAGATTATAGATCTTTATTTATCTATCTATCTATATCTATCTATCTATCTATCTATCTATCTATATATCTATATATTATCATATAGATTAGTCCCATTACTGGAATGTTAATTTTATCACTTGGTTAAGATGATGCTTTCCAAGTTCTCTGTTGTAAAGTTAATGAATAAGTATTTCTTATTTATTAACTGGAAACTGATAAATATGGTTTACAGCCAGCACACAGCACACATCCACACCCACACACTCAGCATTAGAAAGCTTTACCCCACACCCTTTTCTTTTCTTTTTTTTTTTTGTGTGTAAAGGTTTTCACTTTTTTACATTTAGATATATAATCCATTTGTAATTAATTTTTTGTGTCCTGGGAAATATGGGTTTAGTTTTAACTTTTTTCAAATAACAAATGGCTTGCTCCAATACAATTTATTTAAAAATTCATTTTGCCATCTGCGTTTTCACTTGTTTCTATCATATACTAAGTTATGTGGGTCTATGAGCTTTCTAATTTAGTTTGTTGGTCTCTGTCTATTTGGATTCTGATAATAGACTGTTTAAATTTTAGAAAAGCAGATATTTAGACAATTTTAAAATACCAGATCTTGTAATGTCTAGTAGTTAGTTGCCTCTCCTTAGAGTTTTGCTTTTTCAGTGTTGCCCCCCATCTGTATGTTTATTTTTCCATATGAAATTGTGTATCAATACAAAATTTGCAAATTTTATTGATTACAAAAAATTTTATTTATTTCAAAAAATTCATATTTTATTGATTACAAAAAATTCATATTTTCATTGGAATTGCCTTATACTCATGAATTAGTAAATAAATAAATAAATAAAATCATATTTTATTGATTACAAAAAATTCATATTTTCATTGGAATTGCCTTATACTCATGAATTAGTTTTTGGAGAATTGATGAGGTTGAACCATCCTACACAAGGAAAAAGGATAAATTCTTATTTGTGTAGGTCGACTTTTGTGTCTTTAAGAGTACTTCAGCTTTTGATCTTATAAGTTATACATATTCTTGTTAAATTTATTCCTAAGTATTTTATCTTCCTTATTGGTTTTGGATATTTCCTCTACCATTATATCTTGTAATCGGTGTTTTTTAGTATATATTGAGGCTATTGTTTTTAAAATTAATTTTATATCTTTTTCCTTGCTGAATTATTGTTTTAGTTAATTTTATCATTGATTTTCTAGGATTTACAGATATACTATCAAGTTTTCTGCAAATAGTTTTACTTCTTTTTTAATTCGCATGCCTCCAGCTGATTTTTCTATCTAATTGCATTGATCAACACATCTAGTACAGGGTTCAATAGCAATAAAGGTACTGAGCATCCTTGTTGTTTATCTGATCTTATTGGAATTAGGTACTGAGCATCCTTGTTGTTTATCTGATCTTATTGGAATTATCTCTTATATTTGACAATTAAACAAGATATGTGTTTCAGAAAGTATGCATAGATTTCTATTTTTTGAGTATTTTTATCTGTAATGGGTGTTAAGTTTTTTCATTTTTCATTTTTCTGAAAAATGGAGATAATAATATGATTTTCTCTTTAGACCTATTAATACCATCTATTGTATTAATGAATTTCAATTATTGAAACAAGATTATGTTGTGCATTCCAATCTATTTGGTCACATGATATTATTAATGTGTTGTTGTATTTTGTTGATTGATAACATTTAATATTTTTTGTTGATAGCCAATGATATTGTTTTCTAACTTTTTAACATGCTATATTTAAAATGTTAATGATCAATGTTAAAATTGCTTCAACAGGACATTTTCTTTTCATTATCTATTTTTTTTGGAAAATTTAATTTAAAACTGGGACTATTTGTTCTTTGAAAGTGTATAATTTCCTTTTGAAATGATCTGAACTTTGTGCATTTTGAGAGTAGCTCTATGATAACTTTCTCTTTTCTTCTACCAAAATTGGTGCACCTAAGATTTCTGTTGCTAATGGGATCAATTTTAGTGAGTTAATTTTATTTAACTTAAAAGAATTATTCATTTCTTTTAGGTTCCAAATTTATTTGCAAAAAGTTACAAAGTAACTTCTTACTGTTAAATTTTTTCCCTGTGTTAATGGTTATTTCTACCCTTTTGTTTCTTACATTATTCTGCTCTTCTTGTTGGCTTTTCCCCTTACTTTATTAATTATTTGGAGAAAAAGGGAGGATTTAATTTAATATTTAAAACTTCTGTTTTATATTCCCTACCTCATTAGTTTGTTTTTATTTTTATTATATTATTCAATGTGTTTTTCTTTTGCACTATTTTGCTGTTCTTTTTCTAGTCAAGTGGGAAAATTATTTATTTATTTCACTTTTTATTGACATAAGTATTTAAGGCAATGGACTTTCCTCTGATCAGTGCTTTATATTTATACCACAAGGCCTAATATCAGTGCATCTATTATCATATTTTTAAAAACTTTGTAATTTTGGTTTGCATTCCTACTTTCCTCAAAATGTTGTTAATTAATCCTTCTATTCCAAATTTGCATGTAGGTAACCTGATTAAAATTTGTTGCTAATCTCTAATTTTTTCATTGTGGCCAATAAGTAGTAGTATTAATAAAATTTCTACTTTATAGAAATTGTTGATTCTTTCTTTCTTTCTTTCTTTCTTTCTTAATATGTCAGGGTTCCAAAAAACTATAGTTCTCAGGCCAAATCTAGCCCACTGTCTATGTTAAATCATTAAAAAAAAAATTGGAAAAAATATTTTAAGTGATCAGTATTTCATGACCTATGAAAATTATGAGAAATTCACATTTCAGTGTTCATAAGTTAAATTTCATTGGAATATAGTCATATTTATTTATGTATTTTTATATATATATTTTTTATATTTATTTATGTATTATCTATGATTGCTTTTGTGTGGCCTTTAAGGCCAAAAATATTCACTGTCTAGTCCTTTATAGAAATAGTTTGCTGATTCTTACTGTATGTAATCAATTTTGAGGAATATAATATTTAAGAAGAAGATCTGTTTTCTGGTATCTGGATGTAAGACTTGTCATAAGATTATCTTTTTATGTCTCATATATTCTGAGCATGATATGGCAAAGTCTACTGTTATTCTTTTTCTGTCTATGTCTCTTTGAATCTCCTACAGTTTTTGTTTGTTTGTTTGTTTTTGTGATGGTAGCTGTGTTACTTGGCACATGTAAATTTATAATTATTATATTGTCATTGTGAATTATGGCTTTTAACATCAAAAGTTGTCATTTTCTTTCTAACACCAACATTTTCATCTTGCATTCTATTTTTTAGGCTTCCATGTCCACAGCCATTACTATGTTTTTGTTTCCATTAGCTTGAAATATGTTTGCCAATTATTGTGTTTTGTTTATTTTTTATTCAAATATAATTTCAAACACACATAAAAGGTTTAGGAATAGTACCAGAAAGCACTGTTGGACATTGATTTTTGTTTTTGCATGTAATCTAAAATCTTCATGTTCTCTCTCTTCAGTTCATGCTGAAGATGTGAGGTTTCATTGGTGTTACTTGTTCTCTGTTGATCTGTATAGTTGTTGGAGGATGTGTGGAGAACTTTTGCTTTGGGCAGTCAAAATTACTTTGGCCACTGATAGTTTCTAACTATATCCATTTTAAATTAAAAAAAAAGGAATAAATACAGGCAGAAAATGGGGATTATATTTATTATAATTCTATGTTTTAATAATTGTTGTTTTTTAGCACTCATAGTGATGAAGTTCTAGAATATAGGTGAGGTTCAGTGGGATGAGGTCCAGAGCTGATGACCAAGAAAGAATTCTTGAGACATCTTTGGTGCAAAATAGTAGTTTATTAAAACTCAGGGACAGGACCCATGAACAGGAAAAGCTGCTGCCCCAGGGATGTGAGGAGTAGTCTATTACATACTTGTAATTTGGGGAGAGGGTTAGGGATGGCATAAGTCTCTAAGGAATTTTGGAAGCAAGGTTTCTAGGACCTTGAGAGGCCAGCTATTGTTTGGGGAAAAGGTTATTCATTACCAGTAATAAAACCTTTTCTTGAGACCCTTCAGATGTATATCAGTGGGTCATATGCTTGGGAATGATTGTCAACACTATCTTGGAGGTTTAGAGATAAAGTTTCCAAAGGAATTGTTAAAGTAGACCTACAGGATCCTGGTTGGGGGTAGGGGGTCAGTCCAGGCTAGGACTGCCCTTTGCCCTTAACAAAGCTTTAAGGTGGGGGTAGTTGAGTCCCTAGAGGATAGTCACTCTGCCTGTTTTAAGGGCTTGTCAGTAGGTAAGGAATTTTAATAATTTTTCTTCTGCCTCTGTTTCCCACATCAATTGCAAGCAAAAATTGATTAAATTTTAGTTACTTAGTTAAATTTAGACTGTAATTACAGAATTCCATTTGGCTATTATTCCCACATTCTTAGAATGAATTAAAAACAAAATGTCAATTTTGTTACCTCAGATTTCACAATTCATGTACACAACAACTATGACAATTTATTTTTGATTCAGATATAATGAAGAAAAATACTACTACTCAAAATGTAGTTTATTTTCAATGATACTTTAAGGATACAACCTTTTAAGAACATATTTTTAAATGTTATCTTTAAAAGACAGTTTCTTAAAAGTATATGTAGGTGGAGCATGTCAACTACAAGAGTTGATGATAAATTTACAGGAGTTGATGATAAATTTGTCTTAAAATATATCGAAAGTACTAATTCTTAATAGATCATCCCTTCTGCAAAACATGTTACTAAAATATTTTTATGAATTATATTCTGCTGCAGATCAAAAAAATTTGTGACTTTTTTGAGTTGGAAGTGAATGTCTATTTGGTATTACAAACACTTAGTATAGTGATCCAGAGGGTGTACAATAATATTCCTTAGAATAATTACAAACATTTAAAAGTATAACTACTCAAATTTATAACAATAATATAATTACAATTTTGGATATATTTATTTGTATATTCCAAAATCAGTTACACAAAGGTGGCAGTTGGACGTTTCCATGAAAATTTGATTTTTACTCTTTGGGCATTCAGAATAGGCTAAAATCAGGTTTTAGAGCATTAGTAAATGGTTCCCTGAAGCTTATGACATCCAAGGCACCCAATGGGCTGTCAAGATACAGTCAGGCTTTGGAGGTGAGGATGAGATCTTCCTGTTTAGTCAGGAAGGCCTCACTCTGAGGGCCTCTCTAGGAAAGTTAGGACAGTGCTAAGTGTGGCACTGACTCAATATGTGGCTTAAATGAGTAACTGGGCTTCTCTACAGTAAAATTAAAATAAGCTAGGAACTGGGTATATACTTACTTCTGTCTTTTCTGAAGTCTATTTCAGGTACTGGCAGAAAATATCAACAGTTACATTCTATGAAAATATTCACATTTATTTACAATAAGGTAAAGTCAAATAAAAACTGGATATTAGTCTTTCTTTCTTTCTTTTTTTTTTTGGATATTAGTCTTTATTCATCAGAATGACAAAGATTAAATATCATTGACCTAATCCAGTATTGACAATGGTGATACGGGAACAAAGGAACTAGAAAATGTAGATAAAATTAAATTTCCTTCTAACATGTAACCCATTGACAAATGCTTGAGGCATTCCTCTAGGAACTCCCAACTGTCTTAATGTTAATGCTTTGCTAGAGGGGAAAACAAACTTAGTTTGACAATAGGTAGGCCTCCAGGATCCTGTGTCTTCTTTACCATATGAAAGTCCTTTTAGAAACTTCCCTTTGTTTTTACCTCTCCTAACTTCAAAGTATATAATCAGTTGCTCCTCACAACCCTAGGGCAGCCTTTTCTGCCCAAGGTCCTATGCCAAATGTTTCAATAAAATCACCTTTTTGCACCAAAGATGTTTCAAGAATTCTTTCTTGTCCATCAGCTCTGAACCCCAACCAATATCCCCACATCATTTAAGTGCCAAAAGTGGGGCTTTGAGTCTTCTCATCTGGACTCTAAGTCTTTTTTTAATTTTCATTTAAAAGTTTCATTGTTTATGCACCACATCCAGTGCTACATGCATTATGTGCCCTCCTTAATACCCACCACCAGGCTTACCCATTTCCCCCAGGCCTCTCCCCTCCAAAATCCTCAGTTTGTTTCTCAGAGTCCATAGTGTCTCATGGTTCCTCTCCCCCTCTGATTTACCCCAACTCACTTTTCCTTTCCTTCTCCTAATGTCCTCCATGTTATTCTTTATCCTCCAAAAGTAAGTGAAACCACATGATTGACTTTCTCTGCTTGACTCTGAGTCTTTGGTGTGAGCTTGATGCGTACTTCTCCTTACTCTTAACTTTCATCTCAGAGGCTTTTCAAAGAGTATGGTCTTATTGAAACACTTTCATGTCAGTTGCAATCCTCTAGCCGGTGGCTACTCTACAGGGAGGAGAAGCTCTGCCTTTTGGCTGGTAGGTAGTACCCTTGCCAGAATGGTAATAAGACCATTCTATCAGCATTAAATATGAAACTTACCTCTATCTAGGTTGACTAAATGTGAAATAAGATTATATATCTATGTTGCTATTTGTCATCAAAAAGAAACTTGATGCCTTCTCTTTGTTTCTGTCCCTATACAAAGTTGTCTATCTTGGGCTAGGGATAGCTGTAAGGTTTTGCAGGCAAGGTAAACACAACACCAGGTGAGGTAGGCGCAAGGCAAAATTTATTAAAGGCACTCTCTGGCGAAGTTTCAGGGCTCGGGAGAAGGGGAGCCAGGAAAGTTGCACCAGGAGGAGGTGGGCACTCTCAGGCGAGGTTCTGCAACTCGGAAAGGGGGAGTCAAGGAAGTTGCACTGGGAAGGAGTTGGCAGGGGTCTTTTATCAGGCCAAGGCAGGGTATGGGCTCACATCCAAATATGGTAAGATATTTGGTGATCGGAAGGTATGGGGTGAGGGCTCCTGATACTCCTGTCTCCTGCATAGGTATCGGGTTACCTATGGAGATGTGACCTGGGTGTACACCCTTTTGGTGGGAGAGTCAGGGTTAAGGAAGAGTGGGGAGGGGGCTGGAAGATGGTGGCCCCGGCGGTTATTTCTATTGTTCCTCCTGCATTCCTGGAACCGCCGACCCAACATTCTGACCTTTTTGGTGTAATAGGAGTGGCAATTCAGATCTGGCTACTTCCTGCTGATGAAGGGGCATCGTTATAGTGTCCTTTGAATGTGGGTAAGTGGGTATAAGGATGCAGGAGGAGTTGGTTGACAGTGACCCTGGAAACCTCTTGGATGCGATCCTGAATGAAGCGAAGAACACAGGGGGCTATTCATGCTAATAGACAGAGGAGAATAAGGGGACTTAGGATTGGAAGGAGCCAGGTCATTAAGGGGGAGAGCCACCATTGAGAGGGGTTTATTTTAGGGTGATGCTGGCCATGAAGGGAGTCGTGGATTTTTGCCAGGGCATCGATATTGGTTTTGACTATACTGGATTCATTGATATAATAGCAGCATTCTTCATTGAGGAATAAACAGGTTCCTCCCTTGTCTGTGGTGAGCAGGTCCAGGGCTCATCGGTTCTGTAGGGCTACCTGGGCCACTGAGGTAATCTGTTGTTGTAGTGTGGAGGCTGAGAAAAATTACGGCCATCCACCTCAGGTTTAGCCTTAGCATAAGTACAGCCATCTCAGACCCCTGTGCCCAAGGGGGGAACTTTCCCCTACTTTACTTTAGTTTCAGGAAGCCCCACCCTATTTTAGTTCCAGAGACCCCCCACCCGAATTTAGTTCCAGGAAGTCCCACCCTACTTTAGTTTTAAACACCCACCCTGCTTTAATAACAAGAAGCCCCACCCTGCTTTAGTTCCAAAGACCCCCACCCTGCTTTGGTTCCAGAGACACCCACCCTGCTTTAGTAACAGGAACCCATAAATACCCCTGCCTCAACTAAGCTCGGGGTCCAAGTCCCTACTCCGCTGTGTTGGATATACTTGGGCCCAAGCTTAAGCTTGTTGAATAAACCCTCATATGATTGCATCGGTGTTGGCTCCTTGGTGGTCTCTTGGATGTGAGAACTCAGGCAAAACAGTAGGGATGCCAGGGACTTGGCTGAGGCCTCCACGGCTGTTTGAAGCTGTTCTGATAAATCACAAGTAGGGTCTGTGGAGTGCGCTAGGGCCCTGGTGTCCAGCCCAGTGGCCACTAGGGAAGATGCCAAAGAGACCCCAATAACCAGGGGAAGAAACAGCTCTTCTCTGTTGCAGGAGGTGGGTGGAGAGGATGGCTATTTCCACTAGGGTGGGCACCCTCCATGCTGGCAATCTGTGGTGACCAGCTGACTAGACTGTATGGTGTCCCCATGGGTTCAAGTTTCCACTAGGAAAAAGCGCCACCTGAACCCGGGTGTGATGGACGAGTGGCTAGGGAGGGTTAGGAAGAAGGAGAGAATGAGAAGAAGTGTGGAAAACCTGCAACCGAGTAGGCCCCAGGGTTTGGGAAGTCCAGCCATCCTGTGGTGGGGTTGGTTTTAGATTGGAGATGTGTACCCACGGGTGGTGTTCTAGGAGTTTTGCCGCTGTGGGAGTCGTGAGAATAACAGTATGGGGGCCGGTCCACCTGGGCTGTAAGGACTTCGGGTGAAGTTCTCATAGGAGAACTTGGTCCCCAGGATTTAGGGCCTGGGAGAAGTCTCCACCCAGGCTGTGGGGGCGGGGATATTGAATCTGCATGAGCCCTTAGAAGGGCTCATAAGAAGGTTAGATAGGGCAGATAAGATAGGAGGGGTGGAGGAGAGGCAGGCAGGTTGTGACTGAGTAGTAAGGGCCTGCGGTACAGGAGCTCAAACGGGCTGAATCCTGATGGGCCACGAGAGGAGGCCCTAAGACGGGTGAGTGCTAGTGGGAGAAGGGTTGGCCAAGAGAGGTGGGTTTCAAGAGTGAGTTTGGTGAGTTGTTCCTTGAGGAGGCCGTTGGCCCTTTTGACCTTACCCGAGGATTGGGGGTGATAGGGAATATGGAGTTTCCAGGTGATGTTGAGGCTCTCAGAGATTTGTTGTGTGATGCTGGGGATGAAGGCCAGTCGTTGTCTGATTGTAGGGTTCGAGGGAGTCCAAACCTCAGATGATGTGTTCAATAACCGTGGCGACCAGGTCTGCTGTTTCCCTAGCGGTGGGGAATGCCTCGATCCAGCCTGTGAAGATGTCCATGAGAGTTAGTAGGTATCTGAAGGTTTTGTGTTGAGGCATGTGAGTGAAGTCAAGTTGCCTGCCTGGCTGATGCCTGCGGAGCTGGTGGGTGGGTCCTGGTCTGCAGAGGCTGCCCTGGGCATTGACCACAGAACAGGTTCTACAGGCCTGGTGTACCTCCTTAATGGTCTTTTGAAGAGGGGGTGGTGAAAGAGAGGTTGGACAAATTGGTATAGGGCCTTTGGACCCTATGGGGAGAGACTGGTGGATGTCAGTAATGAGGTTGTGGATTAGGCTGTTCGGGAGGGCAATTTTTTCCTGGACAAAATACCATTCCTTGTCACCCAACTTGCCACCTAATGTTTTGAGGGCCCGAGTCTCCTCATCAGTGTATGAGGGACTGTGGGGAGTGTTGAGAAACAGGAGAGGGGCTCGAGAGGAGTTTAAGGCTGTCTGTCAGGCAATAAAGTTGGCCTTGTTGTTCCCCAAAGAGATGGGTCCTTGGAGGCCTGATGGCCATGGCAGTGGACAATAGCCACCTCGGTAGGGTAATTGAGAGCCTCAAGGAGTTTGGCAATAAGAAGCCCATTGACTATGGGGGTTCCCTTGGTTGTGAGAAATCCGCTTTCTTGCCAGAGGACAAAGTGAGTGTTGGTAATAAGGAAAGCATACTTGGAGTCAGTATAGTGACCCGTTGGCCCTCAGATAAGTGAAGGGCCCTGGTAAGAGCCACGAGTTCTGTCTTTTGAGAAGTAGTCCCAATGGGAACTTCTATGACAGCGTCCAGGGTGACCACTGCATAGGCTGTGTGTCGCCGTCCATCTGGAGCTATGAGGGAGCTCCCATCCATGAACAGAGTGTGATCAGGGTCAGGCAGTGGCCAGTCCGAAAGTCCTGGATGGGAGGGAGAGAGTTCTTCTAGGAGTTGAGGGCTGGAGTGGGAAGGAGTGGGGTTAGATGAAGGTGACAGCAAGAGAGTGGTGGGATTTAGGCGAGGGGAGACAGAGAGTGTGACCTGAGGGTTTTCTATGAACAGCAGGTGGTAGAGTTGGAGATGGGAAGGAGTGAGTTGTGCCAAGGATTTGTGGCTGGCTAAGTCCATCAGTCGATGGGGGGAGAAGACTGTGAGGGACTGTCCTAAGGTAAGTTTGAGGGCCTCCTTTGTAAGAGAAGCAGCTGCTGCTAGGACCCTGAGGCAGGGCTGCCATCTCTGGGCAGTGATATCTAGTTGTCTACACTGCTCGGTAGGTGGCACCAGTTGGTTGGGCCAGAAGGCCGGTGGCCAGCCCAGACCATTCGTCAGTGAAAAGATGAAAAGGCTTTGAAGGGTCAGGCAAGGCCAGACTCAGTCCTGAAATGAGGTGGCTCCTGAGCTGGTAGAACAGACATGTGATGGAGCCTGGGTCACTTAGAGGTCCCTGGGGTGTGTCTTTGGCAGCCCTGTATAAGGACTGGGCCAGAATGGCAAAATTGGGGATCCAGTGTCTAAAAAAGCCCACCAGTCCTAGAAATGACAGTATATCATCTGCGTTCTGAGGGGGTTGTAGGTCTTGTAGAAGGTGGATACAGTCTCCTGTGAGGGATTTGGAAGTGGGAGTTAGTAATATTCCCAAGTAGGTGACCGAGGGAGTACAGAGTTGGGCCTTGGCAGGTGTCACTCGGTATCCCTTGGAGCCAAGGAAATTGAGCAGAGTGGTGGTATCCTCCTGAAAGGAAGGGAGGGAGGGGCTGCAGAGGAGGAGATCATCTACATATTGGAGGAGAGTGCTGGCCACGAGGGTGCACTGTTGGAGATCTTTGGCCAGGGCCTGACCAAAGATGTGAGGGCTATCTTGGAAGCCCTGGGGCAGGACTGTCCAGGTTAGCTGTCCAGAAACATGTGTTTCCAGGTCCTCCCAGGTGAAGGTGAAGAGGAAATATGAGTCTGGATGAAGGGGGATAGTGAAGAATGCGTCCTTGAGATCCAGGACAGAGAAGTGGGTAGTGTGTGAGGAAACATTGGAAAGGAGAGTGTAGGGATTGGGAACCACCAGACGGAGTGGGACTACTGCCTTGTTAATAAGTCTCAGGTCCTGTACCAGGTGATAGGCTCCTGAGGGCTTTTAAACAGGGAGAATGGGGGTGTTGCATGGAGAGTTAATGGGGATAAGGATACCCTGCTGCCAGAGGCGGTTGATGATGGGCTTGAGTCCTTGCCGGAGGGTCATCGAGATAGGGAACTGTGGGCGGGATGGAAATGTAAACTTGTCCTTGAGTTGTATCCTGACTGGGGTGTGGTACATTGCTACTACAGGTCTGGAAATGTCCCATACCTGTGGGTCTACGGAGGGGAGATGGTACGGAATAGGGGACGAGTCAGAAGGGAGTAGAAGGAGGATGAAGTGAGCAGAAGTTGAGGGAGAGGGAGAGAGATGAATGATAGCCTGAAGTTTGTGGAAGATGTCCCTGCCTAGTAGGGGAACAGGGCAGGAAGGGATGATGAGGAAGGAGTGTGAGAAGGGGAACCCATCCAGGCTACATGTAAGGGGTGGGGTGGCCTTTGGAGTGGAGGAAGTGCCATCAATTCCCATAACTGCAACTGGGGAGGGACGAGTAGGACCCGAGTAGGAAGGCAGGACAGAATAGGTAGCCCCCACGTCCAACAGAAAGGAAATGGACTTACCAGCTTCCTGGAGCATGACCCTGGGCTCGGCATGGGTGAGAGGGGTGTCTGAGTCTGGTCTCCATCAGTCATCCTCCAATCTGGGAAGTTGGAAGGCAGGACTTTACTGTCTCAGGGTTTCCCTCATGTGGAGGTGCCGGGAATCCCCCGAGGCTGGGGCAATCCGATTTCCAGTCGCCCATCATGCGGCATTAAGGGCACAGCCTAGTAGGCGCTTTTGGATTGGGGTATTGACGGGCCCAGTGTCCCTCGGCTCCACCTTGAAACAGGCCCCCGGAGGGACGCGGTTAGGTGCTCCCTTCTGTTGATCCCCAGAACCTGCCAGCCTCAGGGCTGCTACCAGGGCTTGGGTCTGCAGTTGGACCTTCTGTTGGAGTCTGGCCTGGTGCTTAAGTTCTGCTGCCTCCTCTTGGGAGTTAAAGACTTTAAATGCCATTTTCACCAGATCAGAAATGGGAGTTTGAGGGCCTTCCTCCACTTTCTTTAATTTTTCTCTGAATGTCGGCGGCTGACTGAGAAATAAAGTAGCTAAAACAGTCGCCCCTGCCAGAGAGGCTGGGTCTAGGTGAGTGTATTGAGTCAGCGCCTCAGTAAGTTGGTTAAGAAACATGGCCGGGTTTTCACTGGGTTCCTGAATGACCTCCCTAAGTTTATCATAGTTGACTGCCTTATTAGAGGCAGCCCGCATGCCAGCGATAAGACACTGGACCATGCGGTCACGGCGCCGGCGGCCATCTTGGCCATCTTGGTAGTCCCATCCAGGCTCCGTGGCTGAGAACGCCTGAGCGCCAACTGGCATGGTGGCATCAGTAAGATGGACCTGATCAGCATGTTCTTGGGCTGCAGCCTGAATGTGCTCCCTCTCCTCTGTGGTGAGGGTGGTAGTTTGGACCACATGTAGGTCATGCCAGGTGAGGTCATAGGCCTGGGCCAGATGTTGGAATTCCTTTATGTAGCTATCAGCGTTGGCCAAAAAAGAGCCCAAACGTTTCTCAATTTGGGAAAGGTCTTGTAGAGAGAAGGGTGCATGAACCCAAAAACCTCCCTCAACTCTACCAACCTCCCTTAGGGGGCAGACTAAATTGGGGGAGGGTTTTTGAGCCCTCGTGCAGGTGGAGATGGGAGGGGAGGCCGAAGGAGATGTGAGGGGGGGTTCAGTGGGGGCTGCACCAGGAGCGGACTCAGGTTTTGGGAGTTTAGGGGATGAGACAGGGATAGGGGTGGAAGGGACCAAAATGGGGGTTGTTGGAGTAGGGGGGTTAGGGGGCATAGGGAGAGAGGGACCTTGGGGTATGGGATCACGGTAAGGAGGAGGAGGAAGAGGAACCAGGGGCCCTCTTGTTGGTGGGTGGGTGAAGTTCTCCAGGGGTTCAGAGAGGGGAGATGGGGAGGAGAGGTCTGGGTCTTTGGGAGCAGTGGTGTGGCCGGGTAGGGGGAGGGGAGTGGGCCAAGAGGACCTGTGAAGTGGAGTAGTGAGACCAGAGGGAGGGGCGAGAGCATAGAGTCCAGAAAGCCTGGACATAAGGGACCTCAGCCTATTTGCCTTGGCATTTGCAGAGATTGCCTAGGTCCATGAGAATCTGATAGTCAAATGTGCTTTCCAGAGGCCACTGGGACTGATTGTCTAATCGGTATTGTTGCCAAACGATGGTACAATAATGTATGAGATGTTGCCTTCACAGGTCCTGGTCCAGTTCCAGGGTTTTAAGATTGGCCAGCAGGCACCCCAGGGGTGTTTTAGAGTCTAATTTGGATTGGGAGGTCCCCACGATTCATTGCCAGGCAACCTGAGGGCTGGAGGAAGGTGTCCCCTCGCCCACCACTGGGTTGTGGAAAAACTGTGTTGACTGCCATAGAGGTTAGGACGTCTCCCAGGCTCTCGGAGTCATGGAGGTCACCTGGTGACCAGTGGGGTCCGCCCTGACACGGCCGCGGTTAGGGCAGGGCTTTCCAGAGGGAGGCATGGAATCGGGGGAAACTCACCATGGCTTCGGAAGTGGCGTTCGGAAAGGCAGGTCCAGGTCTGGCTAGGGAGAGGAGAGAGCCTCCTCACCAGGGTGGGGGCTCAATCTCCTCCCAGGTTTCAGGCACCAAATGTAAGGTTTTGCAGGTGAGGTAAACACAACACCAGGCGAGGTAGGCGCAAGGCAAGATTTATTAAAGGCACCCTGTCAGAATGTTGGGTGGGCGGTTCCGGGAATGCAGGAGGAACAATAGAAATAACCGCCAGGGCTGCCATCTTCCAGCCCCCTCCCCCCCTTCCTTAACCCTTGACTTTCCCGCCAAAAGGGTGTACACCCAGGTCACATCTCCATAGGTAACCCGATACCTATGCAGGAGACAGGAGTATCAGGAGCCCTCACCCCATACCTTCCGATCACCAAATACCTTACCATATTTGGATGTGAGCCCATGCCTTGCCTTGGCCTGATAAAAGACCCCTGCCAACTCCTTCCCAGTGCAACTTCCTTGACTCCCCCTTTCCGAGTTGCAGAACCTCGCCCGAGAGTGCCCACCTCCTCCTGGTGCAACTTTCCTGGCTCCCCTTCTCCCGAGCCCTGAAACTTCGCCAGAGAGTGCCTTTAATATATCTTGCCTTGTGCCTACCTCGCCTGGTGTTGTTTTTACCTCACCTGTAAAACCTTACAATAGCCACCTAAGTGACTTGCATGGCTGTTGATCTTAAGACTCCCATGGAAGGTTTCCTCCTCATTGGTTGACATTCCTGGTCAAGCTCCTTCTGGCCACAGGACCTCAACTCAGAACCTGCCAAAACTACCCAAAACTACCCAGTTGAATTGAAACACAATTGGGGACCACTTCCTAGAGAAGTTGGCTGTAAAGACTACATATTTTAGAATGTGGCTCAGATCATGATGGATCTCTATCTTTACGGTTTTCCATCAATGTCCTCTACTAACTACTTACATTACAAAAATGGGCATTTTCCTCTTTTAAAACTTTTCTGTTCTTTTCTGTGGGTTAAAAATGGCAGGTCCATGACAGTCTTCATGACAAGGCAAGCCAAGGTGCAACATGGCCTTCATGGTATAGCCTTCACAGCAAGGCAAACTCAGTCCATATCCTGCCACCTATTATAGTCTAGAATGTGGTGGGGCAGATGGGGAAAGGCTGGCTTCCTTCCTACAGGGTCTTTATGGCAAGGAGGTGATCAGAGTGATTTTATTCAAGGGACACCTCAGGTCACTTTGACACCAGGAACCTCTGACATATCCTGCATTTGGGATGCCAGCTGGGAGTCAGGAATATATTCTTGGTAATGGACAGTCTCCACTTTTCTAGGAGCATGGAACTTCTCCTTCAGCCCCCATGGACTCTCCCTTAGGATGCCTTTAATTCACTGGAAACAATTTCAGTTGTAAGATTTAAGGAAATGAAAAAACTAATATATATATATATATATATATATATATATATAGTAACACTGTATGGCCTCAGTACTCCTTAGGGGGTAAGGGAAAATGGCCCATTAATAGGACATAAACTTCAGTATGATCTAACAGTTAGATCTCTTTTGTAAGAAACAGGGTAAATGGACAAAGTTATCCTATATTCAAATCTTCAAGTCTCTAGATTAGGACCCCAACCCAAGGGCCTCCTGCAGAATGTGTTTGCTTGAATGTGTTTGGCTGTTAAACCCCTCCTAATATATTGGGTAATGATTATCTGAATAGGCCTCCTCTGGGTAAAACCCAGGTTGCTGGAGGAAACATAGGCAATCCCTGATGAAGGGAATGCTGACTCTCTCACTCTTCTTCCTAATAGACTCAGGTTATTCTAGCTGTGTGTGGGAACTTTTCCTTCATTCATTTCCTGGTTTAATGGCTATAGTTGGACCCAAAAGTCTGTGGTTAGTCTACCTCAGGATGGAGACCTTACACAATATTCCCAAGCATCTGCTGAAGTTCCTTTTGTTTCGGGGAATTTTCCTGTCTTCTCTGGTCTGACACAGACTGCCTATTTCTACTCTGCTGGATAAAAACAAGCTGTCTGTTCATCTGTCTGAGCAGACAAGTTTTAGAACATGGAACTTTTTCTCTCTACCTTCTAGTGGCACCCCACCTTTTCTGTCTTCCACTCCCCCTCCTATTTCTGCACCACCTAGGAATGGCCTACACAACTGGCTTCAATACCATCTGGACCATACCATTTGCTCCTCCTTCTACCTTCACTGTCCAGGAGCAAAGAGCACCCTTTGGACCCTAGTCACTCACTTCAGATTTCCCCAGAAGTGTCCCAGGTAAAAATTGACAATGGGGAACAAATTGATTGACTTTTAAGGGGACACAAGTGGAACACAATTCAGTATTTAAATTTGTTTGTTGGTTTAATTAAGATAGTCATGTCTTTAGAGTTATCAGCATTAAATATGAAACTTACCTCTATCTAGGTTGACTAAAGGTCAATATCTTTGTTGCTATTTGTTAGCAAAAAGATGACTTAAAATGATGGCTAGTTTTGTCTGTCTCAAAATTTTCATGGGTCATTGTTAAATTAGATTTCAAAGTCTCTGATGACCTAAAACTTTAAAGTTTTCTTGGATAATAAATGGGACTGAATTTACTGGACATCAAAAAGAAAAGAGAAAGGGCACAAATAAATAAACTGATGAATGAAAGAGAAGAGATCACAACCAACACGGAGGAAATACAAACAATTAAAAGAACAGATTATGAGCAATTATAAGCCAACAAATCAGACAATCTGGAATAAATGGGTGCATTCCTAGAAACTTATAAACTACCTAAACTGAAACAGGAAGAAGTAGAAAACCATCATGTTCTTATAGAACCATAACCAACAAGGAAACTGAAGCAGTAATCAAAAATCTCCCAAAAAATAAGAGTCCAGGGCCAGATGGCTTCCCAGCTGACTTCTACTAAATATTTAAAGAACTAATACCTATTCTGAAACTCTTTCAAATAATAGAAAGGTGGGAAAATTTCCAAACTTGTTTTATGAGGCCAGCATTACCTTGATCCCAAAGCCAAAGAAAGACCCCACCAAAAAGGAGAATTACCAACCAATATCCCTGATGAAAATAGAGGTGAACCATGAGAGACTATGGACTCTGAAAAACAACCTGAGGGTTTTGAAGGGGTGGGGGGTGGGAGGTTCGGGGAACCAGGTGGTGGGTATTAGGGAGGGCACAGATTGCATGGAGCACTGGGTGTGGTGAAAAAACAGTGAATATTGTTAAGCTAAAAATAAATAAAAAATAAAAAAAATAGATATCAAAATTCTCACGGACATATTAGCGAATAGGATCAAACAGTACATTAAAAGGATTGTTCACCACAACCAAGTGGGATTTATTCCTGGGCAGCAAGGATGGTTCAACATTTGCAAATCAATCAATGTGAAAAATCACACTAACAAAAGAATGGACAAGAATCACATGATGCTCTCAATTGATGCAGGGAAACCATTTGGGAAAATGCAGCATCCTTTCTTGATTAAAACTTTCCACAGAGGGAGGAGTCAAGATGGCGGAGAAGTAGCAGGCTGAGACGACATTGGGTAGCAGGAGATCAGCTAGATAGCTTATCTAACCATTGTGAACACCTACAAATCCAATGGGAAATCGAAGAGAAGAAGAGCAACAATTCTAGAAACAGAAAATCGATCACTTTCTGAAAGGTAGGACCTGTGGAGAAGTGAATCCAAAGTGACAGGAAGATAGACCCCGGGGGGAGGGGCCGGCACCTGGCAAGCGGTGGAGCAATGGAGCACAAAATCAGGACTTTTAAAAGTCGCCTCCACTGGGAGACATCGCTCCAGAGGCTAAACCGGGAGGAAACCCAGGCGGGATCAGCATAACCCCAGGTCCCGCGGGGTCACAGAAGGACTGGGGGTGTCTGAGTACCGCAGAGCTCACAGGTATTAGAGCGGGCAAGCTGGCTACAGTGACAAAGCCGAGGAGGGAGCTCTAAGCCTGGGGTTACCTTGTGCCGGTCTCAGGCTGGGTGGGCTCGGAGCGCGGCTGGAGGCTGCAGAGATGGAAGCGACCGGGCGCTTTTCTCCAGCTCCAGCAATTGACTGCTTTCCTCAAGGTGCGGCCGCAGGCCAGGGAGGTGGGGCGGTTGGGCACTTTGCTCTGAGAGCGCACTGAGGAGCGGAACCCCAAGCTCTCGGCTCCTCCGGGACAAGAGATTGGGAGGCCACCATCTTCATTCCCGTCCTCTGGAACTCTACGGAAAGCGTTCAGGGAACAAAAGCTCCCGAAAGCAAACCCGAGCGGATTACTTAGCCCAGCCCCTGGCAAGGGTGGTGCAATTCTGCCTTCAGCAAAGACACTTGAGAATCACTACAACAGGCTCCTCCCCCAGAAGATCAACAAGAAACCCAGCCAAAACCAACTTCAGTCACCAAGAACAGCGGAATTCCACAGCAGGAGAAAGCAAATCCTACCTGGACAAAATGACAAGGCGGAAAAACTCACCTCAAAAAAAAGAACAAGAGGCCGTACCGAAGGCTGGAGACCTAATCAATACGGACATTGGTAACATGACAGATCTAGAGTTCAGAATGACAATTCTCAAGGTTCTAGCCGGGCCCGAAAAAGGCATAGAAGATATTAGAGAAACCCTCTCCGGAGAGATAAAAGCGCTTTCTGGAGAAATAAAAGAACTAAAAACTAACCAAGTTGAAATCAAAAAAGCTATTAATGAGGTGCAATCAAAAATGGAAGCTCTCACTGCTAGGATAAATGAGGCAGAAGAAAGAATTAGTGACATAGAAGACCCAATGACAGAGAATAAAGAAGCTGAGCAAAAGGGAGACAAACAAATACTGGACCACGAGGAGAGAATTCGAGAGATAAGTGACACCATAAGACGACACAACATTAGAATAATTGGGATTCCAGAAGAAGAAGAAAGAGAGAGGGGAGCAGAAGGTATATTGGAGACAATTATTGGAGAGAATTTCCCTAATATGGCAAAGGGAACAAACATCCAAATCCAGGAGAAGCTAAGAACGCCCCTCAAAATCAATAAAAATAGGTCCACACCTTGTCACCTGATAGTAAAATTTACAAGTCTTAGCGACAAAGAGAAAATCCTGAAAGCAGCCCGGGAAAAGAAGTCTGTAACATACAAGGGTAAAAACATTAGATTGGCAGTGGACCTATCCACAGAGACCTGGCAGGCCAGAAAGATCTGGCATGATATATTCAGAGCACTAAACGAGAAAAACATGCAGCCAAGAATACTATATCCAGCTAGGCTATCATTGAAAATAGAAGGAGAGATAAAGAGCTTCCAGGACAGACAAAAGCTGAAAGAATTTGCAAACACCAAACCAGCTGTACAGGAAATATTGAAAGGAGTCCTCTAAGCAAAGAGAGACCTTAAAAGTAGTAGATCAGAAAGAAACAGAGACAGTAACAGTCACCTTACAGGCAATACAATGGCACTAAATTCATATCTCTCAATAGTTACCCTGAATGTTAATGGGCTAAATGCCCCAATCAAAAGACACAGGGTATCAGAATGGATAAAAAAACAAAACCCATCAATATGCTGCCTACAAGAAACTCATTTTAGACCTGAAGACACCTCCAGATTTAAAGTGAGGGGGTGGAAAACAATGTACCATGCTAATGGACATCAGAAGAAAGCTAGGGTGGCAATCCTTACATCAGATCAATTAGATTTTAAGCCAAAGACTATAATAAGAGATGAGGAAGGACACTATATCATACTCAAAGGGTCTGTCCAACAAGAAGACCTAACAATCTTAAATATCTATGCCCCTAACATGGGAGCAGCCAACTATATAAACCAATTAATAACAAAATCAAAGAAATACATTGACAGTCATACAATAATAGCAGGGGACTTTAACACTCCCCTCACTGAAATGGACAGATCATCTAAGCAAAAGATCAATAAGGAAATAAAGGCCTTAAATGACACTGGACCAGATGGACATCACAGATATATTCAGAACATTCCATCCCAAAGCAACTGAATATACATTCTTTTCTAGTGCACATGGAACATTCTCCAGAATAAACCACATCCTGGGTCATAAATCAGGTCTCAATCGGTACCAAAAGATTGAGATCATTCCTTGCATATTTACAGACCACAATGCTCTGAAGCTCGAACTCAATCACAAGAGGAAATTTGGAAAGAACCCAAATACATGGAGACTAAACAGCATCCTTCTAAAAAATGAATGGGTCAACCAGGAAATTAAAGAAGAATTGAAAAAATTCATGGAAACAAATGATAATGAAGACACAACAGTTCAAAATTTGTGGGATACAACAAAGGCAGTCCTGAGAGGAAAATATATAGTGGTGCAAGCCTTTCTCAAGAAACAAGAAAGGTCTCAAATACACAACCTAACCCTACACCTAAAAGAGTTGGAGAGAGAACAACAAAGAAAACCTAAACCCAGCAAGAGAAGAGAAATCATAAAGATCAGAGCAGAAATGAATGAAATAGAAACTAAAAAAACAATAGAACAAATCAACAAAACTAGGAGCTGGTTCTTTGAAAGAATTAATAAGATTGATAAGCCCCTGGCCAGACTTATCAAAAAGAAAAGAGAAAGGATGCAAATAAATAAAATCATGAATGAAAGAGGAGAGATCACAACCAACACCAAAGAAATACAAACAATTATAAGAACATACTACGAGCAACTCTATGCCAACAAATTTGACAATCTGGAAGAAATGGATACATTTCTAGAGACGTATAAACTACCACAACTGAACCAGGAAGAAATAGAAAACATGAACAGACCCATAACCAGTAAGGAGATTGAAACAGTCATCAAAAATCTCCAAACAAACAAAAGTCCAGGACCAGACGGCTTCCCAGGGGAATTCTACCAAACATTTAAAGAAGAATTAATTCCTATTCTCCTGAAACTGTTCCAAAAAATAGAAATGGAAGGAAAACTTCCAAACTCATTCTATGAGGCCAGCATCACCATGATCCCAAAACCAGACAAGGATCCCACCAAAAAAGAGAATTACAGACCAATATCTTTGATGAACACAGATGCGAAAATTCTCACCAAAATACTGGCCAATAGGATCCAACAGTACATTAAAAGGATTATTCACCACGACCAAGTGGGATTTATTCCACGGCTGCAAGGTTGGTTCAACATCCGCAAATCCATCAATGTGATACAATACATTTATAAAAGAAAGAGTAAGAACCATATGATACTCTCAATAGATGCTGAAAAAGTGTTTGACAAAGTGCGGCATCCCTTCCTGATTAAAACTCTTCAAAGTGTAGGGATAGAAGGCACATACCTCAATATTATCAAAGCCATCTATGAAAAATCCACCACAAATATCATTCTCAATGGAGAAAAACTGAAAGCTTTTCCGCTAAGGTCAGGAACACGGCAGGGATGTCCGTGATCACCACTGCTGTTCAACATAGTACTAGAAGTCCTAGCCTCAGCAATCAGACAACAAAAAGAAATTAAAGGCATCCAAATTGGCAAAGAAGAAGTCAAACTATCACTCTTTGCAGATGATATGATACTATATGTGGAAAACCCAAAAGGCTCCACTCCAAAACTGCTAGAACTTATACAGGAATTCAGTAAAGTGTCAGGATATAAAGTCAATGCACAGAAATCAGTCGCATTTCTTTACACTAACAACAAGATAGAAGAAAGAGAAATTGAGGAATCAGTCCCATTTAAAATCGTACCCAAAACCATAAGATACCTAGGAATAAATCTAACCAAAGAGGCAAATAATCTATACTCAGAAAACTATAAAGTACTCATGAAATAAATTGAGGAAGACACAAAGAAATGGAAAAATATTCCATGCTCATGGATTGGAAGAACAAATGTTGTGAAAATGTCTATTCTACCTAAAGCAATCTACACATTTAATGCAATCCCTATCAAAATCCCATCCATTTTTTTAAAGAAATAGGACAAATAATCCTAAAATTTATATGGAACCAGAAAAGACCTCGAATAGCCAAAGGACTATTGAAAAAGAAAGCCAAAGTCGGTGGCATCACAATTCCAGACTTCAAGCTCTATTACAAAGCTGTCATCATCAAGACAGTATGGTACTGGCACAAAAACAGACATATAGACCAATGGAACAGAATAGAGAGCCCAGAAATAGACCCTCAACTCTATGGTCAACTAATCTTCGACAAAGCAGGAAAGAATATCCAATGGAAAAAAAACAGCCTCTTCAACAAATGGTGCTGGGAAAATTGGACAGCCACATGCAGAAAAATGAAACTGGACTATTTCCTTACACCACACACGAAAATAGACTCAAAATGGATGAAGGACCTCAATGTGAGAAAGGAATCTCTCAAAATCCTTGAGGAGAATGCAGGCAGCAACCTCTTTGACCTCAACCGCAGCAACTTCTTCCTAGGAACTTGGCCAAAGACAACAGAAGCAAGGGCAAAAATGAACTATTGGGATTTCATCAAGATCAAAAGCTTTTGCACAGCAAAGGAAACAGTTAACAAAACCAAAAGACAACTGACAGAATGGGAGAAGATATTTGCAAACGACATAACCGATAAAGGGCTAGTATCCGAAATCTATAAAGAGCTTATCAAACTCAATACCCAAAGAACAAATAATCCAGTCAAGAAATGGGCAGAGGATATGAACAGACATTTCTGCAAAGAAGACATCCAGATGGCCAACAGACACATGAAAAAATGCTCCACATCACTCGGCATCAGGGAAATACAAATCAAAACCACAATGAGATACCACCTCACACCAGTCAGAATGGCTAAAATTAACAAGTCAAGAAATGACAGATGCTGGCGAGGATGTGGAGAGAAGGGAACCCTCCTACACTGCTGGTGGGAATGCAAGCTGGTGCAACCACTCTGGAAAACAGTGTGGAGGTTCCTCAAAAAACTGAAAATAGAGCTACCCTATGACCCAGCAATTGCACTACTGGGTGTATATCCTAAAGATACAAACGTGGTACTCCGAAGGGGTACGTGCACCCGAATGTTTATAGCAGCAATGTCCACAATAGGCAAACTGTGGAAAGAGCCTAGATGTCCATCAACAGATGAATGGATAAAGAAGAGGTGGTATATATACACAATGGAATACTATGCAGCCATCAAAAGACATGAAATCTTGCCATTTGTGACGACGTGGATGGAACTAGAGGGTATCATGCTTAGCGAAATAAGTCAATCGGAGAAAGACAACTATCATATGATCTCTTTGATATGAGGAAGTGGAGATGCAAGGCAGGGGGGGTTGGGGGGAGGTAGGAAAAGAAAAAATGAAAAGATGGGATTGGGAGGGAGACAAACCATAAAATACTCAATCTCAAGAAACAGACTGAGGGTTGCTGGGGGGAGGGGGGATGGGAGAGGGTGGTGGGGATATGGACATTGGGGAGGGTATGTGCTATGATGAGTGCTGTGAAATGTGTAAACCTGGTGATTCACAGACCTGTACCCCTGGGGATAAAAATACATTATATGTTTATTAAAATTAAAAAAAAGAAAACTTTCCACAGTGTAGGGATAGAGGGAACATACCTCAAACTCATAAAAAACAGCTACAAAAAGCCCACAGTGAATATCATTCTCAATGGGAAAAACTGAGAACAGGACAGGGATATCCACCCACCACTATTGTTTAACATAGTACTAGAAGTCCTAGTCTTAGCAACCAGACAAAAAGAAATAAAAGGTTTTCAAATCAGTAATGAAGAAGTCATACTCTTCCTCTTCACAGATGACATGTCACTTCAGGTGGAAAACCCAAAGAATCCACCTGCCCCAAAGTTGCTAGAACTCATATAGGAATTCAGCAAAGTGACAGGATATAAAATCATTGTACAGAAATCAGCTGCATTTCTATACACAAACAATGAGACAGAAGAAACAGAAAATAAGGAGTTTGCAATTTGCAATTGCACCCCAAACCATAGGATACTTGGGAATAAACCTAACAGGAGAGGTAAAGGCTCTGTACTCTAAAAACAACAGGACACTTATGAAAGTAATTGAGGAAGTCACAAAGATATGAAAAAAACATTCCATGCTCACAGATTGGAATAATAAATAATGTTAAAATGTCTATGCTACCCAGAGCAAACTACACATTCAATGCAATCCCTCTCAAAATACCACCAGCTTTTTATCACTCCTATTTTGAATGATAGCCAAGCTGGTTAAAGCATTCTTGGCTGCATATTTTTTTCTCATTTCGTTTCCTGAATATATTATGCCAGTCTTTTCTGGCCTGTCAGGTCTCCATGGAAAAGATAGGTCTGTTGCCAACTTAATGTTTCTACACTCGTATGGTACCACCTCACACCAGTCAGAATAGCTAAAATTAACAGATCAGGAAATGCCAGATTGGTGAGAATATGGAGAAAGGGGATCCCTCTTACACTGTTGGAGGGAATGCAAGGTGGTGCAGCCACCCTGGAAAACACTATGGAAGGTTCCTTGAAAAGTGGAAAATAGAGCTACCCTACAACAGAGCAATTATACTACTGAGTATTTACCCCAAAGATACAAATGTAGTGATCTAAAGAGGCACCCCCATGTTTATAACAACAATGTCCACAATAGCCAAACTATGGAAAGAGCCGAGATGTCCACTGAAGATGAATGGATAAAGAAGTGGTATGTATACACAATGGAATATTACTCAGTCATCAGAAAGGATGAATACTTAACATCTACATCAAAGTGGATGGAACTGAAGACTATGTTTAGTGAAATATGTTAATCAGAGAAAGGCGAGAATCATATGGCTCACTCATATGAAGAATATAAGAAACAGTGCAGAAGATCACAGCAGAAGGGAGGAAAAAATGGAAGGGGAAGAAATCAGAGAGGGAGACAAACCATGAGACACTCTTAACTATGGGAAAGAAACTGGGTTGCTGGAGGAGAGGTGGGTGGGGAGATGGGGTAGCTGGGTGATGGGAGTGCACATGATATGATGAGCATTGGATGTTGTATCAACTGATCAATTACTGAACTCCACATCTGAAAGTAATGATGTTCTATATGTTGGCTAACTGAATTTTAAAATAAAATAAAAATGAGGGTTATTATAGAGAGAAAATATGTTTTAATAATGCTTTTTTAAAGATATTAGATCTTTTTAAAAAAAATTATTTCTTTTCAGCGTAATAGTATTCATTGTTTTTGCACCACACCCAGTGCTCCATGCAATCCGTGCCCTCCCGAATACCCACCACCTGGTTCCCCCAACCTCCCACCCCCGCCCCTTCAAAACCCTCAGGTTGTTTTTCAGAGTCCATAGTCTCTCATGGTTTGCCTCCCCTTCCAATTTCCCTCAACTCCCTTCTCTTAAGCACTCAGACCCAATACACAAGGTTTGTAATTTGTTCCAACCATTAACTTATATTTTTCTTTTTTTCCCATAAAGGTGTCTCTTATTAATTAACTGATTGCTTGCTAAACAAAAGACAGATGATAGCTAACATCACATGCTATGCAACTAAGGCCTTAAATGACTCTCAAAGTGGCGTTAGATATTTTAACTGCTGCCCAGGGTGGAACATATGCTATCATAAAAGCAGAATGTTGTGTCTGTATTCCATAGATCACAAAAGTATAATAGGATTGCTAAAAGATATAAATACTCAAATCAGCACTTTAAAAGATCCCTCTCTTTCCTTTAGTGATTGGCTAAACTCCTGGACTGAAGGAAGATTTTGGTCAACTATCAATGCTGTTTTTACTGGACTTCTCTTTCTCATTATAATATTAACCTTCTTTTGTCTTTTCCCATGTCTCCCTGCCTGGGGCCAGTACTCCCTCATTGTCATAACTTCTAGCTGACAGAGAATCCTTTCTACTCAAGGAATTTCATATATGTTGTATTGGCTGCCTCTGCCTCTTGGGAGTCTTCTTTAGGATATGAAAGTCCCTTTGGAAACCTCCCTTTGTCTTTACCTCCCCTAACTCCAAAGTACATAATCAATTACTCCTCACAACCCCACTGAAGCCCTTTCTGCCCACAGGTCCTGTCTCTATGCTTTAATAGAACATGTTTTTGCATAAAATATATCAAAAGAATTCTTTTTTGGCCATCAGCTCTGAACCCCAACCAACATTTCCACATCAAATGGCATGAAGTAATTTTAATACTTCATGTTGGATTATGAATTTGTCTAATATTTATGTAAAATATGTACAAAAATATAAAAGCTTCCTATTTTGAGTCAATTGGCCATTGTCCTATAGAAAAAATTGCTGAAATAGAAAAAGAATTAAATAAGATGTTAACTGAGACATTGTAATTATAAGTAGTGTGAAATAATAATATTCAATATTACCAAGTTAATTTCAGGTTGTACATACATTGTAAAACTATGTAGACATTAGAAAGATGGTTAAGGATTTATAATGATTAGTGACTCCAAAAAGTTGTTGGTAACATGTTGTTTGGCTTAAGAAAAAAAAAGAATAGGTTTTACTAAAGGAGAATAATCAGATCCTGTTATTATAAAACTGCTTCTGCCCCATATGTATGGACATGAAGATATTCTCTAAAAGGGTAGAATATATTCCTTTGTATTTTAGAATTGTGCATGATTTCAAATTCATTTCTCTGAATTGTGCTGGGACATTATTATAGTAAAATCATTTTTTTAATTTTTTAAAAAATATTTTATTTATTTGACAGAGCACAAGGAGGCAGAAAGGCAGGCAGAGAGAGAGGGAAGCAGGTTCCCTGCTGAGCAGAGATCCCAATGTGGGGCTCGATCCCAGGACCCTGAGATCATGACCTGAGCTGAAGGCAGAGGCTTTAACTCACTGAGCCACCCAGGCGCCCCAGTAAAATAATTTTAAAATAAATATATAAATAAACCTTAGAGATTTTAATACTGTTGGTTTATGAGGGTGCAGGCTGTTTATGTTAGACTCAAGGACATGGTCAAATAATATCTTTCTTAGGATGGTACTGGGATCACAATACATATTTTTTAAAGACAGAAAATATCATCAGAAATGCTGAGGTTTTATTTTCTTTACAATAGAATTTTAATGGAAGTTTGAAGTTAAGGTTAAGAGACTTTCCATATTTGAAGATTTTATCTCCTTTTGCAGTACTTTTCTGTACTAAAGGTGTTAAAATGAAAATTTTCTTAAGATACCTAAATACCAATGACAACCATTCCTTTCAGAAATCTCAAGTTGAAACATTGCCTAAAGGTCATTGTATGCTAATTTGTGTTTCACAGAATAAAAGGAGTTCAGAGGACATAGAATTTAGGAAAAGGGTGTGTTCAACAAATAGAAATATTTCTTGCTTCAGACAACTTGTATATGTTTCTAAGTGTTCATGAGCATTGCTAATCTCTAAGAGGGGGATATATTTTGGAGATTTTCCCAAACTTGTTGGACTATGTGCTCTCCTCTCTTTTAGAGTTTGTTGAAAATAAATGTACCCTCCCCCCAACAATAACAAAAAACTCAATTTGAGAAATGTCACTAGGTAATATACAGCTTGTATTATGGAACCATCTTCATAAACAGGTTCTTAAAGATTTAAGCATATCAGAGTTTCTCAACACTGCCACTATTTTGAATCTAATATTTCTTATGGTGGGGGCTATCCTGTGTGCTGTGAGGTTTTTGTTTGTTTGTTTTCTTTTTTTGTTTTGTTTTTTGGATAGAGACACAGTGAGAGAGGGAACATAAGCAGGGGGAGTGGGAGAGGAAGAAGCAGGCCTTCCACAGGTAGGGAGTCAGACACAGGGCTTGATCCCAGGACCCTGAGACCATGATGTGAGCTGAAGGCAGACGATTAACGACTGAGCCACCCAGGTGCCCCTAGTGTGATGTTTAATAGCATGTATGGTCTTTACCCAGTAGTGTGCTCCCAGTAGTTGTGACAATCATCAATGTCTCCAAACATTGCCAGATGTAACCTAGGGGGCAAAATTGAACCCAGGTGAAAACCATCGATGTACAAAGACACCTGGGAAGGAGGTTACTTTAACTTTGATCTACGTATAGAGGAGCTGAGCGTGGTTGAAGACCTTTGAACTGTTGGAAAAAAAATATGTTCTAGTCCGAACTCCTGTCTGTGTTGCTATGAGGTCAGATAGCTCTTATTATCTGAGATTTTCTATTACTGTTTAGTACACTACCTATCCTGACTGGCCATGAGGCTGGGTGAAGTCATGGTGAAATCCTGTAAACCAGAAAGTTAGAGTTAAGAGGCAGAAAAACATTGATTATTAAAGGTAGGTCACCCTAAAATGAAGCCCTGGCTCAAGTTGTAAGGGAATTAATATTACAGTCTGTCTTCTACTTAGAGTGTGCAGGCTCCAAATTATATGAGAGTCTCTTTTTAGTACTGGTGAGATAAGGACAATTTATTGCTTGTTCCAACAAATACAGCCTTGACTTTTGAAAGGAATGGAGACCTTTAAGGAAGGTAGTTTTTCAGAGGGTGGAAAAAAGGTATGTCCTCCAGCTTCCTCCAAGAACAGTATTTTGAGGAATGTGTGCATATTTGAAAAATTGCTTTCATTATTAAAATAAAATATATTTCTCTTCACAATTAAATAAAATCACCTATTTTTTTTTTCTGATATAAAGTGAAACCATAAAAAGTTCCTGGCAGTGAGCAAAGACTGTCAGTGGGAATAGAAGGAAGGAGAGGAAATAATCCCATTAGAGGTGGTTCTATCAGAAACTCTAGGGAAGCATACAATTTCTAATCTGAATTTTTGAAAATATCTCAAATTCCACTTCCAAGAAAATTGAGTAGATATTCTTTTCTCTATTCCTACTACTCAGTACAAGAAATATTAAGAAGATTCTGGAAGGTAAAGAGAAGAAGACAGACCTGCCAGGGACCTTAGCACTCAAAGAACATGGTAGGGAGTTCTTTGGGTTTTCCTTTTACCTCATATGCCCCAGACTGTGTCCTGGAGAAACCAGAAAAACAGAATCATGAATAAGCACAGACTAAAAAGGACTCCAAGCCCAAGGACCGAGGAAAGGGCTGTCAAGGGAGAGAAAATATTTGGACAATCAATGTTTGACTTTTGCCAAACCCCACAGAACAACTATGGCCCTACCCCAATCCTGCCAGCAAATGCCCTGTGGGTAGCTTACATTTTCCACTCTCAAGAGGCTGTCATAGATCACCCCATATGGAAAGCCAGGACATTACTCCTCTGCCAGATGGAAATGAATGTCACCACCACCCCACTCCCAAGTTCCTTACCCCACCCAGCATCAGTGGAGACCAGGTGGGAGTCATAATTTCCACTCTGGTAGGCAATAAGGAAGAATTCTAATGACATAAATGCTACACCTTTTATTGTGGTTCCTTCCAAAGCTCCCTGAGACTCAGTTCACTTTTCTTCTATTTATGTTCTGTTCACATTGCACAGTTCTATTGTTCTATCTTCAAATTCACTGATTCTTTCCTGTCTCCTCCATTCTGCTGTTGAACCCATTCATCAAGCTTCTTATTTTGATTATTTTGTTTTTCAGTTCTCAGATTTCCATTTAGTTCTTTTTCATAACTTCTATTTCTTGGATGCAGTTTTTATTATTTGCTTTAGTGTATTTGTAATTGCTCATTAAAGAGCAATTTATGTCTTTTTTGTCAGATAATTCTAACACCTTTGTCACCTCAATATTGGAATCTTTTGACTGTCTTTTGCCACTCAGTGTGAGATCTCCCTGGTGGTTGGTATGATGAATGATATTTGACTGAAACCTAGAGATTTTTGTATTATGGTATGAGACTATGTAGCCTTATCCATATATTCTTATTCAGTACCTCTGTGCTGGGTCTTGGAAATCGTTATTTTTAAAAAGTATCTCTGGGATTCTGATGTGCAGTCAGATTTGGAACCATGACCATGATGCTCTTAGGACCTTTCCAGATCTGAGTCAATGAGTTAGGGTACACATCATTTTCTGCCAGGTGTTGCAAATGACCTTTTTAGGGTCATCTGGACTGTGAACCAAGTTTGACATTTATTTGTATCCCTTAGAGTGTGTGACACATAAAGTTCCAAAAAAAATGCCTGTAATTGGTGGATTAATTCATTTCCCTCTGAGTGGCTCTGAGTGGCCAATAGGGATGGGGTTGAGTTTATCCTGAATGAGTCCCTGTGCCCTCCATTTTCTGGATCCCTATGCTGCCATCTCTGCTGATTCCACATAGCATGTAGTGGGTGGGATGCAGAACAGATGAACAACTAGACGATTGGTCAACATTCATAAACACACACACACACATTGTCATTCATTCTGTACATGCATTTTTTTAAAAAATTGCTGTGCAAAGGGGGAAAAAAAAACCATGTGGGATTCTTTCTGCTATTTTCATGCTGATTCTTGGAGAACTGAGGTATGGTCATAGATCATAAGACTTTTGTCCAGACTTTGATTTCAGAGACCTGGCTCGGAAAAATAGTCTCCAGCCATCTTTTGTGAAATTCTTAGCTATACCTCCTGCTTCTGTGTCTTTATAGACAGGTGTAATGAAACACCTTATGAGGATTAATTGTGTGGCATTTCAAAATTGAACACAAAGGGGAAGTTGCTGCCTGTCAATTCACATTTAAAATTATAATATTGTGTTTTTATTACACTTGTTCTGTGGACTCAAAGCTAAAAATCTCCTTTTCAGAAGCCAGAGAAACCTTCTTCTTAGGATGATCTGAAATGTTTACTGGTATTAATATGTGCTATTCCTATGCAAAATATTTCCTTCTGAACCTAATATAAGACATTTTTAAAATGCAGAGATACCTGCAATTCAAAACAGAATTGGTAGCTTAATATTGAAAAATTAACATCATAATATTTTACACACACTCTTTATAATTGTATTTTCCAAGTTTACTTGGCTTTTTATGGATATTTATTCTTCTATATAATTTTAGTGTGTTTTCAGTTTCTCAAAAACTCCAATTGGAATTTTTATTAGCATCACATTAAACTTATAGAATAATTTGAGGGAGAAATAGAATTTTTATAATATTCAGTAAATCTGAGGACTTGAAGTGGCCCTCATGTCTGATGGAACCTGGAGACAATCAACAAGTATGATAGGTCTTATGAAAACAATGCTTTCTCTAAGTGTGCAGGTTTAGATTAGAGAGCCCATAGAGTTCAGTTCTTTCAATAAAGACTTACAGCTTCTTAGAACATAAAGCTATGCGTATCCTTTGTATTGATGAATCTTTGTCCTATTTCTGGGGACTCCAGCTGGGTCCATACTGCTGTGCTAAGCTCAGGGCAGGCATGGTCCCAGCATGTGTATCTTCATGGCCTCAGGGAGCTTGGCCAGTCATTTTCACTCCCATCACAGATTCATTTCAGAGCTCAGAGAGGAGGCCATAAAAGCACAGACATTTGTGAAAGATGAAGAAATTTCCCTTTTCTTCCCAAGTCAGAGAATTACATAACCAATGTCTTGAATGGCTAGTAAAAACCCATTGTTCCAGGCAACATAGGCAACACATATGTCATAACCATGTGAGAAGCAGCTGACATTTACTGAATGTGCTAAGCCCTAAGTTAAGTGTTTTAGCATTTATTTATCCCCAAAAATCTTCGTGATGGGCATCATTACCTTCTCAAACTACCAATAAAGGAATTGGTACAAGAGAATTGAAATATATTGTCCAAAGTCACCCAACTAGTAATGATGCACCCAGGATTTTAACTCAGCACTTGGCTTTAGAATTCCATTTTACCAACTCACTTCAGCCAATCTCAGGCTTCAATTTCTTAGGTTGGACATCATATAGGTAGAAAGCTGACCAATCATAGAGATCAAGGTATATGACAAATATCAAACAAATGGCTCACTCTGAGTACAAAGAACAAGGATTGAGATGATTCAAGAAACTTTCAGTGTTATGTCCACTCTCAGATTCCTGGAACACAGCAAATTTGGAGATAGTCATCTGCATGGAGATGGCTTTCTATATGGTTGGCATAAGGTGATGAAAACATACTTGGTTACTTTTAGAATAATCTGACATTAACCTTCTAACCAACTCCCATGCATATTATCACCCTTTGCCTTGCAACAAGAAAGAAGATAGGGATGGTTCATTTACCAAATGATGCAAATTGTTGGGGACAAGACAGCACAGATAGTATCCTTCTTATTAACACAGAATGAGGAGTCAGAGATCTCAGTCCAGTGCTACCTCTGCTATGGCCCACCACAAGCTGAATAAAGACCTATGTTTGTAACTGCCTATGTCTAAGGCCTTAGCAGTTCTGTGATACCATACCATTTTGGAAGGTCTCTCTTTGTACTTATTAAAAAGATTAAAAATGTGTTCTTAGGCAATTTTTAGCCCCTAAAGTGATGGGAGTAGGGGTTTGTTCACACATCCTTGTTTGAAGATGTTAGGATAAATCCCTTTTCTAATCTCTGTAAGAAACAATGACATGGTGAGCTGTTATTAAGGCATTGTGTCAGGGCCCAGAAATGACAGAATTCTGCCCTCCTCTACCTCTTCAGAGGAGGTACCCACTAAAGACAAAGGCAGTGAGGATGGGCAGATGTAGGGCCCAGGCCCGAGTGTGGGTGAATAGAATGCATTAGCTCTGTACGTGGAATGTTCAACCTTACTCACCTTAAGCCAAGATGCAAGTCAAAGCTCTGAATCCTCTGGTGTGAGGAAAGTCCCAGCACAGAATTCTGTGAGGATGGCAAGGAAGAGGGTACACAAATGGCTTATACAAGCCACACATGAGGCAGCACCTAAGAGAAGGACATGCCTGGGCTACTTGGAGTATGATGGGACAACTATGAGACTCCTCCAGTAGGAAGTGAAGAGAACCACCATCTACTGGGTTGAGTCTTACTCATATCTACTTAGCTTGGAAGAGAGAATCCAAAATGTTAGCACCCATGCTCTGGTCAACATCCTCCAGGACAGCAACTCTCCAAATCAGCACTTCATGTTGAAGTACGATTCCTCAACCTCTTCCAAAAATGCTCATCTTCCCTCCAAAATTGGTGAGGGGAAGGAATGGGGATCTGGACCCTATGTGGAATATAACATACCAACCTCATCTTCTATTTTTTAAGCTAAAGCCCTCATCTTGGACCATTCTCCTGACATCGTGTACTGGATGCAAAATGGGAATTGTACAAAGGGGAAAGTATTTCAGTGGAGCTGCAGATGAGTGATACACTGCGAGGGAAATTAGGGCGATGGGATCAGAATTTCCTCCTCTTCTTTCTACAAACAGCCCTCACTCTGCCTGTCTGCATCTCTTGCTCCAGCTCATTGCTCCCCTGTGTCCTGATTCCCAGCTTCCTCCAGGGTCTTCAACTATCCATACCCCTGGATGCTGCCTGTGTGTTCAAGCCTCTCCCATGAAAAAAACAAAAACAAACCCACTCATAATTGGCATCAACCCTGGCCAGCTGCCCCTCTCCTTACCAGGGAAAATCTCCATAGAATTGTCTCACCCACTGACACCATTTCCCAAATGCACCCTTTCAGGCAGGTTTTGAAATATCCCCTTGTCAAATTAGCCATTGCTATGGTCACCAATGTCCTCTTTATTTGTAAGCCCAAAGGACATTTTATGTTTAGTTTCCTGTTGTGGTTAAAAAAAAAACAAACAAACCATGGACTCGATCATTTTAAACACTTTTGAATATGTAATTCAGCCTCATTAAGTATATTTACAATGTTGCGCAACAATTACCACCATCCATTCCAGAACTTTTTCATTTTCCCCAACTGAAACTTTCTCCCATGAAACACTAGCTTCCAGTTTCTCCTTCCCACAGTCCTTGAAAATGACCACTCTGCTTTCTGTCTCTCAATCCGACTGCCCTAGGAAGCTTATATAAGCAGAATCATATGGTATTTGTCTTTTTGTGGAGGTTTATTTCACTCAGCATAATGTCCTCAAGGTTCATCCATGATGTAGCATGTGTCAGAATTTCCTTCCATTCCAAAGCTGAATAATATTTTATTGGATGTATATAATAGAGTGTTTACTGGTCATCCTTTGAAGGTCGTTTGGGTTGTTCTCTCCCTTTGGCTGTTGTGACTCATGCTGCTGTGAACATGGTATACACAGAGGACCTTTTTATTTTCTTAATTAATTTTTTAAAGATTTTATTTATTTATTTGAGAGAGAGAGAGCGCGAGCATATACAAACAGGGGGAGCTGCAGAGGGAAAGGTAGGAGCAGGCTCCCCACTGAACAGGGAACCCAATACAGGGTTCCATCCCAGGACCCTGAGATCATGACCTAACCTGAAGGCAGATACTTAACTGACTGAACCACCCAGGTGCCCCACAAAGGATGCTTTAAAGCTTTGCTTTATTTGGCCAATCACAGCTACAGTGAATGGCTCATTGCTCTCTTCTTTCTTCTTTATGAGATATTCTCTTTTCTCCTCTTCCATGACACTACATTATCTTAGTCATCCATCAGTTTCTGGTTGACACTTCCTGTCTTTCCTTGAGGTGGGGTCATCTTCCAGGTCAGTCATCTCTGATCCTTTTCTTTTCAGCTTCCCTCCAGAGACCACTACATTTACTCTGTACCCTTCCTGTCTCTGCACAGGTGACACCCCTGTGTGTCCAAATGCCAGCCTCTAGCACAGAGATTGTAGTCTTCCCCACAAACAGCTCCTTATTTTCCCCTACTTCTTCTCTTCCTCCTCCCCCTCTTGGATGTTATCATCAAGCAATGAAATTTTAATAGTAAAAAACAAGCTTTTTCCCTTTTGAACCAGCACCAGGCATTTTGTGCATCCTTCATGTCCATTTCTCTGTTCTAAAGCTGGGCAGACCTACCCAGTCACACATAGCTTTCTCCTCTTAACTCTGAAGAGCACCGAACCACCACCCTGTGATGTTCTTAGCCTTTATTCACACCCTTTTCATTCCACTGTGCAAAGGCAGAGCATTAATTGGTCATGTAAGACAGAGTCCTGTTACTGCTTTTAATGTCAACTTCCCTTCAAACAGACAAGTAGGCCATTGTGGAATGACAATTGAAGATGATGGGAACAAAAAACTTAACTCCTAGAAACCAGCACTTCTGCAAATGATCAAAAGAAGGTGATTCAGTATCCCCCTCCAATTCAAGATCCCCTCTTCTCCCCCTCCTCTTTCTATCATTTCCTCTCTTTTTCCCTCTCCATTCTTCTCATTTTTACCCTCCATCTTCCCCATTCTTTGTGCCCTGCTCAGGACTGCCAATAAGCAACCCCACCTTACACCTGGGTCCAAGCTTCCTCCACTCCTTGGAAGGATTTCCTCATGGTAGATATATAGAGGATGGAGTTTCTGAGGCGACTCCTGTAACACCCTTTTGGCTGCCCCACCGTGGTGTACTCTCACCCAGTTATCTAACCTGCTAACCACACAGCTGTCAGGTATTCTGAACCTCATATACCCCTCTTTCCTATTTCTCTTTGTTTTGACCCTCCCATGGCCTCCTGGTGCTCCAGCTATGAAGACATATCCCAGGAGTTTATACATTCTACTCTGTCTAATCCTTCTCAGTCATGGTCTAGAATAGCATCCTCTGTGCTGCAGACTCACAGTTGTTTAAAACCTGGTTTTGTTTTGTCTCCCACCATAGGGCCTTTACACTTGTTCAGACTCATGCCTCTTCTGCCTGATTGTGCTCATTATCTCTCATCCTAGAGGTCTCAGCTTGCTTTAGTGACACCTTGTTGACCTCCCAGGCAAAGTCAACCTCCAGATGGTAGGATTCTAGGGCCTCATCTATCTTTCAATGTGAATTATCATAGTTACTATTACATCTGTATTTTTGTGATTATTTTGTCAGTCAGTTTCCTCTAAGCATGGGCAATCCGAGGGCAGGAGCAATATTGAACTCTTGCCATAGTAGACCCAGTGCCTAGCATGCTCTAGTGCAGGTTAAACCTCTTAGATTATCATGAGTCCTTATGTGCATGTCCTTGGAAGGTACATTTTTTCTTTTTTGAATTTCTGTCTGGAAGTGCTCTGGGGTCTCTGCTGAGGCCACCTTGGATGAGGCCAAGACATCTCAAGATTTATGAGAGATATAACCAGTTTCCCCTTGGCTACCCCAGTTCCTGAATGGGATTCCTTTTAAGCACATGCACGTGGTTGTAATTGGCCTGTGAGCAGGAATTCAGTTTCTGCAAGTGACAGTACCTCTCAGGCATGGAATAAGTGTTCCAATAATCAATGTGATAGAAAAAAAGGGAGCTCTGGAGAAGGGAACTTCCAGGAGGTTGCTTGAGGTGGGCAAATAGCTAGTAGCATCTGGTCCTGGGCCAGATGGCGAGAAAGTCTGCCTAATCAGATGGTGTCCTAGGCAGGCTTTGTGGTACAAAGGTTGTAAATTATAAAAATGACAGAACACAATGGGTAGGAAATGTGCAAATTAAGAACTGTTTTACTGGAGGCAGGCAGATTACATTTATTTACTTCTAAGCTGGTGTTTTGCTTTCTTCAGTATAGAAATGAATGTGCATATTACCTTAGATTTACACACTCTCAGAGAGTCTGAACTAGCAGAAAAACATCCCTCCCATATCAAATCCTTCCTCTGAGGTTGCTCAGAGGCATTGGCCTTGATGCATTCCTTTCCCTTCTTAAACCCAGGAGCTTACTTGAGGCTCCTGATGACCCACTAGGGTAGCTGACTTAGCTAAACTGGTTTTTCCCATTTTTATCCCACTAGTTTTCTCTCTTTTCCCATGGGCAGCCCCATAGCAACTCCACCTGTATTGTATTATCCTTTCCAAGTTCTTTCTGTAGAGTCTTTCTTTGCTGCTAATGGGAAAGAAATATTGAATCTCCTTTTTTTGATCATTTGCTGAAAGTGGAGTGCTGGCTTCTGGGAATTAGATTTTCATTGCCATTGTCTTCAATTGTCATTCCACAGTGGCCCACTTTTCTGCTTGAAGGGAAATTGACATTAAAAGTCGTAGCAGGACTCTGTTTTACTTGACCAATTAATGCTCTGCCTCTGCACAGTAGAATGAAAAGGTGTGAATAAAGGCTAAGGGCATCACAGGGTGGGGGCTTGGTGCTCTCTGGAGCCAAGAGGAGAAAGCTGTGTATGACTGGGTAGGTCTGCCCAGCTTTAAAGTAGAGAAATGGACATGGTTCTAAGGTGAAGAAGATTGTCTTCGATTAATATTAAAAATTCAGTGCTTGATGAGAACATTATTTTGCTAAGGCCCACACTTGTCAGAAATGCCTGATTGTTTTTGGCCCTCTCCTTGTCCTAGTAAGGGCAATGAAGTGGGTCTGAGTGTCTGGTTAATGACTGTTCTGTTAATCCCTAGTGGTTTAGCTTTATGGTGAATTAGAGACTAATTATCTCCCTGTTTTACAAAATGCTGACAAAATATGGACATTGTGCAAGAATATTTGTTGTATGCATGTAGCAACAACTTGAAAGATACTGGCTTTTTTCCTCAATTTTACAGTGTTTCAGATAGAATTTGGTAAAAGCTATTTCTAATGCACTCCTTTATTTACACAGCTCAATTTAAAATTATACCTGGAAGCTACAAGTGTTATGTAAGGCTTAAAATTAGCAGTATGTGCTGCCTTGACATCTGACAAAATTGGAACGACCTTGAATGCCTTAACCACAAGTCGTCCTACTCACTCTGCTCCCAAGAATAAGGTTGCCTAGCCAAACAACTCTTTATCAAATGAACCATGTGCAGGTCCTGTTTATCTTTGAGTGGTGGGCTACAGTTCCTGGCTAGTTTGTTGAATTATTCAAACAAATAAATCTCATCCTCCAGTGGAAAGTAGGGTCACCTCACCCTCTTCTTACTACAAACCCTGCCTCCCATAGGTCTTGGTTGTTCACTCTGTTCCCTAGTGAAGCTTTTGTGTGTACCTGCATGGCATTCTGTGTCCTCCTCCCCAGACTCTGGTATATGTGACTAATAAACTACTGATAATCTCAGCTATCCAGTGTTGGGTGTCATGTGTTCAGTTATTCCTGTAAGCCTAGGGTAGGGAATTAAGTTCTCCTTGGCTATGTGACTGGTTTTATGATACAGCGATAGGCAGCTGGGATAGATCCACCAGTTGCTAGTAGACCTGCAGTTTGGCTTATGTGGCACTGTATTATCTCTCTGTCACATGTTGTTATCTCTTTCCACCCCAAAATACAAGATAAGAACTGTTAATTCTATCACAGCATGACCTGCCTTCAGATTTGACCTATATGACAGGTTGTCTCTGAATCTCCCACATGTAAAAACGGTAGCAACCCAACATCCTAACTGGTCAGCACCTAAGTCCTGATTACCAAGATCACTGTGGTTAATGACTGTATCCTGGTGACCATCACTGATTGCTTGAAGCAGCCACACAGATGTGGTTTGTGATTGTGCATTCCTAAGATAGACCCATGGATGGCCCCTTTTGAGATTTTCTAGAAGGAGACCACCACCCTGGAAGAATTAAACATAGCACCCCAGTGGCCCAATAGTTATTATTCAGGCAAGAGTAGCTCCTTTTTCCTGTGTTCTTGCTCCCTTGATGTACTGTGTAGTCTCTTCTGATTCTCAAGGATGTCCAGGTGGTTATCCAAGGGAACCCATGGCCCAGGCACTGATGATAAAAAAGGAGCAGGCAGAAAAGCATTTGGTACTCAACTCATCTCTCAATGTGAAACCTCTAGCCAATGTGCCTCTACTTTGCTTTGTACTTCTTACCAACCCAACAGAAGACTAACCTAGTGATCACAGTGCGTGACTGCCCAAGTCTGTATCATAGATGAAATGACTACTGGGTGTGGACCCGGACCCTGGAGAAATTGACTGGAATTTCCTGGAGGAAGAGGTAGGCCATTAAGACCCCACATTTTTCCTGTAACCACTCAGAAGGTCCTCACTATGGGTGATTGAACAGAGACATAAACCAAAAATTCTGACTTTATGCAACTAGAAATCCAAAATACTGAGGGAATTTGGGGAGAGAGAAAGAAAGAAGAGGAGGCCCACAGGATGATACAATGAGGCTGCAGCCAAAGTTGGTTTCAATGCGTTCACCTCTGGGCTGTTGGCCCTGTGCCCTTTCACGGCGCCACTCCAATGCCGATCCTCTGTCACCACAAGATCCTGATCCCAAGGGTTGTAGAGAAAACACCTAAGACAGACAAGGGCACAGTAAAGGACAGAGTTCAGGCCCAATGTAATCTCAGGATCCTTAAACCCTATAAAGTAATCTTTGCCATGAGAAGGCTCCTAACCCTCACAATATTGAGTTGAAGCTCTCTTGAGGAAACAAAACAAAACAAAACAAAAATTAAAACAAAGGTCCACCATTTGACCCAACTGGAATGTCAAAGTTTACTGAAAAAATTTATACAACAAATACATAAAAGGACTGCTGTGTCTTTATGACACACATTTTGAATTAACTTTAGTGTCTGCTGAAGTTAATTGGCAATTGGCAAACCTTCATGGTCAGTGAATATTTACTTTTTAAGGAAGCTGTCAACCTGTTTTCCAGAGTCTGTACTTCCACCAGTGATGTATGAATGAGCTTGTTCCTCCTCACCAGCATTTGGCGGTGTCACTCTTCCAGGTTTGCCATTCTATAGATGTGTAGTGCATAATTCCCTCTTTGCTTTTAGCAAGAAGGAGTAAGTCCCCGCTTTTCCTGAATACTTGTCTTAGCATTGTTGCCTCTGAAGGGCCATATGATGACCTTGAACCAGTTTCATTTCCATGTTGGGTGCACATGGGCTGAGAAAGAAGGAGCACTTCTTTTTCCAGAGGAGAAAAGGAAGGATTGCTAGAAAATAAATGGATGTTCAAAGCCAAGAAATAAACAACACAGAAAAAATAGTTTTCTACAACACCACAGCACCCCTCAGAGAGTTCTACCTTAAGAGAGATTAATCCTGAGTGAATGTGCTAACAGAATTCAAAACTGAATTTTGAAACACAGAACACTCTATAGTTTGAGGTGCTGTAATAGATTCTGTGTTAGAGAGATGACAAGAATTAGTCTGGGACCTGGTGTGAGGCAGAGTGGAGAACAGGCAAACAGGGAAGTTACTTGTCATATACACAGTAAGCTGCTGCCTTAAGGGACTCTTTCTGAGGAACATTGAATATGTGCAGTGGGAATATAAAAATGTGGGTCATTTGTCCAGGTGCATTTCACACAGTTTCCAAGATTTTAAAATTATACAAATCCCGAATGTTCTCACCAGTTTAAATCATCTTGTTCCTTTGAATTCCTCCACTGCTTTGTTAATGGAGTCAACAACAAATTCATATGTAATGGGAAAAAGTTCACATGCTTTTATTACTTTCAAAAGATATGTTGTTATTATATCCAAAGCAAGTTTTCTTCATCTGAAAATTACTTTCCTGGGACATTATTAAAGAATCCAAGCTTCAAATTCTGGAATGTTGGTTGTATAGTTCATTTGTTTTATTTATGTTTGCCAGTCTTTTACAGCCCATGTGAGTTGCTCTGACTCAACTTGGATATGACCAACTAGTCTCTCCACAGGGAATCACTTGTTAATTCAGTGACAGCCACTGAAGGCATGTTAGCACATGCAATTCACAACAGTGGTTATTTTGAGGCTCCTGAGTGAATCCAGTTAAACCTCCTTGAGCCTCAAGGGGAAAATTTTTGTTTTGAACTGTGCTGAGTCTAGAAAACTTGTTTCAATATTCAATAACAACACTCAAGAGAAAAGACACTGGCTACAATCTTAAATTAGATTTGGCAAAATCCAGTGAGTTGTAGAAGAAGGATTTAGTACACCTATTTGAGAGTATCTAGGATATTGTCAAGGACTTCAATATGCGCCCCTTAAACTGAATTCTCTAAAGGGAAATGAATAGTTCTGCTCCTTGCAGGTGGCCCTATTGAGGAAAGAGGTACAGTTCTGGGTGCTTGATCATGAACTTGTGAGTGAAGTTAACCAGTCAAGGGTGCAGCTATCTAGGTTATGAAAAGAAATGAAAGTTAGAGAATTCCATTTTTGCCTACATACTGTCTCACTCCATAGTACATGCATTACTCAGATATTTAGTATCAGAACATGATAGGCTCTTAAAATCTGTATTTCCTGTCCCTGAGCATTCTAAACATCTCATTTTCTACTACCAAAGATAGATATTTTTCCTCTACTATCAACATACAATGAACTCCAACCATAATCTCTGATAAAAATGTACACATCGACTGCTCATGCACGCATGGGTGTCAGTGGCCTTATTTGCCCCAGCAGCAGCCAGCAGTCACTACATACCCCAGACATGTGTCTTTCTTGCCCTTGTTTGGAAAGATTGCTCTTCTCCTTGCGCTTGCCTTTCAATTATCCAACAGACTTTTTTGTTCATTCCTCTGTCTTCCTCTCCCTTCACCCTCACCCTGTCTCCTGCTTGCCCATTGGCTTCTCCTTGGCTGTGATTCACTGCTTTCTTCTACTGCCTCTGGTAACCCTCAACTCTCACCACTCCCCTCCCATGGAACCAGGTGTGAACTTCAAAATTCTTCTGGTAACTTTGGGAAACATAGGTACATCTATTTCTATTCAATGTTTACCTACTAAAGGCAAAGCATCATCTCTCTACATAGTCAGAAAGCCCAGAAAGGGACCATCACAAAGAGTGACTGAAAATTTATCCATCCTTGGCTCTTTAGTCTTGGTTTATGGCTGTACCCCTTGGCATCCCCTCATCCTGCTGAACGACATCCCACGTCTTTAACATCAAAGGCAGTCCTTTGGACCCCATGCTAAACCTCCCTTGATGTTCAAAAGGGATGTGTATTTTGTTTTCAGAAGTGCCCCTTCTATGAAGTGAAATGCCGTGAGCTGGGGAATCCTTTAGGAGGAAAAAAAAAAAAAAGGATCATCCCATCAATTGCTCTGGGACTGTGGCCATCTCTCAGTGTGTTGTAGATATTCAGAGTTATTTTTTACAGAAGCAGCAAGCAGCCTCGCTGAAATTTCGACTTCCTTAATCCGAAGATACCTCTGTTGATTAGATTTTTTTCCCCTTAGTCACTATTGTTACCAGTGTTGTTTCCATTTCCTTTGGGAAACTTCTCTGGGCATTTTCTGTGATTATGCTTGACATTCAAAGATCTGGCCTTGAATCACTTACATTTTGATGTGCAGCTGACATTCTAATTCTGACATCAGATCTCACAGAGCATGTTCTTTCTATACTGTAATATAAAATAAACACCATAAGATTGGCCTGAGCCTAAAGCAAAGCTGGATGCCATGTGAAATGGAATCCTGTTCAAGGTCACTTCTTTCAGCTTGGCTCCAGCACTTTCATGGGGTCATTATGAGGCTGGTCTTATTCTTGCATTCAACCTCGGCAAAACCTCTTAAGGCTCTTGAGGATTGCTGCTTGTTTTCTTGAATATTCTCTTGGGATTTGACATTATCCTCTCTTCTGAAATTAAGTGTTCTCTCATTGAAGACACATTTGACTTTCTATGGGATGTGTTTTTCATTGTTGATACTTTGTCACACAAATAAGGATGAAATGAGAGTCTGCCTACATTTTGCTTGCCCTGAGAAGTGCAAAAAACTGAATGAATACCCCAGTAGAGTTCCCCTCTTTTTGCCCTCACCTCCTCTCCTTTTTCTTTTTCCGTTGAGCTCTAGAACAGAGATATAAAATATCTGTGGTAGAGACAGCTACTTGTTCCCTGCAGTCTCTTCAAATGGGTGCATGAGACTGTATGTGAGAGTTTTCCTAGAGGAGAAATGTGACTGAGTTTTGACCATGGAATGTAGGTCAAAGGATGTATATTGATTTCAGGCATGGGCCATGAGGATCACCTGCTATTTTTCACTCTTTCTTTCAACACAGGTGCAGATTATTTTCTATTTGCCCCAGTAGATCCATTATTCCCCTTGTTTTCCCTGCTGTGTGTGCTAGGAAGCTGACATTTAGACTGCGTCATTGGGCTTTTTTGCATTCTGGTTTCAGGTTGGGTTCAGCCAAAGGGGATACCAGCAGGAAATTGAGGACCATTGCAGGGAAATGACAGGGTGTCAGGCTGGCCTGATCCGCTCCTGCCTGATGTGAGTCTGGCAATGGCTGCATTCCTCCATGGCCAAATCTCCTATCAGATAGCCTTTCTTCATGGCTCTGACTCCAACCAGCCTCTGGCAACAATATTGTCTCCTCTTGTCTACACCAACACGGTCAATGTTTTTGACTATATCTATTGGGTATCCCCCCAATCTTACCATCCCTTGTTGGCTCATTACTCTGTCTGTATCTCTATGAACTGCTCCTTCACACAACTATCTGCATTTGACCACTTTGAGAATGCCATCTGTGTCTTGTCAGCATTTGATTTATACTCTGACTAGAACCATGAGTAGCTCCAGAAGTCAATCCTTAAAAGGGAATTTAGTTGTTCATATATTTAATGAGTGATTACAGGACCTCTCTGGTAGGGGAAAGGCAATCCTGGGGACTCATATGTGCAAAAATTGCTAGAGGAGGGCTAGGCTAGGGAAGGTGAAGTATCTCAGGCACACAGTAGCTCAGTGATGCAGGGTATAGAGCCATGGAAAACCTGCTTCTTACAGTTCTAGAGAGACTTTATAAAATGAAGGGCAAGGTTAGGAGTGACCACCCAAAGACATTGATGGAGTGTGAGAAACATTATGGAGGTAATTAAAAATATCATATATCACGCATCAAAAAGTATGTGGTAATAATAGAGAAGGAATGAGGGTAACAGTAGAGGAGACAAGACACAGGTTCAGGCTTGTCGAAGAATGAATTTAATAATGCTAGTGGTGAGGAAGCCCTTTTTGACTGGCAAAGCTGGGTGTGATTCTTCTTTGTTCTAGAATTTGTCCTGGTAGCACTCATTTTTCACTCTGGCATAGAAAACCAGTTTTTGCTCTTGGCGCTCAACTCAGTCCAGTGCAAAGCTCTGCTTCATATGGAAGGTGAAACAACATCCAACAACATCCATTCTATATTTACTAATGTGGAAAATTGCTGAGTGGTGATGATATGTCATATGGTAAATACCAGCAATGTCCAAGTGAGTGTGTGTGTCCAGAGATCAGCAAGACTACTCAGTGAAACAGAGAAATGTAGTTATGTTTAAGTAATGGGTTTTAAGGGTCAGTTTGCCCAATTCTGTATAGATATAGTAGCATGAATTTGCTCCATGAAATGGTAATATTGTTATAATCAGAACAAGTGATTAAGGTCATTTTGAATGTAAAAAAAGAAATTTGTCCTTTTACTGCTGTTCAGTTTCTGCAGCTGTGCTCCACATAGATGTGCCTCAGAGGTGGGCTGAGCAGGCAGGGACTCAATCTGCTGCTCTGTGAAAAGAACAAGGGCATAAAATAAGCCCACAGTCTCTTTGACATTCCTTCCTTATTCCATCAAAAAGCCTTCCAATGCTTGAGAACCAGGAGGATTCTATCTGATATCCCCTTTGCACTGTCAAGGTTGGCCCAATGTGGCATGTACTTGGGTTGTGGCCTCTACCACCTAGCCATGAGGCCTTGGCTTTAGTAGAGGATGGAGTAAGGGCTGAGGACCTGAGAGTTCAATGAAACAGGAGTAACTGAAAGACCAAAGGAAAAAAATGAGGAAAGAAAGAAGAAAAACGAATATTAACAAGACCAGATTTTAGCTCTCCAGACATTCAATAAAGTGATTTTTCTGATATCCCCACACCTAAATGTGTTAAAACAGCTACTTTTAAAAATGCAATGATCAGGGGAATAAATGTTGTGCCTACACTTGTTGGCTAATGAAATTTTGTAAACATGAAGAGAAGGTATTAGTTCAATTTCTATTTCCCTGGGCACTTATTCTCCACATCCTTCCTCCATCTAAGATTATCCTTTCTGATTATTAAATAAAGTAAGAGATTAGGGCACCTGGGTGGCTCAGTGGGTTAACCGTCTACCTTCCACTCAGGTCATGATCCCAGGGTCCTGGGATCCACGCCCGCATCAGGCTCTCTGCTCAGCAGGGAGCCTGCTTCCCCCTGCCTCTATGCCTACTTGTGATCTCTGTCTGTAAAATAAATAAATGAAATATTTTTTTAAAAAAGTAAGAGATTAAAAATATTAAATGTACAGGGTTTGGGAAAGAAAATGAAAATTTTCATGGTTCTAGTCACTCACACATATTCTACCACTGTTTCCTATTATTTTTTACATGGCATAGTCTACATTCTCTTTGTAATTTTACATCCATATTTTGGCTTAGCATTATAAAATTTTTTTACTGAACATTATAAAGGAGTATATTATACATGACTATGAATTTTAGACAAGTTTTCCTAACAATTTCATATTCCATTCTGTGACTATATCATAGTTTATTAAACAATTTCCTTTTGGGAGGATTTTAAATGGTTATATGCATTTTCAAATAAATAATGTTTTAATAACATTTAATAATTTTTAGGATAGACTCTCAAAAGTAAAGTTGCAGTTCTTAATCTTATTACTATTTTAAAGATAGTGGATACAAATTGCCAAATCACTTTCAAGTATGTTCCAGAATTCATGTTAACTATTCTTCCAACCAATATCTGAGAGTCTTTTTTTGTGTTAGACATTGAGCTAGTCAGTGGAATACAGTCATGAGCAAACATAGAAAGGGGAGCAGGCAAAGTAATGAAAACCATAGAGATTTACTAAATAACCTTACAAAATGAGCATTGTAGACAGAGCTAAATGCTAAAAGAGATCAGATTGGGAACCCCACCACTTGGAGCCTCCAAGACTTTCTTGGCAGAAATCAAGCAGATCACCCAAATCTGCACGATCACAATGGTCTCCCACTTCTGTCAATTTAAAGGGACCAGTTCCATTATACCATTTATCCTTGTTGGTCTTGGTCACACAGGAACACAGTATTAATCAAATAGTGGCTGATTTTTCTCTCACATGTGTATGGTCCCTAGGGTGATGAGGACATAGGTGTCTTCGCTGCCTGCCCTTCACTGCTTCTTCTGGACCAACATCTTCCCTCCACCCTAAGAGACTCCAGCTTTGCAGCTTCTGTTCTGCATTATTTCTGCAACAACAGCTCTCTTTTATTCTTTGCGAATTTTATTTTATGGCTCACTATTATTTACTCCCAAGCTATTTTTGTCATAATTCCATTTTATTCCAATCCATCTATTATCTTATATTTAAGTAGTATAAAAGCTATATCAAGCAAGGAAAAAAAATAAATCAGTCATGACTATGTTAAAATAAGATAAAATAGACCCTAAGACAAGGAATATTACCAAAGATAAATAAAGACATTTCATACTGATAAAAGGGTCAATTTACCCATAAGGTATAACAAATTTTAGTGTGCATGCAACTATTCAGAACTTCAAACTCCATAAAGAAGAGCTGATGGCAATAAAAGGACAAATTCATAAACCCAAATCTATAGTAGAGCTTCTAACATGTATTCTCAGCAACTTGCAATATCAATAGAACAATATACCAATAAAAACATGAACACAACAACCAACCCCACTGACTTCATAATTATAAAAAATATTTAATCTCTGTCCCACAGAATCTTTCTTTCTAAGTACACCTGGTACAATCACCAAATAGATTTGATAGAGTTAAAAGATTGAAATAATGCAGAGTATCTTTTCTGCCTACAGTGGAATTAAATCAGGAATTGATGACAGTAAGTTATCTAGGATAGACTTCAAATAAAATGCAAAATAATTTAGAATATATTTGAAATTAAGTGATGGTGAAAATGCAACATATCACAATCCTTTGATATGTTAAAACAGAGTACACGGGGAAATTTACAGTTTTAAATGATTTTATTGGAAAAGAAGAAAGGTGTAAAAACAATGACCTAGTGATTTACCTCAAAAAGCTAGACAAATAGTACAATAAACTCAAACATGGAAAAAAAAGAAGCATAAGTCTATGCATTAGAAGACAGATAAACACTGAAGAAAAATAAATCAAAAGCTGATTGATTTAAAATAAAAACAAAACTCATAGACCTTTATTCTGAAAAGCAAGAACAGCAACACAAATCATTGATATTAAGAATAAAAGAAATCACAACGACATAAAAATTTAATAAGCAAAATATTATAAACAACTTATGACATCACATTTAAAAACTTAGGTAGGACAATGACTTACTTTATAAGTATAACTTAACAAAATGAATAGTAGATGTTGGAAAAAATATTAATAGCTCTGTATCTTTTTAAAAATTTGAAATATTTATCAAATACATTCCCACCAAGCATACTCTAGGCTCAGAGAGTTCCACCGGTGAATTCAAACATTAAAACAAGAAATAATACTGATTGTATTCAAGTACTTCCAGAACATATGGAAGAGGGAACATTTTAAAATTTATTTTGAGGCCAGAGTAACTTCATCACCAAAGGCTGAGAAAGACATTATGAAATGTAAAATTTCAGAAAAAAAATCCCTCATGAACACAGATAGATACAAAATTACTTAACAATAGTATATTGAATCCAGTAACATGTAAAATTAAAAAAAAAAGCATCAAGACTAGGGTGATTCCCAGTAATAAAGAGTGTGTTTAACATTCAAAATTCCATCAATGTACTTGCCTCGTTAGGGAGTAATGGAAGGAACCATATGACCAACTACAATGATTTGTAAAAGCATTTGGAAGGAAGTTAACATCCATCAATGACAAAAACATAAGTAACCAGGAATAGATGTAAACTTCGTACAGAGCATATAGAGTATCTTCAAAAACCCCTACAGCTGATCATGCTTATGTTGAAATATCAATGCTTTCCCATGTTAGGAATGGAGATAAAGGAAAAGATTCCCACTATCACTACCTCTCTTCAATTCTGTGTTAGAATGCTCATCATTGAAATAGAGCAAGCAATTAAAGGACTTAAGTTTTAACAGGAAGTAAAACTGTCTTGTCTCTGTGTTAAATAGATGATTATTTATTTATTTTGGTAGAGTTTATATAACACAAATTTTAACATTTTAACCATTGTTATGTGTGCAGTTTGGTGGCATTATGTGTATTTAGAGTGTTGTGTAACTATCATCACAATCTATTTCCTAAAATTTTCAGCACCAGAAACAGAACCTATAATCGTTAAGCAATAACTCCCTGTATGTGCCTCCACCTACTGCTTAGTAACCTATATTTTACACTGTGTCTCTTATGAATTTGTTTATTCTAGATATCCTGTATAAATTGTATGTTTCTCCGTCTTTGTCAGATTTTCTCAGAATAATGTTCTCAGGGTTCATCCATGTTGTAGCATGTGCTCAAACTTCATTTCTTTTCATTGTTGAATAATACTCCATTGTATGGGTATACTACAATTGTTTCTCCATTCATCTATTGATGGACTCTTAGATTGTTACTATATCTTGGTTGTTGGGGTTATAATGCTGCAATGAACAATGACACACAAATATCTGTTAGAGCTATTGTTTTCAATCCTTTTGCATATATACCTATAGTGGAATCTGAGTCTTTGGTAATGTTATCTTTAACTTTTAAAGGAACCACCAAATTATTTTTCATAGTGGCTGTACATTTTTACATTCCTACCAGCAATGTACAAGCATTCCAATTTCTCTACATCTTTATTGACACTTGGTATTTTTAAATTTTTTGTTAAATTATTTTTTTATAATAGCCATCTTAGTGACTATTAACTGGTGTCTAATTATGATTTTGATTTGCATGTTGGTTTTTATTTGATGTTGAACATCTTTTCATGTGCTTATTGGACACATATATCTTTTTTGGAAAAATGTCTGTTCAAGTCCTTTGCTTATTTTTAAGTTGGGTTGTTTTTATGTTGTCAGCTATAGGAGTTCTTTATATATTTTGGATGTTAATATATATATGTAATCATATACATGTTATATATAGATAAATGACTTCTAGATATATAATAATCATATATATAAAAATAGATATATATGACTTATAAATATACATAAATCACATGAACATATGTGATATATGATCTGCAAGTATTTTCTTCCATCTTGTGGGTTATCTTTTCATTCTCTTGATAGTGTATTTTGAGGCATAAAGATTTTCCTGGGAATTTATTTACTTATTTGAGAGTGAGAGAATTAGAGGGAGAGAGCATGAGAGTGGGGAGGGTCAGAGGAAGAAGAAGACTCCCTGGTGAGGAGGGAGCCTGATGCAGAGCTCTGTACTGAGACTCCAGGATCATGACCTGAGCTGAAGGCAGTTGCTTAACCAACTGAACCATCCAGATGCTCTTGATGTATAAAGTTTTTAATTTTAATAAAGTTCAATTTATATATTTCTTCTTTTGTTGTCTGTGTTTTTGGTGTCATATTAAAGAAGTCATTATAAATCTTCCAATGGCATGAATATTTTCTTATTTTTATTCTGCTCAATGTTAATTTTATCTCCTAAGTTTATTTTATTTTTTATTTTTTATTTTTTTTAAAGATTTTATTTATTTATTTGACAGACAGATCACAAGTAGGCAGAAAGGCAGACAGAGAGAGAGAAGGGAGGATGCAGGCTCCCTGCTGAGCAGAGAGCCCGATGCGGGGCTCGATCCCAGGACCCTGGGATCATGACCCGAGCCGAAGGCAGAGGCTTTAACCCACTGAGCCACCCAGGCGCCCCAATCTCCTAAGTTTAGATCTTTGATCCGATTGAGTTAATTTTTGTGTATGGTGCAAGATAGGGACTCAACTTTTTTTGGTATGTGGATCTAGTTTTCCCTGAACTACATTGAAAAGACAATGTTTTCCTGATTAAATGATCTCAGCACTCTTGTTGAAAATCAGATATAAGAATTTATTTCTGGGTACTCTATCTATTCCATTGTCCTATGTGTTTGTACTAATGACAATAACACATTATTTTGATTCCTGTATTTTTGAAGCAAGTTTGGAAATAAGGAAGTGTCCTTCAGCTTTGTATTTTTTCCCCCAAGAATTGTTCAATCATTCTGGGTTCCTTGAGGTTGCATATGAATTTTAGGATTTTTAAAAATTATTTCTGCAGAAAATGCCATTGGGATTTTGATAGTTGTTGAATCTGTAAAGTTCTTTGATAGATTATCAGTGTAATAATATTAAGCCATCCAACCCATGAACAAGGGATATATTTTCACTTATTTAGGCCTTCAATTTCTTTGTTCAGTGTTTTGTAGTTTTCAGCATACAAGTCTTTCACCTTTTTCATTAAATTTATTTCTAAAGAATTTTTTAATGCTAGTTAAAACAAAATTTTCATTTTTTTGAATTGCTCATTTCTAGTGTATAGAAGTGCAACTAATTTTTGTGTGTTCATTTTTTATCTTGCAATTTGTTGAATTAATCAGATTTGGCAGTGTGTGTGTGTGTGTGTGTGTTCTTTAGGGTTTTCTACATCTAGGACCACGTCATCTGTGAACAGAAATAACTTTTCAATGTGGATGTTTTAAATTTCTTTTTATATTTGATTACCTTGACTAGAACTTCTAGTCCTATGTTGAATTGAAGTAGTGATAGTGGGCATCTTTGTCTTGTTGCTCATTTGGAGAGAGTTTTTACTTTCTTGACATTGATTACAATACTAGCTCTTTCTGCATTAGTGAGATGTCATGTGGTTTTCCTCCCTTCATTCTACTAATATGGTGTATTATAGTGATTAATTGTCATATGTTAAACCAACCTTATATTGTTGGAATAAAATCCATTAAAACGCTTTTTGTAAAAAGATTTACTTATTTATTTTGGAAAGAGAAAGAGAGAACAAAGAGGAGGGACAGAGGGAGAGAGAAAGAGATTCCCAAGCAGACTCCATGCTAAGCACAGAGCATAGAGCTTGACATAGAGCTTGATCTCATGACCCTGAGATCATGATCTGAACTGAAACCAGGAATTGGTCGCTTAACTGATTGAGCCACCTAGGTGCTTCAACTAAAACACTTAAAAAAAATTCATTTTATGTAGGACATCTTGGACATTCAAAACAAGTACTAGAACTTTCAAGTAAATTTAGCAAGATTATAGAGTATAGGGTAATATATAAAAATCACTATATGCTTTTATATACTAGCACAGACAACTGGAATTGAAATTTTAAAATACTATGTAAAGTACTGTCTGGGAGAGAGAGATCAAGATGGCAGCATAGGAAGACACTGAACTCACCTTTCCCCACAGACACAAGAAACCTACAACTACATATGGAATAATTTTCTCTTTAGGGCACCTAGATACTGGATGAACAGAGCCTCCACAATAAGACAGCACTGAGACATGTAGAAGAAGCAGACATGTGGTCTTGCTAAAGAATACCCAGGGACTGAGACAATGATGGCCACCATTTTTGCTATCTTATTCTGCCATATTGATCCTGGCAGAAGTGGGTGACATACTGGACTCCTCCCTTTACACTGCTTATTCCATTGGGCACATCCTGTTGAGAACCTGGCACAACTCTGTATCTTAGCTGGGCCTCACAGCCAACAGAAGGATAACTTTGTCCACGATCACATCCATAGGATGGGCAGCCAGCAAGGCTGGGTGTCAACTTTGCCCACCAATGTTCTCACAACATTTGTGGTATCACAATAATAGGAGATTGAACACAGCCAACATATGGAACATCCCTGGAGCACCTGGTTCTGATGGCTATAGACAATTGCACCACTAAGCTACATAGAACATCACTTACATAAGGCCAGTCCTTCAAGATAGGGAAGTGCAGTTAAAATATCTAACACATAGGGGTGCCTGGGTGGCTCAGTGGGTTGAGGCCTCTGCCTTCGGCTCAGGTCATGATCCCAGGGTCCTGGGCTCGAGCCCCGCATCGGGCTCTCTGCTCAGTGGGGAGCCTGCTTTCCCCTCTCTCTCTGCCTGCCTCTCTGCCTACTTGTGATCTCTCTCTCTGTCAAATAAATAAATAAAATCTTTAAAAAATATATCTAACACATAGAAAGAAATACACTGTGAAAAACAGTATGGAGGTTCCTTAGAAAACTAAAAATGGAATTATCATACAATCCAGCAATTCTGTTTTTAGGTATTTATCCAAAGAAACAAAAATAGCAATTTGAAAAAAAGAAAAAGAAACATGTGCACCCTGTATTCATTGCCACATTATTTTCAACAGTGAAGATATGAAAGCAATCTAAGTGCCCATCAGTAGGTGAATGGATAAAGATGTTGCATATATATATACAATGGAATTACTCAGCCATAAAATGGATCTTGCCATTTGCAACCCCATGGATGGATCAGAGGATCCTATGCTAAATTCAGTATGTCAGACTGAGAAAGACAAATAGCATATGATTTCATTTATATTTGGAATCTAAAACAAAATGAGTGAACAAACAAAATAAAACAGAAAGAGATTCATGGACAGAACAAACTGGTGGTTGCTATCGGGGAGCAGGTTGAGGGATGCATGAAATATATAGAGGGAATTTAAGAGATTCCATCCTTCCTTATGAAAAAAATAAGACAGATGCACCTGGGTGGCACAGTTAACCAACCCACTCTTGGTTTTGGTTCAGATTGTGATTTCAGGGCTGTGGGATCTAGCCCTGCATCAGGCTTTGCACTGAATGTGGATACTGCTTAAGACTCTCTTCCCCACCATCTTCCCCTCCCCTCACCCTGCTCTCTCTTTCTCAAGTAAATGAATAAATCTTAAAAAAAAATAAGGTATGTATACATATATCCTTGAAGAGAGTTTTAGTTTCTTGTGTGTATACATATATATGTATATATACATATACATATATGTATATATACATATATATGTATACACACAAATATACTTATAATCACATCTTTATCCATTCATCTATTGATGAACACTTAGGTTGTTTTCATATCTTGGCTATTGTAAATAATGCTGCAACAAATATAGGGCTGCATATATCTTTCTGAATTAGTGTTTTTATTTTCTTTGGGTAAACAGTAGTAGAATTACTGGATTGTGTGCTGTTACTACTTTTAATTTTCTTCCTTCCATTTTTAATTTTTTGAATACCCTCCATATTGTGTTCCACAGTGGCTGCACCAATATTTCTAACAACAATGCATGAGGGGTCCATTTTCACCACATCCTCATCGACACTTATTATTTCTTGTCTTTTAATAATAGGCATTTTGACAGGTGTAATGTAATATCTCATTGTGGTTTGATTAACATTTTCCTGATGATTAGTGATGCTGAACATCTTCTCATGTGCCTATTGGCCATCCATATGCCTTCTTTGGGAAAATGTCTATTCAGGTCTTCTGTGAATCTTTAAATCAGATTATTTGGGGGCTTTTTAGTGTTGAGTTGTATGAAGTCTTTATATATTTTAGATATTAATCATATCAGATATATCATTTGCAAAAATCTTCTCCCATTCAGTAGATTGCCTTTTGTTTTATTCATGGTTTCCTTCAACTGTACAAAAACTTTTTATTTTGGTGTAGTTCCAATTGTTTGGTTTTTATGTTTAATTGATTCTTAACAAGTATACCAAGACAATTCACTGAAACAAGGAAAACTCTTCAACAAATCATCCTGGGAGAATTGGATATTCCTATCGGGGAGAAAAGGATCTTTGGAGCATACTTTACACTATACATAGGTATGACTTTTGAATCCCTCATAAACTTGAATATAGAATTAATTTAAAAAAAAAACTTTAGAAGAAAATATTTGCAACTGCAGCATAGGCAAAAACTTTTTAAAATATGAAATGAAGCAGCACAAAACATAAAGGAAAAAGTAAATAATAAGTGATATTTTATCAAGATTAAAATATTTTTGTCTTCAAAAGACACTCTTGCAAATGTCATGTCCTAGCATGTACATTCTTTTATAAAAATTATTTTTGTTAATATAAAATGTATTATTTGCCCCAAGGGTTAGGTCTGTTAATCATCAGGCTTACAATTGCACAGCACTCACCATAGCACATACCCTCCCCAATGTCCATAACCCAACCACCCTATCGCTAACCCCCATCCCCTAGAAACCCTCAGTTTGCTTTGTGAGATTGAGTCTCATGTTTTGTCTTCCTCCCAATCCCATCTTGTTTCATTTTTTCCTTCCCTACCCCCCAAAATTCCCCACTCTGCCTCTCAAATTCCTCATATCAGAGATCATATGATAATTGTCTTTCTCTGATTGACTTATTTTGCTCAGCATAATACCCTCTACTTCCATCCACATCGTTAAAAATGGCAAGATTTCATTTTTTTGATGGTTGCATAGTATCCCATTGTATACATACACATGTCTTCTTTATCCATTCATCTGTTGATGGACATCTAGGTTGTTTTTATAGCTTGGCTATTGTGCACAATGCTGCTATAAATATCCGGGTGCATGTGTCCCTTTGGATCACTACATTTGTATCCTTAGGGTAAATATCCAGTAGTGTTATTGCTGGGTCATAGGGTAGCTCTATTTTCAAATTTTTGAGGAACCTCCATACTGTTTTCCAAAGTGGCTGCACCAGCTTGCATTCCCACTAACAGTGTAGGAAGGTTCCCCTTTCTCTGCATCCTCACCAGCATCTGTCATTTCCTGACTTGTTAATTTTAGCCTTTCTGACTTCTCTGAGGTGGTATCTCATTGTGGTTTTGATTTGTGTTTCCCTGATGTCGAGTGATGTGGAGCACTTTTTCATGTGTCTGTTGGCCATCTGGATGTCTTCTTTGCAGAAGTGTCTGGTCATATCCTCTGCCCATTTCTTGATTGGATTATTTTTCTTTGGGTATTGAGTTTGATAAGCTCTTTATAGATTTTGAATACTAGCCCTTTATCTGATCTGTCATTTGTGAATATCTTCTCCCATTCTGTCAGTTGTCTTTTGGTTTTGTTGACTGTTTCTTTTGCTGTGCAAAAGCTTTTGATCTTGATGAAGTCCTAATAGTTCATTTTCCCCTTGCTCTCCTTGCCTTTGGCAATGTTTCTAGGAAGAAGTTGCTGTGGCTGAGGTCGAAGTAGTTGCTGCCTGTGTTCTCCTCAAGGATTTTGACGAATTCCTGTCTCACATTGAGGTCTTTCATCCACTTTGAGTCTATTTTTGTGTGTGGTGTAAGGAAATGGTCCATTTTCACTCTTCTGAATGTGGCTGTCCAATTTTCCCACACCATTGTTGAAGAAACTGTCTTTTTTCCATTGGGCATTCTTTCCTGCTTTGTTGAGGATTAGTTGGCCATAGAGTTGAGGGTCCATTTCTGGGCTCTTTATTCTGTTCCATTGGTCTATGCGTCTGTTTTTGTGCCAGTACCATACTGTCTTGATGATGACAGCTTTGTAATAGAGCTTGAAGTCTGGAATTGTGATGCCACCAACTTTAGCTTTCTTTTTCAACATTCCTCTATTTGGGGCCTTTTCTGTTTCCATATAAATTTTAAGATTATTTGTTCCATTTCTTAAAAAAAAAAAAGATGGTTTTTTGATAGGGATTGCATTAAATGTGTACATTGCTCTAGGTAGCATAGATATTTTCACAATATTTGCTCTAATCCATGAGCATCAGACATTTTTCCATTTCTTTGTGTCTTCCTCAGTTTCTTTCATGAGTATTCTACAGTTTCTTTTTTTTTTTTTAAGATTTTATTTATTTGACAGACAGAGATTACAAGTAGGCAGAGAGGCAGGCAGAGAGAGTAGGAAGCAGGCTCCCTGTGGAGCAGAGAGCCTGATGTGGGGCTTGATCCCAGGACCCTGGGATCATGACCTGAGCCGAAGGCAGAAGCTTTAAACCACTGAGCCACCCAGGCACCCTATTCTACAGTTTCTTGAGTACAGATTCTTTGCCTCTTTGGTTAGGTTTATTCATAGGTATCTAACTGTTTGGGGTGCAATTGTAAATGGGATTGACTCCTTAATTTCTCTTTCTTCCATCCTGCTGTTGGTGTATATAAATGCAACTGATTTCTGTGCATTGATTTTATATCCTGACACTTTACTGAATTCCTATACGAACTCCAACTTTTGGAGTTCATATAGGAGTTTTGGAGTGGAGTCTTTTGGAGTGGAGTCTTTGGAGTTTCCCACATAAAGTATCATATCATCTACAAAGAGTGAGAGTTTGACATCTTCTTTGCTGATTTGGATGCCTTTTATTTCTTTTTGTGGTCTGATTGCTAAGGCAAGAACTTCTAGTACTATGTTGAATAACAGTGGTGATAGTGAATATCCCTATCATGTTCCTGACCTTAGGGGAAAAGCTCTCAGTTTTTCCCCATTGAGAATGATATTTGCTGTGGATTTTTCATAGGTGGCTTTGATGATATTGAGGTATGTACCCTCTATCCCTACACTTTGAAGAGTTTTGATCAAGAAAGGATGCTTTGCTTTGTCAAATGCTATTTTAGCATCTATTGAGAGTATCATATTGTTCTTGTTCTTTCTTTTATTAATATATTGTATTACATTGACTGACTTGCAGATGTTGAATCAAACTTGCAGCCCAGGAATAAATCCTACTGGGCCATGGTGAATAATTCTTTTAATGTACTGTTGGATTCTATTGGCTAGTATTTTGGTGAGAGTTTTTGCATCTGTGTTCATCAAGGATATTGGTCTGTGATTTTCCTTTTTGAGGAGTCTTTGTCTGGTTTTGGGATCAAGGTAATGCTGGCCTCATAAAATGGGTTTGGAACTTTTTCTCCCATTTCTATTTTTTGGAATGGTTTCAGGAGAATGGATATTAATTCTTCTTTAAATGTTTGGTAGAATTCCCCTGGGAAACTCTCTGGCCCTGGGCTCTTGTTTGTTGGGACATTTTTGATGACTGCTTCAATTTCCTTACTGGTTATGGGTCTCTTCAGGTTTTCCATTTCTTCCTGGTTCAGTTTTGGTAGTTTATATGTCTCTAGGAAGGCATCCATTTCTTCCAGATTGCCAAATTTGCTGCTGTATAGTTGCTCATAATATGTTCTTAAAATTGTTTGTCTTTCTTTGGAGTCAGTTATTATCTCTCCTCTTTCATTCATGATTTCATTTATCTGGGTCCTTTCTCTTTTCTTTTTGATATGTCTGGCCAGGGATTTGTCAATCTTATTAATTCTTTCAAAGAACCAACTCCTAGTTTTGTTGATTTGTTCTACTGTTCTTTTGGTTTCTATTTCATTGATTTCTGCTTTGATCTTTATTATCTCTCTTCTCCTGCTGGGTTTAGGCTTTCTTTGCTGTTCTTTCTCCAGCTCCTTTAGGTGTAGGGTTGGGTTGTGTACTTGAGACCTTTCTTGTTTCTTGAGAAGGCTTGTATTGCCATGTACTTTCCTCTGAGGACCGCCTTTGCTTATCCCAAAGATTTTTGAACAGTTGTGTTTTCATTTTTATTTGTTTCCATTATTTTTTTCAATTCTTTAATTTCCTGGTTGACCCATTCATTCTTTAGTAGGATGCTCCGTAGCCTCCATGTATTTGAGTTCTTCCCAACTTTCCTCTTGTGATTGAATTCTCGCTTCCGAGCATTGTGGTCTGAAAATATGCAGGGAATGATCCTAATCTTTTGGCACTGATTGAGACCTGATTTGTGACCCAGGATGTGATCTATTCTGGAGAATGTTCTGTGTGAACTAGAGAAGAATTTGTATTCTGTTGCTTTGGGATGGAATGTTCTGAATATATCTGTGATGTCCATTTGGTCCAGTGTGTCATTTAAAATCTTTATTTCCTTGTTGATCTTTTGCTTAGATGACCTGTTCATTTCAGTGAGGGGGGTGTTAAAGTCCCCTACTATTAGTTATTTTTGTCCATGTGTTTCTTTGATTTGTTTTTAATTGATTTATATATTTGGTTGCTGTCATGTTAGGGACATAAATATTTAAAATTGTTAGATTTTTTTCTTGGTCAGACCCTTTAAGTATGATATAGTGTCCTTCCTCATCTCTTATTATAGTCTTTGGTTTAAAATCTAATTTATCTGGTATAAGGATTGCCACCCCAGCTTTCTTTTGATGCCTATTAGTATGGTAAATTGTTTTCCACCCCTTCACTTTAAATCTGGAGATGTCTTTGAGTCTAAAATGAGTTTCTTGTAGACAGCATATCAATGGGTCTTATTTTTTAATCCTTTCTGATACCCTGTATCTTTTGATTGGGGCATTTAGCCCATTTACATTCAGGGTAACTATTAAAAGATATGAATTTAGTGCCATTTTATTCCCTGTAAGGTGACTGTTACTGTATATTGTTTCTGTTCCTTTCTGATCTACTACTTTTAGGCTCTCTCTTCGCTTAGAGGACCCCTTTCAATGTTTCCTGTAGGGCTGGTTTGGTGTTTTCAAATTCTTTTAATTTTTGTTTGTCCTGAAAGATTTGTATCTTTCCTTCTATTTTCAATCAAGCCTAGCTGAATATAGTATTCTTGGCTGCATATTTTTCTCATTTAGTGCTCTGAATTTATCATGCCACTTCTTTCTGACCTGCCAGGTCTCTGTTGGATAAGTCTGCTGCCAATCTAATATTTCTACCATTGTATATTACAGACTTCTTGTCCAGACCTGCCTTCAGGATTTTCTCTTTGTCAGTAAGACTTGTAAGTTTTACTAATAGATGACGGGATATGGACCTATTTTTATGGATTTTGAGGCAGATTCCCTGTGCTTGTTCCCTTTGCCATATTAGGGAAGTTCTCTACTACAATTTGCTCCAATATACCTTCTGACTCTCTCTCTCTTCTTCTGGGTTCCCAATTATTCTAATATTGTTTTGTTCTATGGTATCACTTATTTCTTTTTTTTTTTTTTAAAGATTTTATTTATTTATTTGACAGAGAGAGATCACAGTAGACAGAGAGGTAGGCAGAGAGAGAGAGAGAGAGAGAGGGAAGCGGGCTCCCTGCTGAGAAGAGAGCCCGATGCGGGACTTGATCCCAGGACCCTGAGATCATGACCTGAGCCGAAGGCAGCAGCTTAACCCACTGAGCCACCGAGGCGCCCCGGTATCACTTATTTCTTGAATTCTCCCCTCATGGTCCAGTAGTTTGTCTCTCTTTTGCTCAGCTTCTTTATTCTCTGTCACTTGGTCTTCTATATCACTAATTCTCTCTTCTGCCTCACTTATCTTAGCAGTAAGAACCTCCATTTTTGATTGTACCTCTCTAATAGCTTTTTTGATTTCAACTTGGTTAGATTTTAGTTCTCTTATTTCTCCAGAAAGGGATTTTATTTTTCCAGAAAGGTGTTCTTAAATATCTTCCATGCCTTTTTTGAGCCCAGCTGGTACCTTGATAATCATCATTTTGAACACTAGATCTCACATATTACCAATCTCCGTATTGATTAGGTCCCTAGCCATTGGTACTGCCTCTTGTTTTTGTTGTTGTTGTTGTTGTTTGTTTGTTTGTTTGTTTGTTTTGTGGTGAGTGTTTCCACCTTGTCATTTTATCCAGATAAGGATAGATGAATTAGAGAACAAAGTCCCAAAGTGTGGCATAGACTCCAGAAAAATATATGCTAACCAGATCAGAAGAGACCTAAAACTGGGGGGAAGAGGGAAGGGGGTGAAACAAACAAACAAACAAACAAAGAAAAATATATATTAGACTGGTGAATAAAACAGAGCCACCCACTTGATTTTGGCATGTTCTGGTCTTTTAGAGGAAACTACCTCCCAAAATTTTAAAGAAAGAAAAGCATATATATACACACAAAAATAAGGGTAAACATGATGAAGGAATGGAATATGACTGTAAAGATGAAAATTTAAAAAGATTCTAAAAAAGGAATTAATAAGATAAGTTGGATTGAAAAGGAAAAAAAGAAAGAAAAAGAGAATGTGATCAGGCTGGAGACTAGAACAATGCCATGTGCTAGATTTAGGGTATATTTTGATCTATTAGAAGAAATTGTGTCCCAAAATTTTAAAGAAAAAAACCTATATGTATACAAAAAATAAGGTTACATACAATGAAGGGATAAAAGAGGAGTATAACAATAAAAATTTTAAAAGATTTTTTTAAAAAGGTATTGATTAACAAAAGGTATTGATAAGATAAAATAGTTTAAAAAATTAAAAAAGGAAAGAGGAAAAGTTAAAAAATAGAATAAGAAAAAAATTAAAGAAAAATTGACTTTGCAAGACTAAAGGATCATGGGGGAAAAAAAGCCATGAATTCTATGTGTTGTTTTCCCCTAGCTCTGGAGTCCCACAGTTCTTGGTGATCAGTGAATTTGGCCTTGGCTGGATGTTCTTACTGAGCTTCTGTGGGAGGGGCCTGTTGCAGTGATTCTCAAGTCTTTGCCTGAGGTGGAAATGCACCATGCTTGCCAGGGGCCCGGCTAAGTAACCTGTTTGGATTAGCTCTTGGTAGCTTTTGTTTCCTGAATGCTTTCCATAGAGTTTTGGAGGATGGCAATGAAAATGGTAACCTCCTAATCTCCAGCCTGGAGGGACCAAGAGCTCAGGGCGCCACTCCTCAGTGTGCCCTCAGAGAAAAGCAGTCAATCTCTCCTGTCTCCCGGGTCTCCAGCCACTCTCCATGCTCACCCAGGCTGTAACCAAATGTTTCTATCTCTGGCTCACAGCCCCATTTGGAGTCTCCAAATCCAGCAGATTCCTGCCACATGCTCTCATGCCACTCCTCCTGGAGGAGAAAGTAGGGAGTCTCTCCGGATCTGCTACTTGTGGGGTTCCTGCTCAAAGAACAGTTGTCCAACTGTGCCTTGGATCATGTTTTAAGGTAATTCCGAGCTGAGAGCACAGTCCTCAACTCTGTCTCTGTAGCCGGTTTGCTCCAATACCTGGGAGTTCTGCTGCACTCAGGCACCCATGGTCTTTCTGTGACCCCACGGGTCCTGAGACCACATGAGGTCTCCACCCTTGCTTAACCTCTGGAGCAATGTCCCTCAGTGGAGCAGACTTCTAAAGGCTCTGATGTTGTGCTCCTCTACTCCACCTCTTGCCAGGAGCTGGCGGTCCTCTTCCTATCTATCTTCCCATTAGTCTATCTTCCTGTTGCTTTGGATTCACTAATCCACACATCCTACCTTCCAGAAAGTGGTTGGCTTTCTTTTCCTAGAATTGCTGCTCTTCTTCTCTTCTATCTCCTGTTGAGTTTGGAGGTGTTTGGAATGGTTTGATAACTATCTAGCTGAACTACTGGGACCTAACGACATTTCAGTTTCTTACTCCTCCACCATCTTGCCTTCTCCCTAGCATATACATTCTTTTTTTTTTTTAAGATTTTATTTGTTTATTTGACATAGAGAGATCACAAGTAGGCAGAGAGGCAGGCAGAGATAGAAAGAAGGAAGCAGACTCCCTGCTGAGCAGAGAGCCCAATGTGGGACTCGATCCCAGGACCCTGAGATCATGACCTGAGCCAAAGGCAGAGGCTTAACCCACTGAGCCACCCAGGTGCCCCCTAGCATATACATTTTTAATATACTATGTAAGATTAGAATATATTACATGTGTAAAATATGTTATATACAACACATCCTGTGTCTTAACTTGATGTATAACTTTTTTGTTGTAAAATATTTTATCATTACAGCTGACAATGCTTTATATATACTAGATTTTGAAAACACCTTAGTTTTTGATTGATTGATTAATATAGCCCTAAATAAACTTAGCTGATATTAGCACCATATTTGAGATTGATTCCAAATGAGGTGAGATGTAACTTTAGTGAACAGAATGGAAGATCTGCTTTTCACAGGCAATGGGATGAATAAAACATCAGTGAGCTAAAGGAAACTATCAAAGACAGAAGACTCATTCTTTACTTTCACATTAACATCCAAATTTTCACTCTTAAATATGAGTAGTTAGTCATTTGTGTATCCTGATGGCATTTAAAGACATTCAGTGCTCACATTAAATAATATTTTTAAGTCTGCTTTTAAAAGATTTATTTATACTGATGTTACCAGTTTTGTTTTATAATTTGTTCCATGCTTCACTAACTCCTTCTGATGTAGGAAAGTGAAAATTTTCTCTTACAGGTGAGCAAAGCTTTAAGAATAGTTCAAATAAGGATGGGGCTGCTGTAGATCAGTGAAACATAAGAATTAATCTCACCATTGTAGGTTTCATGCTACTTTGGCTGCAGAATAGAGGTGATAACTTCAATGATTCAAGATTCAGATAGGACCCACTGATAGAAAGTTACGGGAAGAAAAGAAATCACAGATGGTGAGTGACTGAGTGTGACTTACGCCCTGCTGATTTTTTACCTTTACCTTTTTCAGAAGGGTCATTTTAGGCTTTAATCCTTTACTGCGTGTGTGCCTCTATGTGTACATGTAGGTGTGTGCTTCATTGTGTTCCAAAATGTGGGTTATATCAGTGGGAAGTGATATCCCTAATTTTGAGGTTTTCAGACCATTTATAATGATGCAGATGTTTATATGTATTCTTATATTCTTCAGAACCTCTATGAAGGATGTCTGGGTGGCTTAGTTGGTTAAGTGTCCAACTCTTGGTTTCTGCTTAGGTCATGATCAGAGGATTGTGGGATCAAGCTCCATGTCAGACACCATCCTCAACAGGGAATCTGTTTGAGATGCTCTCTTTCCCTCTGTTCTTTTCTCCACACACGTGCATGCTTTCTCTCTCATAAGTAAATCAATAAATCTTTTTTTTTTTTTAAGGATCTTTTACGAAGATCCAAGTATTCTTTCTTTTTAATGTTAAGATTTTTTTTTAATCAACCTATTTCTTGAATCCTCTTCAACCCTATACTGAATAAATACCAGGATACATGAGGGAGACCCACTTACTGTGGTTAAGAACTGCTGTCCATGTGTGCATGCTCCCTACCAGGAGAGCACTCACAAGATGCTGGTGCCAGGTTGTAGGCTCTAGTCTCTGTCTTTATTTTCCCAACAGAACTACAAAGTCCATGATGGCTGAGTCTTTCTATCTGTAAGGACTAGGGTCAGCATGGGCATGATCCCTGCCTTTTCATACATAAGGCAATGTAACCAATGTGTTTTGTTTCTCTCTATAAAAATAATATCTGTATACCCATTCTTGATATTTTTTTTCTCCCAAGGTACAAAATAATATACTATTTTTTCCCTCTAGAAGTCTGAGACAACATTTGTTGTTTGTGTTTTGTTTGTTTGTTTGTTTTTTGTCAGTGCAGATAAGACAAAGGCAGAATTAGAAGATGGGAGATTATCCTTTTTCTAGATGAAAATAACCTTAAAATGTACAATTTTCTACATAGTCAGAAAAAGCAAATTGCAGAAATAATTGAAACTCTCAATTAGAAAGTACAATAATATACATTGATTAGTCCCAATTATATACAGAGACCCACACAAGTTGAAACATTAACAAAACTTTTCCTTTAACCAGCAATTAGCCCTCATCAAAGATTGGTGTCACAGGGATCAGGGCTCTCAACCAAAAGGAGAACAGTGCAGAACAAACACACAGTGAACTCTTAGATTTTAGGCTTAAAAACACATGATTTAGGTGAAAGCAAAAAAAAAAGTTAAAAATATGTATATTTATGTAAACACACATATTTTTGGAACAGGGTCAATCCAACATCAGTCATCTCAACTAGAAAAATAACTCATCTTTAATAAAAGGAAAATAGATTTTTTTTTAAAGGAATAGTCTTGGGTGTCTGGGAGGTTCAGTCACTTAAGCATCTGCCTTATCTCTTCCCTCTACGGGGGTTCCCCATGCTCATGCTCTCTCTCTCACACCTACACTCTCAAATAAAATCTTAAAAAAAAAAAAAAGGGAAGAGTCTTGGGGGGAGGAAATTTTGGGACCCAAGAGAAGATTGGATCCGTGGCTTTTCCACCTTTAGTTTCAGAAATCATTAGGAACCTCAGAGGTCCCCATTACCACATGCCTTAGAATCCATAGAGAAGGCAACATGACAGGTCAGGACCTCAGCTCCCCTTTGGTTTCTAGACTCCAGAAAATCCCCACATAAAATATGAAATTCAGGGGCGCCTGGGTGGCTCAGTGGGTTGGACCTCTGCCTTCCACTCGGGTCATGATCCCAGGGTCCTGGGATCTAGCCCCACGTCAGGCTCTCTGCTCAGTGGGGAGCCTGCTTCCTCCTCTCTCTGATGCCTCTCCGCCTACTTGTGATCTCTCTCTCTGTCAAATAAATAAATAAAATCTTTAAAAAATATATGAAATTCAGTGAGGCAAAAAGAGAAAACAGGTGCTTGCTGGTGTTAGAGAGGCCAAGTGAAGGGCAGCTGGTAGAAGGATGAGGGTAGATAGTCCTTCACTGGGTGGGTGAGGATGAACTCTGTGTCCTGGTCCCCACACTAGAGCTGAGTGTGGAAATCTGTGCCTTCTCCTGCTTCAGTCATGGAGAGAGCCCACACAACTTATCCTCAGTACCAGACCGGATATGTCAGTATAACTTCAAGAGTCACTGTGGCCCTAAGGGAAAATTAACACTGTGGCAACAATTGCCTTATGACCTAAAGCATAGAAATAATTGCAGGGATAATGAGGGTCAGAAAACTTTCAGAGGTTAAAGAATTTCTTAGAGACTGTGTTCAAACCTGAATGAACCAATGCATCATTACACGGTCTATGAACTCACCTGGCAAGAGGATTATGCCCCTTCCTTAGATAGTTTGGAGGATTGCAATCATGCAGTTATTGCAAATTTGGGAGAATGAAATTTTACTTCTGTACCCCTGGGTCTAGGACCAAGGAGTTTTAGCAGTTGTATGTTGTGCCTTCAACACCACTTCTAAGAATCCTTGTGTTGAATACCTCTGCATGGTTGTCCTGTTTGGTGGGCTAAACAGTCTCCCCCTCCCCCACCAATGATGTGGTCTTATTCAAGTTCTGAGAATTGGAGCTGCCATTCACCTTAAGAATAATTGTCAGATTGGGACAAACAATAAAGACATCACATACTGGGATCAAGAAAATATTTTGAAAATAGATGAATTATGGGAAAACCAGTCCTGTCCTGTCCCCACCTCATCCTTCTATCCACTCCATTCTCAGATTATTCAAGTTTCACCAAGCAGGGAAGAAAAGGCAGAGTTAGAGAGATGTCAAGGGTTCCTATCCCTGCAAACCATATCCCAGTGCACAGAATGGAATGATGGTGTGACTTAGGTAATGCTAACTGCTCTAAATTGCTAAGCTGCAGTGCCCTAATGTGATAGACGCTTAAATGGCGCATACACTGTTTGCTTAAATGGTGCTTACATTTAAGCACACATTACATTGTGTGATAAGCCAGTGAGTAGCTTTTTACAGGGGATTTTGGCATTCAGCCTTCTTGATTAGAGGCTCTGTCTTCTCCTAGGGTCCAGTGTCCTCTGCATGGGAAGGAAAATGAAGGATGGCACATGGGAGTTATTTATTGGTCAGAGATGGGGATCACTTCTGTTCATATTTCACTGGCCCAGATTATGCAGGCTCTGTAAAAACTGTAATACAACATTTTTAAAAAAGTGTTTGGGGAATGCTGGTCCTGTCCCTGCCAAACCACATTACAGGTCCTGGCCTCTGAGTGCAGAGGTGGCTTTTGTTCTGCATCATAGGGTCACAGATAAAGTGACAGTTTGAGAATCCAGGCAAATGAGACTTTCCTATGGCTTAGGAGGAGGACCAGTAGCCCTGTGAACCCATGGACATTAGACAACCTAGGAAGTTTGTCTGGAAGGACTCACATATTAATCTTTCAATCACAGTGGTATATTTTTGGTAAGTAAAAAATATCCTCTTCACTTTTTTTTAGCATACTTAATATTGACTGATAGCATTTATTTTATTCAATACAGCTGAACTTAAGTAATTATAATAAGTAGTATCTTACACAGGAATTATGTTCTAAATGAATCTGTAAAGTAAAAATCATGTTCAGATTTTTCCTTTACATTACATGAACCCAAAATAACTAAAACATAAATACTGGATGCTTAAAATCTGTGTAACTGAAACAACAATAATATTAAGCATAGGATAACAAAGGATGGGTTTGCTTATTGGTTTTCCTTCATTTGTAAGTTACATGAATATTTGCACTAAATATTAGACTAAGAATCAAAGTCCAACTGCAATTAAATCTTGCAAGTTCATAATGATTGACAGGAATTATGGGATTTAGCTAGTTAAGACAGGTATATGGATATTACAAGATAAACATATAATACATGCACATACACTGATAAGCACACACATATATTTTTATCCTAAGGTTTATAACCTGTATAGTATTAATGGTCAAGAAATTGTTTATTAAATTGCTCCTCAATCTAATGGCTTATTCAATGTCTCTTATTAAGGGATCCTAAGCATCTGAAAAAGATGCTTATAATCACTGTTTGGCTTGGGGGAAGATAAGCACAGCAGTGATGTTCTATTTTGTTAGTTTGTCAACAGTTGTGTCAATATGTCAGTAGGCCCACCTGAGAATATTACATAAATAACACATTAGTCTGAGAAGATGTGCCCTAGGAGTACATCATATTTACTTGCTGACAAAATTGGTTAGAGATTGACATTACCTTTGGAAGTCATACAGTTGGTTGTGAAATGTTGGGAAAAATAACAAGTAAATAAAACAATGAGCCTGAAGTGCCTTTGACAGTCTTCCAACCACTTCTGAGGTTTCCCATGACTGGACATTGTCTCCCTCTGCAGTTCCTCCCCACAGCTTTCCATTGGCTCTACATCTTGTCCCCTGACACATCCTCTCCACCCAGAGGGTGGAGTTGAAATTTTCAGTAACCTGAACCCCAGTTAAGGTGATAAGTATTTAATGTCAGTGAATTGACCATGGAATATGAATCAATCTGGAAAATAGGGTGCTAAGCAGTGGTATTAGGTGGATATAAGAAAGTGGGAAATTCTGATCAAGTCTGACAAATGCATAATAGATTGTGCTCAGGGAAGTTTCTCATCCACCAGGGTCTTCTTCATACATCCTGTACACAGTCACCTCCAAATCCTTCTTGGGGCAGCACTGGGACAGAAAATCCCAGTTGTTCATGGATGGACAAGAGGATTCTCAAAACTTCCCCTCCATTTCTCTGATCCTAGGCTCATCATTCTGTTTGCTAGATTGATATAACAATGCAAGAGAGGGGATGCTCCAATGGTGAACAGAGGGATTCTAATCCCTAAGGTACAATGACCTTGGAAACAAATATATTAGATCTCATATTTGTCTTTTGAACTCTTAGGAGGTTGGTATGAGTGAAATTTATCCTTGACTTAATAAACTCTGGGATACCAAGGGACTGAAAAACATTCGAGTGAGGTCAAATGCTTCAAACTACTTCCTTTATAATAAGATACAGGGTGTTCTACTATTATTACCCAGACAAATCCTTCAACTCTCTTCTGTAAACAAGGACCAATTATTCCACAAACTAGAATAGATGGGGTGTGGGAAAGTTCATGAACACAGTGGTCTGTGAGCTCATTCACCTCTCTTTCTAAATATGTCATTTCTTCCAATTTCAAATGTGTTCTTATAATTCATACAAAGTGATTGATTAAAATTTAAAAGACGTTTCCTTTGATACACTCAAAAGAACTGAAAGTAGCCTTCATTTTGTTTTCAACTGTGGGACCAGTGATCCCTTTCCAGTGCAAAAACTTTCTTCATACACATTCTAGATATTTGGGATATCATTTTTAGCAAACAACACAATGTGTGGAATTACTGAAATAATAATCTAAGGTCTAGAAAAATCATTAGGATTTGCAATCAGAAAACTGAATGTACCAGGAGGAAGAGATTCATAGGTGCCAGCAATAGATCCAGTTTCTGAATCCTGAATGAACTGATTTGGCAAAAAGAAAGGTGCTGTGATCCACTCCAGCCAACCGCTATAGATCTGAGACCTGGTCATACCTGATGCCATGATTCAGGTACATTTGGGAAGAAGCTAAATACACTTTCAACACTGTTATCCTAGGGTGAAGCTATTACATAACACATACTGACTGTCCGTTCCTGGCCTGAATTCTTTATGCACTGAGCACAATAGTGTTGAGGAGATAATAAGCAGGAAAGGGGTTAGTGATTCTAATTTAAAATGGAATCATTTGGCAAGACCTCAGAGAAACAGTTGAACATCTGAGTAAAGATGTTAAAGATGGATGCAATGTTTAGCAGCTAGATAGGAGGCAGCAGAGAGTGATGTGGAGACAGAAGGGAAGGTAGATCAGAGCAGTATTGTGAAAGTGGGGTGTCTGTCATGGAGGGCTGGGGGGCCCACTGTGAAAAGTGTTCTGGTACTGTGAGATGGAAACTCCTGGAGGGCTTTGTGAGAAGAATGGCTTCCCAATTATAAATGTAAAATTATATGGATGAACTGATAGATAGCTATTTGCAAGGCAGGGCAAGACAGCAAGGGCTTTCTTAAATGAGAATTAATACTAAGAGAAAAAAAAAAGCTTAATTAGTAACAGAGCCTCAATTGTCAAAAAGAAAAAGCCCAAGCATATTAATTTGTATCAGCTGTCTGAAGGTCAGGACACTTACTTTTGAAGCCCCTGCTTCCCGTTCAGGCCATCTGCTCTGTGCGTGTTATCCTAAGCAGTTCCTAGAGTAGGCTATTTAACTTCTCAATGCCTCAGTTTCCTTACCTATAAAATAGGACTAAAATAAAATTTAGTTCAAGAGATTATTATAAGGATCCAATGAAATATATAAAAACTGCTTAGAACAATTTGGCATATATCGCAAGAGCTTAATGATTGTTAAATATTATTTTTGTTGTAGGGAGAGCCATTTACCATACTTAGCAGCAGAAGGGCAGACAGCTTTAGCACTAACAGCTCCCAGAGCCTCAGTGAAGAGTGAAATAGGGCAAGCATGAAGACATACTGTGTCTGGTGGAAGAACCACAGAGACTGAGAACAGGGCAGGGACTCTGGGACAGAGGTCTCTTGTGCAAGGTAGAATGATCATGCAATAAAAGTGCTCAATGCATAGATTGTTTGAGGAAAGGTATGACACCCTCTCACTTTCTGTCCCCATATACACACACTGTAGGCTACCATCTGTGAGAGCAAAATATCTGACTTGGACAGGCAGGCTCTCAAGAAGAACCAAAAATTAGGTCATATTTGAATAATAACACATAGTAAGTAATTTTTTAGTGTTTACTAAACAGTGATAACAAATGAAGGTTTATAAAACTAAGATATAAGATTACAATTGAAGTGGACTCTACCATTTTGATTCATTTTTATTTGATTTCTTTAGGAATTTAAATCTGTGTCATTACACACTAAACAACATTTGCAGAATATCAAACCACCCATGGGAAAGACTTGTCAAACCAAGTGGACTCTACCATTTTGATTCATTTTTATTTGATTTCTTTAGGAATTTAAATCTGTGTCATTACACACTAAACAACATTTGCAGAATATCAAACCACCCATGGGAAAGACTTGTCAAACCAAGTAAATGTCCACTGGCTTTTTAACAGAAATCACTTAATTCTATAAATATTAACTTCAGCATTGCATAGTTGTTCCAGATACGTCTTGACATTCTCTTAGCATATTGATACGTGGATAACTAAAAAGAGTATAAGATCAAAGCAAATCCGATTTGGAGAGTAAAATATGGAATAAGTGTTTTTTTAATCCCTATAATAATGCCAATAATAATATCAGATAAAATAAATTTTAGAGCAAGAAAAATTACCATGGATAGAGATAGTCATTGTACAATGATAAAATGATAAATTTTCCAAAAAGATATAACAATCTAAATATGTATGCACCTAACACAGAAGATCAAAAAACGTGAAGCAGAATTGAAAGTAGAAATAGAAGAATCCACAATTATAATTGGAGATTTCAATACTCCTCATACAGCAATCAAAAAAGGAATTAGAAAATCAATAAGCTCATAGAAAAACTGAATAATGTCATCAATCAACTTGATTCAAATAACAGTTACAGAAAATTCCACCCAAAGACAGCAGAATGTCTATTCCTTTCAAGAACTCATAAAACACATTTCAATAGAGAGGATAATTTGGTTCACAAAACAAACTTAAATTTAAGATGATTGAATACCTATAAAGTATGTTCTCTGATAATACTGAAATTAAATAGGTATGGGTCACAGAAAGGAGAAATTCCCCAATACTCTAAAGTTAAATAACACTTGTAGAAATTTGTAGTCAAAACAGACAGGAAACAATGCGTGTTGGAGAGGATGTGGAGAAAGGGGAACCCTCTTCCACTGTTGGTGGGAATGCAAGTTGGTGCAGCCACTTTGGAGAACAGTGTGGAGATTCCTCAAGAAATTAAAAATAGAGCTTCCCTATGACCCTGCAATTGCACTACTGGGTATTTCCCCCAAAGATACAGATGTAGTGAAAAGAAGGGCCATCTGTACCCCAATGTTTATAGCAACAATGGCCATGGTCGCCAAACTGTGGAAAGAACCAAGATGCCCTTCAACGGATGAATGGATAAGGAAGATGTGGTCCATATACACTATGGAGTATTATGCCTCCATCAGAAAGGATGAATACCCAACTTCTGTATCAACATGGATGGGACTGGAAGAGATTATGCTGAGTGAAATAAGTCAAGCAGAGAGAGTCAATTATCATATGGTTTCACTTATTTGTGGAGTATAACAAATAACATGGAAGACAAGGGTAGATGGAGAGGAGAAGGGAGTTGAGGGAAATTGGAAGGGGAGGTGAACCATGAGAGACTATGGACTCTGAAAAACAACCTGAGGGTTTTGAAGGGGCGGGGGATGGGAGGTCAGAGGAACCAGGTGGTGGGTATTAGGGAGGGCACGGATTGCATGGAGCACTGGGTGTGGTGCAAAAACAATGAATACTGTTACGCTGAAAAGAAATAAAAAATTAAAATAAAAACAGAAGCTTCAAAGGAAATTAGAAAACCTTTTTGTGCAAAATATGACATATCAACATTTGTGGAATACAGATAACATGCAGTGTTTGAGAAGAATTTACAGGATTAAATTCTTACATTGATAAGAAACCCCTCAAATCAATGAAGTTTTTAACTTAAGAAATTAGAAAAAGAACAAAGCAAACCCAAAGCAAACAGAAGAAAGGACTAACAGACATAAAACAAAAATCCATGCCCTTGAAATATAAAAAATATAAAGTCATTAAAAGCAGGTTTAAAAAAATCAATAACATTGATAAATCTTAGGGCAAAAAAAAAAAAAAAAAAAGAGAATGAGAGAAGACACCAGTTACCATTATCAGCAAGGATATCACTACAATGCCCAAAGATAATAAGAGATAATAATGGACAATACAGACAATAAGGGCAATAAGGAAATATTTTTAAAAATATTTTATTTATTTATCTATCTATCTATCTATTTATTTATTTATTCGACAGAGAGAAGGGGAGAGAGAGAGCACAAGCAGGCAGGGGGAGAGGGAAAAGCAAGCTCCCCACTGAGCAGGGAGCCTAATACGGGGCTCAATGCAGGGCTTTAGGGCTCCAGGTGGAGTCCAATGAGGGGTTCCATGAGGGGCTTGATCCCAGGACCCTGGGATCATGACCTGAGCTGATGGCAGACATTTAACTGACTGGGCCACCCAGGTGCCCTGCAATAAGGAAATATTAAAACAATCCTGTGTGCATACACTTGATAATTTTATGAAATATGCTGATCCTTAAAAACCACAGACTACCAAAAATTCTTGTGTAAAAGAAAATCAGTAACTTTTCTAATCTTATACCCACACAATAAATTTAATTTGTAATTAAGGAACTTCCAAAAAGATACCAGGTCCTTGCAGTTTTATTGGCAAATTCTACTGTGTGTAGGTGCTGCTGAAACAAGCACTCTACTGAATATTTAAAGAAAGAACAGATAATCTACACATAGCTTCCAGTAAATGGAAAAGAGAGAAATTTCCAATTATTTTTATGTCTGATATCAATATCAGACATCAAATAATTAGATTGATATTATTGACTGAAATCAATAATATCAATAAAGTAGAAGAAAACAATAATTGACAACAAAATAGCATGCCAAGTCCAATAATTACAGGGATATAAGGCTGATTCAGTATTTGAAAATAAATCCATGCAACCCATAATACTAATAGATCAAAGAAGAAAAACCACAAGATCATACTAATCAATGCAGAAATTTGACAATTTCAACATACATGCAAGGTTAAAAAAAAAAAAGTCAGCAACCTAAAAATAGAGAGGAAATCTGATAAAGAGCAAAAATGCATCTACCAAACAATTAATCAACATCAATAAATCATCTGTAAAAAATAAATCTTGATAAATCTTCAAAAAAAAAAAACCAAACCTAGAACAACAAAAAGAAAACAAACAAACAAAAACGCCCCCAAATCCTAAAGCAGACAAATATATTTTTCCTTGTAATCAGGAATAAGGTAGGAGTATCTGCTCCTATCATTTCTATTTAATGTTGTACTGGAAACCTTAGCTTGTACAATACAGTGAGGAAAGAAAGAAAAGGCATATAGGAAGGGACTGACAAAGTCCTTAATTGTAGATGACATAATTCTTCATATAGAAATTTATAAAGAACCTACCAAAGATCTCCTTAAGTGAAAAAAGTGAGTCACTTCTAATCAATGTCCTCTAATGTCTCCATTGATGCACAAAGTCAAGCTGCCCTGGGTCAGTCTTGGGTCAGGAATAAAACAAGGGACCAATATCCCTTGCCCAAATGGAACTGCCTTTTCCACCTGCCCTCAAGCTCCTTGCCTATCATTCCTGCAGGTGATTGTGTGTGGAAGTCAGGGGTGTAGTCAACTTTGAGTGAGAACCCATTCTTGGAATAAAATGAATCTGGCATAAAGACTTGAAACAAGTACATGGTTGGAAAATGGAAAACTCAACATAAGCAGAAAACAAATGATACTTCACATTTTCTTGCATCTGCAGTCATCATCAGTGTAGCACAGTGAGAAAATCTGGGAACACTTAGAAGCCAGTATTCACAATCAGAGGAATGGATGATATGACATTATAAGTAATGATACTAAGGATTTAGTATGTTTAGGATTAAGTGCTACTAGGAACTTCAGAGATAAGCAGATCTATAACATTTCAGTAGGAATGTGTTGGGAAGAGCCTTAACAATATGAATAACAACAGTGTTGCTACATTTTTCTAGTGGTTAGAGATGTGAAATTATCCAGGAATGGCACATTTGATACTAAAAGACTTAGCAAGGAATCCCCATGTTTGTGGGCAAAAACTAAATCTGTCACCCTTCTATTAAAGCCTTCTTTAAGTGACTAATGTGTTAATCCCTTTTAATTTCTATGTTCTATTTGGCTTTCTCTAGCAGCAGCTCTGGTGAATTAAGATCAGATGCATAAATACTGTCTATCAGAAATGTCTCAAAAAATCCTCTCTTCTAGCTGCTTAGTTGTATTCCAATTTCAAATTCAGAGTTTGTGAAGGTATATGGCCTGGTGAGAAGTGGAGGAGAACAGGTTGGAATATATGTTAAAATATACCCAAATATATTTATGGAAGCTTTAAAATTATTTTCCAAGGGTAAAAAGTTAATTCACCAATAGTAACAAATATTTATTGAGACTGGGTGATGGACATGAAGGAGGGCATGTAGTGTGATGAGCACTGGGTTTTGTACACAACTAATGGGTTGTTGAACATTACATCAAAAACTAATGATGTATTATATGTTGGCTAATTGAATTTAAATAAAAAATAAAAAAAACCACAAATATTTATTGAAAACCTGGTGTATTAGACATTGTTAGGAGATAAAAATTTCAAGGCACAGACTGCTTTCAGGAGGTGTGTACTTTAACTATGGAGCTAACATAGCAGAAAAGGAAATAAATGACAATATACACACGCAGAGTAAATACTCCTGAGATTCAAGGCAGGGGAGACAGCACAGTGAACTGAAGGTAAGATATAAAAGGAGTCTTTAGCAAGAATATGGGGGATGGGTAGAGAGTGGTATTTATTTCTAGAATTGATTTTTAAAAATGAGTTTAGCAAGTAACTGAAAACCTAAGTTAAAAAAAAAAAGTTATGTATAGTAGCTCCAAAAATACTTCTGTGTAAATCTAACAAAGCATGTATATTCTGAAAACTACAGAATTCAAAGAGCTAAGTAAATGGATAGATATAATATGTTCATAGATTAGAAAACTGATAGTTCAGTAGACTAGAATGAAATCCTGAAGAAGATTCACAGAAATATGGTCAATTAATATTTTTTATTAATATTGAAAGGTAATTCAGAGGAGAAAGAATAGTTGTTGTTTTTTTTTAACAAATTTTGGAACAATTGGATTTTCCATACACAAGAAAAACAAACAAACAAACAAACAAACCTCAATTTAGACTTCACACACTATGTAAAAATTAATTCACAATATAAGGCAACTAAATACAAAATGTAAAAAAAAAATCACACTTTTTGATAAAAGCAAGAGAAAATATGCCATATCTTGGGTTAGGTAAAGAGTTCATAGTTAGATATAATACCATAAGCTCATAAAAGTAAAAATGCTAAATAGGATTTCTTAAGAATTAGAAATAAATATTTCTTCAAAATGTAGTTAAGGAAATGAAAAGATAAACTAGCTTAGGAGAAAATATTTTCATGCCTTATATTTGAAAAAAGACTTGTATCTAGAATATATAAAGACTTTCAAAACTCAACAAGAAAATAAACACTCCAGTACAGACAAAAGGTTGATATCCAGGATCTATAAAGAACTTCTCAAACTCAACACACACAAAACAGATAATCATGTCAAAAAATGGACAGAAGATATGAACAGACACTTCTCCAATGAAGACATACAAATGGCTATCAGACACATGAAAAAATGTTCATCATCACTAGCCATCAGGACGATTCAAATTAAAACCACATTGAGATACCACCTTACACCAGTTAGAATGGCCAAAATTAGTAAGACAGGAAACAACGTGTGTTGGAGAGGATGTGGAGAAAGGGGAACCCTCTTTCATTGTTGGTGGGAATGCAAGTTGGTGCAGCCACTTTGGAGAACAGTGTGGAGATTCCTCAAGAAATTAAAAATAGAGCTTCCCTATGACCCTGCAATTGCACTACTGGGTATTTCCCCCAAAGATACAGATGTAGTGAAAAGAAGGGCCATCTGTATCCCAATGTTTATAGCAGCAATGGCCACGGTCGCCAAACTGTGGAAAGAACCAAGATGCCCTTCAATGGACGAATGGATAAGGAAGATATGGTCCATATACACTATGGAGTATTACGCCTCCATCAGAAAGGATGAATACCCAACTTTTGTATCAACATGGATGGGACTGGAAGAGATTATGCTGAGTGAAATAAGTCAAGCAGAGAGAGTCAATTATCATATGGTTTCACTTATTTGTGGAGCATAACAAATAACATGGAGGACATAGGGAAATGGAGAGGAGAAGGGAGTTGAGGGAAATTGGAAGGGGAGGTGAACCATGAGAGACTATGGACTCTGAAAAACAACCTGAGGGTTTTGAAGGGGCAGGGGGTGGGAGGTTGGGGGAGCCAGGTGGTGGGTATTAAGGAGGGCACATATTGCATGGAGCACTGGGTGTGGTGCAAAAACAATGAATACTGTTACACTGAAAAGAAATTAAAAAAAAATAAAAAATAAAAAAATAAAATTAAAAAAAAAAAGAAAATAAACACTCAATAAATACATAGGCAAAAGATCTGAACAGTTAACCAAAGTTGGTAACTTAACTGGATGGCAGATAAGCACATGAAAAGATGTTCAACATCATTAATAATAAGAGAAATGCAAATTAAAACTAAAAGAACACACGGGTATTAGAACAGATAAAGTTAAAAAGACTAGCCATAGCAAGCATTGTCAAAAATGTGTAGGAAATAATATCCTTACACTGCTGGTAGGAAGGTAAAACAGTTTAATTATTTTGGTAGTTTGGCAGTTTCTCAAACATTTAAACATATATACTTAGCATTTGAGTCATATCACTCCTAGGTATTTATCTACCCAAGAGAACATAAACCACATGTCCATACAAAGACTTGTACACAAATGTTTGTAGCAGCTTATTTGTAATAGCCTCAAACTGGAAAAAATCTAGACATCCAACAACAGGTTAATGGATAAGCAAATTGTGGCATATCCATTCACTAAAGGAGAACAAACTATTGATACACAGAATAAGGATGAATTTTTATCTCAGTAAAAAAAGTTAAACAAAAAAGAGTAACTTCTATATGATTCCATTTGCACCAAACTCTAAAGAGTGCAAACTATAGTGACAAAAGGCAGATCTGTGGTTGACTGTGGAGGAGTGAGGATGGGCAGGAGAACACTTCTGGGAATGATGGATTGATTCTCTATCTTGATTGTGGTAATAGTGGATATATACATATGTAAAACCCTATTAAATTATACATTTTTAATATGTGCCAGTCATTGTGTATCACTTATATGGTAATACAGCTTTTATTTAAAATGAATAAATGTTTTGTAATTTCTGGGATCTACGTAGGTTATCTTCAAGAAATAGAAAGTGTGGGGTAGGGGTGCCTGAGTGGCTCAGTGGGTTAAAGCCTCTGCCTTCGGCTCCGGTCATGATCTCAGGGTCCTGGGATTGAGCCCCACATCGGGCTCTCTGCTCAGCAGGGAGGCTGCTTCCCTTCCTCTCTCTCTCTGTCTGCCTCTCTGCCTACTTGTGATCTCTGTTAAATAAATAAAATCTTTAAAAAAAAAAAAAAGAAAAGAAAGTGTGGGGTACCTGGGTGTCTCAGTGGGTTAAAGCCTCTGCCTTCGGCTCAGGTCATCATCCCAGGGTCCTGGGATCGAGCCCCGCATCGGGCTTTCTGCTCAGCGGGGAGCCTGCTTCCTCCTTTCTCTCTGCCTGCCTCTCTGACTACTTGTGATTTCTGTCTGTCAAATAAATAAATAAAACTCTAAAAAATATTAAAAAAAATAAATAGAAAGTGAAACTCACAGGAGCATAGTTGTTAAGACATTGTGGACAATATAAATCATTTATTTATTTATTTATTTAAGATTTATTTATTTATTTGACAGACAGAGACCACAAGTAGTCAGAGAGGCAGGCAGAGAGAGAGAGAGAGGAGGAAGAAGGCTCCTCACTGAGCAGAGAGCCTGATGCGGGGCTTGATCACAGGACCTGGGATCATGACCCGAACTGAAGGCAGAGGCTTTAATTCACTGAGCCACCCAGGCGCCCCTCCACCAGTTGCTCTTAATTTTGACATCTTGGTCTGACTGGTGCTACATGAACTTCTTGGTCCTCTTTTTAATGATCTTGAGCTTCACCAGGGTTCTGAGGGTGACCATGATGATAAGTAGGAGATTGGCTACCACCTCTACAGGCAGCACCAAGGAAGACAAGGAAGTTTTTAATTTTGGTGGAGTCCAGGTTATTTTTTTTTTCTTTTGTGAATCTTGCTTTCAGTGTCTTATCTAAGCAAATTTTGCCTGAATTAGTGTCAGAAAGACTTTGTCCTATGTTTTTCTCTAGAAGTTTTACAAATTTGGGAATAAGATCTATATAGCTATTTTGTCTTTTTGATGAATTGTCCCTTAATCCAAATAATATGACTTTAATTATCTATGTTAATATTATTTGCTCTGAAGTCTACTTCAATCTTATATTAATGTATCTGCTGCAACTTTCTCTTATTTTTAGAATGATATACTTTTTCTCATCCTTTTATTTTTAACCTATTTGTGTCTTAGTATTTAAGGTGTGTTTCTTGTAGCTAGTCTATAGAGTGTCTTGCCATTTGTCCAAGCTGAAAAATCCTGCCTTAATTGGAATGTTTACACCATTACTTTTCTGGTGTTCTGTCCTATAAACTCTAGCCATCTTAGTCTCCCAGACTCTCATCAATGTCTCCTTGACTCAGGGACCTGTCATGGTGTCCCTGGATCTCCCTGCCTACACCACACACTGAAAACTCTTTCAGGGCACTAAACTAGAGTGACCTTAGGGCTCATCTAATTTGTTTCCCATCTCCAAGAGATCTCCGGTCTTCAATGTCTGATGTTCCACGTCCTGAAAAACCATTGTTTCAAATCTTCTGTCACATTTTTGTTGCCAAGCAGGAGATTAATTCTTTGCCCTGTTACTTCATCATGGTCAGAAAGAGAAGCACCTCCATAATGACTGAATTACTATCTTCTTCAAACTGAATTACATCTGAAGACTTAAGGGGAAGTGGATTTGTTTTACTCTGGGTTCTTCCTTCCCTCACCTTCTGGGTCATTTCACCCTCTTGCTCATCAATTCAGATTGTAGGTATATTAGAAAATATTTTCTTACCTGGTCACTGCTTCAATACCAGTATTTTCTCACTGTCATTCTAAGTGACTCATTTTCTTAGAAGCTCTTCCTTGAGTTGGGTTTCAACCTTCTTCAGCTGATAACTAGTCTTTCTCTTTTCCTTTCTCTTTCCTACCTTTCTTTCAAATAGACTGGGGAGGCTGTTGGAGGAAGGGTTCCAGATGGCAGCATAAGGAGAACCTGAGTTCACCTCCTTCCACAGACACAACAAAGTTACAACTACATATAGGACATTCTCATTGAAAAATATCTGAAGACTGGCAGAGAAGCTCTTCCACAAAACAAAACAAGCAAATCATATCAAGATCAGTAGGAAGAGCAAAAATGATCTGGCTAAGGACCTCCATCCCCAACTTGGTGACTTACAAAAAGGAAGGATATCTTAAAGGCACAGCTCCTCTCTGAGGAACAAGTTTGCCCACATGGGGCAACCCAGCCCACATGGGGTAACCCAACTCATGAGACCTGCACCAGAAAAGGAAGCTCCCCAAATTATTAACTTTGAAAACTATCAAGGCTAGTGTCTGAGACAGGCAGAGGACTGAGACACCTATCTTGAAGGACTCACACACAGAATCACATTATTATGAGTCCCAATAAAGAAGCAGTAGTTTGACACCTGGATCATATTTGAGGGAGATTCTTTGACTAGTCTTAGGGGGTATACTGAAGGGATAAAAGTCTCTAGAAGATCTCTACAGAAGCAGAGGTACTGGCAGGTGTTTTTTTTTTTTATTTTTTTAAATTTAAATTCAATTTAGTTAACATATAGTGTATTATTAGTTTCAAGGGTAGAACCTACTTATTTATCAGTTGCATAAACACCCAGTACTCATTATATCAAGTACCCATCACCCAATATCCTCATCCCCCCCAACTCTCCTTCAGCAACCCTCAGTTTGCTTCCTAGACTTAAGAGTCTCTTACGGCTTGCCTCCTTCTCTGCTTTCATCTTATTTTATTTTCCTTCCCTTCCCCTATGTTCATCTATTTTATTTATTAGATTCTACATATGAGTGAAATAATATGGTGTTTGTCTTTCTCTGACTGACTTATTTGCTTAGCATAATACCTTCTGGTTCCATCCATGTCATTGCAAATGCCAAGATTTCATTCGTTTGATGGCTGAGTAATATTCCACATCTTCTTTATCCATTCCTCTGTCAATTGACACCTGGACTCTTTCCATAGTTTTGGGTATTGTGGACATTGCTGCTACAAACATTGGGGAGCAGGTGTTCCTTTGAATCACTATTTTTGTATCCTTTGGGTAAATACCTAGCAGTGCAATTACTGGGTTGTAGGGTAGCTCTTTTTTTTTAACTTTCTGAGGATCCTCCATACTGTTTTCCAGAGTGGTTGCATCAGTTTGCATTCCCACCAACAGGGTAAGAGGGTTCCCCTTTTTCTGCATTCTCACCAACATTTGCTGTTTCCTGACTTGTTAGTTTTAGCCATTCTGACTGGTGTGAGGTGGTATCTCATTCTGGATTTGATTTGCATTTTCTTGATGCTGGGTGATATTGAGCAGTTTTTCGTGCGTCTGTTGACTATTATATGTCTTCTTTGGAGAAATGTCCGTTCATGTCCTCTGCCCATTTCTTGACTGGATTATTGGAAGTTTTTTTGGTGTTGAGTGTGATAAGTTTTTATAGATTTTGGTTACTTTCCCTTTATCTGATATGTCATTTGTGAATATCTTCTCCCGTTTTGTAGGTTGTCTTTTAGTTTTGATAATTGTTTCCTTTGTTGTGCAAAAGCTTTTAATTCTGATGAAATCCCAATAGTTCATTTTGCTTTTGTTCCCCTTGCTTCTGGGACATGTCTGGCAAGAAGTTACTGTGGCCAAGGTCAAAGAGGTTAAATTTCAAGCCAGTATCCTTAATGAACATAGATGCAAAAATTCTCAACAAGGTACTAGCTAATAGGATCCAACATGCATTAAAAGGATTATTCATCATGACCAAATGGATTTATTCCTGGACTGCAGGGGTGGTTCAATGTCTACAAATCAATCAACATGACACACCAGTTTAATAAAAGTATGGATAAGAATGGGTATGGAACAATATGATCCTCTCAATAGAGGCAGAAAAAGCATTTGACAAAATATAGTATCCTTCCTTGATGAAAACCCTCAATGATGTTGGGATAGAGGGAACATACCTCAATATCATAAAGGCCATATACAAAAGATTCACAGGTAATATCTTCCTCAGTGGGGGAAAACTGAGAACTTTTCCCCTAGGGTCACAAACATGAGAAGGTTGTCCACTCTCACCACTATTGTTCAACATTGTACTGGAAGTCCTAGCCTCAACAATCAGACAACAGAAAGATATAAAAGGCATCCAAATCAGCAAAGTAGAATTCAAACTTTCACTCTTCATAGATGACATGATATTCTATGTAGAAAACAAGAAAGATATCAAACAAAATTGCTAGAACTGATACAGGAATTCCGCAAAGTCACAGGATATTAAATCGATGCACAGAAATCTGTTTCTATACACTGATAAAGAAACAGCATGAAGAGAAATCAAGAAACCAATCCCATTGACTATTACACTAAAAATGATAAGATACCTAAGAATAAACCTAACCAAAGAGATAAAAGATCTGCACTTTGAAAACTATAGAATACTTATAAAATAAATTGAAGAAGACACAAAGAAATGGAAAAACATTTCATGCTCATGGAGTGGAAGAACAAATACTGCAAAAATGTCTATACGATGCAAAGCAATTTATACATTCAATGCCATCCCCATCAAAATACCACTAGCATTTTTCACAGAACTGGAAAAAACAATTCTAAAATTTATAGGGAACCAGAAAAGACCCTGAACAGTCAAAGCTATTTTTTTGTTGAAAACAAAAACCACAGCTGGAGGCAAAGTTCTGGACTTCAAGCTATATTACAAAGCTGTAATCATCAATAAAGTATAATACTGGCACAAAAGGAGACACATAGATCAATGGAACAGAATAGAGAACCTAGAAATGAACCCTCAGCTCTGTGGTCAACTAATGTTCAACAAAGTAGGAAAGAATATCCAATGAAAAAATGATAGTCTTTTCAGCAAATAGTGTAGGAAAAATTGAACAGACACATGCAGAAGAATGAAACAGGGCCACTTTCTTACATCATACACAAAAATAAATTGAAAATGGATGAAAAACCTAAGTGTGAGACAGGAATCCATCAAAATCCTAGAGAAGAACACTAGCAGGTGCTATTTGAAAATGAACTTCTTCCTTGTTAGACTTGCATTAGTGGGTATCATTTTTGCACTCTCAAGCTTCATTCTTTTTTTTTTTTTTAAAGATTTTATTTCTTTATTTGACAGACATAGATCACAAGTAGGCAGAGAGGCAGGCAGAGAGAGAGAGGGGAGGAAGCAGGCTCCCTGCTGAGCAGAGAGCCCGATGCAGGGCTCGATCCCAGGACCCTGGGATCATGACCTGAGCCGAAGGCAGAGGCTTTAACCCACTGAGCCACCCAGGCGCCCCTCAAGCTTCATTCTATTGTCACTGTCCCTGCTCTAGTGTTCACTATGGACTCACTCCACCAGACCTGGCCCATTTCTTCTCCACAGTAGCTGCTGCCCTGACAGACCCTATGGGTGCACACATCCTACCCAAGGGACACCCTTTGAATATCTGATGCTGCTTGCCAAGGGGACTTTCATTTCTGAGACCCACAGAACTAAGACCATTAGCAAAACAGGGCACTGCACAGACAACAGATTGAAAAATACCTCTAGCCTTCCAGTGACCACTCCTTCATGACTGAAAGAAACTTCTTCTCCCAATACATAGAAACAAATATAAAGTTTCAGGAAAAATGAATAGAGGGAAGGATATGTTCCAAAATAAAGAACAAGACAAAACTTCAGAAAAAGACATTGATGAAAGAGATAAGCAATATATCTGAAAAAAAGAGTTCAAAGTAATAATTATAAATATGCTCACTAAAATAGGGAGAAAAATGAAACATAGTGTATCTCTTCAATAAGGATATATAAAATATAAGAAAGTTCAAACAGAAGTAACAGAGCTGAAGAATACAACAATCAAACTGAAAAATACAATAGAAGGGTTCAACAGCAGACTGGATGAAGCAAAAGACTAGAACAGTGAGCTAGAAGACAGAGCGATGGAAATCATATTGACAGAGAAGCAAACAGAAAAAAATATTATTTATTTATTACTTAATTAAAAATGACTAATTTTTTAAAAAAATTTTTGGTTCTTTTCAGTGTTCCAGAATTCATCACTTATGCACCACACCCAGTGCTCCATGCAATATGTGCCCTCCACAATACCCACCACCAGGCTCACCCAATCTCCCACTCTCCTCCCCTCCAAAACCCTCATATTGTTTTTCAGAGTCCACAGTCTCTCATGGTTCGTCTCCCCCTCCAATTTCTCCCAACTCACTTCTCTTCTCCATCTCCCCATGTTCTCTGTGTTATTCCTTATGTTCCACAAATAACCAAAACCATATGATAATTGATTCTCTCTGCTTGACTTATTTCACTCAGCATAATCTCCCCCAGTCCCATCCATGTAGATACAAAAGTTGGGTATTCATCTTTTCTGATGGAGGCATAATACTCCATAGTATATATGGACCACATCTTCCTTATCCATTCATCCATTAAAGGGCATCTTGGTTCTTTCCACAGTTTGGCGACTGTGGCCATTGCTGCTATGAACATTGGGGTACAGATGGCCCTTCTTTACACTACATCTATATCTTTGGGGTAAATACCCAGTAGTGCAATTGCAGGGTCATAGGGTAGTTCTATTTTTATTTCCTCAAGGAATCTCCACACTGTTTTCCAAAGTGGCTGCACCAACTTGAATTCCCAACTACAGTGTAAGAGGCTTCCCTTTCTCCACGTCCTCTCCAACACACTGTTGTTTACTGTCTTGTTAATTTTGGCCATCTTAACTTGTGTAAGGTGGTATCTCAGTGTAGTTTTGATTTGAATCTCCCTGATGGCTAGCGATGATGAACATTTTTTCATGTGTCTGATAGCCATTTGTATGTCTTCATTGAAGAAGTGTCTATTCATGTCTTCTGCCCATTTTTTTGACATGATTATCTGTTTTGTGTGTGTTGAGTTTGAGGAGTTCTTTATAGATGTTGGATATCAGCCCTTTGTCTGTACAGTCATTTGTGAATATCTTCTCCCATTCGTGGGTTGCCTCTTTGTTTTGTTGACTGTTTCCTTTGCTGTGCAGAAGCTTTTGATCTTGATAAAATCCCAACAATTCATTTTCACTTTTGTTTCCTTTGCCTTTGGAGACACATCTTGAAAGAAGTTGCTGTGGCTGATGTCAAAGAGGGTACTGTCTATCTTCTCCTCTAGGATTCTGATGGATTCCTGCCTCATGTTGAGGTCTTTTATCTATTTCAAGTTTATCTTTGTGTATGGTGTAAGAGAATGATTGAGTTTCATTCTTCTACATGTAGCTGTCCAATTTTCCCAGTACCATTTATTGAAGAGACTGTCTTTTTTCCACTGTATATTTTTTCCTTCTTTGTCTAAGATTATTTGACCATAGAGTTGCAGGTCCATATCTGGGCTCCATACTCTGTTCCACTGGTGTGTGTCTGTTTTTGTGCCAGTACCTGGCTGTCTTAGTGATCACAGCTTTTAAAAAGTAAAGATTCCTTAATGGAACTTTGGAACACCATCAAGCAGAATAATATTGCATTAGAATTTCTCAGAAAGAGAAGAATAAGAGAAAGAAAACTATTTGAAAAAAATTATGGTTGAAAACTTTCCTAATTGGACAAGGAAATAGACATCTACATCCAGAAATCCCAGAGAATTCCAAATAAAATGAACCCAAAAAGATCTACATCATACACATTAATAAAATGGCCAAAGTTAGAGATAAAGAATTTTTTTTAAGATTTTATTTGTTTATTTGACAGAGAGAGAGACATCACAAGTAGGCAGAGAGGCAGGCAGAGAGAGAGGAAGGGAAGCAGGCTCCCTGCTGAGCAGAGAGTCCGATGCAGGGCTCGATCCCAGGACCTTGAGATCATGACCTGGGCTGAAGGCAGAGGCTTTAACCCACTGAGCCACCCAGGTATCCCAGAGAGATAAAGAATCTTAAAAGCAACAAGACAAAAATAATTTCACATATATAAGAGAAACCCCATAAGGATACCATCAAACTTCTCAGCAGAAATTTTGCAAGCCAGAAGAAAGTTACTGAAGGGAAACAATAACAACAACAGCAATAACAACAAAAACAAAAACAAAAACAAAAAACAACTTCCAACCACAATCTTTTACTTGGCAAGGTTTTCATTCAGAATTGAAAGGGAGAGATTTAAGAGTTTTCCAGATAAGAAAAAGCTGAAGGAGTCCTTTGAATAAATACATTGTAGTGCTGGGTCATAGGATAGTTCTATTTTTAACTTTTTGAGGAACCTCTATACTGTTTTCAGGGGAGGGGATAGTTCGATGATGGGCATTAAGGAGGGAACTTGAGGTAATGAGCACTGGGTGTACACAACTGATGAATTACTAAATTCAACCACTGAAACTAGTAATACAGTATATGTTAACTAAATTTAATTTAAATAAAAAAGCTGAAGGAGTTCGTCAATAGTAAACTTGCCTTTTGAGAAATGTTAAAGGAACTTCTTTAAGCTGAAAAAAATGGCAGTAATTAAGAAAAACAAAAATATATACAAAAGTAAAAACCTCAATGGAAAAGGAAAATATATAGTAAAGATAGTGGATTAATTACTTATAAGTATGAAGGTTAAACCAAAGTTTAATTAGCTAAAACCATAATAATTACTTAAGAAAAGCAAAAATATAAAGATGCAAAATGTGACATAGAAACTGTAAAATTCAGTGTGGGATGTAGCAAAAATGTAAAGTTTTGGAATTTGTTCAAATTTAAGTTGCTGTCAGCTTAAGACAGACTATTATGTACATATAGGATGCTTATGTGAAACTTCATGGTAACCACAAAACAAGAATGCATAATAAATACACTCCAAGAAATGAGGAAATAGTCCTAATGTAACACTAAAGAAAACCATAAAACCACAAAGGAAGAGGGAAAGAGATGAAAGGGTCAGATCGGAACTACAAAAAAAAAAATAATAATAATAGTAATAATAATAATAATAATAACAAATAAAATAAAAGCCAGAAAACAATACAAAGAAATGGCAATAATAATTGATATACTTATCAATACTTTAAATGACAATGAACTAAATTCTCCAATCAAGAGAGTGGCTGAGCAGTTAAAAAACAACAAAAATAAACAAGATATTTACATAATTCCTACAAGAAAGTCACTTCAGAAGTAAGGACACAGAGAGACCAAAAGTGAAGGGATGGAGAAAGATTCCATGCAAATGGAAATGAAAATAAATCTGGTGAGGCTGTAGTCACATCAGACAACACAGACTTTAAAACGAAGATTGTACTAAAAGATAAAGAAAGGAATTATATAAAGGTAAAGGGGTCAATATTCATCAAGAATATAGAATATTTATAAATGTGTATGTTTTGAATGTAGGAGCACCTTAATATATAAATAAATATTAACCCAACTAAAGGGAGAAATTAACACCATGCAATAATGGTAGGGAGTTTTCATACCCCACATCAATGTGTAGACCAACCAGACAGAAAATCAATAAGGAAACATTGATTTTAAATGATACACTAGACTAAATGTACTTTATAGATGTATGCAGAACATGGTATCCAAAACCAAAAATACACGTTTTCCTCATGTGTACAAGGAACATTCTTCAAGATAGACCATATAGTAGACCACAAAGCAAGTCTCAATAAATTCAAGAAAATTGAAATCATATCAAGCATCTTCTCTGGGGGCGCCTAGGTGGCTCAGTTGGTTAGATGACTGCCTTCAGCTCAGTTTATGATCCTGGAGTCCCAGGATTGAGACCCACATCAGTCTCCCTGCTCAGCAGGGAGTCTGCTTCTCCAGCTGACCTCTTTCCTCTCATGCTCTCTCTATCTCAAATAAATAAATAAAATCTTTAAAAAAATCTTTTCTGATGCCAATGGTATGAAACTAGAAATAAATTAAAAAAGAAAACTGGAAAACCACAAAAATGTGTTGATTACACAACATGCTAGTGAACAAGCAATGGGTCATCTAGAAATGAGAGAATTAAAAAAAAAATCATTTATTTACCCAAAAGAGAGAGAGTGTGAGAGAGCACAAGCAGGAGGAGGGGCAGAGGGAGAACATTTTTGGGGGAAGAGGGGTTTTCTAGTTTTTTTGAGTGAGACTTGGATGGTTATGTATTTCCCCTTCTTAGGACTGCTTTTGCCATATCCCAGAGGTTTTGGACCAATGTGTCTTCATTCTCATTGGTTTCCATGAATTGTTTAAGTTCTTCTTTAATTTAATGGTTGACCCAAACATTCTTGAGCAGGATGGCCTTTAGCTTCCAAGTGTTTGAATTTCTTTGAAACTTTCTCTTGTGACTGAGTTCCAGTTTCAAAGCATTGTGGTCTGAGAATATGTAGGGAATAATCTCCATCTTTGGTATCAGTTAAGACCTGATTTGTGACCCAGTATGTGGTCTATTCTGAAGAAAGTTCCATGTGCACTTGAGAAGATTGAGTATTCTCTTGTTTTAGGGCAGAATGTTCTTTGTATATCTATGAGGTCCATCTGGTTCAGTGTGTTATTCAAAGCTCTTGTTTCTTTGTTGATTTTCTGCTTAAATGATCTGACAGTTGCTGAGAGTGGGGTGTTGAGGTCTCCTACAATTAATTATTATCAATATGTCTCTTTATTTTGGTTAATAGTTGGCTTATGTAGTTGGCTGCTTCCATGTTGGGGGCACAGATATTTACAATTGTTAGATCTTGTTGGATAGACACTTTAAGAAAGATATAGTATCCTTCTGTATCTCTAACTATAGTCTTTAGCTTAAAATCTAATTTGTCTGCTATGAGAATATTTTAAAAATATTTTATTTATTTGACAGAGAGAGAAATCACAAGTAGGCAGAGAGGCAGGCAGGGAGGTGGGGGAAGCAGGCTCCCTGCTGAGCAGAAAGCCCAATGCTGGACTCTATCCCAGGACCCTGAGATCATGACCTGAGCCAAAGGCAGAGGCCTAACCCACTGAGCCACCCAGGTGCCCCTGATAGGAGAATTGTCACCCCAGTTTTCTTTTGAAGTCCACATTAAAGATGTTTCTCCATCACTTCACTTTCACTCTGGATGTAACTTTAGGTTCAAAATGAGTCTCTTGTGGACAGAATATGGATGGGTCTTGTCTTTTTATCTAATCTGCAACCTTGTGCCATTTTATGGGAGCAATTAGGCCATTCACGTTGATCATTATTATTGAAAGATGAGATTTTATTGTCATCATGTTGTCTGAGAAATCCTCATTTCTATGGATTGTCTCTGTTTATTTCTGTTCTATATCACTCTTGGAGTCTTCTTCCTTTTATAGAACCCCCCTTAATATTTCTGGCAGGGTCAGCTTAGTGGTCATATTCTTTCAGTCTCTGCAGGCCCTAGAAGTGCCTTATCCCTCCATCCATTCTGAATGACAGCCTTGTTGGATAAAGAATTCTTGGCTGCATGTCCTTCTCATTTAGTACCCTGAACATGTCTTGCCAACACTTTTTGGCTTGCCAGGTCTCTGTGGACAAGTCTGACATTATTCTGATGTTCCTACCTCTGTAGGTAAGGAATCTCTTTCCCCTAACTTTCCTTAAGATGGTTTCCTTAGTTCTAAGATTTGCGAGTTTTACTATTACATGCTGGGGCATTGGTCTCTTCTCCTTGATCTTGGGAAGGGTCCTCTCTGCCTCTAGGACAGTAATGCTTTTTTCATTCCCCAGAAGTTCTTGGGAAGTTCTTGGCTATTATTTGCCCAAATATATCTTCTAGTTTTCTCTGTCTCTCCACCCTCTAAGCGTCTCAGTAATTCTGACATTGGAATGTTTCATGGCATCATTTATTTTTCTAATTCTGTTTTCATGGATTCTAAGCTGTTTGTTTCAGGTCTCCTCCTATTCCTCTTTTTCTATCAGTTTGTCTTCTAAATCACTAATTCATTCTTCTGCCACATTTACCCTAGCTGTTAGAGTATCTAGTTTAGATTGGATCTCATTGATAGCATTTTTAATTTCTGCCAGATCAGCTCTCATTTCTCCACTTAGAGAATCTATGTTGTCTTTAATACTTTTCTCCAGTCTAGCTTTATAACTACCTTGAAGTCTATTTCCGACATTTTGCTTATATCCATATCCATTAGATCTGTGGGAGAAGCCATTATTTCTGGATCTTTTCATTTTGGGAGTTTCTAATCCTAGTCATTCTGTTGAGAGTGGTTGAGGGGAGGTACAGCCAATAATATCAACCACAATCCACGCAATGTGCACCCTGGTAAACTTCAGAGCAATCAGAAGCCACCACCACAAAAACAAAACAAACAAAGAAAACAACAACAAAACAAACCCACAAACAACAACAACAACAAAACAAAAAAAAGCCAGCAAAACAAAATAAAACACCGAACCATAATGAAACCCAAGAATAAGATTTATAATGTACAAAAACAAACAAAAAGACACACACATGCATGCATGTGCATACACACACACACACACACACACACAAACAGCACACACACACACAAAGAAACCCAAAATTACAGGGAAGGGGTTGAAGGGAATGTGGCTGTAATCCCTCAATGTGAGCGAGGAAGGGTATTTCAGTTCTACCTGGGTATATTTTGTTTTCTTTCTTATAGAACTCTACTTCCCAGAGATAAGGGGAAGTTAAAACTGGTATATGTGTGAAGGCAGTATTAAATAGGGAAAAAAGGACTACATTGAAGTTTATATATCTCTCTCTATATAAGGAAAAAGAAAAAAAGTATATGTGTGAAGAAGTTCAGTTTAAAAGTTACTATGAGGGGCGCCTGGGTGGCTCAGTGGGTTAAAGCCTCTGCCTTCGGCTCAGGTCATGATCCCAGGGTCCTGGGATCGAGCCCCGCATCGGGCTCTCTGCTCAGCGGGGAGCCTGCTTCCCCCTCTCTCTGCCTGCCTCTCTGCCTACTTGTGATCTCTCTCTCTCTCTCTCTCTCCCTCTCCGTGTCAAATAAATAAATAAATAAATCTTTAAAAAAAAAATAAAAAAAATAAAAGTTACTATGACATATGTTGTATTAAATATCTAGTTGAAATGATAAGTAGGTTAAAAAAAAGAAGAAGCATGAGAAAGAATTTAAAAAAGAGAGAGAGAAAAGTTGTATCTAAGAAATACACAGGCCATGAGGCAACACCAGGAGCTTAGTATACTGTTTTCCCCATGGTGTTGGGGCTTTACTGTTTTATGAGGGCCCTGGGACTGTTGTCCTCTTGTTCTTCTAGCTTGTCTTCTGGGGAAGGGGGTTGCCACATTGTTTTTCAGTCAATCCTACTTGGGTGGATTTGCTCTGCCCCCAATCAAGGGGCTGGGCTCCATGGAAACCGGTTTTTTGGGCTTTTGTTCTTTGGAGGCTTTTGTTCGCTGGCAGTTTTTCACACCTTTTCAGGAGGTCAGAACAAGTACTGTCCACACTCAGACCTCTTCCTTAGAGGAGAGAAACCACAGTCTGCTCTTCTCTGAATCCTCCAGAACACAGAGTCTCCTCCCCCTTTGTAAGTGCTGCTAAAAACTGTAGCCTCCCACAGGTGGTGCATGTCTCCCAGAGATCCTCCAGTGGTGGACCCTGATCCCCACTTATCTCTGCTCCCCCATGTGCCACCAAAACCATGAGCAATCCCAGTCTGTGTGGCAGCGAACCCCAGCTTTGTGGGCACAAGTCCAAGCCAGGTCCTCTCAGGTATGGGCAGTGGCAGCAGCGGTGATGGTTGCCAGCCCCAGTACCATGGACTCAAATCTGAGCCAGGTCCTCTCAGTTGTGGGCAGCTTCTGTGGCAAGCCCTGGAAATGCAGGCTTAGGTCCACCTTTGCCCCTTGAGTCCCTGTGTTCTGTTTGAGTGCTGTTATCCATCTCTTCCCATCCTGCCACCACCAATCTCCAATCTCCCCAGGTACAGGACACTTTTGCACTGGGGTATTACTTTCCAATGGCTAGATTCTGGTAGCTCCATCCCCTTTCTGTTTATCCTCCAATATCTGTTCATGCAATCACAACTCTGTTTTTTGAACTTCTCAACTGATGATCCTCTGCCCCCATAGAGATCCAGACATATATAATCTTATATCTCAGGTTGATTTTGTGGGTGTTCATAGTAGCTTGGTAGATTTCTAGCTAAATTCAGAGGACCAGTTGAAATGGAGTCCCCCACTCCTCCACCATCTTGGGAAACCTCAGCAAAAGTGGTTTTAAGAGAAATGTTTATAACAATTCCTCCTACCTCAAGGAACAATAAAAATCTCAAATAATCTAATTGTATACCTAAAACAACTAAAAAAATAAGAACATAGCACAAAGTTAGTAGAAGAAAATAATAAAGATCAGAGCAGATATAAATGAAATAGAGATAAAAATTAAAAAAAAAAGAAAAGGTCAATGAAACTAAGGTCTGGTTCTTTGATAACCATGGGGAAAAGAGAGAGGGCTCAAATAAACAAATTTGCAAATAAGAAATTACAACTGATATCATATAAATACAAAGGATCATAGGACTACTATGATTATTTCCCTTCTTACGTGTGGAGTTGGTTTGATTTGTTGTTGATTCTCCAGTTCTTTAAGGTGTAGAGACAGCTGGTGTATTCTGGATTTTTCAATTTTTTTTGAGGGAGGCTTGGATGGCTATGAATTTCCCCCTTAGGACCGCCTTTGCTGTATCCCATAGGTTTTGGAGTGGAGTGTCTTCGTTCTCATTGGTTTCCATAAATTGTTTAAGTTCTTCTTTGATCTCCTGGTTGATCCAAGCATTCTTAAGCAAGGTGGTTTTTAGCTTCCAGGTATTTGAGTTCCTTCTGAACTTTTCCTTGTGATTGAGCTCCAGTTTCAAAGCATTGTGATCTGAGAATATGCAGGGAATAATCTCAGTCTTTTGGTATCGGTTGAGCCCTGATTTGTGACCCAGTATGTGGTCTATTCTGGAGAAGGTTCCATGTGCACTTGAGAAGAATGAGTATTCTGTTGTTTTAGGGTGGAATGTTCTGTATATATCTATGAGGTCCATCTGGTCCAATGTATCATTCAATGCTCTTATTTCTTTATTGATTTTCTGCTTCGATGATCTGTCTATTTCTGAGAGAGGCGTGTTAAGATCTCCTACTATTAATGTATTCATATCAATATGACTCTTTATCTTGATTAATAGTTTTCTTATGTAATTGGCTGCTCCCATATTGGGGGCATAGATATTTACAATTGTTAGATCGTCTTGGTGGATAGTCCCTTTAAGAATGATGTAGTGTCCTTCTGTATCCCTGACTACCGTCTTTAGTTTAAAATCTAATTTATCTGATATGAGAATCGCTACCCCGGCCTTCTTTTGAGGCCCATTGGTGTGAAAGATGCTTCTCCATCCCTTCACTTTCAGTCTGGGTGTATCTTTAGGTTCAAAATGGGTCTCTTGTATGAACAATTGCCCGCCAACAAATTGGACAACATAGGAAAACTGGGCAAATTCCCAGAAACACATCATTTTCCAAGACCAAATCAAGAAGAAATAGAAAATCTGAACAGATAAATTACTAGTAAGGAGATCAGGTCAGTTATCAAAAACCTCCCAACTAACAATAGTCCAAGACCAGATGGTTTCATTAGTGAAGTCTACCAAACATTGAAAGATTTAATGCTTATCCTTCTCAAAAATCTTTCAAAAAAAATTGAAGAGAAGGGAATGCTTCCAAACTCATTTCATGAGGCCAGCATTACTCTAATAGCAGAATCACACAAGAATATCACAAAAAAAGAAAATTACAAGCTAATATTCTTAATGACCACAGATACAAAACTACTCAATAAAATTTTAGCAAAATGAACTGGACATCATTAAAAAGATGATGCATAATGATCGAGTGGGATTTATTCCTGGGATTCAAGAATAGTTCAACATCTGTAAATTAAAAAATGTAACATATCACATTAACATCTAGAAGGATAAAAATCATATGGTCATCTCAATAGATGCAGAAAAAACATTTGACAAAATTCAACATCGATTTATGATAAAAATTCAATGAAAAGGAAATAGAAGGGACACACTTCAACATAATGTAAGCTACATATGACAGCTCCCCAGCTAATATCCCAAAAGTGAAAAGCTGAAAGAGTTTCCTTTAAGATCAAGTACAGGACAAGGATGCTCACTCTTGTCAGTTTTATTCCAAAAAATATTGGAAGTCCTAGCCAGGACAATTAGACTAGGAGGTGAAAGATCAATACACTGAAAACTATAAGACCTTTATGAAGGAAACTGAATAAGATATAAATAAATGGAAATGCATTCCCTGCTCATGGATTGAAAGAATCAATATTGTTAAAAATGTTCAAACTACCCAAAGAAATCTATAGATTCCATGCAATCCCTACCAAATTTCCAAGGGCATTTTTCACAAAACTAGAGCAAATAATACAAAAATTTGTATGGAATCACAAAAGACCCCAGATAGCCAAAGCAATCTTGAAAAAGAAAAAATAAAGGTGGGGTATCAAGCTTCCTGAATTCAAACTATATTACAAAGCGATAGTACACTAAACCAGTATGGCATTGGCATAAAACACACACACAAATATCTGTTCCATTGGCTGAGAGACTAGAAATAAACCCACTCATACACGGATAATTAATTTACAACAAAGAGTCAAGAACATACAATGAAGAAAGGACATTTCTTCTAAGAACGGTATTGGAAAAACTAAATCCATGTGCAAAATAATGAAACTAAACCACTATCTTATACCATACACAAAATTAACCTAATATGGTTTAGAGAATTGAATGTAAGACCTGAGCCCATAAAATTCATAGAAGAAAACAGAGGTGGTGAGTTCCTTGACAATGGTCTTAGTGATGTTTTTGTGGATCTGACTTCAAAGTTAAGGGAAACGAAAGCAAAAATAAAAACTGGGACTACATCAAACTAAAAAGTTTGCCCGATGTTGAAGAGCTTCCTGCCAATGTTCTCTAGGATTTTGATGGATTCCTGTCTAACACTGAGGTCTTTCATCCATTTTGAGTTTACTTTTGTGTACAGTGTAAGAGAATGGTTGAGTTTCATTCTTCTACACATAGCACAGCAACTTCTTTCAAGACACATCTCCAAAGGCAAAGGAAACAAAAGCAAAAATGAACTTTTGGGACTTCATCAAGATAAAAAGCTCCTGCACAGTGAAGGAAACAGTCAGCAAAGCAAAGAGGCAACCTACAGAATGGAAAAAGATATTCACAAATGACACTACAGATGAAGGGCTTATAACCAAGATCTATAAAGAACTTCTCAAACACAACACCCAAAAATCAGATGATCACGTCAAAAAATGGGCAGAAGGCATGAACAGACACTTCTCCAGTGAAGACATATAAATGGTTAGCAGGCACATGAAAAAAATGTTCATCATAATTAGCCATCAGGAAAATTAAAATCAAAACCACATTGAGATACAACCTTATACCAGTTAGAATGGGAAAGAAACAACAAATGTTGGGGAGGATGTGGAGAAAGGGAAACACTCTTACTCTGTTTGTGGGAATGCATGTTGGTGCAGCCAACTTGGAAAACAGTGTGGAGAGATTCCTCAAAATATTAAAAATAGAGCTACCCTATGACCCTGAAATTGCACTACTGAGTATTTACCCCAAAAATACAGATGTAGCATACCCCAATGTTCATAGCAGAAATGTCCACAATAGCCAAACTTTGGAAAGAGTCAAAATGCCCTTCAACAGATGAATAGATAAAGAAAATATGGTCCATATATACAATGGAATATTATTCAGCCATCAGAACAGATGAATACTCAATTTTTGCACCAACATGGATGGGACTGGGAGAGATTATGGTGAGTGAAATAAGTCAGGCAGAGAAAGTCCTTTATCATATAGTTTCACTTACTTGTGGAACATAAGGAATAACATGGAGGACATTAGGAGAAGGAAAAGAAAAGTGAATTGGGGGAAATCAGAATGAGAGGTGAACCATGAGAGACTGTGGGCTCTGAGAAACAAACTAAGAGTTTTAGAGGGGAGGGAGGTGGGGCGATGGATGAACCTGGTTGTGGGTATTAAGAAGGGCATGCATTGCATGGAGCACTGTGTGTAGTGCATAAACAATGAATCTTGGAATACTGAAAAAAAATAAAAAAATAAAGTCCTTTCTTAAAATTTTTAAATTTAATTAAATTTATTTTTTTTAAGGCAAGGTGCACCCTGGAACGCTTCTGAGTAATCTGAAGTCACCACCAAAAAGAAAGAAAAAAGAAAAAAGAGAGAGAGAGAAACAGAGAGAGAGAAAAAAAGGAGAAGACCCAACGAGAATGGGTCCTAAAGGTAAGATTTATAAGGTATACAAACAAAAAGACCAACAAAAATAAATGAGAAGAAAAAAAAAGAACCCAGCCAAAATGAACCCCAAATATAAGATTTATATAACACAAGAACAAAAACAAATACGCAGAAACACTGACAGAGAAAAAAGATAGAGGGTGGTTATAAATCCTTGATGTCAGCAAGGAAGGTTATTTTGAGTCCTCTTGGGTGTATCTTGATATCTTTGTTAAAGGACTCAACTTTCTAGAGATAAAGGGAGATTAAAACTGGTTTATATATAGGGGTAGTGTTGATTAGGGAAAGAGGATTACCTTGAAGCTTATATCTATATGTATATTAAAAAAAAAGAAAAGAAAAAGAAAAACACAAGTATATGTGTGAAAAAAGTTCAAGTTAAAAGGTTATTATGCGAGACATTTTATTAAACATCTAGTTGTAATGGTAAGTAGGATAAAAAATTAAAAAGAACAAGAATAGTGAGAATGAATTAAAAATAAAAGTATCTATGAAATATACAGGTTTTAGGGCAATATCAGGAGCTTAATATATTGTTTTCCCCTGATACTGGGGTTTTACAGTTTTATGGGGACACTGTGGTGGTTGTCCTCTCGTTCTTTTGTCTGGCTTTCTGGGGGAGGGGCCTGCAGCATTGTTTCTCAGTCAGTCTTGCTTGGGTTGAGTCCTCCTGCCCCCTGTCAAGCTGTTGGGCTCTGTGGAAACTGGTTTTTCAGGCTATTGTTCTCTGGAGGTTTTTTTTTTTTTTTCCTTTGGTGGCTTTTTGCACTTTTTGGAGGTTTAGTGGAAAGCAAACTGCACCCACACCTCCATCCCAGAGAGAAGCCTCAGTCTGCTCCCCTCTAGGTGGTTCAGAACACACAGGCTCCCCCTCTGCAAACTCTGCTGAGCCATGCAACCTTCCACAGGCATAGCAAGTCCCCAGCCACTGTCTCAGGGGTCGCCCAAAGTGCCCACTTGTCTCTACACCACTGTGCCATTAAAACTGCAAGTGATATTGGCCCAGGGAGCCCTGTTCTGGTGGCTGCCTTTGCCAGAACTTCTGTCCGGAATCCAGACCTCAGGCTGCCATATCAGGGAGATGGAATGAGTTCCTTTAGGCCCAGGCTGGGAGAGTCCAGACCCTTGGCCTTTCCTAGAGACCTCCAGCTAGCACCCACATGGGGTTTTCTCAGGTGCAGGCGGGGAGTGGTCAGACCCTAGTCATGCAGTGTGCAAAAGTTCTAGGGAGCACAGGCTGGTACCATCACCAGAGTTCCTCATGCGGGGGCAGGAGTGTGCCCAGCTGAGCCATGATGCAAGCCACGCAACCCCAGGGACTCCACTGTACTCTCTCTGGCATGGGTGATTGCCGGTGGTGGCTGTCCTGGGACCATGGGTTTAGGCCCATGCCCATGACCACCCGATTCCACCTGTTGCCCCTTAAGATCTTTTGCTCTTTTTGAGTGCTTTTAACCAGACTCTAAGTTAATGTTGGTCCCCAATCACAGGGCACTTTCATATTGGGGTATTACTTTCCAGTGGGTCACTTCTGTTGTCTCTTTCCCCCTTCTGTTTATCCTCTGATATCAGCCTGATTGTTCCCACTCTGTTTTTCCTCTCCATTGGTGTCTTCTGCCCCCATAGAGATCCAGAAGTGTATAATCCTACATCTTATGCTGATATCATGGGTGTTCGGAGTGTTCTGGTAGATAATTAGCTCACTTAGGGGACTAGTTGAAACAGGGTCTCCTACTTCTCTTCCATCTTTCCCCTCCTCTCTGAGGAAGTTCTAAAGGAAAAACAAACAAACGAACAAATAAAAAACCCAAAATGATTCTGTACAGCGAAGGAAAACATTATTAAAAAAAAAAAGGCAATCTGCTAAATGAGAGGAGATACTTGTAAGTAACATATTCAATGGGGGTAAATACACAGAATATATAAAGAACTCTTATAACTTAACAACATGAAAAAACAGCCCAGTTAATAAATGGTCAGAGGATCTGAATAGACATTTTTCCAAAGACATACAGATGGCTAACAGGCAAATGACAACATGTTCAAAATCAGTAATTATTGAGGAAATGCAAATCACAACCACAAGGAGATATCACCTCACACCTCTTAGAATGACTATTATCAAGGGCGCCTCAGCGGCTCAGTTGATTCAGTGTCTGACTCCTGATTTTAGCTTAGGATCATAGGATCGAACTCCATGCTGGGCTCCAGGCTCCCTACTCAGTAGGGAGTCTGTTGAGGATTTCCTCTCCCCGCACAGCCCTTCCCCAACTCTTGGGGGAAAAAAAAATGGCTATCTATCATCAAAAAGACAAGAAATAAGGTGTTGGAAAGTATGTGGAAAAAAAGGAACACTTGAGCACTATTGGTAGGAATGTAAATTGGTGCATAGACTATGGAAAACAGTATGGAGATTCCTCAAAATTTAGCAGTAGAACTACCATATGATTCAGCTATTCTACATCTGGGTATTTATCCAAATAATATGAAAACATTAATTCAAATAGATATATGCACCATGATGGTCATACATCACTATTTACAATAAGTAAGATATGGAAAAAAATGTAAATGTCCGTCAGTGGAGGAATGGATAAATGTATGGCATGTATACACAATGGAATACTCTTCAGTCATTAAAAGAATGAAATCTTGCCATTTGTGACAACATGGATGGACGCTGAAAGTATTATATTAAGTGAAATAAACAGAAGGAAAATGTTAAAAAAAGTAAAAAACAAAACAAAACAGTATTTCACTCATATGTGGAATATGACGAAACAAACAGAAGAAACAGAACAAAAAACAAACTCACAGACAAAAAGAACATGTTAGTCATTATCAGAAGGGAAACCCATTGAGAGGTGGGTAAAATGAACAAGGGGTGTCTAATTTATTTTGGTAAATTGTAACTAGACTTTTAGAGGTACTAAATTTGTGATGAATGCACATGTTGAATTATAATGTTGTATACCTAAAACTTATGTAATGTTATATACCAATTTTAGTTCAAAAATAAATAGATAGATGCTATATAGACAGGCAGGCAGACAGATTGGGTAGAAATAGGAATAATGATCAGGGTAGCAGGACCAACTATTGATAACACTGGAGTGTGTCCAAATTAAAGTTGTGGATAGCATGAATACTTGTTGTTTGGTTTAGTTCTCAGTCCCCAAGTTTGGAACTAGGGTAGGTTCTTAATGGTGGGGATAATGATTTTCCTACTCTTCCTTTCCAAGGGATATTTGGCAACCTGGAAATATTTTTATTGTTACAGCTCGGAGAGGATACTACTAATATCTAATGGCTAGGCGCCAGGGATGCTGTTAAACATCCCACAATGCACAGGATTTTACCCCACAAGAAAAATGTCAATAGTGCTGAGGTTGAGATGGCCTGGGTCCAGGGAATAATTCTATTCAACATCTCCTTATATATGGAAGGGTTTTCCCCCACTGTATTATGGTTCTTTTTTTATTCCTGATTCTTGACACATACTGGGTGTTATTTGTTTAGTGGATTATTTATTGAGTTACTAAATTACATGGTCACTGTGGCTCAACTTGAATTTTTCTTCATAAAATGTAGTTTTCTTTATAAAATGATAGATGCATGAAATTCAATTTGGCAATGTTGAATTCTGAAGACCCTGCTTGCATGTGACCTAGTGCACTGAAAAGAGCCACACTAGAACCCTTTCTCTCCATTTTCTCCTTTCCTACCATTGGCAACTGCTGGGAGTTGATGGGAAGAGGGGTGTATTTCACACCATGCTAACAAAAGAATGGTCTCAATTTTGGAGTCTTTTGGATCAATTTTTTGTTTTTACCTTAGAAGTTCCATTTGGACACATTAGCACACAAGTGTTGTCCAGTGTACATCAGCTGTGTTTCTCTCTATATGCATAACTATGGAGTCCATTCCAGCACCACAGTGCCCACACCTTGGGGTAGGACAACCTCATCTGCAGCAGTGGGCAGATCAGAACACAGCAAGGCCCTTGGAGGTAGTACGGAAGGCTCTTTCCCCACCTGTGTTCCTGATTCAACTCATTCCATTCTTGAAGTGCTGGCTGGGGTATCTCTGAGCCACAGGGATAGGAGCTAATGCCTGATGAAGACAGAAGAGATTAAAGTAATGCCAAAAAATTAATATGTCATGAGAAGCAGTGCTTTATACTTTTCCATGTACAATCTCATGAAATCCTGAAAACCATCTATATTACATCCCTGTTTTCCCAATGAGGAAATAGAACTCAGAAGGGTTAAATAAGAATCTAAGATTATCTATCTAGCAAACAATAGTCAGGGCCAAACCCTACAGGCCCTTTCTGCTTACCTGTCCCCGGTGTGGGGTTCCTTGGCACTGGTTTCCTGGCTGAATTCAAAGTGAGTCAGTTTTGGTCATCTTCACTCTATTTTTTATACTGGTAAAATCAGTTTCATGAGCCCTGAGAAATTTACTGTAGGAATTCTCAATTTTATCTGTAACCCAAAACTGCTGGTCTGGTCTTCCCATGAGAAATTAACAGAAAACAAGAAGACTGTGCAAGAGATAAAAAGATGTTTCTACAAATAATGTGAAAGCTGTGTTACAAACTGAGTCTTTATTATAAATTTCAGACAGTCTCCTTGGGGGAGATTCTTTTCATTTTTCCCTCTCCTTCTTTCTCAACTTTAGTGAAGGGAAGGGAGGGAGAGAAAGAGGAGTGAGGGTGGTATTAAATAGGACTCTGAACTGCAGGATTCCCTAGCTGCTAGAATGAGCTAAGGGATAAGATGCTCTCTACCTATTCCAATGCAATTATAGCTCAAGAACATCACCTTAACGTTGAGCTTACATAATAGGGAAGCCCTGAACATCGGACTCAGCAATGGAGAGCTGCCTCAAGCCAGGGAAAATACATACAGCTCTGAGAGAAAGATCAAGTAGCATTTATAACTTAATGCTGAAAACACGTTAAGCAGTAAACACTTTGTTTTTCATATGGTTTAAAGTACATGGCTTTCAAGCACATTTTAGTAGGGATTAACATTTTAAATATTTCCTTGTATCATGAAAGAATACAAGCCCATTTTTAAAAATAAAAAAAATTATTTTTAACATTTCTTTTCAGTGTTCCAGAATTCATCGCTTATGCACCACACCCAGTGCTCCAAGTAATACATGCCCTCCATAATACCCACCACCAGGCTCACCCAACCACCCACACCCCTCCCCTCCAAAACCCTCAGTTTGTTTTTCAGAGCCCACAGTCTCTCATACTTCATTACTACCTCCCATTTCCCCAAACTCACTTCTATCTCTCCATGTCCTCTGGGTTATTCCTTATGCTCTACAAATAAACAAAACCATATGATAATTGACTCTCTCTGCTTGACTTATTTCACTCAGCATAATCTCCTCCAGTCCCATCCATGTTGATACAAAAGTTGGGTATTCATCCTTTCTGATGGAGGCATAATACTCCATAGTATATATGGACCACATCTTCCTTATCCATTCGTCCGTTAAAGGGCATCTTGGTTCTTTCCACAGTTTGGCGACTGTGGCCATTGCTGTTATGAACATTGGGGTACAGATGGCCTTTCTTTACACTACATCTACATCTTTGGGGTAAATACCCAGTAGTGCAATTGCAGGGTCATAGGGTAGCTCTATTTTTAATTTCTCAAGGAATCTCCACACTGTTTTCCAAAGTGGCTGCACCAACTTGAATTCCCACCAACAGTGTAAGAGGCTTCCCCTTTCTCCACATCCTCTCCAACACACTTTTGTTTACTGTCTTGTTAATTTTGGCCATTCTAACTTGTGTAAGGTAGTGTCTCAAAGTGGTTTTGATTTGAATCTCCCTGATGGCTAGTGATGATGAACCTTTTTCATGTGTCTGATAGCCATTTGTATGTCTTCTTTGAAGAAGTGTCTGTTCATGTCTTCTGCCCATTTTTTGACGTGATTATCTGTTTTGTGTGTGTTGAGTTTGAGGAGTTCTTTATAGATGTTGGATATCAGCCCTTTGTCTGTACAGTCATTTGTGAATATCTTCTCCCATTCCGTGGTTGCCTCTTTGTTTTGTTGACTGTTTCCTTTGCTGTGCAGAAGCTTTTGGTCTTGAAGTCCCAAAAGTTCATTTTCACTTTTGTTTCCTTTGCCTTTGGAGACATATCTTGAAAGAAGTTCACAAGCCCATTTTTTGCATGTTTATTGAATATCTAGTTAGCATCAGATAATTTTGGATATACAAAGATAAATCAAGCATAGGTTCTTTATTCCTAGAATGACCAACCCTGTAAATGACATCCTATGAATCCTGTTTGGCTCACCTCTCCCCATTACAGAGAAAGGCTCATGTATGGAAATCCCAATTTCTGGCCCTTTGGTTCAACATTTCCTCACCAGGAGGGAAGGAAGGGAAAACAGGATGTGACTTTAATGACATCATTTATGGCTCCTGTGTAACAGACCACTTAGCTAACCCATCTCTAGCCTGGTGGGAGGAACAGAAGATTGAATCCCGAATAGACTGGGGCCTGTGGGATAATCCCAAATTGGGCCTTGAGACTCTGTTGAACACATGTCCCTGCCTTGAAAAGTCAAATCAATATCTTTGATTTGTTTCCAAAATGTCTAGTTTGTAGGAATAGTGACACTGCTAATAAACTTGAAAAAGTTTGTGGTGGTAAGATCCTGAGCCCCCAGCCTTCTAGGATAATCTGTCTTTCAAATTTAGGAGATGTTCTATTAAGAAATGGTTAGGTAACTATAATGTAAAGCAGAAAGCATTCATTTCCTTAGGGCATGTACTGATAAATTGTTCTAGGAGTCCAGCAGGGAATTATTCATGCTGGAGAAATCCCGCATTCCTTATGATATTTAAGCAGAACCTTAAGAGTATGGGTAAATTGAACATGTCCAGACTGAGAGTACAGAAAAATATCTACAGGCTGGGGAAAAAAACTAAGTGAAGATATTCACGTGGAGAAATGAAAGTCATATAAAAATGGTGGATATTTAGTTTGATTGGAATTTAGTTCACATAAAAAGGGATTGCATGGGCATTAAAATGTTTTGGTGTCAGATGATGGGAAAGCTTAACTGCCAGAGAAAGAAAATAGATGTTATCCTTTAGATAAGGAGATTTAATGAAAGCAGAACAGTAGTGATATTAGAAGTATGTTTTTGGAAAGCAGTGGATTTCAGGTGGAATCATCAATGAAGATTTAATAAGTAGCTGTTGAATTAATTCAACCATACAACTATATAGTGTTCATGGAAGAACAAACAAAAGTCACCTACAAGTTTCTTCAAAGCAGATTTGATCTTAGAGTGAAATACAGATTTAGCTTTAATTCTAGCATGACACCTGGCTTCCCCTCTGTGAAGCTGGGACAGCTTGACCCTCACTTATCAGATCCAGCTCTTTCCTGAGCACTAAGTCTTCCCATGAAGAGGACTCTAACTTTAACTTACTACCATGAAAATTTAATATCAAATCACTCTTCATTCTAGCTTTGCAATCCAGGTCTGATGAATGTAACAAAATGAGATAAAGACATTATAATAAAAGACTAATATCTCTTACAAACATAGATGCAAAAAGTCCTCAATAAAATATTATTAAATTAATTTAACAATGTTTAAAAAGAAGAAAAAAACACTAAACCATTTATGTGAAGACATCAGAGCAATGTTAAGGCAGCTAGAATGGAAGTTTTATGGTTCTGGAGAAAAGTAAAGCTTATTGGAATGACACAAACATTATATATATCATTTCTCTTGGGACATATGCACAGTGCAAGAATATTAAAAGAATGTAAAAGGTAGATGCAGAAGGAAAGATGCAGATATACCTCTTGGCAACTGCATGGGGGTTCTGGAGACAAAAACCTTATTCTGGTTTTGTCAAAATTCTGGGTTTGTCAAAATTTATTCTGGGTTTGTCAAAATTGCCAGAACATGAGTAGTTAAGGTCCCCTAGGGAAGGTCACCTCAAAGAAATAAGCACAACATTTTGCTCTAGGCTTTATTTCAGACGTTTGTTGATTCTTAAACTTCACAGGGTCAGAGGCCAAAAATAAAGAGAAATCTGATTAAAAGCTGAGTGGAGCTTCCATCAATATCAGGGTGGCAGGGAGAGGGAAAAAATGGAGTTTAAGAACCTCCAAGTAGAAGAGTCCATGTTGAAGACAAAGATTTAATGTAGAACCCCCAAAAGCTATACCCTAGAAGTCAGAATAACAAATGTTCACTGAGCATTAAAAAGTCTGAAACACAGCCCAAGTCAAAAATCAGGGGGTCAAGACTGATAAAGTTAAAGAGATCTCTCCTATAATAGCTATTTCCCATTTGATAGGGTGAATCTTTTCTTGGGAAGATAATATTCTCTAGAGCCTCTATAATCCTCCATGAAGAATTTCTGCCATTGAATCTGGCATTTAACAGGCATGCCAAGAAACAGGAAAAGATGATAAACAGATGATAGAATAGGCCCATTAGTGATACTGACATCAGAGTTTTTAGACATGACCTCTAAAATGATAAGTAATTGTCAATACTAGGAATATAGATGATGAGAACGAAATGTCAGCAGACACTATAATTTATCAAGAATAAAGCAGAATTTCTAGAACTGAAGTTAAGAAGATGCATCTTTAACAGAATATTAAAAATGCCAGAAGAAATGATTAGAGAAATGGAAGATAGGTCAAGACAAAATGGTCATACTAAAGCACAAAGAAGAAAAATTTAAACTATAAGACATGGAGAAAAAAAATATAAGAAGCATGATGAATACAAGGTAAGGATCTATATTATATGTAATTAAAGGCCCAACACTAAAGCAGCAAAAACAATGTAGAAAAAAAAATAATTTAAGAAATACTGATTAAGAGTTTTCAAAGCTGATGGATGACATCAAGCCATAGATTCAAGAATTTCTTAAAAAGTCAATCATGATAAATACAGTTGACCCTTGAACAACACAGGTTTGAACTGCATGGGTCCACTTATATGGGGGTTATTATTATTTTTTGGATACATACAGTACAGTATAAATGTATTTTCTCTTCCTTGTGATTTTCTTATTTATTTTCTCTAGTTTGCTTTATTATAAGAATACAGTATATAATTCATAAAACATACAAAATATGTGTCATTTAACTATTATCTGTAAGGCTTCAGGTCAAACAGTAAGCTTTAGTAGTTAAGATTGGAGGGAGTCAAAAGTTACAACAGATATTTTACTCCATGGGGGTCAGAACCAATAACCCTTGTGTTGTTCAGGGATCAACTGTACAAAGTATTTCTGAGTTAGATTAAACTTACACAAACTAAATAAAGGAAATCAAAGCTAATACTGTCAAAAAAAAAAAAGAAAAAAGAAAGAAACTCACAAGAAAGAAACACTTACCTTCAAGGGAGTAATAAGTAATAAGGTTTATCTCAGATGTCTCAGCAAAACAATGGATAGCACAGTACAATGGATTCAACTGATGGTATTTAAATAATTAGATATCACATACAAAAATATTTTAAAAAGTTAAACTTTAATCTGTACATTGTACCCTTTGGAGAATTAACTAAAAATAGATCAAAGATGTAGATATAGAATCCCATACTGTACAATACTAAGGAAAATATAAGAAATTTCACTTATACAAAGATTTTTTAGCTTCAAGACCAAAACATGATCCACAAGAGAAAAACAAAAAAAAAAGATAAATTGGACTGTACTGAAGCCAGAAACTTTTGCCCTTTGTAAAATAGTTTTAAAAGAATGAAAGCTTGAGCCACAAACTGGGAAGAAATATTTGCTTATCATATATCTTACAAAGGATTTGTATGTAAAATACATAAAAAACTCTCAAATCTCAGCCATATAAAAACAAACAACCCAATTCTAAAAATGGACAAATGACTTGGATAGACATTTCACCAAAGAGGATATAATTATGGCAAATAAACCCATAAACAGCTGTCAAACAACACTGCCCATTATGGAAATGCAAATTAAAACCATAATGAGAAACTAACATTAATCAATTAAAGTGGTTAGAATAAAAAAGACTGAGCATACAAAGTGTTAACTAGGTTGCAACATAGGGAACTTTGATAAGTTGATGGTGGGGCTGCAGACTGGTAACTCACTCATGCAAATTGTTTGTTGGCTTTTTATACATTGAAATGCACACTCATTATATAGTCAAACAATTCTATCCCTGGGTAGGAAAATGAAAACTTGTGTTCACACAAAGCCTGCAAATGAATATTCATAGCAACTTTATTTGTAATAGTTGAAAACTGGAAATAGCCCAAATGTCTTTAAATTGTTGGATGAGTAAACAGACAGGGATATATCTGTAGAAAGAAATAACTACTCAGGGGTGCCTGGGTGGCTCAGTCATTAAGCATCTGCCTTTGGTTCAGGTCATGATCTTGGGGTCCTGGGATTGAGCCCCACATCCAGCTCCCTGCTCAGCCAGAAGACTCCTTCTCTCTCTTCCACTCCCTCTGCTTGTGTTCCCTCTCTCACTCTCTCTCTCTGTCAAATAAATAAAGTCTTTAAAAATTAAAAAAAAAAAAAAGAAATAACTACTCATAAATAAAGAGGAACAGACTATTAATACATGCAACAACCCAGATGAAGCTCAGGCATTATGTTGTCTTACAGACATAAATTTGAGATTACAAAATAATTCCATTTATATGACATCCATGAAAAGATTAAACTATAGGAATGGAGAACTGATAAAATATATTACCTACAGGGAATAAGGGAAATAAGTTGGGAGACTTCTTATTAATATATATGCAAACCAGGAGACAATGGAGTGACAAATTTAAAGTTTTCAAGGTAACAATTAATAATCAAGAATTCTTTAATTAAAAAATATCTTTCCAAAATAAAGGCAATGTATATAATATATATGTACACACATATATATTTTTGTATATAAAAAGAGAGAGAAAGAATTCATTGCTAACAGAACTACTCTCTAAGAAATTAAAGGAAATTTTTCATGCAGAAAGAATATGATAAAGACTAAAATTTAGATCTACACAGATAAATGAAGAACACTGGAAGTGGAATAATTAATTTTTTTTAACTTTTTTTTTTAAGATTTTATTTATTTATTTGACAGACAGAGATCACAGGTAGGCAGAGAGGCAGGCAGAGAGAGAGAGGAGGAAGCAGGCTCCCTGCTGAGCAGAGAGCCTGATGCGGGACTCAATCCCAGGACCCTGAGATCATGACCTGAGCTGAAGGCAGAGGCTTTAACCCACTGAGCGACTCAGGCACCCCAATTTTTTAAACTTTTGATTGATCTAAAAGACAACTAATTTTCTAAAGCAAAAATAGTAGCAAAGCATCATGTAATTTACAGCATATGTAAAAGCAGAATGTATGACAAAAATAAAACAAAGGATTATAGAGAGAAATTCAGAATATATTTTTATAAGCTTCTTAAACAACATAAGAACTAGTATGTTATTCAAAGTTGGATTCTGATAAAAGATGTGTATTGTAAACCTGAAGACAAGCACTAAAAGCAAAAATGTTAATATAATCTTAGAATATAAAATAGAATAATAAAAATTGGTATTAAATACCACAAGGCAGATAAAATGTTTAAATAAAATAAATATGGAACTAATATAAAATTGCATTCAATATGGTAGTTTTTAGGGTACCTGGTTGGCTCAGTTGGTAAGTGTCTGACTTAGTTTTGGTTGAAGTCTTGATCTTAGGGTCCTAAGATTGAGCCCCACATCTGACTTCCTGTTCAGCAGGAAATCTGCTTCCCTTCTGTCTCTCCCTCTGCCTTTCCCCCAGCTCATGCACTCTCTCTCTCAAATAAAAAAGTCAATCTTTAAAAAAAAATGATAGTTTTTAATCTAGCAATCTTAATAATCACATTAATATGAATGCTCTAAACACATTAGTTAAAATCAATTTTAAAATTGGATTTAATGTAAGATTCAACAATATGCTTTTTATTAAAAACTCACTTTCAATGTAAATACATAGATTATTTCAAAATAAAAGGAGAGAAAAGCAAGAATTCAAACATGAGCATAAAGAAAAGGTGGCATAGAAATACTAACTTAAGAAAAGCAGACCTTGGAACAGGGAGCAAAATCATTATACAGGTTAACATTACCTATGTATCATAACTGAACAAAAGAATCACTATAGGAGACACAATGTAGATGCAAGCCTGAACAAGATAATATAAAATCATGTCCAGATTATAGATAGTACAACATGACCGAATGGGGCTCTTTTCAGGAATATAAAACTTGTTCATCATTCTGAATCCAATAAAATTATATCAACAAACTAAAAAGGATTTAAAAAAGACATGATCATTTCAAAAATGCAGAAGAAGCATAAAAAAATTTAGTGCACATTCATAATAATAATAAAAAAAAACACTCTTAGCAAAGTAGGAATAGAAAAGGACTTCCTTAATCTAATAAACACAATTTTCCAAAACAACAATAATCCTGCAACTAACATAATACCAAATAAGGAGACACCGAATGCTTTTCCACTACATTTTAGAATAAGCCAAATTATCCCTTCTTATCACTTCTACTCAATGGTAAGATGGAAGTTCTGGCCCGTCAATAAGGCAAGCAAAAAAAACAAAAGCAATACAAATTAAAAAAGAAAAAATCAGCCTGTCTCTATCCATAGATGCAATATTTGTCTATATAGAAATTGCTGAAGTATTGATGAAAAACCTCCTAGAACTAATAGATGCATGTCTCAGGATCATTATACAAGAAATTTAAAATTTTAAATACAATACAATTTAAAATACACCCTAAATAAAATATTTAAGTCTCACAAAATGTATGCAGAATCTGTATACTGCAAAGAATAAAATACTGATGAAAAAAAATTAGAAGAAGATCTAAATGAATAAAGAGATATATTGTGTTCATGGTTGATATTTGATATGATTTTATGTTGTTAAGACATCATTTATGCCTAATTCATTCTATAGGTTTGAAGCAATCCATATCAAATTCAAGGATGCAGGGTTTTTTTTGTTTTGTTTTGTTTTGTTTGTACTTACAGACAAGCTAATTCTAAAATTTCTGTGGAAAGGCAAAAGAACTAGAAGAGAAAAGACAATATTTGTCAATATATTTGAAAGTTTGCTCTTAAAGAAATGCCATGATTCATATGATTTCATTTTGATTAAATATGCCAGTTTGTATTTTCCTGCATTGGGAGTTTTTCTGTCAGCTGTACAATATTCTAAGGGGGGAAAAAGAAAAAAGAAAAATGTTTAAAGTAATATAAGGAGATGACTACAGTGTAGAGGCCCCTTTCTTTCTTTCTTCTTTTCTTTCTTTCTTTTTTCTTTCTTTCTTTCTTTCTTCCTACCTTCCTTTCTTTCTTTCTTTTCTAAGATTTTACTTATTTATTTGACAGAGAGAGACACAGCTAGAGAGGGAACACAAGCAGGGAGAGGGGGCAAGGGAGAAGCAGGCCTCCCACTGAGCAGGCAGCTTGATGTGGGGCTCCATCCCAGGACACCAGGGTCATAACCTGAGCTGAAGGCAGCTGTTTAATGACTGGGCCACCCAGGCACCCTAGAAGCCTCTTTCTGATAAAGAAATGAAAACATGTCTAAAAAAATTCCATGAAAATTACAGCTTACCAAAACTGACACAGGCAAAATAGAAAGGCTGAGAAGTTCTATTCTATTAAACAACAACAGTGACTGAAATAATAACTAAAATCCTCCTCACAAAATGAACTCCAGGCTCAGAAGCCTTCCCCACTGAAATATTTACAAATATTTAAGACATACATAATTCTAATCATTCTTAAACTTCTCTAGATAAAAAAATTAGAAATATTTCCCAATTTATTTGATGAGGTCAGCACAATGTTGGTGTCATGATTTGACAAGAACTGAGAAGAACATTATAAAAAGGGGAAAATGTAATAGGAAAAGAAAACAAATTGTTGAGGAAGAAATAAAGTTGTCTTTATTCACCAAAGACATCTTGGTTCCCATAGAAATACAAGTCTAAAATCCATATTTTAAATGAGCCAAAGATATGAATAGATATTATTCCAAAGAAGACATACAGATGGCAAACAGACATATGAAAAGATGCTCGTCATCACTTATCATCAGGGAAATACAAATCAAAACTACAATGAGATTTCACCTCACACCTGTCAGAATAGCTAAATATAACAACAAAGGAAACAACAGGTGTTGGTAAGGATGCAGAGAAAGGAGAATGTTCTTGCACTATTGGTGGGATGCAAACCCGAGCAACCACTCTGGAAAATAGTATGGCGGATTCTCAAAAAATGAAAACTAGAACTACTCTATGATCCAGCAATTGCACTAGTAGGTATTTATTTACCCGAAGGATACAAAAATACTGATTCTACGGGTCGCATACACCCCATGTTTATAGTGGCGTTATTTACAATAGAAAATTAGGAAAACAGCCCAAATATCCATCAACTGATAAATGGATAAAAAAGATGTAATATATATACACAAGGGAATATTATTCACCCATCAAAAAGAATGAAATCTTGCCATTTACAATGATATGGATGGAGCTAGAGAGTATTATGTTAAGTGAGATAAATCAGTCAGAGAAGGACTCATACTATATGATATCACTCATGTGGAATTTAGGAAGCAATGATCAAAGGGAAAAAGAGAGAGAGAGAGGCAAACCAAGAAACAGACTCTTAACTTTAGAGAAACTGATGGTTACTAGAAGGGAAGGGGTGGGGAGAAGGTTAAGTAAGTGATTGGGATTAAGGAGTGCACTGTGATGAGCATCAGAAAGTACTAAATCACTATATTATACACTTGAAACTAATATTGTACTGTATGTTAACTAACTGGAGTTTAAATAAAAACTTAAAAAAATAAAATCCACATATTAGCATAACAAATTTGACTTAGCATGTCACTGGACTGAACATCGATGAAGAAGTAAACTTTATTTTCATATACTGGCTACAAAACTTACAAATACTTAACCCAATCACCATAACACTAAAAATCTTATATTGCTAAGAATAAATCTAATAAAATATGATACCTACAAAAAAACTACAAAAGACTGTTGGATGATATTAAATACCTGAGTATTGCAACAAATCATATTTTGACTATAAGTTCAGTACTATAAAGATATCAGTGCTCCCTGAGATCTATAGAATCAATACAATCATCATAGAAATATCCCAACATTTTTCTTTTGTGACAGTTGGTTAATAAAACACAACCCCAAGAATACCCAAGATGATTATGAGGGTAGGAGAGCTTTGCTACTCCACACCCACTCTTCTTGTTTCACTGACAAAATTCCAATTTTGTTTTAGGTACCAATGTGCCCAGCTAGAGGTGACCATGGAACACAGTTCTAACTCATGAGATGTAAACACATGTTGTTTGTTAGAATTCCAGGAAAACTCCTTTCAAGGTGGCAGACTCAGTTGACAGGAGAGTTTTTGTTTTTACTGTTTTTTTTTCCATTTTTGCCTAAATGTGAAGATAAAAATGACTGAGAAAATGGGCAAGCAAATGTGGATAAAAGTGGCCCATGGAGAATGATTGAGTGAAATAAGAATAGAAGCTTGGTCCCCAAAATTATTTTGAAGCTGCTATAGCAACCCAAGAATCCCAACCTCCAGAAATTTTGTCATGTGTGAAAAATAAGACAGCTATTTGTTTCATCCACTGTAGTTAGTTCGCTATTACTTACAGCTGAAGGCAATTCTTAACAGGCATAAAGTTTAATTTTATGTTAAGTAAACCAAATTCACTGAACATCTACTATTTTTAAAGGACTTCTTTTTAAAGAGCAACTTTTATGTTTACAACAAGATTGAAAGGAAGGATCAGAGATTTACCATATATCCTCTGCCCCCAGATATATATAGCCTCCCCCATTGTCAACATCACTCAGTAGAATGGTATGTTTTTTGTTTTTTGTTTTTTGTTTTCCTCCAAGGACGAACCTACATTGACACATCACAATCACAATCATTCAAAGTCCATAGCTGACAGTAGGGTTCACTCTTGGTCTTGTATATTCTGTGGGTTTGAACAAAGGTATAATGGCATGTATCCACCATTGATGTATCATGCAGAGTATTTTCATTGCCTTAAAAATCCTCTGTGTTTGCCTATTTCTCTCTCCCACCCAACCACTGGCAAGCACTAATCTTTTTACCCTCTCCATAGTTTTGCCTTTTCTAGAATGTCATATAGTTAGAATCATACAGTATATAGCCTTTTTACATTAAGTTCTTTCACTTGGTAATATGTATTTAAGTTTTCTCCATGTCTTCTCATGGCTTGACAGCCATTTCTTTTTAGTGCCGAACAATATTCCATTATCTGGATGGACATACTTATCCATTCTCCTGCCAAAGAACATCTTGGTTGCCTCCAAGTTTTGGTGATAATGGATAAACTGCCATAAACATTCATGTGCAGGTGTTTGTGTGGACATAAGTTTTCAATTACTTTGGGTAAATACCAAAGGGTTTGATTACTGGAAAGTATGGTAAGAGTATGTTTGGTTTGTAAGAAATCATCTGTCTTCCAAAGTATCTGTACTGTATTGCATTCCCACCAACAATAAATGAGAATTTCTGTTGCTCCACATTATCACCAGCTTTCAGTGTTGGATAGTGTTTTGTATTTTAACCATTTTAATAGGTATATGGTGGTATCTCATTACAGTTTTTTTTTTTTAAGATTTTACTTATTTATTTGACAGACAGGGATCACAAGTAGGCAGAGAGGCAGGCAGAGAGAGAGGAAGGGAAGCAGGCTCCCCGCTGAGTAGAGAGCCCAATGTGGGGCTCGATCCCAGGACCCTGGGATCATGACCCGAGCTAAAGCTAGAGACCTTAAGCCACTGAGCCACCCAGGAGCCCCTCATTACAGTTTTAATTTGAAATTCCCTAGTGACCACCTAATGTGCAGCATCTTTTCCTATGTTTATCTTCCATCTTCTAGTACATCTTTTGTGGTGAGGTGTCTGTTAAGGTCTTTCGCCCATTTTCAATCAGGTAAAGTTTAATTTTAAAAATTAGATTTATTACAGTTATTTATAATTCCACATGAAGTGATGATTTCTTGATAACACAAACGGCTAGTGGTATCAGTCACAACTTAATAAAGCACTTCTACGGTTAGGAAATGACTTCTTTACTCTCCTTATTATCCGTGTAGCCTTGGGCAAGTGTAACTGTTCTGTGGCTTAGATTCCTTATCTTAGAATGGGGATCATAATAGGGTTAAGGTAAGGATTAACTAAATTAATCTCAGAAAAGTTCTTAGAACACTGACTTATCTTCCATTTGCCCCGTAGGATATATAAAAGCAGAAATTTTTGTTTTATTCACTATTGTTTGGTACATAGTAAGTACATTCTAAATATGCATCATGCTGATTAGTCCATGATAAGTACTCTTAATTATGCAACATATTGATTAGAGAAATGAATAAATGAGTACATCTAGGTATAAATTAAACTCACATAAATGGTTGCTTTGTTATTATAAGAAATAGTAGTGGCATATATGGTATGCTTAAAATAGTTTGCAGTATCATTAACTTCATTCCTCGTGAAATATTTTGGGATGTTGGTGTGTGAATGAGTGCCAGGTGTTTTGTAGTAGGACAACAGTTTAGACCCAGCATGAAGGATAGAAATAGCTTCACAATGTTGGATGTGGCATTTTCTATTTTCAGAAATAGAAATTAGCTATTCTTCATCCTCTGTCATTTAGTGAAACTCTTCACTTACCTAAAATTTTTGAGAAAGGCTGAGGCTCAGATGTGAATGACACCTGTAACTAGTTTTGGAGGGTCATCCAGGGAAATTCCTTGAGATGACACACCTGGGGCTAGGAGGAGCCCATTAAAATATCTCCAGGGTGGGGACTAATGATTAGTCACCAGTAGTAGCTGCACTGTTCTCAAAATAAAAGTTTGCTTTGAGGTTTAAGCTAGATTCCCAGGTTCTCTATCATGCAAGCAAACATTTCAGGGAATGATTAGTCAGAAAAAACTCACTGTTGCTCTACTAGTCCTCCTGACTGGAAGACCTTTTGGTTGCAAATTGTCCATGAAAACCTAGCTCTGCTTCTTAATCCTGCACCTATATCAGTGGCTACAGATATTGTAGTGGCAAGAAAATATGGGAAGAGCTGTCAGAAGCTTCCTTCCCCCATTTTCCAGGAAAGTGGGTTTGCTAGGCACTCAGGAGAATACTGAAGCTCTCCAGATCTGTTTCTCTCTCTTTATGCCATCATTTAAGGTAGTGTACTGCATCATCTGATTGGTTTTATCCTCCAGTGACTCCCTCATCTGTTCTTTCTCCTCATTCCCTGCCACTGTCTTACTAAAGCAAAGCTCAAACTTATCTGAACCAGTTCTACAGCTGATATGTGTCTCCCACCTTCATTCTTGAAACCAGTAACTTCTTTATATTGTCATCAGAGGGATCTTTCTAAAATTCCAAACTCTTGACAGAATCTAATTTTCTTAAGGATGCATGGCATGAAAAGTTTTTCCCCATCTGGACCCAGCTTTCTCTCCCCAAATCCCTCCTCTGGCTAACAATAACAACATCCTGCCAGTAGCTTTCCAATCATGTCTGAAGACCTCTCGCCCATGGACAATGGATTCCTGTTCTCTGCCCTGAAGCACTTTTACTTCTTGATATTTTGGGACATCTGCTCATCCTTCAAACCCCTTTTATCTCTTAGGGGTCCTCCATGAAACCTTCTTGGATGCTCCTGTCATGTTCACAACCTTGAACAGATCACTACAGTTTCTCCTCCACCATGTGCACAATTTGTCTCTCTAGGGGAGCACTGTGTTTGAATCAATGTAGTGTTGATCTAATTAACTTTTTCAAATAGGATCTCAGGAGATGCTGAGATGATCATAGTGGGGTAAAAATAATATAGGATGAGGCCATGGGGAGCAGATCAGGTTAAACAGAGTAAAAAAGGCGAACCAAGTGTAAATCTGTCTAACTAAAACAAGGATGCATTGGGGATGGGAAAGAAAGGAGTGTATGGGGAGGGAGGGACTGATCAGCAAGGCCTGGGCTATGGCCTGTGCAGAAATGTGAGAAATTCTTGGTGTTAGTGTGGTAAAAGCAGTTTAAGACTAAGCAAGGCTAATATCTAACTTCAGGTAGTTGACTTACTCTGATGCAAACTCCTTTCTTGGTCCAAATCTTTAGTAAAATCTATTATATACTGAACAGTCTTGCCTACATGTCTTTTTTTTTTTTTAAGAGATTAAGAGAAAAGAATTGGTTCTAAATGTAAAAGAACATTCCTGGAAGGTGAACTGTCAGTAAAATCTGGGGTATAGGGAAAGTCATCTCAGCACTAGAGGGTACCAGAAATTGTGAGTTCCCCAGGGAATTTGCAGATGCTGTACAGATTCTAGCCAATTTTCCCTAGAATGAAGGACAGCAGCTGGAACCAATATCAGTTAGATGACTGAGAGAAGTGGAACCTAAGCTCGAAGTTGAGTTTCTACTTGTCTTGATCTTTGTATTCATATGCTTGGTGCAGAATGATTGTTTAGTTGGACTGACCTGAACTGGACAGTTGTGATGTATGCAAACTGAGGTAAAGACATTTCCTAGACACTTAACACTAAAGCAAATTAAAAACAAAACCAAGCAAAAGAAAACACTAGTTTAAAAGTTCAAATTATTGGGCTAAAAAGTCAATATGATATCTTGAGTAATTATAAACAACTTATAAGAGTGCTTCATTTCTCCCTATCATAGTATATCAATGGTAAATCTTTGAGGGTCATTGAAGATAAAGTTAAGGCCACAAGTAGAAGTGTTGGGAGAGGGAAATGAATTTAACTTTGAATATTCAGTAAACATTTTATGTGCTAATGATCAAAAGCAAGTATGTCCTTAGAACCATCATAGTGAAAATATGTATTATGCAGTGGTTGACTCTGTTTTGTCCTTATTATGTTTTTTTTTTTTAATTTTTTATTTTAATAAACATATAATGTATTTTTATCCCCAGGGGTACAGGTCTGTGAATCATCTGGTTTACACATTTCACAGCACTCATCATAGCCCATACCCTCCCCAATGTCCATTTCCCCACCACCCTCTCCCGTCCCCCTTCCCCCCCGCAACCCTCAGTCTGTTTCTTGAGATTGAGTCTTTTATGGTTTGTCTCCCTCCCAATCCCATCTTTTCATTTTTTCTTTTCCTACCTCCCCCCAAACCCCCCCACCTTGCATCTCCCCTTCCTCATATCAAAGAGATCATATGATAGTTATATTTCTCCGATTGACTTATTTCGCTAAGCATGATACCCTCTAGTTCCATCCACATCGTCGCAAATGGCAAGATTTCATGTCTTTTGATGGCTGCATAGTATTCCATTGTGTATATATACCACATCTTCTTTATCCATTCATCTGTTGATGGACATCTAGGCGCTTTCCACAGTTTGGCTATTGTGGACATTGCTGCTATAAACATTCGGGTGCACGTGCCCCTTCGGAGCACCACGTTTGTATCTTTAGGATATATACCCAGGAGTGCAATTGCTGGGTCGTAGGGTAGCTCTATTTTCAGTTTTTTGAGGAACCTCCACACTGTTTTCCAGAGTGGTTGCACCAGCTTGCATTCCCACCAACAGTGTAGGAGGGTTCCCCTCTCTCCGCATCCTCGCCAGCATCTGTCATTTCTTGACTTGTTAATTTTAGCCATTCTGACTGGTGTGAGGTGGTATCTCATTGTGGTTTTGATTTGTATTTCCCTGATGCCGAGTGATGTGGAGCATTTTTTCATGTGTCTGTTGGCCATCTGGATGTCTTCCTTGCAGAAATGTCTGTTCATGTCCTCTGCCCATTTCTTGACTGGATTATTTGTTCTTTGGGTATTGAGTTTGATAAGCTCTTTATAGATTTTGGATATGAGCCCTTTATCTGATAGGTCGTTTGCAAATATCTTCTCCCATTCTGTCAGTTGTCTTTTGGTTTTGTTTACTGTTTCCTTTGCTGTGCAAAAGCTTTTGATCTTGATGAAATCCCAATAGTTCATTTTTGCCCTTGCTTCTGTTGCCTTTGGCGATGTTCCTAGGAAGAAGTTGCTGCGGTTGAGGTCAAAGAGGTTGCTGCCTGCATTGTCCTCAAGGATTTTGATAGATTCCTTTCGCACATTGAGGTCCTTCATCCACTTTGAGTCTATTTTCGTGTGTGGTGTAAGGAAATAGTCCAATTTCATTTTTCTGCATGTGGCTGTTCAATTTTCCCAGCACCATTTGTTGAAGAGGCTGTCTTTTTTCCATTGGATATTCTTTCCTGCTTTGTCGAAGATTAGTTGACCATAGAGTTGAGGGTCTATTTCTGGGCTCTCTATTCTGTTCCATTGATCTATATGTCTGTTTTTGTGCCAGTACCATACTGTCTTGATGATGACAGCTTTGTAATAGAGCTTGAAGTCTGGAATTGTGGTGCCACCGACTTTGGCTTTCTTTTTCAATATTCCTTTGGCTATTCGAGGTCTTTTCTGGTTCCATATAAATTTTAGGATTATTTGTTCTATTTCTTTAAAAAAAATGGATGGGATTTTGATAGGGATTGCATTAAATGTGTAGATTGCTTTAGGTAGAATAGACATTTTCACAATATTTGTTCTTCCAATCCATGAGCATGGAATATTTTTCCATTTCTTTGTGTCTTCCTCAATTTCTTTCATGAGTACTTTATAGTTTTCTGAGTATAGATTCTTTGCCTCTTTGGTTAGATTTATTCCTAGGTATCTTATGGTTTTGGGTACGATTGTAAATGGGACTGACTCCTCAATTTCTCTTTCTTCTGTCTTGTTGTTAGTGTAAAGAAATGCGACTGATTTCTGTGCATTGACTTTATATCCTGACACTTTACTGAATTCCTGTATAAGTTCTAGCAGTTTTGGAGTGGAGCCTTTTGGGTTTTCCACATATAGTATCATATCATCTGCAAAGAGTGATAGTTTGACTTCTTCTTTGCCGATTTGGATGCCTTTAATTTCTTTTTGTTGTCTGATTGCTGAGGCTAGGACTTCTAGTACTATATTGAACAGCAGTGGTGATAACGGACATCCCTGCCGTGTTCCTGACCTTAGCGGAAAAGCTTTCAGTTTTTCTCCATTGAGAATGATATTTGCGGTGGGTTTTTCATAGATGGCTTTGATAATATTGAGGTATGTGCCTTCTATCCCTACACTTTGAAGAGTTTTAATCAGGAAGGGATGCTGCACTTTGTCAAATGCTTTTTCAGCATCTATTGAGAGTATCATATGGTTCTTACTCTTTCTTTTATTAATGTATTGTATCACATTGATGGATTTGCGGATGTTGAACCAACCTTGCAGCCCTGGAATAAATCCCACTTGGTCGTGGTGAATAATCCTTTTAATGTACTGTTGGATCCTATTGGCCAGTATTTTGGTGAGAATTTTCGCATCTGTGTTCATCAAGGATATTGGTCTGTAATTCTCTTTTTTGGTGGGATCCTTGTCTGGTTTTGGGATCAAGGTGATGCTGGCCTCATAGAATGAGTTTGGAAGTTTTCCTTCCATTTCTATTTTTTGGAACAGTTTCAGGAGAATAGGAATTAATTCTTCTTTAAATGTTTGGTAGAATTCCCCTGGGAAGCCGTCTGGTCCTGGACTTTTGTTTGTTTGAAGATTTTTGATGACTGTTTCAATCTCCTTACTGGTTATGGGTCTGTTCAGGTTATCTATTTCTTCCTGGTTCAGTTGTGGTAGTTTATACATCTCTAGAAATGTATCCATTTCTTCCAGGTTGTCAAATTTGTTGCCATAGAGTTGCTCGTAGTATGTTCTTATAATTGTTTGTATTTCTTTGGTGTTGGTTGTGATCTCTCCTCTTTCATTCATGATTTTATTTATTTGCGTCCTTTCTCTTTTCTTTTTGATAAGTCTGGCCAGGGGCTTATCAATCTTATTAATTCTTTCAAAGAACCAGCTCCTAGTTTTGTTGATTTGTTCTATTGTTTTTTTAGTTTCTATTTCATTGATTTCTGCTCTGATCTTTATGATTTCTCTTCTCCTGCTGGGTTTAGGCTTTCTTTGTTGTTCTCTCTCCAGCTCCTTTAGGTGTAGGGTTAGGTTGTGTATTTGAGACCTTTCTTGTTTCTTGAGAAAGGCTTGCACTGCTATATATTTTCCTCTCAGGACTGCCTTTGTTGTATCCCACAGATTTTGAACTGTTGTGTTTTCATTATCATTTGTTTCCATGAATTTTTTCAATTCTTCTTTAATTTCCTGGTTGACCCATTCATTTTTTAGAAGGATGCTGTTTAGTCTCCATGTATTTGCGTTCTTTCCAAATTTCCTCTTGTGATTGAGTTCGAGCTTCAGAGCATTGTGGTCTGAAAATATGCAGGGAATGATCTCGATCTTTTGGTACCGATTGAGACCTGATTTATGACCCAGGATGTGGTCTATTCTGGAGAATGTTCCATGTGCACTAGAGAAGAATGTATATTCTGTTGCTTTGGGATGGAATGTTCTGAATATATCTGTGATGTCCATCTGGTCCAGTGTGTCATTTAAGGCCTTTATTTCCTTGTTGATCTTTTGCTTAGATGATCTGTCCATTTCAGTGAGGGGAGTGTTAAAGTCCCCTGCTATTATTGTATTACTGTCGATGTATTTCTTTGATTTTGTTATTAATTGGTTTATATAGTTGGCTGCTCCCATATTAGGGGCATAGATATTTAAGATTGTTAGATCTTCTTGTTGGACAGACCCTTTGAGTATGATATAGTGTCCTTCCTCATCTCTTATTATAGTCTTTGGCTTAAAATCTAATTGATCTGATATAAGGATTGCCACCCCAGCTTTCTTCTGATGTCCATTAGCATGGTACATTGTTTTCCACCCCCTCACTTTAAATCTGGAGGTGTCTTCGGGTCTAAAATGAGTTTCTTGTAGGCAGCATATTGATAGGTTTTGTTTTTTTATCCATTCTGATACCCTGTGTCTTTTGATTGGGGCATTTAGCCCATTAACATTCAGGGTAACTATTGAGAGATATGAATTTAGTGCCATTGTATTGCCTGTAAGGTGATTGTTACTGTATATTGTTTCTGCTTCTTTCTGATCTACTACTTTTAGGGTCTCTCTTTGCTTAGAGGACCCCTTTCAATATTTCCTGTAGAGCTGGTTTGGTGTTTGCAAATTCTTTCAGCTTTTGTTTGTCCTGGAAGCTCTTTATCTCTCCTTCTATTTTCAATGATAGCCTAGCCGGATATAGTATTCTTGGCTGCATGTTTTTCTCGTTTAGTGCTCTGAATATGTCATGCCAGTTCTTTCTGGCCTGCCAGGTCTCTGTGGATAGGTCCGCTGCCAATCTAATGTTTTTACCCTTGTATGTTACAGACTTCTTTTCCCGGGCTGCTTTCAGGATTTTCTCTTTGTCGCTAAGACTTGTAAATTTTACTATCAGGTGACGAGGTGTGGACCTATTTTTATTGATTTTGAGGGGCGTTCTTAGCATCTCCTGGATTTTGATGTTTGTTCCCTTTGCCATATTAGGAAAATTCTCTCCAATAATTGTCTCCAATATACCTTCTGCTCCCCTCTCTCTTTCTTCTTCTTCTGGAATCCCAATTATTCTAATGTTGTGTCGTCTTATGGTGTCACTTATCTCTCGAATCCTCTCCTCGTGTTCCAGTAGTTGTTTGTCTCTCTTTTGCTCAGCTTCTTTATTCTCTGTCATTTGGTCTTCTATGTCACTAATTCTTTCTTCTGCCTCATTTATCCTGGCAGTGAGAGCTTCCATTTTTGATTGCACCTCATGAATAGCTTTTTTGATTTCAACTTGGTTAGATTTTAGTTCTTTTATTTCTCCAGAAAGGGCTTTTATCTCTCCGGAGAGGGTTTCTCTAATATCTTCTATGCCTTTTTCGAGCCCGGCTAGAACCTTGAGAATTGTCATTCTGAACTCTAGATCTGTCATGCTACCTATGTCTGTATTGATTAGGTCTCCAGCCTTCGGTACGGCCTCTTGTTCTTTTTTTTGAGGTGAGTTTTTCCGCCTTGTCATTTTGTCCAGGTAGGATTTGCTTTCTCCTGCTGTGGAATTCCGCTGTTCTTGGTGACTGAAGTTGGTTTTGGATCGGTTTCTTGTTGATCTTCTGGGGGAGGGGCCTGTTGTAGTGATTTTCAAGTGTCCTTGCCGCAGGCGGAATTGCACCGCCCTTGCCAGGGGCCGGGCTAAGGAATCCGCTCGGGTTTGCTTTCGGGAGCTTTTGTTCCCTGAGCGCTTTCCGTAGAGTTCCGGAGAATGGGAATGAAGATGGCGGCCTCCCAATCTCTCGGCCCGGAGGAGCCGAGAGCTTGGGGTTCCGCTCCTCAGTGCGCTCTCAGAGCAAAGCGCCCAACAGTCCCGCCTCCCTGGCTTGCGGTCGCGCCTCGAGGAAAGCAGTCAATTGTTGGAGCTGGAGAAAAGCGCCGGGTCGCTTTTGTCTCTGTGGCCTCCGGCCGCGCTCCGAGCCCACCCAGCCTGCGACCGGCACAAGGTAACCCTGGGCTTAGAGCTCACTCCTCGGCTTTGTCGCTATAGCCGGCTTCCCCGCTCCAATACCTGCGAGCTCTGCGGCACTCAGACACCCCCAGTCCTTCTGTGACCCTGCGGGTCCTGGGGTTATGCTGACCCCGCCTGGGTTTCCCCCCAGTTTAGCCTCTGGAGCGATGTCTCCCACTGGAGCCGACTTTTAAAAGTCCCGATTTTGTGCTCCGTCGCTCCGCCGCTTGCCGGGTGCCGGCCCCTCCCCCCGGGGTCTATCTTCCCGTCGCTTTGGATTCACTTCTCCGCAGGTCCTACCTTTCAGAAAGTGATCGATTTTCTGTTTCTGGGATTGTTGCTCTTCTTCTCTTTGATTTCCCGTTGGATTTGTAGGTGTTCACAATGGTTAGATAAGCTATCTAGCTGATCTCCTGCTACCCGATGTCGTCTCAGCCTGCTACTTCTCTGCCATCTTGACTCCTCCCCCTGTCCTTATTATGTTTTGCTATCTTATCCCACATTAAAGATGAGGACTTTATGGAAATGGAGCAATAAAAGTAATTGTTTTATAAGTTTATTGTCTTCTGAGATTTCTGTGATGACCTCTGTTTCATAGCTAACACCCCTCATTTTCTCCAGTAATTGCTAGGCATATTACATTTACTTCATGGAAAATACTAATAAAAACTTACATTCCTTATAAACTTGCAAATTTTTCTTGAAGGGATTCATGAATAAATGAAACTCTTCTTCATTCTCATAATAGAAACAGACATTCTAAAACAGTGACTGCCACAGCACTTAATGTCATCCCCCCTTGTGTGACTGTCACATGTTCTGTGGAGGAGAAAATATCAGAGTGGAAATGAAACCCCATTGGTGGTATGGCTAGGAAGGACACGCCATGTTTGTTGGCTGATAAGTGAACTAAAGGAAACAGAATTGATCAGATGATAATAATCATCCTAATCATCAGGATAAAAACTAGTTATCATTGACCACTTACCATAGACCAGGAATTTATAAAGCATACCTGAAAACTCAGAAAAATTTACCAATGGTTACTAGCTTGCTTAGATGTAAGATCTTTAACCTAAAAATACTTCCTCTTTTCAAGTTTAAGGATGTTCCAGGATAAATGGGATTTGACAATTGAAATCTGCTCAAAAGACATTAGTTCAAATCCTGCAGCCTTTTCCCTCCTCTGCATTGTCTATTTCTGAGGCTATAAATCTTTGAGGACATACTTCCTAATCAACTGCCAAGGCTGCTGCCACCTGCTGCTTCACCTGGGCCAAGCTGTTTACCACTGTGTGTGCTAAGGGTGAATGATACTCCGTGCAGGAGGAGGAGAAGAGGAGGACAATGAGGCAAAGTCAAAATTTTATGTCGACTTTTATTTTTTCCTAAGCCTTCTTCCTAAAGACTTGATATATTTTTTTAATTTAATTTTTTTTCAGTGTTCCAAGATTCATTGTTTATGTACGATACCCAGTGTTCCATGCAATAAGTGCCCTCCTTAATACCCACCACCAGGCTCTCCCATCCCCCCACCTCCCTCCCCTCCAAAGCCCTCAGTTTGTTTATCAGTGTCCACAGTCTCTCATGCTTCATTCCCCTCTCTGATTTCCCCCAATTCACTTTTCTCCTAATGTCTCCTCTCCTAATGTCCTCCATGTTATTCCTTAAGCTCCACAAGTAAGTGTAACCATAGGATAATTGACTTTCTCTGTTTGACTTATTTCACTCAGCATAATGTCCTCCAGTCCTGTCCATGTTAATACAAAAGTTGGGTATTCATCCTTTCTGATGGAGGTGTAATATTCCATTGTACATAAGGACCATATCTTCTTTATCCATTCGTCTGTTGAAGGGTAGCTAGTCTCTTTCCACCATTTGGCAATTGTGACCATTGCTGCTATGAACATTGGGGTACAGATGGCCCTTCTTTTCACTACTTTTGTATCTTTGGGGTAAATACCCAGTAGTGCAATTGAAGGGTCATAGGGTAGCTCTATTCTTATTTTTTTGAGGAATATCCACACTGTTTTCCAAGTTGGCTGCACCAACTTGCATTCCCACCAACAGTGTAAGAGGTTTCCCCTTTCTCCACATCCTCTCCAACATACGTTGTTTCCTGTCTTGCTAATTTTGGCCATTCTAACTGGTATCCCAATGTGATTTTGATTTGAATCTCTCTGATGGCTAATGATGAACATTTTTTTCATGTGTCTGCTAGCCATTTGTATGTATTTTTTTAAATTTTTTATTTATTTTCAGCGTAAGAGTATTCATTGTTTTTTCACCACACCCAGTGCTCCATGCAATCTGTGCCCTCCCTAATACCCACCACCTGGTTCCCCCAACCTCCCACCCCCCGCCCCTTCAAAACCCTCAGGTTGTTTTTCAGAGTCCATAGTCTCTCATGGTTCACCTCTCCTTCCAATTTCCCTCATCTCCCTTCTCCTCTCCATCTACCCTTGTCCTCTATATTATTTGTTATGCTCCACAAATAAGTGAAACCATATGATACTTGACTCTCTCTGCTTGACTTATTTCACTCAGCATAATCTCCTCCAGTCCCATCCATGTTGATACAAAAGTTGGGTATTCATCCTTTCTGATGGAGGCATAATACTCCATAGTGTATATGGACCGCATCTTCCTTATCCATTCATCCGTTGAAGGGCATCTTGGTTCTTTCCACAGTTTGGCGACCATGGCCATTGCTGCTATGAACACTGGGGTACAGATGGCCTTTCTTTTCACTACATCTGTATCTTTGGGGTAAATACCCAGTGGTGCAATTGCAGGGTCATAGGGAAGCTCTATTGTATGTATTTTTAATAGCATATTTGTATACTACTACGATATAAGTATGTATTGGTGGAGTAGACCTAGCTGACAGTTTTGGAAAAGAATATTCCCCATTTCCAAAGAAAATAGTATTTTTTTTAGCTTTGAGTCCTGCTTCCAAAAGTACATATGTGAAACTATGTAGGGAGGGGTAGAATGCCCAGGTCAGATATTCTAGCCTCAGTGGTCTCTGTCATGTAGTCACTTATCCAATCAATGGGGACTGAGTACCCACAATGTACCAGACCCTTTTCTTGGGATCTCATCATGAAGCAGACATGGCTTTGCTCTAACAATGCTTTTGGGACAGTTGATTGTCTTTGTCCTCATCTGGAAGCCGATCCCTGAGCACATTCAGGCTGAGGACAGATTGCCCAGACTTGGAGTGGGACACTGAGTTGTGTTCCATCTGTGCTTGCTGGCAAGGCACCGGCAAGTTTTCTAAGGGTTTCTGTGGGTCTTCTGTTCTCTAGTTCATCTCTGTGAATGGAGTCTTGGAAGTGAAAGGAAAACTCTTCATCCAATTTGCAGTGGCTGCACTGCCTGGGCACTTCTATACAGCTTCACCTGAACCTCAAATTTGAGTCCCAAAGGGTGATTTTTAGGAGACCAGTTGTCAGGGGTTATTTCCATTACTGTCCAGTATGGCAGATCTGATCTCTCAGCATTAGAACTGAAAGATGCTAAAGAATGTTATAAATAATACAGGTGTACTGGATTTACATAAAAAAAAACAGACTTCAAAAGTTATGTATGAATATCAGTGTTCATTTTTATTTCTCCTGAATGAAATGGTGTTTTAAATGCACTAGTGAGTGAAGCTTACTCTCTAGATGAAACATGGACAAGTGTATGCAATGTCATAAATATTGATTTACACAAACATAAGTTTTTCTCCTTGATTTATCTTTTTCATTATTTGGATGCAAAAAAGAGTAGGCTTGAGCCCTGATCCTACTGCTAGTTGAATAGGTCTAGGCAAGCCATTGACATTGACCCTTGCATTCATGAGTGTGCAGTGGTCCAGCTGGGGACTGGCTGAGAAGAAATTTTGTCCTCTGGCCATGCTGACAGCAGAAGGAAGAGGGCCAGAACGGAGGAAATTTGTGCTACTATCTGCCCTTAGGTTCTGGGCCTGCCCAGGAGTGCCAACATAGGGTTTGCCCTCCAGTGTAGGGGTGGACAACCAGAGCTGAGTTGCAAGGGGGAGAAATGTGCTTTTAGGAGAGCTGCATAAGGCTGAGAGGTCTTTGGCCACGTTCAAATTATTTCAAGTTTGTGTGTGGTACAATGCAGGAAAGCATTTTGTCAGGGCTAGAGGAGTCTTTTAGAAAATGTCTTTTAGAAAATGCATGCTCTGGACCCCCAGCTCTGCCCAGCTACCCACCTGGTACCTGGGAAGGACAGGCCCACCTGGACCCTACCCTGCCCAGAATTCTTGGGTTTTGTGGTTTTTCCACCACAGCAGAGCCCTCCTCTCAGGGCTTCTCAATCTTCAGTCTTCACGCATGGTTTCAAGAGAAGCAGAGACCCCTGAGAGTCTAGGGACAAGTAGTCTCCAGATCGCAATGGTTGTACACTGTTTTTAAAAAAGGTTATTTATCACCTCTTTGAAAAATGAACATATCTAGATAAATTCTGATTTGTATTGTAATAAAAATTATGCATTAATATTTTTCTGGCCAGTGGGAAAACCCTGGAGCTGTATAATGCTAAACATAATGGGATTAAAACTTTTTTTTTTCCTAGTTAAGTAAACTACACAAATCCCTTATAGCAATTGACTTCACTTATTTTTTTATGGTTTTATTTCCATTATAATACTTAATGGCAGATTCCTTTAAATATGAAGATCACCTATAACAAAAAGTTGAACTATGCCACATTTGTGATGCTTTTACAGATTAGATTTGTCAAAGATAAACAAAACTGGACACTATTTAAGCTAGGTTTTGTGCAGTAGTAACTACTGCAATAGGCAAAGCATCCAGCATCACGTAAACTCAACTTTGCTAAAACAAAAGGCCGAAGATTTTCTAAAGGCTGGGTGTGCTAGAGGATAGACAATAAGAAGTGTGGAGTGTTTTAGTCTATGTGGCTAGGACATCAGGGCTTGTTAACTGGTTTTTACCTGGAAGAGAAACACACTTCTCATATCTTCATGATCAGAGGCAGTGGTAAGGGTTGGCCCATACCCTCCCACAGGGGCTGGGAGTAAGAAGAAAGTAATCTCTTAGAATGTGTGCATTTCACCAATACAGATAAATTATATTTTAAACTAAAGACTGTAGTCAGAGATACAGAAGGACACTACATCATTCTTAAAGAGTCTATCCACCAAGAAGATCTAACAATTGTAAATATTTATGCCCCCAATATGGGAACAGCCAACTACATCAGACAACTGTTAATCAAAATACAGAGTCATATTGATATGAATACACTAATAGTAGGGGATCTTAACATGCCACTCTTAGTAATAATCAGATCATCCAAGCAGAAAATCAATAAAGAAACAAGAGCATTGAATGACACATTGGACCAGATGGACCTCATAGATGAATACAGAACATTCCACCCCAAAACAACAGAATACTCTTTTTTCTCAAGTGCACATGGAACTTTCTTCAGAATAGACAACATTCTGGGTCACAAATCAGGAGTAACTGACCAAAAGATTGAGATTATTCCCTGCATATTCTCAGATCATAATACTTTGAAACTGGAACTCAACCACAAGAAAAAGTTTGGAAGGAATTCAAACACCTGGAAGATAAAGACTACCTTGCTTAAGAATGTTTGGATCAACAAGGAAATCAAAGAAGAACTTAAACAATTCATGGAAACCAATGAGAATGATGACACTTCGGTCCAAAACCTATGGGATACAGCAAAGGCAATCCTAACGGGGAAATACATAGCCATGGAAGCCTCCCTCAAGAAAAACTGAAAAATCCCCAATACACCAACTGTCCTTATACTTTAAGGAAATGGAGAATCAACAACAAATTAAGCCAACCCCACACACAAGAAGGGAAATAATCAAGATTAGAGCAGAGATCAATGAGATAAAAACCAGAGATACAGCAGAATGCATCAACAAAACTAGAAGCTGGTTTTTTGAAAGGATCAGTAAGATCAATACACCACTGGCCAAAGTAATCCAAAAGAAAAGAAAGAAGATCCAAATTAATAAAATTATGAATAAAAAGGGAGAGATCATGACTAACACCATGGAAATAAAAGCAATCATCAGAAATTATTATCAACAGTTATCACCAATACAGCTCTTAGGTCCTTGAATAAATAGCTCTGGCAATGGAGGAGTTACATCTTGAAGGGCAGAGAAAGGATTTACAACTTGAAGCTTTCTAATATAACTGTTCTAAGAGAAGGTACAGGGGCCTATCTGGCTGATATCAGGTTTTAACTGGTACGAACAAGTAAATTTGGCTGAAAAAATAAATCCTGGCAGCACTGAACCTTCTCAGGCTCGCATTTTAAGGAGGGTCATCTAACAGACATGGCTTTAAGCTACCAGAAACCATGCTAGAGTTTGGTCAAATCATTTCACACAAGGGCTTGGATACAGTCATTCCATACCAAGAGCTCTTTTGTAGTTCTCAGGCTTCATCATTGTCTGAATTCTACCACTGAGTTGAGTTGAAGGCAAAGAGAAAGAAAACATTTTTTTCCTAAACCGAGAGGATAGACATACTTATGTGTGTGTGTGTGCATGTAGGAGTGTATGTGCATAAGAGCATGCTCACAGTTGTTTCTTTTATGGACAACTGTATGGAATATCTCAGCAAGTGAATGAATTCAGTATATCCAAAATTCTTTAACTAGTATTTTTACCTAGTGTTTTAGTTTGCCCCAATTCTTAACTTTGGAGAAGAAATGAAATGATGAACATTTTAGAATGGTCTATGGTATCCACAATCTCAGGTATATGGCTCTCACAGCCATACCTCTGTGGAGAATGCCTTTACTCTGGATAACTGCATAACACTGTGACATAGCAGCAGTCATGATGACAGTAGCAACAGCCAGGACACCAGACATATGCCACACACCCTCCACACACAGAGGGCCATTCTGAAGACTGGACACATGTTACCTCATTTCGTCCAGGCTGTTCCTTCTTCATCATGCTGGCAAATGGAGGGGTAGAGAGGTAGACTCAGGCAGTATCAAAGGTTTTCAAACTTGAAGCTTTGTTTTCAATTTTCCTATCTTAAAAGAAGCCTGTTGTGTAAAACCTTCCCAGGACCTCTCTGGCTAAGGTGACTGTCTGGTAGGGTTCCCTGATGCTCCCCCACACTCCAAAGACTTGACAGAAGACAGTATGGGAAATACAAACTCAAACCTTGGCATGATTTTCTGCTTTTAAATATTATACATTCAATATCTTCAAAACTACCACATTATTAGAAAAGTCCTGATTGTCTTGTTTTTACAGAATAGACCTAAATTTCACCAATATATAGTATCTATTATAAAATCATTCTGCTGGAAATCCCTTCCTGACTCACCACCCTCAAATAAAACTGAACCATGATTTACAGGAAAATAACCCAAAGGGGTATGTACGTCTTTGTATTGTGACTTCTGTAAGGTCTGAACTGAAATCAGTGAATCTGTTTCTCATTGCCAATATAGAACCCATGAACTGGTGACAATTTGGGGCATATAATAAGGCAGATCAGGTATATTATAAATGCAACAGGATTGTTTTCTCACATTTTCAGAGAGCTTGGCGACATATTTGAGATCTCTGAACCTAAGTCCTTTGATTTGCTGGGAAACACGTTGGTACTGGGTCATGGTGTATGTTTAGTGGCCCTAGCTGGCTTCATTTCTAAAGTGGATTTCTATTCTTTTCCTTCTTATGTGTGCTTTTTCCTCGTGGCTCACAAGTAAAATAAATGGGAAAAGAAACATTGAGAATCATAAAAATGATTATATTAAAATGGGTAATAAGACTGAAAATGCTTATTACCTGTTGTACCTTCATGTGCATTGCCCATATGGGACTTCTTTCTACAATATTTGTTTTTAAGGGAGAATTACAATATCCCAGGTAGTGAAATTTTATTTTTTTCTGGAGAAGATGTTTAGTGCATACTTTAAAATTATACAAAACAGCCTGCTTTGGGGAAGATATTTGAAATATCAGAATACCTTTCTGTTATCTTCCGGGATGATTTTCACCCATTCCTCTGAGTAGAGCCTTCATTTCCTGCCTTGCACTGGTAACAGTGAGTTTGTCAGTACACTTCTTGCTTGACAGATGGAAGGGTTTTTGCCTAAAGAAATAATGCAGATCTTTAGCCTGCCAGTGGCTGCCTAGTAGGACTTGGTATACAGTGAAAAGTAGATTGCATCTGTACTCATAGCCATGCAAACCTTTTAGTAACCCTGGGTTTTTGCCCAATGACCACCAATGTAATAGTTGTCACTCAGGCTTCTCAGCTTTCTTGGCACAGGTGATTGAAGTGATGATATTTGATCTGAATTTTATCTCACACAATCTCAAATATCTATAAATAGATTTGTCTTGTATGAATTCTGATGTTTATGTATTCTATATGCTCTTACATGATTTAATGATAGTTCTTGGGGCTCAGAACTCTAGAAATACACAGGAATTGATATATCTGAATATGAAATGTGTCATTTTTTCACATATGAAATAATTACTTAAATTGCTGTTAAATTTGAAGTAATATGTGTGGAGATGTCTGGCGAACTTTAACTAAATCAGAATCTTTTCATTTCCACTGGCCTTTGAAGATACCATAAGATTAAGCTATGTGGAGACAATTCTGACTTGGCAAGACTAGTCAGTACCTCTCCAATTTTAAGGTGCCTATAAATGCAGATTTATTTCAGTGGGTCTGGAATGGGTCCAAGAATGCATTTCTAATAAGCATCCAGGTGCTGTGGCGTTTGCTGGCACACGGAAAACCATGTGCTGTGTTTATTGATCAGCTACAGGGTTTTCCAGTATTGCTTGCTGGTATTTGAACTGCAAGGGTGCCCCACCCCACTTTCACTTCTGTTTACCTGCATAGCAGAGACTCTCACTGGCCAAACTCTAAGCTCCCCCTCTTTCTTCCTGGGCAGACAGCTGGACACTTCCCAGCCTCCTGTGCAGTCAGTTGGGTGTGGCCATGCTCTTCGGCTCTGCCTCATGGCACAAGCGCCACTTTACAACCCAGCCCATAAACAACTGCCACCTGTGAGCCTCATGTCTCTTCCCCATCCACTCAATAAGTGGAAACAAAGAGCAGAACCATGTAGGGGAAGCCACGTATATTTCCCCACGTTGAATGTGGCTGAATCCCTCTGTTGGCCTGTCTAGGGAGTGATGTAAGGAAGTTCTGATTATGTGGAGGCTGGGATTTCAGAGTTTGTTCTATTAGCCTCCCTTGACAAATTCAGTGTCTGAGACCAGACTACTTAATTCTGGGACTGTACTGCTTGCAGAGAAGATTTATTACCTCAATATCATTTCAAAAATACCTCTCAGCCTAGAGCGTTTGGGTGGCGCCCTCTGTTGAGCATCTACTGTTGGTGGCTCTTGATTTTGGCTCAGGTCATGATCTCAGGGTGGTGAGATTGAACCCCACATGGGGCTCTGGCCTCAGCATGGAGTCTGCTTGAGATTCTCTCTCCCTCTCCCTCTGCTCTTAACAATGAGCGTGCTCTCTCTCTCTCCCTAAAATAAATTTAAAAATCTAAAAACAAACAAACAAAAACTTATTAGCCTCAAAGATATACCCATTTAATTTATGATTTTCATCCACCTTCTATTCTAAGGGGACAACTAAAGAGCTTTGTTCAGATAGCACATTCCCCTAATGTTTCTCCTACATTACCTCCTCCCAATTCAGTTAGATAAATGTTTTACAAAGGCATATGGTGAATACAGGATCCTACTCCAGACCTAACAAAGTCAGAACCTCCAGAGGGGCCACTTAGGAAACTAACTTAAGCAGGAACCACAGGTGTTATGCTTATCAGCATCTAATTTTTAGAAATGAGGAATTAGGCAAAATAGGCTTTGTGGATGGAAGGGGAAAATGGATTGGACAGGACTGACTTTTTTAACCTCCTATCTTTTTTTTTTTTTTTAAAGATTTTGTTTATTTATTCGACAGACAGAGATCACAAGTAGGCAGAGGCAGGCACAGACAGAGAGGAGGAAGCAGGCTCCCTGCAGAGCAAAGAGCCCGATGTGGGGCTCGATCCAGGACCCTGGGATCATGACCTGAGCCGAAGGCAGAGGCTTTAACCCACTGAGCCACCCCGGTGCCCCTTAACTTCCTATCTTTAAGAAGGCTTTTCTTTAATGGAGGGTTATTATCCTCGAATTTGCATTTTCTTACTTGCTTAGTTTATTCAATTATTTTTCCCCCAGGGGAAAATGTATAGGAGTTAAACTCTTAAAATTTAACTTTCTGGTACCAGGTGATCTGTACTTTTTGCCAGATGCTGCTTCTCCACGAGTATACGCATGTGTCTGCTGGCCCCATTTTTTGCTACTTCACTCAATTGCAGGGATTTTCTGCTCCATATTGTGTTAATATTAGGAGATTTATGCTTTATTCAAACCTTGCATGGCACGCTGAAGAAGGTGAGAGGGACAGACAAATCAGATTAAAGTTGAGTGTCCAGAAATCTGGCAGCCCTCTTTTTTGTGAGTCTGTTAACATCTGAATTGCTCTGACAGTTCATTTCTTTTGCCTTTTATTTCTATCCCATTGGTCTTTTATGAATTATGACTAGTGTTATTAGACAATGTGGATTATCTGACTTAGGAGTTGTGGTGTGTTTTCTATCATTGATTATATCATTATACCATTACTATTTAAACATTTGCCACCAATAAGAACATTTGTTTCTAGGCCATTCATAAATCTGTGAGAACATTTGAAGTTCTGGCAAGTCAAATTGGCCTGAAAAGGAGAGGTGATGCTATGTGGGCTTCTATGGCCACGAATGAGGAGGGAAGATATGTTCATGGCCATATTGGTAGGAAAGGCAAATTCACATAAAAAATATTTATCTATTCCAGTGAAAAGCAAACACTCACCACTAGAACAAGGATGTGTTCTATGTAGTGAATTGGCCAGGTGGATGGCTAGTGTCCCTAAGGAATGGTGCTGTATCGGAGGCATAGAGCTGGTCTCCTCTGGCAACACATGGACACTTATTAGTGGCAGATCATTTTTGGTGAAGGGAAGTTCATTTTTGAGCTTATGCATGTCCTCCATCCCTTCTGTCATGGTTATCTTATATATGGACTTGATACCATGAGAATCTGTACCTGCTGCTCAAGCAAAATTTCTTATGCTTTCCACCTCCATTCAGGCATGGTGTCGTACACAGCATCTCCATTTATGATGGTCATATCAGGCCACATATCTGCCTTGGCAAGTCACTATCAGGCATTAAATCTCCACAAGCACAACAGTAAACCAGAAAATGTTATTGGAATGGAGAATGGTTGTCAACAGAGGGGCACAAGTCTTTGTTCCGAAACTCAAGGCATAGGCACGATGATTTTCCTATTACAGCCTGTCAGAGATTCCACACAACATCCCTGTTTGCTGCAGATACCTTAAATACCATTGGCTCTGCTGAGTCACAAAGTCTACTGTGCACTTCAACCTGTACCTACCTAGGGCCTGCTTCAAGTACTTCTTTTGCTATGAATTTTACCCCAAATTTTTGGCTTTATAGGCTATGCAATAAATACATCAAAACGTTATAGCTACATGTTTTATATATTGCTTCCAAAATACAGAGATGTATCAAAAATTTATTTATTTATTGTGGGTGACTGAAGATGGAACAATTTGTCTCTACATGTAGAAGAACTACCTAGACATGGCCAGGATCGGTTGGATCCGATCTGTATGAAAGTTGTTCATACAGTGGGATCCTGGGCTTCTCCAGAATTTATCAGACTCTAAAGCATCTAGAATCCTTAATTCTGCCATTTGAAAGACCTAAATAATTTTGAATCCATTGAAATGGATTAGTATAATGCTCTGTGGCTCTCAAGATAATTAAGGTCCCTCTGGGCTGGATATATTATGACAGAAACACATGAGTTTACATTGTCAAAGTGTATTAATGGCCATTGCAGGTGAAAGCCAATCCTTTTTTATTGTGTCTATTAAATGGGACTAAAATCAAAACATTTGCTGAGTCAGTAGCTGCACACTAACTGCCAGGGACTTTGTTCATTTGCTCCAGAAAATATATCACACCTGGAATAGTCTCTGTGAATGGCACCATAACTTGATTCATTTTATAATAATCCCCAAAGTCACTTATTACAAAAAGTCATTCTCTAAGGTCTGTTTAGCTTTTGTACCAGATGCATGTGCAAGTTATAAAGGGGTGGTAGACTTATTTCTCCTCCATATTTTGCATCTTAGATGGAAGGAGACTGAAATTCCTCCAGGGCTATGGAAATATTTCGGGTTTACTATTTTGGTGAACTGGGGCAGTTAGGCAGTTAGTTAGTTAGCTGGCCTAACTATTGTACTAGTCTAAACTATTGTACTGTCTATTGTACTGTACTGTATTGTACTGTACTAAACTATTGTACTAGTCCTCACTCCATAGGTCAGCAAATGTGGAGGCAAACTGGCAACCTGTTCTGCATCATGGGGAACATTGTATGGAACACAGTCAGAAAGGAAAAGGCACTTTGTCTCCTATCTCAACTGCCTCAAACAAATAAAGCTGTGAGCTTTTCTGTTATGGATTTAATAAGAACACATTTGTCCCTGAACTTTATATTCCTGATGTTTAAAGATATGTGATATCCTTTGTTCATATTATTTAACCATGGTAGAAAATGATTGATTTTGGGTGTGTGGGTCCTGCAGTCAGTTAAGTGTTGGACTCTTGGTTTGGCTCACTTCATGATTTCAGAGTCCTGAGATTGAATCCTGAGTTGGGCTCTACGCTCAGTGTATTGTCTGCTTGATATTCTCTCTCCCTTTCCCTCTGCCCCTCCCACTCATGCTGTCTTTCTCACTCTAAGCTAAATAAATAAGTATTAAAAAAAATGAAAATGACTGTTTTTGTTGCATGAACAGTTACATCTTGGTTACTTTTGTAGTCTGGTTTTCCTTCCTTTAAATACCAACATATGTTTCACTCGGCAACGTTTAGTTGTGACTTCACTGGTAAACACTTTGCATGTAGAATGCTTTTTCTTTCATTTATTTATTTATTTATTTATTTGAGAGAGAGCATGAGGTGGGGTGGGGAGATGCAGAGAGGGAGAGAGAATCTCTCCACACTGCACACTGAACATGGAGCCAACTCCAGGCTTGATTCCACCACCCTAAGACCTGACCTGAATCAAAACCAAGAGTTGGTTGCTTAACTAACTGAGCCACCCACGTGTCCCTAGAATGACTTTTCTTTAAAGCTTATGTCTCTCAGTCTTCAAAGAACAAATGTTTGAAGATTCCATCAAATTTACAGTATGTGTACTTCTATTACACATCAAGAGCCTTAGTCCACTGGGCTCCTGAAGTATAGACATAAGCAAAGAGAAAGATGAAAGACTGTTTATGCCCTGACTTCCATAGCCCCACTCTGACCTTGGACCTAGTGTCATTTTGTGTTCTCAGGGCATTTTTAAAACTCATATCCAATATCAAATAACTCTAGAAATTCTGATTTCCCTTTTCTCCTGACACAGTCACCCTGATGAATAGCTCCATTTCTCTGGGAAAGGCTTGGAGGAAGAACCTCAGGATATACTTTCAGCCATTCTAACCAGTGTAAGGTGGTGTCTCAAGGTGGTTTTGATTTGAATCTCCCTGATGGCTAGTGATGATGAACATGTGGTTCATGCTCCACAATGGGACTCTGACTTTGTGAATCAGTTTAAACCTGGGGCTGCAGTAAGGGTCCGTGAACTTTCATTATGCCAACATGAGTTTCTCCTGCTTTCCCTAGAACTTCCCTGAGTATATATATCAAGCAAAGCCTTTGTAGGTTTTGCATCTATGTCATTCCTATAGACTTTGGCATCAGTTAGCCACTGCCTCAGATGTTTGCAGATTGACATGTTCTCCATTCCTATGGCTTATTATGCTCATTAAATCCACTGCCTCTGAAGGTTAAGTCACACCACCTGGCTCTGCTACTTCGTGCCTTAATAATTTCAACTGAAACCGGGATCTCAGGTCCATGGTAGCACATTCCCATCATCTGCAGCCTCCCCTGCGCTTTCATGGGTGCTGAGATTCCCTCACTGATGACTTTCTCAGCCTCTAGTTGGGGGAGTTATCCCTGAGTGTCCCTGTTTGTGGTTAGATGGTGGATGGATTAACTGCACATAATTCCAACATCCCCACCTCCCAAAGACTTAGGCTTTTCCTCTACAGTATATCAAGGAACTGCAAGTATCTCAATTTCTTTGGCTGAATACCACTATGAATCCAGGTTTAAATAGTAATTTTTCTTATTAGTTCATCATTAACCTTAAAAAATGAATTGGTGGTGCTATTTAATTCCTTCATATATAAATGCAGCCAGCCAGTCTTTTCTAGTTCTAAACCCTTTAAATAACTTCCAGACAGGCTTTCCAGTATACTTTCAATACAAATATCTAAGATGTTGTATCTGCCATGTCCCGTTGGAACAGACCTGAAGCACTTCTTCTGGCCTATGCTTGGATGACACTTGGCTTTGGGTCTGGACCATTGAGGCTAATGGCCCAGAGAAAGTCATTGAAAGGTTTTCAGAAAAGCATTTGGTGTGAAGTGAGAAGTTTAAACATGCCACTCCAAGTCTCAGGGTCCCCAATCTTGAGACTTTAGGTAGTCTCTCTTTTATCTAGAGTTCTAGTTCTGCATTTGGTAGCTTTAGCACCTGAGCATGAACTCTCTTCTTAATTTATAAGTCAAGCAATCAAGTGAATGAATATTCTATGTATTACTTTTTAGTTGAGAGTTGCTTTTATTGGATCCCTACTAAGTAAAGATCATCTCAGTGTGCTATTTTAACACATTCTTTAGATGCCCCTTTGAAAGAGATGTTCTTTTCCAAACAAGTGTGTTTAAGTTAATTAAAAAGTGAATGGCTACTGCAGTAAAAGAACTGTCTCAGAAGTTCACTCCATAATATCAAGGTTCTGAAGACACCAACTGGAAACATGTAGCCACTAAGCACAGGAGCTTTGAAGTGCTCAAAGTCACATTTCTAGTCTTTAAATCCTTTGTCTGCATTTTTCTAGGTTTATAGTGTTGGGCAAGTTATTTTAACCCACAACTCAGTTGTCTTATCAGCAAAATGGTGACAAAAACAGTATCTCCATCGCAGGGTGCTGGAGGGACTGAGTGATTCAATGTATGCAAAGTTCTCATAGCACACACATGACATACATGACAGCTGTTGTTATAATTTACCTCAAAAGGGACCTGCAGCTTTGGCCACAGACCAGAGAGAATGTGACAATTCTAGTAAGAGGAAGCAATTAATGAACATGAAATGTTCACCAGTGGTTAAGCACAGATAGAAGTAGTTGCTGAAAACACCAGACTAGATATCTTGGAGAAGTCTAATCAACTTCTGAAAACATAATGTCACATTTTGAGTCCTTTGTTAGGACCGAGAGCAGAGATAGAAACATGCAGAGGTGGTAGAAAATGTTTCATAGTCTCTCCCTACCTTCCACCAGCACAGTGCCCATCTGAGAAGAGGTAGAGTCATCTTGTTGAAGAGTCCAGTCTTGTTGAAGTCATAGTAGTTGTGCTAGAGGATCTGGGGTTGTTCATTTTTAGTAATATGTGCTCAGTTCAAATGCATTAGAGAATAAATTTTCTGTCAGCCTGCAGTGTTGGCAGTTGTAATCGGTTTGTGGTTTTTGTTTGTGAAGGTTTGCCTTTACTTAGTGTTGGGATGCAATACCTTTCCCCAGAGCCAGTGTTTGGACATTGGAGGTGGCCAGACTTCCTTTCCAGAAGCATAGAAGGTGTATGATCCCTGCCCACAGTATTTAATCCATTCCTGAGCTGCAAGTGGGGCCCTGGAGGCTGCCTTGGCTTGGCTGGAGTGGGGCCTCCTGTTCTCCAAGGATGGGCTTGAAATCGTTGTTCATGGGCTTTAGCAGGAGTGGAAGAGGAAGGCATTTCCTTTGGACACTGTCCTCTTATGAACTTTCTGCCAGAGAAGACAATTAACCTCCTCCCCTTCAACATTTGCAGAATCTGTCCTTGTGTGGGGCTCAGCAGGGAGCTGAGCCTCCAAAAAGAGCAGTTGTTGCCACGCCCCTCTGGTGGGCAGGACCCACATATAAAACTGCACCCTTGACCTCCACCCCAGCATGCCTTTCCCGAGCCTCTTCATAGGCCACCCCAAACCAGAAAAATGCTCATTCCTGGCTCAAGTATTTTTGACAACATGTGCATTTATTTGTATTAGAAGTACAAACGTAGGAATCCAAATACAAATACAGAGGGTGGCCCAGCCACCAGGTCCAGCTGGCCCAGGGCAGGGGGCCTAGAGGGTGCGGCAGGACCAGACGGGCGAAGCGGGGCGCGGTGCCGCCCGTGTCGCCAAGGCACGTCGGGCGCTAGTGCGCCCTCGTTTCACTAGGACACCACGAGCTGAGCTGCATGATTAGCGGGGAGTTACGTCCTTGACAGAGGGGAGGAGGACAGCGGGACCTCATTACCATCTTGGGACCATGGAGAATGGCCCAAGATGGCTCGAAGACTGGGAGTCAGGGCTTCTAGGCCCTTTGTGATGATAGGGGAGCAGGAGCTGTTGGAGGCCACTTGGTGAGGACAGGGGTCTGGCCTGGTTCTTGGTCCACTTGCTGGAGAAGGGTGGGTGCACCCACTTGAGCAGGGTGGACACCTTCTTGGGGCCAACCTCATCGGCACTGTGCTCAGAGCTGTTTCCAAGATACTCTAAGACTCTGGAATCCCTCTACTGTCCTCCCAACTGAGTGGGATGGCTTCACAAGCAGGAAGGATTCTATTGAGGCAGAGAGCAGACCCCTGGCTTTTGCCCTTCCTTTCTGCCTGGGCATCTCCCAGGGCTTAAGATGGTTTAACTTTCTACACAAGCTTCAAAAAGAGAGGGCAGTCCATGCACTATGGCTAATTCCTATATCACATTGTTCACACTAGACCTGATGGATACTTAATCGCACTGTACTGGAAAGCTGTGTCTTAAACAAGTATGAGGACATCTATTTGCCACCTCTGTCTTGAGAACTACTTCCAGCTATCAGACGACACTGACCACCTGCACAAATGACCAAGTAATCACACATACTTGCACCCAAGTAAAAAGTATGATCATGTGCTCTTAATAGGAGATAGACTTGTTTGAACTCAGAACAAACTTCTGATCATGTATTCAAATTTTTTTTTTTAAGAGAGAATGTGGTCCCACATTTCCAGAAAATGTAGAGATTATGAGTTTCTTTCTCCCTCTCTCTCTCTCTCCCCCACACTCCTTTTTCCTTAACTAAACACTTAGTAAGCTAATACGCTACCACTAGGAAACTGTGGTCCTTTCTACTTGTTTCAACTACATTTGGGGTAATGGGTAGAGTAATACACATATTAATAAGTTGTTCCAGTTTTACCACTGTACATACATATACAAATACACACATCACTGCATGTGAACACAAGATGGCCCTTTGCTTCTTACAAGACAACCCAGGCCCAATCCCTGAAAATTATTACTCTTCTGAAGTCTTCCATAGAAAATACACTCATGAAGAATGACCCTTTCACTCAATCCAGGAGCTGCTTGTAAAGAAAAACATGTCATGTAGTAGTACAAATATATGCATGTAAACATTGTTCACTAGCACAAAATTAGTCATTTTGAAGATCAAGAATAATAGGAAGTATCTTTTACAATGCTTTCATAGAGTTATTCTAAACAGATAATTATAATAGTAAACACTGTAAATTTAATCAATATTATTTTGCCTGTGTCTATTTCTATTTCAAAGTAAAAATCTCAAGACTGATTAGGGGGAATCAAAGCCCAGACCCAAACTGTACAATATGAAGCATATTGATTGTCCTTTTGGGTTAAGAAAATCTGTGGTGTCCACAGATGCATCCATTTTAGGGGAAAAAGTTCTTAGCCAATACATATGTTATCTTCATGAAAAAGAATAAAAAAAGTCAAGTGAGACACAAAACCCAGAAGAAACCAATAAATAAAAGTAGGTAGAGTGTTCCCCTAAGGAATTATTGCAAATTTTGTTTGAAGAAGGGTAGACAGAACTGGAGGGACACAGGAAGTTATGGAAATGTTTTAAGAAAACAACATTTTAAACTATGATCTGTGTATTTAATATTTAAACTAAAATGAAACATCCATTTTCTTCTTAATTTAAGTTATAATTTCATTATGATTTGGAAAAAAACACATTAAACCTTTGTTTTGGATCAATGGTAAGGACTAGTATGGAACAAAAAAAGGATATAGATGATAATGGTGGTGATGGTGATGGTGGTGATAGTAGTAATGGTGATGGTGATGATGGTGATGGTGGTGGTGATGATGATGATGGTGACAGTTTATTTCTTCTAAAATATTATCCCATGTGGCTCATAATTTGAATATTAAGTCAGAAAATTATGTGAATTTTCTGTCATTACTTATCTTGCAATTGGATTGAAACTTACTGCAGAATGCAGGATTTTTTTTTTTCTTTTCTTTTCTTTTTAAATTTTTTCTGTAGATCCCAGGGCTACCCTGCACTAACCAGTTCAGGGACTAAATGAATGAGGCATGCTAACTAAATAGTAGATGGATTGTTGGGGATAGTAATGGCTAGACTGAGGATGGGGTGATCTGATCTCCCCATCAAAGTGACTAAACTCTTGTTCTATGCATTGACGGGCTTTCACTCAGTTGACACACTGACCCCCCTCAAACTTCTCCTCCTATAAATATGAACAGTACATAATAAAAACTATTGTAATAAATTCTAACCAAATCAAAGTACTTATCATTTGTTCCTGAAAGTCAGTCTAACTGAGTTAGGACTTCTACGTTTTAATGGAAATTGGGAACTTTAATCTTTTCGTGAATAACTGATTAGGGGAAAAACCAAAGAAGAAACTGCAAATAACTACAAAAGAGGAAAAGATAGCAGCTACCTTCTCCATCTGGGGGATTTCATTATGGACAATCAATCTTCACTATTCTTTCCAATCTGTTGAGTCTAAACTTTTCAACAGATGTAAAGGAACTTCCTTCTCTGCAGGAACATTTATCACCCTCACTTTGTGGAGCTGGTCCACTGGGCTGGGAAAACTGTGTTTTGGTTACAAATTCGAAAAGTGAAGTGGTGAAAGTAGGTCATTATCTGAATAATTCAAGCACAACAATTTATATTTCCTTCAATTACCTGCATGGTGCATTCAAGCAGTGTTTGCTTTGTGTATGTGTATGTGTGTGTACGGGAGTGTGTATGAGCATGTGTGCACAAGTGTGTGTGTGTGCACTTCTGTGTGTTTTGTCTTCCTAATTTTCTAGCTTGTTTTCCTATGTTAAACTATCTGAAAAACCTACTTGGATAGCTTAAAACATTGAAAACTTGTTAATGACTGTTCACCTAATTTTAGCACTGATTTAAACTAGCCTAAAATTTGTTTTTTATGTGAGCAGAGTAATAAGAGGCTTAAGGTATTTTACTGACAACATTAAGAACCAAAGCATCATTTAACTAAAGGGCATTTTGAAAAAAAAAATGGTAGGGGACATTCTTTCTTTTGACTTTACTAGAACTAGATCAGGCTTACAGCCTGGAATTGCTAACTTGTAATCAGAAGAAATTTTAAAAGGAGGAGTCAAAATGCTCTTGTCTTTAGTCTTAAAGACTATCAGACACTTAAAAAAAGCCAAGTTTTTATTCTCTCAGAGATATGAATGGCTGGTTTGTTATGCTGTTATCTTACCATATACATGTTTTCTCCTTATAATGATAGAACTTTATTTTTAAGTAAAAAGTAAGTCAAGAATGAATATAAGAAGAGATTTGTCATTTAGCCCAAACTGTTCTTTTTTGGCTCTTTGGATGTTATTATACAATGTGGAGGTACTTCTAAACCATGTGAACCTGAAGGTTTCCTACAGGCAAATTTGAGAGAAAGAAACATGTACAGATTGCACACTTCCTCAATTTGGGACAATTTGAAGGGGACTCAAGAGAAAATTGTGAATTTCACAATGACAGTGTATTTGCAGATTGTTTCCCTTCCTTATTTCCAGACCCCTTCCTGAATATTTTAAAAACAATAGTGTTCTGAAGCCCAATACTAATCATAAACATTTCATTGTATATTTAAACCAGACTATGTTTATCCCAAGTCATTCACTAACTTTTCTTTTTTACAGAAATCGAGAATGAAACTTCATATGTATATAGTTCATAAACTGAAAAAAAGCAAACAATTGCAAGATTATGGAGAGATTTCAAAGTGCTTTGTGTCCCAAGAACATTGATCTCATATAGTGAGAAGTATAATAGTTGGAAACCAGTTATAATTCTTCAAGTTTGCAAAGTAAATCACAGAAAGTTCTGTCATCGGTAGCTGAGATAAAAATGATTAAGGAAGAAGAGGTTTTGTTTGTGTTATTTTCTAGCCCTTTAGATAAAGAGTGCCCCATTGCTTCCTAGTTGTAGCAAGTATTTGTAATGCAAAATGGGGTTGTCAATTACCCACCTTTGCTTGCAGAGTGTGATATTTTGCAGAGCAGCAAAAAATATGTCTAGATACTTTTACTGCAGCAAGCTATGGCCAGGTAAAAAGACTTGGTGTGAAGGTTCTATGTGGACACTCATATCCCATCATAAGCATTATGTCACTGACTTTTAGATTGGCTCCAATTTCCCTTATGTAGCCTGAAAATACTTTGCCATGAAGGACAAACATTTTTCCAATTGAAGCCACAAAAACTGTGTTCTTAACAGATCTCATATACAAGTAAGGATAAGACTGCTTGGCACATAAAAAAATGAAAGTCTTGTCTCTATCCATTCATAAACAATAAAAAATAAAAACCTGGTGTGAAATATATGTAATCACAGGAAATGGGAAAAAATGATGTGTATGATTTAAGCTTTATGTGTTATTGTAAGGCATATGTTGGGCAAATTGGGGGCAGTATTGGCTGGGTCCAGAGTAAATTATAATAACACTTTCCTTCTCTGTCCAGTACCTGAGAATCTCTCTCCTCTGATCATTGGTGTTAAGACTTTGTACAAACTGTATTTTCTAGGCTCTGAAGAGGCATTTTTATCTAATTGCATTTATGTGAAATGCCTTCTCATTACCTCTCAGCTTGGATGCAGCTTAAAGGAGAGACAGTCACAGTTGTAAGTATGATCCACAGTGGTAAGAAATTAGAAATCCTTTTCAAAATACAGAACTCTCGTTTCTCCAGTTTACAGTATTTCTGAAAGTAAGGAACACAGTAGCACCTTTAGAATACCAGTCACTCAGACAACTTCCCCACCAGCTGCACAAAAACATAAAAACATTTCACAAGTCTAAATGCAAAGCAAGCTGGGCAGAGCTGTAAGGGTGCTGGGTCTGTGCAGAACAGTCTTACATCCGTACACCTCACACAAACCCTACTAACCAAGCATACTGGTGAAGGAGAATTCTTTAATTTAAGAGTGATACATTTCCCTCACATTCTTCTTATGCCTCTCCCCTCCCTTCCTCCAAAAGGTAAACTCATACATACTTAATAGGCAAGCCCCTAAGTTCTGCATCTGCATGAGGTACATGATACTCTCCTGTATTGTGGACTGAATTTCAGGACTCATTTCAGGAGTTGAAATTGATAAAGAGAACTTGAACAGGGAATCCTGCAGAGAAACTGACATTAATGTGTTCTAAGGGGATGTTTGAGTTCTTTTTAGTCAGAACCTATTGTGGGTAGATTGCTGTTTGTGCAGGAATGTATTTTACACCTTGTGAGTGAACATCTATTAGACTCTCTTGAGATGAAAGTTTCCCTTCATGGAAAATGAATGATAAACTAGTATATTTAGATCAGCAGAATGACTGAGGTCAGGGAGAAAGAAATGGTTGGATTCAGAAAACAGGTCATTGGTATGTTTTTTATATGTGTGTATATATATACATACATATATATATACTCTTACTCTTATATATATACATACATATATATATGTATGTATATATATACACATACATATATATATATGTATGTATATATATAAGAGTAAGAGTTGCCGATGATACCCGAATATTGAGTGGCTTTGAAACAAGAAGCATTAATAAAATTTTCAAGGTAAAATTGGACCAAACTTATGTTATAAAAGTGTTCTTAGGTTATTTTTCTTCCAGAATTTCACTAGAAAATTCATTTCCCTCCAGAACTTTTTAAAAGATATAACAGGTTGAAATCCTTCATGTTTAGATTTATAAATTCATATCATATTTAGATATTATAAATTCATAAAGTTGAAAATTATGTTTGAAGAAGACTGACCTTGGGCCACCTTCCATGGATTCTCAGTGCTTTGGTGGGGCATGGAGCAATTCCTTTGGTCATGGTGCCTCCAGACCATCACTGCCAGGTGTGGGAGGGTGGTTTATGTGTAAGAGACAGAACAAGGATGCTAGAAGGTGAAATTCTCCAATAGAGTAGAAATTTTATTAAGCCAATAGGTTCAACCTATTTCTCCACAAATATTTATCGTTGTTTTATGTTTTAAGCTGAATTTGCTAGCTAGAACCCAATTGGCATGTGGCCTATGTAGCAATTATCAAATCAAAAGGCAGGGAGTTGACAAGAAGAAAAGCAATGGGCTTGAATATCTCACACTATATAAGGACTCAGTCCTTGAAAACTTGGTGATTGTATCCCAATATATTTGCATTCACTTGATATGAATGATGTTCATAAAAATAAACAGATTCATCTAATTTTACTTTTCTAGCCTCTCTATCTGGTCTGCATCCAGTAAATTGTGTGAAATCAGTACTTTTATATATTCTCTCTGTATATTATTTTACCTTTTTTGCTGAGTAATAATTATATTTACAATAGACAATTAAAATAAAATTTTATGGTTTCCAATAAAATTAATTCAGTTTTCTGGGTGAGAAAAGTGAGAAGCACAGAGCTACTGGTACCAAAATTTTAGTACCAAAATTTTAATAATGCCAAAGCATTATTAATGAAGTGGTAGGACTTTTTTCCTACAAATGGTGGGAAACTTCTGAAGAGTCTTGTGAAGTGCATACTGGCAGCCAGTTATAACAAAGACTAACATCAAGAAGCAAATTAGTTTTGTGTTATAAAAATATCAAAAGAGTAATAATTTCAGGGCATTTTTTCTTTGGGATCTTGCTACATTTTCATATTTCAAAGTATAAAATAATTTTTGTTCATCAAAATATATCATTGATGATAGCCGTTGCCCTTGTTTTTGCAACTAAGGTTGATTTGACTTGAAAGTTAATATTCCCTAAGATATTTCTAAATTCTATCTACATTTCTTTCACACTCTGGAAAACATTTCCAATACAAAGTCTTGTGAATGGTATATATCTGTCTTTGCAAGATGAAGATAATCACTGACCCTGTAATAGCATAACATAAGCAAAACCCATACTCTGGGGTTGTATTTTGGTCTAGTAAGACACAACTAAGGTAAAATGTTGAACTCCAGCTGAACTAGTCCCAGAACCCAAAGTTAAATGTACTGATGATTCTCAGTAGTTTGGAATAAAGAAGTAATTGATGTTCAGAGACAATCAACATCATTGAATTCAGCAACATGAGAATTTTGAAAATCATATTTTTTTTCTCAACTGGAAACTTGTGGATGATGCAAATACACCCTTGCCAAGCCTAGGGTGATGTTATTTGATAAAGGAATGCTAGGTAACAATGATGGTACCAGAGTAAATGAGGCCACAGGAGAGGAAACTGGGTCAAAACTCACTGCAGTTCACACTTGAACTCAGACTGCCTGGGAATGTGGGGCTGAGGTCAGCATGAGCGTGTCCCAGCAAGCAGTGTCTCCACGAGTGTGGGCACTGGTACCTCCAAGGGCTGCAAAGGAAAGTTATAGAAGGGGAGTCTTGGCCCAAGAGAGAGCTTCTCGGATATTTGCTTTCACATTTTACAGATTTCTTGGCAATGATAATTGGCAATTGCTTCCAATATCTGAAACCATTCATAAACATCACTACGCTACAGATTCAATAAGGGATTAGCAAGAATATCACTTTAAAACTCAATTAATGTGTGTGTGTGTGTGTGAGCACGCGTGTGTGTGAGTGTGAAATACATAATAGAAATATTTGCCACGTACTCCTGTACTGCTCATAGGTGATGTATAACTTCAGATAAAATGAGCAGCGTCCTTCCTTCTTACTCCAGTTGGTTAGTACTGGTCTGGGGAGGGTGAAAGGTAAAGAGGGAAACCTAGTGCTCTTCACTCATCACTACAGCAACATTTAGAGATACAGGTATCCAACCCAATAGACCAAGTTGAAGAGCAGGAACGATGTAGGGAAAAAGACACGGGAATATGAGTCCAGCTCCAAGATGTCTATGTGGATACGCCCTTTCCTCCAAGATCCTGATTTGCATTCTTCATAGCAGCAGAAGAAGCTCTGACAGTCTTTGCCATCCAGACACTCATAGACACAGGTATCTTCAAATTCCTGCCAGTAGACAGAATTGTTTAAAGTGATCATTGCAGGTGGTGGTGGCCTCATGTCGAGGAGAGAATAGTTCTGTAGGCAACAAGAACAACACAAAAACCATCATGAAATGCAATAAGAACGACCTGAGATGAATCAAGCAATAGATGCGTGTTATGTCTGTCCTTTAGATAAAGAGAATAACGTCATGCTCCTTCTCACACATCCTTGTACTGGACAGTTTGATCTTTGAGAGTTCAGTCTGCCAATTTGATATTTGCAAATTTAATGCAAAAAAAGTATGGTGCAGTTTTCAAAACTTGCATAACTCAGATTGTTGATGAGGGAGGTTGAGAACATTTTCAGATATGTATTAACCAATTCAAGTCTCTGTTCTGGCTACTTTTCAATTGATTGAGAGTAAATATGTACATATTGCATATAATCCCTTAAATGTTAAGCAGGGCACTTCAAATGTGGAGAGATAAATTTGTTATTTCCTAACTAGTAAATAGTAAAAACTATGCTATATAAGAATGATGAGAAAATCTTCTTGTTCCATGTAATTTACATTAAAAAAAATTAGCTTTCAGTGTGTGGTGGTCAGACACCACTTGTCGTATCAAAAGTCATAGCCAAAAGTGTGTACAATTGGAATGTTTTATTTTCTACTTCCCAGGCCTTCCTCCTGATGAGGAAAAGTCAATGGAGAGGGGATGACTTATGTTCACTCATAAATAAGAGAAAGTTGTTTCAAATAGACTTGTTAATTTCTCAGACACTTGTTTGAATTCTTCCAAATAGCTATGAATTATGTATAAAATTGATAATAATTGTATGCTACACATACCAAGGGCCAGTCAGGAGTGTCACGGTGCAGCCTTCTACCTTCCTCCACAACTCCAGGCATTGGACAGAAACAAAAACTCTGTTGTTCTATAGGCTCTACTGTGGACACATTTCTAGGTTAATGATTCTTAACTCTGAGTGGGTATAAAAATCACTGGGGCGGGGGATGGTTGCTGAAAAAAAAAAAAAAGTAGTCCACTGCATTTGAGGAATCTGCATCTTTTTGGCAAGCTTCAGTAGGAAAAATCTGCCTTTATTAAATAATAATTGCATGTGTGTTTGGGCAGTTTTCAATCAGATAGTCATTTTTCATTTCTTCAACACTCTGTGCTGTGTAGTGACACAGAGATGAGAAGCTGGCCATTATTGGCAGGACAGGCCTAAAGGAAGATGTTGATGCAGAAAAGGCATCAGAAGTTTCTGAGGGGGTAGGGGAAGCCCCCTAGAGATCTAAAGGGGGACAAGAGGAGCTGTAGGCAAATAAGCAGCAAGATTTCTGGGGGCAAGAGAAACCCCTATTTCCCTTCTTGATTTAGCAAACTAAAAACTCATGATTGTTGAAACATATATAAGCCTGATCTAATAATTAAGAGAATTCTATTTATATCTTTATAGCTCACTGTTTTGAAATAAAACTAATTGCATTTTATAATATTGCAATAAAACTTAGATACTAAGAGCCCTAAAAAGCCATATGTTAAATTGCTTCAATACTTTTTTAAATGCATACTTCTCATTTGTCATAAAAATTTCAAACTGTACTCAAAATGGGGAATTTAATTAATGAGTCCTCAAGGTCATCTGCAGCCAAGCCGTACCTGACTCACTCCTGCTTTGCCTGGATGTACAGAGCAGTCCTATGACTTCCTTGGAATGTTGTGCTTCCTGGGTGGCATGTACATATGGAATGGTTAGCTTTGCACTTTACAAGTTAGGAAACTGAGGCACACAGATGTTCAGACAGCTTGTCCCAAAGTGCACATATGATTGTTAGTGAGGCCTGGCTCCTGTCCCTCATTGCGCGGAGGCTACCCATCTCTATGGATGTTGGTGGAACGGCCCTTTAACTAGACTATCCCTGTGGATCTTTCAGAATTGCATTGAAGGCATGGACAATTATCATCCAACCTTGGAAAACTCCCTTTTTATTCGGCTGCTTTATGAAATTTTGTTGAAGATCTCTCTGTGTCTTTTCACCTGGCCTAGAGCCCTTTCTCTGTGAATTGTATTTCTATGTACTTTCTTCAAGGTCATCACACTTTCCCTCTTAAAAACAAACAAACAAACAAACAAACAAACAAAAAACCAAAACCAAAACAAAACCAAAAACAAACAAACAAAAACAATTTTTATAATTTTTTGAAAATTTCTTTTTTCTCTATGGTAAAAGATTCTTTCTTTTGGCAGTATCTTTTCTATACCAAAGATGTCAATATTTCTTCTTCCACTCCTAGCCCCCTGGCTGTGTGTGAAATGTGCTTTCTGGGCCTCCAGCTATTTGTTCTGACTTGTCTCTGTTACAACATCCCCACTTCAAACCTTTCCATTACTTTTCAGTCTGTTACTATTTGGGAGCATTTGCTGGCAAATCTGTACGTTCTCTGTGGCTTCCCACAGCTGTAAAAGTGGCTTCACCACTCGCCTTCTGTCAGAACTAAAATGATACACTTGCAGAGTACAGATAACCAAGAAGTCTCCTTGAAAAACCATTTTAAAATGCACTAAACATAAATTACTGATCAGCAGTTAGAAAAACACATATGGGGGTGCATAAAACATTCAGTGTAATTAGTTAATTGATATGTATAAAGGAATGCAAGTAGTTACATATAAATTTTGTTATATAATAAAAAGGTAGGTCACATCAGAGATTTTAAAACATTTCTCAGTTTTTCAATAGTTAGATTCTTACCTCAAGCCACATATTAAAAATTCATATGCATTAATAAATAAAATAATAATATTGTAAATTGTTGAAATTTAACCAATATTTATAGAGCTTAATTTCTCCATATTTCAGTTTTCTCGTCAGTAGAATGAGTTGTTGTGAGGATAAAATGAATTGATACATGAAAACACTTAGAACACAGTGTCCAAAAGAGTAAGTGCTCAAAAGAAAGTGAGGGAGAATTAATCATTCTGATCAAGAGGCAGAGACCACAAAAGGGAAATCTGATAGATTTGGCAACAGGAGATTTAAAATGATGCATGTGGGAAAAATGCACAAGAAATGATAGTGACAACATTGTCATAAAAACTGAAATAAAACTACATAACAAAAAACATTAATATCCTTAATTACTTGATATGTGACTATATAAGTTTTATGTTATATAAAATACAATATACATAATATATAGTATAAATAACTGGCAGATCGCTACTTTTAAAAGGTTAAAAGACAAAAAAGTTTAAAAAGTTATAAAAATTATTCATAAAAGTCAAAAGACACAAAAACAATTCACAAAAACAGAAATGCAAGTAAAAAAAATAAGCAAAATATTCAACTTTATCAATAATCAAAGAAATGCTAAGGGAACAGTTTACAGAAGCCATTTTTTTGTTTGGCTATCAAACCTAATACAGGGAGAGTTCTGAGTGGTGGGTGTCCCATACTGCTAATGGAGCCATGCAATCCTTTTGGTCCAGCAATTTTGCTTCTAGGAATTTATATTAAGTTAATAGTCACAGGTTTATACAAAACTGCAGTGATAAGGATATGTATCAAAGTGAGAAGGTGTGGATTAGCCCAGTATCCAGCCAAGACTGTCTATGTCAATCATGAACATATAATGCAGTCATTGAAATGATCCTATAAAATAATATTTATAAGACAGAAACATATTCATAATGTATTTTGAGTTAAAAAACAGGAATATATATGTATATGCTAATCCCTAGGTAGAAGGATGATGATTAATTTTTTCTTTTATTTTCCAAATTGGATATTTAAAAAGTGTACAAATTTTTGTGGGGTTATGTACATTGCTCACTGTTCTTCAATACATGCATACATAAACAGTTAAGATATCATTCAATCTTAGTTTAGTAAGAGTTCTCAGAAATATTTGCACCTTCACTGCTATACATACGGAGGGGGCTTGTAGGCTTATTCGCTCATGAATCCATCTTGAGGAATCTGGATGTAACAACTACAAGAAAAACAGAAAAAAAATAATTAGGAAACTTCTGTGGAAATCTGCATCATAGATCACCTTAGTTAAGAGCAATCTTTGAGGTATGTTTACATCAATCCATGTCACTGGTAGGTGAAGTTAAAGAGGTGTATTAGGGTGATATTCATATATTCAGAATATCTTGGTTTTTTGACATCTTGTTGAGGTAGCGATTTATAAAACATTGCATAAGATTCTAGGAATAATGATAATTTATTGCAAACTCTCCTTCCACTACTTTTCCAGAAAATCTTTGCTACTGGAACTCACCGATGTTTTCTTCTTAGTGGTAGTTGGTTTTCTACAACTTGAATAGTAGTTGAGGGTGGCGTACTCCATCAGAGCAGCAAAGACAAATAAGAAGCAAACTGTCACAAAGAGGTCCATGGCAGTCACATAGGACACACGGGGCAAGGAATTTCTGGCAATCGTGCTGAGCGTGGTCATGGTCAGCACTGTGGTGATGCCTGTACAGGGAATAGTTATCAAGTTGTAAAACGAGCCATACAAAATTCCTCCACACCAACAGTGTTCTATTTTTAGGTAAATCCTTCTTGACATTGCATAAATGTAATAATACTTTAAATTTTAATGTCTATATAATCTTGCAAGCATTTCCATAAAATTTTTGTCAGTTCATATAGTAACATTAAAATACCTGAATTAAGTCAACACCTTTCAATTTACTCAGAAATTCTCAGTTTCACATTGTCTTTTTAAAAATTTTCTAAATAATGATAGTTTGCAGTCCTCCATACATTCTGTCTGTCTCATATCTCACACTGTTCTTCTGCCCAGATAAACTGTTTCCTTTCTTACTTTTTCTTTCTGCAATTTTAAACTCCAACCTTTCTTTAGGACCCAGTTGAAATATTTCTCTTAATGAGGTGGCATTGCTTATAGCACCCCAAAGAGAGTTGATAACATGGGAATCTGCACTATCTTTACCTTCAATGTGCCTGGTTTCTGCATTAGCACAGGGAATTGCATATGTCTTTCTAGTCTTTGTATTTCTGTCTTTCTGTATAAATTGTGTGATCATAGGGAAGCTCTATTTTTAATTTCTTGAGGAATTTCCACATTGTTCTCCAAAGTGGCTGCACCAACTTGCATTCCCACCAACAGTGTAAGAGGGTTCCCCTTTCTCCACATCCTCTCCAACACACATTGTTTCCTGTCTTGCTAATTTTGGCCATTCTAACTGGTGTAAGGTGGTATCTCAATGTGGTTTTAATTTCAATCTCCCTGATGGCTAGTGATGATGAGCATTTTTTCATGTGTCTGATAGCCATTTGTATGTCTTCATTGGAGAAGTGTCTGTTCATATCTTCTGCCCATTTTTTAATATGATTGTCTGTTTTTTGTATGTTGAGTTTGACCCTGCAATTGCACTACTGGGTATTTACCCCAAAGATACAGATGTAGTGAAAAGAAGGGCCATCTGTGCCCCAATGTTTATAGCAGCAATGGCCACGGTCACCAAACTGTGGAAAGAACCAAGATGCCCTTCAATGGATGAATGGATAAGGAAGATGTGGTCCATATACACTATGGAGTATTATGCCTCCATCAGAAAGGATGAATACCCAACTTTTGTAGCAACATGGACGGGACTGGAAGAGATTATGCTGAGTGAAATAAGTCAAGCAGAGAGAGTCAAGTATCATATGGTTTCACTTATTTGTGGAGCATAACAAACAATATGGAGGATAAGGGTAGATGGAGAGGAGAAGGGAGTTGAGGGAAATTGGAAGGGGAGGTGAACCATGAGAGACTATGGACTCTGAAAAACAACCTGAGGGTTTTGAAGGGGCGGGGGTGGGAGGTTGGGGGAACCAGGTGTGGGTACTAGGGAGGGCACGGATTGCATGGAGCACTGGGTGTGGTGAAAAAACAATGAATACTGTTAACGCTGAAAAGAAATAAAACATTAAAAAAATTGTGTGATCATTAAAAGCAAAACTGTAACTTGCTCATCTTTGCTTACTTGTCATCTAGCATCGTGCCTAGCACATTTTAGGCATTTCAATGAATGCTTCATAAGGACTACATTGATTCATTGATTAATTAGCTAACTAACAATAGTGTTGGTCTGACTTTGACTATTTTATAAACATAAGTCAATAATAAATATTTAAACAAAGACTGTGGACAAGAGTCAAAAAACAGACACATATGTGATGGATGGTTTAAAAGGAAAAGTCAAAAAATGAGCAGAAGAAATGAACAGACATTTCTCCAATGAAGACATACCAATGGCTAGCAGACGTATGACAAACTGTTCATCATCGTTAGCCGTCAGAGAAAAATAAAATCAAAACCACATTGAGATACCATCTTACATCAGTTAGAATAACAAAGATTAACAAGGTAAGAAACAACAACTGTTGGAGAGGATGTGGAGAAAGGGGGACCCTCTTACACTGTTGGCAGGAATGCAAGTTGGAACAGCCAACTTGGAAAACAGTGCAGAGAGTCCTCAAAAAATTAAAAATAGAGCTACCCTAAGGCCCAGCAATTGCACTACTGGGTATTTACCCTAAAGATACAGATGTAGTGAAAAGAAGGGTCAGATGTACCCCAATGTTCATAGCAGTAAAGACCTCAATCACCAAACTGTTCAAAGAGCCAAGATGCCCTTCAACTGATGAATGAATAAAGAAGATATGGTCCATATATGAAATGGAATATTATGCCTCTATCAGAAAGGATGAATACCCAACTTTTGTATCAACATGGATGGGATTGGAGGAGATTATGCTGAGTGAAATAAGTCAAGCAGAGAGAGTTGATTATCATATGTTTTCACTTACTTGTGGAACATAAGGAATAACATGGAGGACATTAGGAGAAGGAAAGGAAAAGTGAAGGGGGGGATTGGAGGGGGAAATGAACCATGAGAGACTGTGGACTCTGAGAAGAAACTGAGGGTTTTAGAGGGGAAATGGTGGGGGGATGGGTGAGCCTGCTGGTGGGTATTAAGGAGGGCATGTATTGCATGGAGCACTGGGTGTTATACTTAAACAATGAATCTTGGAACAGTACATCAAAAAATAATGATGTATGGTGACTAACAGCACAATAAAAAAAAAAAAGGAAGGGAGGTTACTAAGCATTAAGAAGAATGAAATGACTGGATGATTATTATATAAGAGGAGTTAAGACTAACTCTCTTCTAGATGAGTTCCTACAAAATCAGAAACTGCTAGAGCTGCTGGACAGGGAAGCTAGTGACATGGACTCAGGAATCATAGGAATATTGACATTAACACTCACTACTTTGTGCTTGCATGAGGATACTATAAAATATCCACCAGGCAATAATACTCCATGATAGGGTAGGTATGATGGATAAGTGCACATTAGTTTCTACCTTTGCTGAGCATCACAGCTCCTTTTCAGTGCCTCCCGGCACCTCCTCAGGAGGGTTAGACAGCTCCAGCTGAAGAATGATGCTAACAATATAGGGTGGACAGCTTAGTCATGTGTAAAAGGATATTGACCAGGAAGTCAAAGCCCTCAGTCTTGCTCTGGGCCTTTTCAGCATTTGGTGATGTAAAGTCACCTACCTTCTTTGAACTTGTTTCTTTAATCAGTACAGTGAAAACAGAATGTCAGGCTCTCTTTTCTATAGATGGGGAAAAAGTGCTATGTAAACTTGGAAAGTCTATACTGATGATAGATATGTTTTTATAGAAGTAATGATTTTATAGAAATAATGATTTTCTAATAAATATCCAATTTAACTTTAAAAAATGTGACCATGTCACGTCTACAGAATATGTAGGTAGGAATTTTTTCACTAAATTAGGGGATTGTTAACCTCAATTTCTTCTTCTGGATAAAGAAGATGTGAGATATATATATATCTAGATATATATATATATATCTAGATATATATCTAGATATATATATATATATCTAGATATATATATATCTCACATCTATCTATCTATCTCACATCTTCTTTATCCATTCATCTGTTGATGGACATCAAGGCTATTTCCATATTTTAGCTATTGTGGCATTGCTGCTATGAACATTTAGGTGCATGTGCCCCTTCAGGTCACTACTTTTACATCTTTAGGGTAAAGTCCCAGCAGTGCAATTGCTGGGTCATTGGATAGCTCTATTTTCAAAATTTTTAGGAAACTTCATACTGTTTTCCAGAGTGGCTGTACAAGCTTGCTTTCCCACCAACAGTGTAGGAGGGTTCCCTTTTCTCTGAATCCTCGCCAACACCTGTCATTTCCTGACTGGTTAATATTAGCCTTTCTGACTGGTGTGAGGTTATATCTCATTGTGGTTTTGATTTGTATTTCCCTGATGCCAAGTGATGTGGAGCACTTTTTCATGTGTCTATTGGTCATTTGGATGTCTTCTTTGCAGAAATGTCTGTTCATGTTTTCTGCAAATTTCTTGATTGGATTATTTGTTCTTTGGGTGTTGAGTTTGATAGGTTCTCTATAGATTTTGGTTACTAGGCCTTTATCTGATATGTCTTTTACAAATATCTTCCCTATTCTGTTGGCTGTCTTTTGGTTTTGTTAACTGTTTCCCTTGTTGTACAAAAGTTTTTTTATCTTGATGAAGTCCCAATAGTTCATTTTTACCCTTGTTTCCTTTGCCTTTGGTGATGTTTCTAGGAAGAAGTTGCTGTAGCTGAGGTTGAAGAAGTTTTTGCCTGTGTCCTCCTCAAGGATTTTGATAGATTTCTGTCTTACCTTGAGGCCTTTCATCCATTTTGAGTCTATTTTTGTGTGTGGTGTAAGAAAATTTTCCAGTTTCATTATTCTGCATGTGGCTTTCAAGTTTTCCCAACACCATTTGTTGAAGAGATTGTCTTTTTTTTTTTTTTTAAGAATTTATTTATTTATTTGACAGACAGAGATCACAAGTAGGCAGAGAGGCAGACAGAGAAAGAGGAGGAAGCAGGCCCCCTGCTGAGCAGAGAGAGCCAGATGCCGGGCTCGATCCCAGGACCCTGGGATCATGACCTGAGCTGAAAGCAAAGCCTTTAATCCACTGAGCCACCCAGGTGCCCTGAAGAGATTGTCTTTTTCCACTGGACATTCTACCCTGCTTTGTCGAAGATTAGTTTACCATAGAATTGAGGGTCCATTTCTGGGCTCTCTATTCTGTTCCATCGGTCTATGTGACTGTCTTGGTGCCAGTATCATACTGTCTTGATGATGACAGCTTTGTAATAAAGCTTGAAATCTGGAATTGTGATGCCGCCAATTTTGGTGTTCTTTTCAACATTCCTCTGGCTATTCAGCGTCTTTTCTGGTTGCATATAAATTTTAGGATTATTTGTTGCATTTCTTTGAAAAAAGTTGATAGTATTTTGATAGGGATCACATTGAATTTGTAGATTGCTCTAGGTAGTATAGACATTTTCACAGTATTTGCTATTCCAGTCCATAAGCATGGAATGTTTTTCCATTTCTTTGTGTCTTCCTCAAATTCTTTCATGAGTATTCTATAGTTTTCTGAGTACAGATTCTTTGCCTCTTTGGTTAGATTTATTCCTAGGTATTTTATGGTTTCGGATGCAATTGTAAATAGGATCGACTCCTTAATTTCTCTTTCCTCTGTCTTGTTGTTGGTGTATAGAAATGCAACTGATTTCTTGTATATTGACTTTATATCCCAACACTTTACTGAATTCCTGTATGAGTTCTAGCAGTTTTGGAGTGGAGTCTTTTGGGTTTTCCACATAAAGTATCGTATCATCTGCAAATAAGGAGAGTTTGATTTCTTTGCCAATTCAGATGTCTTTTATTTCTTTTTGTTGTCTGATTGATAAGGCTAGGACTTCTAGTACTATGTTGAATAGCAGTGGTGATAGTGACCATCCCTGCTGTGTTCCTGAGCTTAGGGGAAAAGCTCTCAGTTTTTCCCCACTGAGAATGATATTTGCTGTGGGTTTTTCATTGATGGCTTCTATGATATTGAGGTATGTACCCTCTATCCCTACACTTTGAAGAGTTTTGATCAAGAAAGGATGCCATACATTGTTAAATGTTTTTTCACATCTATTGAGCTTATCATAATTCTTGTTCTTTCTTTTATTAATATATTGTATCACACTGATTGATTTGCAGATGTTGAACCAAGCTTGCAGCCCAGGAATAAATCCCACTTGGTCATGGTGAATAATCCTTTTAATGTACTGTTTGATCTTATTGGCTAGTATTTTGGTGAGAATTTTTGCATCCATGTCCATCAAAGATATTGGTTTGTAATTCTTTTTGAAAGGTTCTTTGGTTTTGGGATAAAGGTAATGACCTCATAAAATGTGTTTGGAAGTTTTTCTTCCATTTCCATTTTTTTGCAACACTTTCAGGAGAATAGGTATTAATTCTTTAAATGTATGGTAGATTTCCCCTGGGAAGCTGTCTGGCCCTGGGCTCTTGTTTCTTGGGAGATTTTTTTTTTTAAAGATTTTATTTATTTATTTGACAGACAGATCACAAGTAGGCAGAGAGGCAGGCAGAGAGAGAGAAGGGAGGACACAGGCTCCCCGCTGAGCCGAGAGCCCAATGCGGGGCTCGATCCCAGGGTCCTGCCGAAGGCAGAGGCTTTAACCCACTGAGCCACCCAGGCGCCCTGTTCTTGGGAGAGTTTTGATTACTGCTTCAATTTCCTTACTGGTTATGGGTCTGTTCAGGTTTTCTACTTTTTCCTGGTTCGGTTTTGGTACTTTATACATCTCTAGGCATGTACCCATTTCTTCCAGATTGTCAAATTTGCTGGCGTAGAGTTGCTCATAATATATTCCTATAACTTTTTGTATTTCTTTGGTGTTGGTTATGATCTCTTCTCTTTCATTCACTACCTTTATTACTTTGGGTCCTTTCTCTTTTCTTTTTGATAAGACTGGACAGTGGTTTATCAACCTTATAATTCTTTCAAAGAAAGAATTTCATTGATTTCTACTGTTATTTTGGTTTCAATTTCATTGATTTCTGCTCTGATCTTTATGGTTTCTCTTCTGCTGGGTTTAGGCTTTATTTGCTGTTCTTTCTGCAGCTCCTTTAGGTGTAGGGTTCAGTTGTGTATTTTTTAAAATTTAATTTAATTTTCAGTGATCCAAAATTTGTTTTTTATGTACAACACCCAGTGCTCCATGCAATAATGTGTCCTCCATAATAGCCACCATCTGGCTCACCCAACCCCCATCCCTCTCCCCTCCAAAACCCTCAGTTTGTTCTCACAGTCCACAGTCTCTCACAGTTTATCTCCCCCCAGGTTTCCTCCAACTCACTTCTCCTCTCCATCTCCCAATGTCCTCAGTGTTATTCCTTATGCTCCACAAGTTGGTGAAACCATATGATAATTGACTCTCTCTGCTTGATTTATTTCACTCAACATAATCTGTTCCAGTCCCGTCCATGTAGATACAAAAGTTGGGTATTCATCCTTTCTGATAGAGGCATAATATTCCATTGCATATATGGACCATATCTTCTTTATTCACTCATCAGTTGAAGGGCATCTTGGCTCTTTCCACAGTTTGGCGATTGTGGTCTTTACTGCTATGAACATTGGGGTACATCTGACCCTTCTTTTCACTACATCTGTATCTTTAGGATAAATACCAAGTAGTGCAATTGCAGTGTCATAGGGAAGCTCTATTTTTATTTTCTTAAGGAATCTCCACACTATTTCCAAAGTGGCTGCACCAACTTACATTCCCACCAAGAGTGTAAGAGGGTTTTCCTTTCTCCACATCCTCTCTAATACTTGTTGTTTACTGTCTTGTTAATTTTGGCCATTCTGTAAGGTGTAAGGTGGTATCTCAATGTGGTTTTGATTTGAATCTCCCTGATGGCTAATGATGATGAACATTTTTTCATGTGTCTGTTAGCCATTTGTGTGTGTTCTTTGGAGAAGTGTCTGCTCATGTCTTCTGTCCATTTTTTGACATGATTATCTGTTTTGTGTGTGTTGAGTTTGAGGAGTTCTTTATAGATCTTGGATATCAGTCCATTGTCTGTAGTGTCATTTGTGAATACCTTCTCCCATTCTGTGGGTTGCCTCTATGTTTTGTTGACTGTTTCCTTTGCTGTGCAGAAGGTTTTGATCTTGATCTTGGTGAAGTCCCAAAAGTTCATTTTTGCTTTTGTTTCCTTTACCTTTGGAGACATCTTGAAAGAAGTTGCTGTGGCCAATGTCAAAGAAGTTACTGCCTATGTTTTCCTCTAGGATTTTGATAGATTCCTGCATCACGTTGAGGTCTTTTATCCGTTTTGGGTTTATCTTTGTGTATGGTGTATGAGAATGGTTGAGTTGCATTCTTGTTGAAGAGACTGTCTTTTTTCCAATGTGTATTTTTTTCCTCCTTTGTTGAAGATTATTTGACCATAAAAGTGAGGGTCCATATCTGGGCTCTCTACTCTGCTCTGCTGGTCTATGTGTCTGTTTTTGTGCCAGTATCGTGCTGTCTTGGTGATCACAGCTGTAGTAAAGCTTGAAATCAGGCAACATGATGCCCCCAGTTTTGTTTTTCTTTTTCAACATTTCCTTAGCAACTCAATGTCTCTTCTGGTTCCATGCAAATTTTAAGATTGTTTGTTCCAGCTCTTTGAAAAATGCTGGTGGAATTTTGATCGGGATGGCATTGAAAGTATAGATTGCTCTAGGCAGTATAGACATTTTAACAATGTTTATTCTTCCAATCCATGAGCATGGAATGTTTTTCCATCTTTTTCTGTCTTCTTCAATTTGTTTCATGAGTGTTCTGTAGTTCCTTGAGTACAGATGCTTCACCTCTTTGGTTAGGTTTATTCCGAGGTATCTTATGGTTCTTGGTGCTATAGTACATGGAATCAATTCTCTAATTTCCCTTTCTGTATTTTCACTGTTAGTGTATAAGAAAGCAACTGATTCCTGTACATTGATTTTGTATCCTGCCACATTACTGAATTGCTGAATGAGTTCTAGTAGTTTGGGGGTGGAGTCTCTTGGGTTTTCCATATACAGTATCATGTCATCTGTGAAGAGAGAGTGTTTGACTTCTTATTTGCCAGTTTGAATGCCTTTTATTTCTTTTTGTTGTCTGATTGCTGATGCTAGGATTTCCAGTACTATTTTGAACAACATTGGTGAGAGTGAATATCCTTGTCATGTATTTGAGACCTTTTGTGTTTCTTGAGAATGGCTTGTAATGCTCTATACTTTCCTCTCAGGACCACCTTTGTTGCATTCCAAAGATTTTGAACAGTTGTGTTTTAACAAATTTTCATTTGTTTCCATGATTTTTTAAAAATTCTCATTTAATTGCCTGGTTGACTCATTCATTCTTTAGAAGTATGCTCTTTAACCTCCATGTTTTTGCGTTCTTTCTAATATTCGTCTTGTGGTTGAATTCTAGTTTCAAAGCATTGTGGTCTGAAAATACTCAGGGAATGATCCCAATCTTTTGGTACCAGTTGAGTTCTGATTTGTGACCCAGGATGTGATCTATTCTGGAGAATGTTTCCTGTGCACTAGAGAAGAATGTATGTTCTATTGTTTTGGGATGGAATGTTCTGAATATATCTGTGATGTCCATTTGGTCCAGTATATCATTTAAAGCCCTTATTTCCTTATTGATCTTTTGCTTATATGATCTGTCCATTTCAGTGAGGGGGTGTAAAGTCCCTACTATTGTTGTATTATTTTTGATGTGTTTCTTTGATTTTGTTATTAATTGGTCTATATAGTTGGCTGCTCCTATATTGGGGCATAGATATTTAAAATTGTTAGACATTCTTGTTGGACAGACCCTTTAAATATGATATGGTGTCCTTCCTCATCTCTTATTATAGTCTTTGGCTGAAAATCTAATTTGTCTGATATAAGGATTGCCACCCCAGCTTTCTTTTGATGTCCATTAACATGGTAAATTGTTTTCCATCCCCTCACTATAAATCTGGAGGTGTCTTTGTTCTAAAATGAGTTTCTTGCAGACAGCATATCAATGGGTGGTTGCCTTCTCCTTCTTCTTCTTCTCTTCTTCTTCTTCTTCTTCTTCTTCTTCTTCTTCTTCTTCTCCTCCTTCTCCTCCTTCTTCTCCTTCTTCTCCTCCTTCTCCTTCTCCTCCTCCTCCTCCTTCTCCTCCTCCTCCTCCTCCTCCTCCTCCTTCTTCTTCTTCCTTCTTCTTCTTTCTTCCCCATTCTGATACCCTGTGTCTTTTGATTGGAGCATTTAGCCCATTTACATTCAGGGTAACTATTGAAAGGTATGAATTTAGTGCCATTGTATTACCTTTAAGGTGACTCTTACTGTATATTTTCTCTGTTCCCCTCTGGTCGTTTCTTTTATGTTCTCTCTTTGATTAGAGGAAAATATTTCCTGTAGGGCTGGTTTGATATTTGCAAATTCTTTTAGTTTTTGTTTGTCCTGGAAACTTTTTATCTCTCCTTCTATTTTCAATGACAGCCTAGCTGGATATGGTATTCTTGGCTGCATATTTTTCTCATTTAGTGCTCTGAATATACCAGGCCTGTCCTTTCTAGCCTTCCAGGTCTCTGGATATTAGAGAAGTTCTCTTCTATAATTTGTTCCAATATACCTTCTGCCCCTCTCTCTCTTCTTTTTCTGGGATCCTAATTATTCTAACATCGTTTTGTCTTATGGTATCACTTATCTCTTGAATTCTCCCCTTGTGATCCAGTAGTTGTTGATCTCTCTTTTTCTCAGCTTCTTTATTCTCCATCATTTGGTCTTCTATATCACTAAATCTCTCTTCTGCCTCATTTGTCCTAGCAGTAAGACCCTCCACTTTTGATTGCACCTTTTTAATACCTTTTTTTAAAATTTCAAGTTGGTTAGATTTAAGTTCTTTATTTCTCCAGAAAGAGATTTTACTTCTCCAGAAAGGGATTGTGTATTATCTTATGTGTTTTTTTCAAGCCCAGCTAGCATCTTTATAATTGTCATTCTGAACTCTAGTTCTGACATCTTACTAATGTCCATATTGATTAGGTCCCCAGCAGTTGGTACTGTCACTTGTTTTTTTTTTTTTTTTCCTGAGGTGAGTTTTTCCACCTTTCCATTTTGTCCAGAGAAGAATAGACAGGTGAGAGAACAAAATGCTAAAATAGTAACAACACCAGAAAAAATATACAATAACCAAATCAGAAGAGACCCAAAATCAGGGGGAGAAGAAAGGAAAATAGAATATATGGTTAGGCTGATAAATAGAACAGAGCCACACACTTGATTTGGGGTGTATTTTGGTCTGTTAGAGGAAACTGCCTCCCAAAATTTTAAAGAAAGAAAAACTTATATATATATATATATATATATATATATATATATATATATACACACACACACACACACACACACACACAAAAGAGTAGACACAATAAAGGGCTGGAATGACTTTAAGGATGAGAATTAAAAAAGATTTTAAAAAAGGAATTGGTAAATAAGTTGGTTGAAAAAAGGAAAGAAAAAGAAGAGAACATGATCAGGCTGGAGACTAGAACAAAGTCATATATTAGATTTAGGGTATATTTGGTCTGTTAGAAGAAACTGTATCCCAAATTTTAAAGAAAGGAAAGCTTATATGTATACCAAAAATAAGATTAAATACAATGAAGGGATAGAATATGACTATAAAAATGAAAATTAAAAAAATATTTTTAAAAGGTTGATAAGGGGGCACCTGGGTGGCTCAGTGGGTTAAAGCCTCTGCCTTCGGCTCTCAGGTCATGATCCCAGGGTTCTGGGATCGAGCCCCGCATCGGCCTTTCTGCTCAGCAGGGAGCCTGCTTCCCTTCCCCTCTCTCTCTGCCTGCCTCTCTGCCTACTTGTGATCTCTGTCTGTCCAATAAATAAATAAAATCTTAAAAAAAATAAAAAAAATAAAAGGTTGATAAGATGAAACAGTTAAAATATGTTAAAACAGAAAAAAGGTAAAATAAAAAAATGGAATAAGAAAAAAATAAAATTTTACAAATTTAATTTCGATAAAGTAAAGAATCATGAGGTGGGGGGAAAGTGATGAATTCTAGTGTGCTATATACCCCTAGATCTGGAGTTTTGCAATTCTTATTGATCAGTAAACTTGATCTTGGCTGGATGTTCTTGCTGATCTTCTGGGGAATTTCCAGGGTTTCTCAAATGTCTTTGCCCAAGGCAGACTTGCACCACCCTTGACAGGGAGCAGGTTCAGTAATTTGCTCAGTTTTGCTCTCAGTAACTTTTGTTCTCTGAACCTTTTCTGTACAGCTATGGAGGACAGAAATGAAGATGGTGGCCTCCCAATCTCCAACCTGGAGGAGCTGAGAGCTTGGGGCCCACCTCTTCAGTGAGCCCTCAGAGAAAAGCAGTCAAACACTCCTGTCTCCCTGGTTTCCAGCCATACTCCAAGTTCACCCAGACTGTGACTGAGCCTTCCTATCTCTGGCACATGGCCGGGCCCATTTGGAGTCTCCAAACCCAGCAGATTCCTGTGGTGTGCTCTTGTGTCACTCCTCCTTGGGGAAGAAGGGGAGGTCTCCCCAGATCTGCCCATTGTGGATTCCCTGCTTGAAGAGTAGTGGCCTGACAGTGCCTCAGATAACAGTTTAAGGTAATCCTGAGCTGAGAGCCCCTTCCTTGGCTCCATCACTGCAGCTGGCTTCCCTGCTCCAATACCTGAGAGCTCTGCCACACTCAGGCACCCCTGGTCTTTCTGTGACCCTGTGGGTCCTGAGACCACACCCATCCCAGTGAGGGCTCCAGACCCCACTTAGCCTCTGGAGTGATGTCCCTCCATGGAGCAGACTTCTAAAGGTTCCAATTTTGTGCTCTGATGCTCTACCACTTTCTGGGATCCAGCCCCTCCCCCTGTGGCCTATCTTCTTGTATATCACCTCAGACTCACCTCTCTGCATGTCCTACATTCCAGAAAGTGTTAGCTTTTCTGTTCCTAGAATTGTTGCTATTCTTCTCTTTGATCTCCTGTTTAGCTTGTTCAGAATGGTATGATAACTATCTAGCTGAATTCCTGGGACCAGATGAAATTTAGGTCTCCTAATCCTCTGCCATCTTGCTCCTCCTCTCCAATGCTCATGTTATTATTATCCCCATTACATAGTAAAAGCAAATCCAATGTGATGCACTTCTGTTACCCATCTGTATCTACCTCACAATGTAGCAAGGCTCAATGTGGAGTGAGGATCATGGACAACATTTGGCAATGTCTGGCTTTAACCTCATTTATTTAAAAAAAATTATCTCATTCATTTTCTCTTCTCATTTTAGGACCCAAGTTATAGTTATACATCTTCATATTGTCCTACTGATCATTGAGGCTTTGTACATCTTTTAAAAATCTTTTTATCCCTCTCTTCTTCAGATTAGATAAATTTTATATGATGGTCTTCAATTATGCATGATCTTTTTTCTGCCATCTTCAATCTACTAGTAAGCTCAGTTAGTGAATTTTTCAATTTAACTATTATACTTTTCATTCTAGAGTTTACTTTTTAATATACTTTACCTGCTGTGATTATCTATCTGTTCATTCATTGACATTGTATTTTCCTGTAAGAACTTTACCATTGTTATAATAAGTTGCTTTAAACTCATATCTGCTGATTCAACACCAGATTTTTCTTTTTATATTGACTACTTTTTGTCTTTATCATGGGTCAATTTTCCTGCTTCTAAGAATACTGAATAATTTTTATTGCATACTCAATATTGTGGATGATACATTACAAAGATTATGAAATGTATCATCCTTTTTTAAGCCACGTTAAATGCTTTCTTATGGCAGTTAATCTACTGGTGGTTCTCCTTGATCTTGTTATGGTTTGGTTTAAGCTTTATTTAGAGGGGTTCTAGAGTACCCCTTCAGTCTCAGGCATAGCCTTTTCTGGTGTCTTAACCAAATATTCTGATGTTAATGACTTTTCTCCACTCTTCTGGACTGTAAATCCATTATCTTCCAGCATTATGTATTTCTAGTATCTCTATCTCCTTAATGCCACCGTGGTGAATCTTTGACAGGACATTTATAGCTTCACATTGTGCAACCATTACTACATAATCTATTATTTGCAAGCTGATTTTTCAAGTCATGCTTACTATGGCACCTGACCAATTGTGAGTTCATAACCTCAAAAATTGTTACTAAACTTATGTTGTGAATTTGCTGAATGCTTTATCAATTCTATTATGTATTTTCTACAAGCATGCAAAACTAACACTGGTGGGGGTATTACTGGTGGGGGTAGTTTATCTTGATCAAAAAGTACTATGTTGGTTGAACAAACAAAGAATAAAGTAACAAATACAGAAAAACAATATAAGAGACTTTGCAAAGATTCTGAAATTGAGAGAATGCCCTCTTTTCTGAAAAACATGTTTCAGCAAAACCAACCTTTATATCACTCTTTCCCATTATCTGTTTTCACACATAAAAATATTGAAAGTTAAGTAATACTCCTATCATAAAGAAAGATTGGTATAAAAATGTTACATAATTCTAAAACCACTGGAATTTAGTGTTTTATTAGGAGGACTTCGGGCATCAAAGGATAATTCGTGAAAAGACTTTGAGCTTTAGTGTGTAGATTGTAGCTGAAAAGAATGATCACTTTTTTTTTTTGATGGTAAAGTTGCTATAGGCAATCAGAACTTTTGTTACTGAAAGACTATTTTACTGATATTATATCTTTAGTCCTCAAAAGTATATCAAAAGCGGTGTCTCTTTACACTAATGTAATGAGACTTTTCAGTGTGGCAGATTCCCAGGATGTGACTATATTTTTATGATGACTTCATCCTTAGAGCATAGTATCAGATGATGCAATTGATTTGTTCTTAATCTCTAACCCAGCTTATTTTAAGTGGAACACTTGGGACTCTATTGTCGGAAAGAGTCTAATTTGACTACTTGAAACAATCTAAGCGCAGTTTAAGGAGCCTTCAAATTAGATCAATTACATTTGAACTAAATCTCTTACACTGGAAGAATTCTGATGAATAATTCTGTATCAATATTATACAAAATGATGGGGGACTTTTGTTTTTGTTTTTGTTTTTGAAACTCACCTAATGCTGTTCTTGCTGGTGTAGCATCTTTTTTTATCCAAAATGACACCCAGGATAAAACCACAGTCAATATACAGGGAATGTATGTTTGAATAGTGAAGTATCCCATTCTTCTACTCAGTTCAAAATATATGGTCATGACAACATAATCGCCTGTAATAAAATATTATCAAAAGTAAAACAACTTTCTTCGATTAAAAAATATTTCAGGGAAATAATTTTGTTAAATGTATGACTTGAATAAAAATATACAACTACAATAAGATCAAATTGTGAAAAAAGGTCAAAATTCTGGTGTTCTTAAACTTAATTTTTATAAACTTTATTTTGTCCATGGCTGTGCAAGACATTTTACTGGTCACTGGAAAAAGACAAACAAACATATTAATTGATAGAGGAGACAGACATGCACATCTATTCTGTGATAGACCATTACTCAATGAGCTATTATTGCTTGAGTCCATCTATATATTTCATGTTTAAAATCAAGGGAAACATAATCCACCCTCAAGCAGATCCATAGTCATTTTGTTTTTTTAATAGTAACGGAGCTAAACATAAACTTTCATAAATAAATTTATGTAACAATTTTATATTTCTATTTTATAGCATTATTTTAGCATATCAACCTTGTATTTTATGTTTTATTTGATATTTTTGTGTTGATCTTATCCTTTCATGACTCCAGCAGTTAGGCTGTGCCAACCCAGAAAACAAACACAAGAAATCATTTTATGACATTCTGCTTCCTCCCACTAAAGCAAAGCCACACCATAAAAGTTATTACTAAAGATTCCATGAGATTCCTTAAAGAGCTGGGAGAGAGTGCACACTTAATACATTAGACAATTTATTCCAAAATCATTTCTTTTGTGTCTTTTCTAGGCAATGTCCTGTTGAGAACACGTCTGTCCCCCACCTCCGCTTGACCCTCACTCTTCATCATTCTGGATTCAGCGTTTTGGCACCTGAAATTACCATGTCCAGATCTGAACTATCATCTTCCCCCACACCAATGCCTGCTCTTCTCTCACCAAAGTCAAGTCCTTCTCACTAGGCAAGGCAGAAATACAGAAGCTACCTGTGACTCTTCCTTTTCCCTTCTTCATTTCCTGCATTGTTCTCAGTTCCTTTCCCCACAAGTGCCAGATTCTATTACAGCTCCCATCTATCTCCTAAACTAAACCTTTCCTACTCCAGACAATTCTATGTCCTATCATCAAAAAGATCACTTTAAATCACAAATATCCAACATATCTCTCCTTATAATCCTTCACCAACATCTTGCTACTCTTGTATTATTGTCATGAATTTATTATGGTCTATATCGTTCTGCATGCAATGCCTTCTGCCCATTCTGCATGCAATTCCCTTTGCCCTTGTAAAGGAAGTCTTTGCACTCTGGACATCAGAGTCTCCCCAGGTCCTCAGATATACCAAGACCTTTCCCCTAGGCCAAGAAATCTCTTTTTATCTGCTTAGGGTGCTCTTTTCTTTTCCCCTGCATCCCAGTAGTTCCATTCACTTTGAATCTCAGCTTAGAAATGACTTAGTTTACTAGGAAGTCCTCACTATGCCCCTCCCAACAACTCTAATTAATTCATTCCTATAATTGCTAATATATTTTTCAGACCAATAAAATGGTTGGATTATAGACTATCTCTCTCTTGTTTACCAGTGTTATTTAGTGATAAGCAATCAATTAGTGTTTGTTTAATGAAAAGATGATAATGAAAGTCCCATTTTTACTTAAGAAGATTGACAAGGAGACTCTATTGAGTCCATATGAAAACTGCCTTTTAATAATTAGAGTTTTTTGTGGTGTTCTGTTGTAGCAGTATTCAGGATGGTTGATAGAAACATCAATATTGAGATCATTTTCCAAGAAACACTTAAAATTCTAAGCAAATTAACATTTCACTGCAAAGAAATAAAAATGATTAACCCGAAGCAATCAAAAGACACAAAGATATTTTTCTAATATGAACGCCAAGTTACATCATTTCCTAGGGAAATATTATTGAATTATGTGTGATACTTAAATGTCTATTAATTTTTACATAAAATTTCAATTAAAAGCCAAGCAGAAAACAAACATAGGAAGACAAAACACAATAAATCAGTTATGAACACAGCCTCGATGGAATATCCAGAGTTGAATAATTTCTTCAGCTACCACTGTAGTTTTCTGAGAAAGATAAAGAGGGACAATTTCAGAGCAGACACACAATTCATTTTAGTAAATCTATCTGCTTCTCCCCAACCAGAAGTAAATGGACACTACACCTGTGCTCAGCATACATCTTTGCCTAACCCAGAGATCTGCTGAATGTCCCATTATCAAGTATGAAAGACAGATGGACTGCCAAGGCCACATTCTGGGGCCTGACACTATAACTCAGTTGGTTCTTGGTGAGGTTTTGGGGCACACTCCAAGTAGCAGTGTCAGAGAGGGAGGAATTGTGGATTCTAGCCCATTGCCCCACATAAGAACAACACATAGTCAATGTGCCTCTCATCCTAAATTGAAAGGAAGAGGCCATGGGGTCCTAATTTCCAGATGCATAACATGTTTCTGTATACACATAATTTGTCTGTGCAGGCCTGGAGAGGAGATAAAAACCCTCAGAGGAGGCAAAAGTTCTTCCCTATATCTGTAAACATGAAAAGTTCTTCAGACAGGCCAAGTATATGCCTAAGTTATATTTGCCATTAGATTTAGGGCTCTTGACTGAAGAATAATGTAGTTCTTTCTATCTGCTCCCCTTCTATAAGTGTACATATATCCACACACATACATTCACACACTCAGATAATCACACACCCCCATGGACCCAGTCTGCTCCAACTTGGGTGTGAAGTCTCAGCTCCTGCTTTGTGTTCCTTGGAGGATTTTTTCCCCTCTATGTTATGTTTAAGCCATGCACTCTTATCAATGTGCAGCTTTCCTAATGCAGTTCATGAACTGGACCAGAATGGTTTTCATTTTCTGTTATAAGTTCTTCCCAAACCAAAGGGACCTAGTTTTTTGGTTGGCTCATGGCAGATAATAGGGATCTAGAATCCACAGAGGTTCTCCAGAGTCCACCCTGGAATGTGCCTAATGCCCACTTCCCTGGGGGAAAATGGAAAAGAAAAAATTGGGGAGGGACTGAGAAGCCTCTCTTTGATCCATCAAAGTAAAAAAAAAAAAAAAATTCACCTTGGGCCTAGTGGAATTATAAGAACAAGTCACTCTTTGCCAATTGTTAATTTGTGTGTGTGTGTGTGTGTGTTCCTGAGCCAATGTAAGCTTTTTGGAAGAGCATATGTAGTACTACTTTTTAGCACAATGGCACATATTTATAAAATACAAATTAATTAAGCTAATACTGTGTTTATGAAGTTGGAAATACAAAGATTAGTAAGATTCAGAGTTCTCTCAAAACTAAAGACTAGCCAGCCACATCTTCTGTACCAAAGCATTTTTTTCCAGAAAGAACGATTATAAATAATTATTTACTCCATGCTATCAATAACCTTGTTTATTTATTGTACCTTATGCACCAAAAACTTCCTTTGGATTTCTCATTTTTATATTATTTTTTATTAACCTATAATGTATTACTTGCCCCAGGGGTACAGGTATGTGAATCATCACTGAATCTCTTTTAAACATCATCATTATTTCTCCAGATTTGCTCCCCTTCTGATGGTCATGTCTTCTCACTCCTTCACACAGGTATCTCCTTGGTCTCCTTTCAAAATATCCTAAGCTAGTACCCTTCAAAAGCCAGCCAAGACCTGGTTATTAGAAAGCAATATTCAGTTAAAAAAAAAGTTTTTCCTTGGAAGATTTATTTTTTTCTTTTGTTTATGACATGTGTTCATGAATTAAATTCTTCATTTTAAGGAATTAAATCTATCAAACTTTTATGTTATTGTTAGTGCTGTTCAGAATCTGTTTCTTATCTGGAGATCACAAGGTATTATATTGTTTTTGTCTATAAAATTTATTTTTATTTTTATATGTAGTTGATTCTTCTTCAAATTAAATTTCTTAAAGTCCAAGATTGGCTGTCACAGCATCATTCATTGTCACCCTCAGTCATCCACAATGCCATATAAGTATGGATCTGTTTTATTCACATACCCATATATGTATGGATCTGTTTTACATTTCAATTCCAGCACAATTACCACATTATCTTAATTATTTAAACTGGGAGATGCACCATAAAATGACCCTGTATTAATAACACACTGGTACAATTCTCTCATCTTGAGTGTGAGAACCTGTGATTTTGTTTTAACCGATAGAATGTAACCTGTCATTTCTTTGATCAGGTTACTTTATAGAGCAAAGGTGAATGGATTTTGAGATCTGTTGATTTCAAGCTAATCCAAAGAGAAATTATCATTGGACCTGGTTCAGTCAGGTGAAAACCCTTTAAAGAAGGAGAGGAAATTTCATGAAAAGAGATTCTCCTTCTGGTCTTGAAGAAGTGAACTACCATTAGCTCTACAGCTACAAATAATAAACTCTGTGAACAACCTAATGAGTATAGAAGTAGATTCTTCCTTAGTCAAGCCTCCAGATGAGAATGAAGTTCAGCCAATGCCCCAACTGCAGTCTTACAAGAGCTTAAACAGAGGACCAAGCTAAGCCAAATCCATGCTTTTTACTCACAGAAACTGTTGAATTTTGAATGCTTTGTTTTAAGCCATTAAATTTGTGGTAATCTGCTACTCAGAAATGAAAAATTAAGGGAGAGTGACATCAGCAAGATGGCCAAATAAGATGTCCTTCAAATGTATTCCTCCTCAATAACACTAATTTGACATCCATCCATCTTTGCACCTTTGTGGGTGCTGTGGGATCCAGGTAGGAGACTATGAAATCCTGATGCTATTCAAGAATGAAGACAGCCATTTTAAGAAAACAGACTTTTACTAAGGTGACTGACTCAACTCTGTTTACCTGAGGACTCATCTACAGCCTCACTTGTCACTGGTTCTCTTGCTAGCACAATATGTCAAGGGACTCATGAAAAGTCACACCTACTGTGTGTTGGGTAATAGACATAAAGAACTCAATCTCAGCTGTGGACCATAAAATGGCTCATGAACCAGCTCCAGCCCTGTTGGTCACTACCTGATTGTCTCTGAAGAACACTGACTTAGACATTTACCCACAGATGAGAGAGCCTTCATGGAAGACCAAGAGTCAATGGAGATGTTAAAGCACATTGCTAGAGATAAGGAAAAAAAAATCTGAGACTGGACACAATGAAGAGGAATAGTTTGACTTTAGCCATATCACCCATCCCCCAAAGCAGCACAGTTCAGTGATAAGAGAGATGTTCTTGGTCTGTGATTTCTCCCACAGAGGAAAGTGAGAAAGTGTGACTGAGTGCTTGGCTTCCCTAGCTGTGTGGGATGCTGCTAACAAGGCCCATTTTCCCTCCTCTCACACAGAGTGCTGAGTCCTGAGCTGCATGTCTGGAGCGTGGTGAGCACAGAGAGAATAGCAACCAGGGCTTGGAATGGAACATAATAAAGGGACACAGATCCTCCCAGCAGTCTCATGGACTCCATCAGGAGGTCTTCCAACAAGTTGCTGGGGAAATCTCACCTATGGACCACCCTAACTGGCCCACAGGCACTTCCAGTGCTCTGTGTACCACTCCCTCCCCCAAAAGTGGCTAGCTCCCAGTGTGCTTTCTCAGGGGTGGTGAGAGCAAGCTTCCACAGATGGCTAGTGAGTACACACAGAAAGCTCACCCAAATTCATAGGCCTGGGAGAAACTACAAGCTTGAGCACTTAGCAAAGCACTAGGGAAAGCAAAAGAGAGGCTGTCAGCACCCACTATGGCTTTTTGGGATTGAGAAAAGGCACACAAGTTTAAATATTATGCCATAAGAGGGAGCAGGCACACTCATGGAAAAAGTGTGAGAAAGACTCAGAATCCCTAGCAGATCTGATGGAAGGTGTTTATCTCCCAAAGTCAGTATGTAAAAACTGGAGAAAGTGACTGCTAATTCAAATGCAAAGGCAGCAATGTAAGACTTAAAGGAATATAAAAAAAATAAGGAAACAGGACCCCAACAAAGATCATGATTATATTCCAATAACCAACCCCAAACACAGAGATCTGTGATTTATCCAATGAAGAATTAAAAATAGCCATTTTAAGGAAACTCACCGAACTACAAAAAAATAAAATACAGAAAGACAATATAATACAATTAGGAAACCAAGACACACAAAAAATCAGAAATTTGACACAGAAAAAGAAATCACAAAAAAAAAAAGAACCAAACTGAAATTCTGGAGCTGAAGTATACAATTAATGAGGTGGGGAAAAAAATGCAATAGAAAGCATCAACAGCAGACTTGATAAATCAGAAGAAAGAATCTAAAATAGGAGAACAGGACCTTTGAAATTATTCAGTCAAAAAAAGAATAAAAGAAGAAGAATAAAAAAGAGTGAAGAAAATCTATGTGATCTATAGAATATTATTAATAGAAACAATTTAATGACTGGAGTCCCAGAAGGAAAAGAGACTCGGATTTAAAAATAATTTAAAAAAAATTTAATTAGATAGATAATGGCTGACTGAGACTTCCCAAATCTGGGGAAAGGGCTGGACACCCAAGATCATGAAGCTGATGGTAACCCCAACATTTCAATCTAAAACAATTTCTCCGAAATATATTGTAATATAACTGACTAAAATAAAAGAGACAGAACATTAATAGCAGAAAAAGAAAAGAAAATTGTTCTCATACAAGGGAACCCCAACGAAGCTATCAGCATAATTCTTGGCAGAAACCTTGCAGACCAAGAGAGAGTGGAGTGATATATCCAAAAGCTGAGGGAGTTCATCACCATTAGACTTGCCTTCTTTTTTTTAAAGATTTTATTTATTTATTTGACAGATAGAGATCACAAGTGGATGCAGAGGCAGGCAGAGAGAGAGAGGAGGAAGCAGGCTCCCTGCTGAGCAGAGAGGCCTATGTGGGGCTCAATCCCAGGACCCTGGGAACATGACCTGAGCTGAAGGCAGAGGCTTTAACCCGCTGAGCCACCCAGGTGCCCCTAGACTTGCTTTAAAAGAAATGCCAAAAGGACTTTAGGTTGAAATAAAAGGAAGTTAGTCAGTAACATAAAAGTATGGAAATATACAACACACTGATAAAGGTAAGTATATAGTCAAATTCAGAAAATTTAAAAAATATGATATGATGGAGTGTTAACCACTTTAGTATAAAAGTTAAAGGAAAAAAGTACTAAAAATAATTATAGTTACAATAATTTGTTAACAGGCACAAAAAGTAAAAGGTAAATTCTGATATCAGAAATACAAAAAACTGGAGCGCCTGGGTGGCTCAGCGGGTTAAAGCCTCTGCCTTCAGCTCAGGTCATGGTCTCAGGGTCCTGGGATCGAGCCCCATGTCGGGGCTCTCTGCTCAGCAGGGAGCCTGCTTCCTCCCTCTCTCTCTGCCTGCCTCTCTGTCTACTTGTGATCTCTCTGTCTGTCAAATAAATAATAAAATCTTAAAAAAAAAAAGAAATACAAAAAATTAAGTAAAAGAGGAAGAATAAAAATAACATTTTTAATGCAAGAGAAGTTAATGTAAAATAGACTGTCACAGCTCTAAGATATTTTATTTAGTCCTTACGGTAACTGTGAGGCAAAAAGCTACTGTCCTATGGAAATAAAGTCTACTATAGATATGCAAAAGACAAAGAGAAGGGGATAAAAGAATACTACAATGGAAAATTATCAATTTACAAAGGAAGACAGCAAGAGAGAAAGAAAGGAATAAGGGGGTTATAAAATAGCCAGAAAACAATGAATAAGATCGCAGTAGTAAGTACATACTTATCAACAATTACTTTAAATGTTAATAGAATAACTTCTCCAATTAAAGACATATCGTGGCTGAATAGATTAAAAAGGAGATCTAACTTTATGCTGCCTATAGGATATTCAGCTTTCAAGACATACATAGGCTCAAAGTGAGGGGATCGAAAGAGAAATACCATGCAAGTGAAAACCAAAAGACAAGGTTAGATATATTTATGTCAGACAAAAAGATTTCAAGTCAAAAACAGTAATGAGAGACAAAGAAGGTCAGTATGTAATGTCAAAGGAGTTGATTTGTCAAGAGGATATAATAATTATAAATATAAGTGCACCCAACATTGGCACATCTAAATATATTAAGCAATTACCAAAAAATCTGAGGAGAGAAATAGACAATAGTAAAATTCAACAATGGGGGGGGGTGATTCAGATGGAGAATGGATAAGGAAATGTTGGACTTGAACTATATCAATGATCAATGGACCTAACAGACATATTCAAAACATTCCATCCAATAGCAGCAAACATACATATTCTTCTGAAGTGCACACGGAACATTTTCCAGGATAGATCACATGTTAGGTCACAAAACAAATCTTAACAAATTCAAGAAGATTAAAGTCATACCAATTCTTTTTCTAACCACAATGGTATGAACCTACAAATCAGCAACAGGAAAAAAAAATGGGAAAATTTGTAAATATGCGGAAACTTTACCCCACACTCGTGAACAACTAGTTGGTCAAAGAAGAGACCCAAGAGAAATAAAAGCAATTCTTGGAACAAATAAAAATGAAAACATAAGGTACCAAAACCCATGGGATGTAGCAAACCCAATTCTAAGAGGGAACTTTATAGTGACCAATACCAGGTTTAAGCAAAAACAAAGATGTCAAATAAAAAAACTTTTACATATCAAGGAAGTAAAAAAAAAAAAAAAGAAAATCAAACTAAGACCAGATTTAGCAGGAGGAAGAAAAAAAACAAAGATCAGTCCCGATAAAAATGATAGGTACATACTGTCCACTGGATCCTCACCCTAAGCATAGGCATGGCTTTGGTTTTGTCCCTCCCTGGGCCTGAATGCCAAGTCTCAGCAAAGATGGGATTTGGGACATAGACTCATCCTTGACAAATCAGCCAAGAATACATGAGGAAACCATGCCAGGTGCAACCACTGGGATCCCATTGGAGAGCATGATTCTAGGTAAAACCTGATCTTCAGCCCCATCATGTGCCTAATCGCTGAACCCCGACATGAACCCTAAGCCTCACCCTAATGCTCACCCTCAACCACCCTCCAGGGAGTTCTGGGTGGTGCCATCAGATAGGCCCCTGGACTGTGGACTCCCTGTCCCTAACCTCAACCCTATCCCTGGCTGTGGCACTGACAGGACCCAAACCCTAGTTGTGAAGGCACATGGATTTGGGACACCTGGCCGTGCCAGGTAGGAGCACAGGAAGAAACCAGACCACTTGGAATCCCCAGGGAGTTGCTGGAGAGCATGGTCCTAGTGAAAAACCTAAACCTCAGTGATACTATGAACATTGCCCAGAGACCATACCAGAAGACTGAACCTCACCCTAAGGCCTGCCCTCAAGCTGGCCCTTGGGGCAGATCTGTGCACTGCCATCAGACCCTAAATAGCCAAAGCACTCTTGAGGAAGAACAAAAGTGGAGGCTTCACAATTTCTGATTTCAAACTATATTACAAATCTATAGTAATCAAAACAGTACAGTACTGGCAATTAAAATAGGTAGACAAATGGAACAGAATGAGAGCCCAGAAATAAGCATACACAATGTGGTCAACTAATATTTGACCAAGAAGTTAAAAATATTCAATAAGGGATATAATCTCTTCAATAAACTGGAAAACTGAAAAGTAACATATAAAATAAAAAAACTGATTCCTTATATTATTCACAAAAATTAACTCAAAATGGTTAAAAGACTTCAGTGCTCATCCCTTAGAATATAAAACTCCTGGGTGCCTGGGTGGCTCAGTGGGTTAAAGCCTCTGCCTTCAGCTCAGGTCATGATCCCGGGGTCCTGGGATCGAGCCCCGCATCGGGCTCTCTGCTCAGCGGGGAGCCTGCTTCCTCCTCTCTCTCTCTGCTTGCCTCTCTGCCTACCTGTGATCTCTGTCTGTCAAATAAATAAATAAAATCTTTAAAAAAAAAAGAATATAAAACTCCTGGAAGAAAACATAGGGGAAATATTCCTTAACATTGGTCTTGGCAAAAATTTTTTTTGGATGTGATACCAAAAGCACAAGCAACAAAAGCAAAATTAAACAAGTGGGACTATATCAGACTAAAAAAAACTTCTGCATAGCAAAAGAAATAATTAACAAAAGGTAAAGGCAATAAATGGAATGGAAGAAAACAGGTGCAAACCATATATCTGATAAAAGATTAATATGGAAGGTATATAAGGAACTCAACAAGGAATAAATCTGACTAAAAATGGGCTGAGAACCAAAATAGAATTTTTCCAAAGAAGACATACAAAGAGTCTACAAATACATGAAAAGATGTTCAGTATCCATAATATCAGGGAAATGCAACTCAAAATGATAATAAAATATCACTCTATACTTCTTAGAAGAGTTAATATCAACATGACAAGAAATAACAAGTACTGAAGAGGATGTGGAAGAAAGAGTACAGTTATGCACTTTTGGTGGGAATATAAACTGGTGAAGCCACTATGGAAAACAGTATGGAGGATTCTGAAAAAATTAAAAATAGAACTATCATATAATCTAGCAATCTCACTTCTGGATATATATCTAAAGGTATCTCAAAGAGATATCTGTATCCCATATTCATTGCAGCATTATTTCGGACAGCCAAGGTATGGAAACAGCCTAAGTGTTCACATAAAGATAAATGGATAAAAGAAGAAAAAAAATAAAACTTACACACATACATTTTATATATATATATGTGTGTGTATATATATATGTACACACACACACACACACATATTTACACACATATATATGTAAAACAATATTTTCCAGCCCTGAGAAAGAAGGAAATTTTGCCATTTGCAACAAACATCATGGATGGGCCTTGAGGGCATTATCTGAGTGAAATAAGTCAGACACAGAAGAAAAATACTTTATGATCTCTTTTATAAGTAAGCTATAAAAATGCCAAACTATAGAAACAGAGAGTAGAATTGTGGTCGCCAGGGTCAGGGATGGGGAGGATGGGGGAGTGGGAAGATGTTGGTCAAAATTTAAAATCTTCCAGTTATAGGAATAATATGTTCTAGGGATCTAGTATACAACATAGTCACTATAGTTACCCTACTGTTTTATATACTTGAAGGTTACTAAGAGAGTAAATCTGTAATATTCTTACCACAAAAAAGGTAATAACATAAAGTGACAGAGTTGTTAATTAATCCTATTGTGGTAGTCATTTTGCCATATTTACATGTATCAAATCAACATGTTGTATACCTTAAACACACAACAATGTTATATGTTAATAATACTTCAATAAAACTGGAAAACAAGAGATGGAAAAATAATACAATAGCTTTGATTACTAGTAGAAAAATCCTCAAAGTTAGTATTCTTCTCCAAGCATACCAAGGCTATGGTGGATCTTTGTGTTTCTATATAAATTTTAAAGATTGAAAAGTTCCCTGGGGTGCCTATATGGCTCAATTAGTTAGTGTCTGCCTTCAGCTCAGGTCGTGACCTCAGGGTCCTGGGATCAAGCCCTGTGTTGGGCTCCCTGCTCAATGGGGAGTTTGTTTCTCCCACTCCCTCTGCCTTTCCCTCAACTTGTGCTCTCTCTCTCTTTCCCTCCCTCCCTCTCTCTCAAATAAATAAAACTTAAAAAAAAATACAAGTTCTTTAATAAACACTTTGGGTATTTTTTGGGAATATATCAATAAATTAATGTATCATCATTTATTTATAGTTCATTGTGGCTACGTGGAGGTAGAACACTTAACAAAACAAAATTTTAGCCCTCATAAAGATTTACTTATTTCAATTTGAATATCCTTCAATAAGATAGTAATTTCTTCCATATAGTCTTGGCATGTCTTGTGTTAAATTTAATTGTTGTTAGGTATATATTCTGTTGTTATGGACAATGACATATTTAAATTATATTCCTACTTAAATTACATTTTATAACTCTGTTTTTCTGGCATACAGAAATGAAATTTAATATGGATCTTATATCCAACTACCTTTAAAATCTTATTAATTTGAATAATAATTTCTATGGATTCTGTCTTTTGGACTTTCTATGCAGAATATCTACCTCTAGTCATATATTAACAGAACAGAAAGATCATCTTGAGCATGCCTTTGTTGTTTTAATTTTTTCTTTCTTTCTCGCTCATTATAATTTTTTTTAAATTTTTAAAATTTTAATCCCATGTAGTTAACATACACTGTTCTATTAGTTTCAGGTGTATAATATAGTGATTTAATAGTTCCATATATTATTCAGTGTCATCAAGATAAATATACTCTTAATCCTTTCACATCTTTCAGCCATCTCCTCACCCAACTCTCCTCTGGTAAATTGTCAGTTTGTTTTCTACAGTTAAGAGTCTGTTTCTTGTTATGTCCCTTCTTTTTTTCTCCTTTGTTCTTTGATTCATTTCTTAAACTCCACATATGAATGAAATGATATGTTATTAGTCTTTCTCTGACTGGATTATTTCACTTACCATTATGCTCTTTCAATCCATCCATGCTATTGAAAGCAGAAAGAGTTCAGACTTTTTCATGGCTGAATAATATTCCATATTAGATATAACACATCTTCTTTATCCATTTACCACCTATCAATGGACACTTAGGCTATTTTACCATTCAACTATTATAAATAATGCTGCAACAAACATAGGGGTGTATCTATCCCTTCAAATTAGTATTTTTGTATACTTTGTGGTAAATACCTCATAGTGTGACTACTGGATTGCAGGATAGTTCTATTTTTAATTTTCTGAAGAACTTCCATACTGTCTTCCACAATGGCTGCACCAGTTTACATTCGAACCAATAGTGAGAGAGCTTTCCTTTTACTCTGCATTCTCCCTAGCACTTGTTGTTTCTTGGGTTTTTTATTCTATTCTCTTCATTCATTCATTCATTTGTCAGAGAGAGAGAAAGGAAAGAGCACATGTGGAAGGAGCAGCAGGCAGAGGGAAAAGCAGGCTCCCTGCTGGGCAAGGAGCTCAATGCGGGACTTGATCTAAGGACCCTGGGATCATGACTTGAGCCAAAGGCAGATGGTTAACTGACTGAGCCACCCCCACCCAGGCACCCCTTGAGATTTTTATTTTAACCATTCCACAGCTGTCAGGTGATATCTCATTGTGGCTTTGATTTGCATTTCCCTGATGATGAGCAGTGTTGAGCATCTTTTCATGTGTATGTTGGCCATTCAGATGTCTTCTTTGGAGAAATATCTGTTCATGTAATCTGCTCATTTAATTGGATTATTATTTTTTTTTGGTGTTAAGTTCTCAATATATTTTGAATAATAACCCTTTATCAGATGTGTCATTTGCATTAAGTAGGTTGCCTTTTAGTTTTCTTGGTTGTTTCCTTTGCTGTGCAGAAGCTTTTCATGTCGATATACTCCCAGTAGTTAAATTTTGCTTTTGTTTCCTTTGCCTCAGAAGACGCATGTAGAAAAATTTGCTACATCCGATTCAAAGATATATCTGCCTGTGCTCTCTTCAAGGATTTTTCTGGTTTCAGGTCTTACAAATAGGCCCTCAATCAATTTTTAGTTTATTTTTGTATATTGTGTAATAAAATGGTCCAGTTTCATTCTTTTGCATGTAGCTGTCCAGTTTTCCAAAAGCATTTGTTGAAGAGACTTTCTCTGATTGCATGTTCTCATCTACTCTGTCAAAGATTAATTGACCATATAACTGTGGGTTTGTTTCTGGACTTTCTATTCTGTTCCCTTGATCCATGTGCCAGTACCATATGGTCTCGATTACTACAACTTTGTAATATAACTTGAAGTCTGGAATTGTGATGCCTCCAGCTTTGCCCTTCCCTCCCGCCCACCCCCCGCTGCCCCCAAAACTGCTTTTGCTATTCAGGCTCTTTTATGCTTCCATACAAATTTCAGGACTCTTCTTTCTAGTTCTGTGAAAACATTTCTCTCTCTCTCTCTCGTAGTGTCTTTATCTAGTTTTGATATTAGCATAATGGTGTTCTCAGAATAAATTGGGAAGTTTTCCATCTTTTTCTTTTTCTTTTTTTCAAAAAGTTTGAGACGAATAAATATTTACTGTTCTTCAAGTGTTAGGTAGAATTCATCTGTGAAGCCATTTGATCCTGGAATTTTGTTTATTGGGAGTTTTTTGACTACCGATTCAATTTCATTGCTGGTACTTTTTTCAAATTTTCTATTCTTCCTGCTTCACTTTAGGTAGGTTATTTGAGGTTTTTTTGTTGTTGTTGTTGTTTGTTTTTGTTTTTCTATTTCATTTATTTCTGTTCTAACCTTTCGGTTTTTCTTTGTTCTTTTTTTTAGCTACTTTAAGTATAAGGTTAGCTGCTTTATTTGAGATTTTTCATGCTGCTTGAGGTAGGCCTGTATTACTACAAGATTCCCTCTTAGAACTACTTTTGCTGCCTCCCAAAGATTTGGGACCATTTTGTTTTCATTGTAATTTCTCTCCATGTAATTTTGATTTTTTTTTTCTTGGATGACCCATTCATTCTTTAGTAGCATGTTATTTAACCTCCATGTATTTGTGTCTTTCTTGATTTTATCTTGTGGTTGATTCCTAGTTTCATAGCACTGTGGTCAGAAAAGATATACAGTATAACTTTGATCTTTTTTTTTTTTAATTTGTTGAGACATGTTTTGTAACCTAATATGTGATCCATTCTGGAGAATGTTCCATCTACACTTGGAAGGAATGTGCATTCTGGTATGTTAGAATGGGAAGTTCTGAATATATCTATTAAATCTGCCCAGTTCAGTGTGTCATTCAAAGCCATTGTTTCCTTGTTGGTTTTTTGTTTGGATGATCTGTCCATTGATGTAAGTGGAGTGCTAAAGTCCCCTACAATTATTGTTTACGATTGCTCATTTCCTTTAGGTTTTCTACTAAGTGTTTTATGTATTTGGGTGTTCCCATGTTGGGTGCATAAATATTTACAATTGTCATATCTTCTTGTTGGGTTGTTCCTTTTATTATTACATAGTGTCCTTCCTTAGCTCTTGATAGTGTCTTTTTTAAAAAGTCCATTTGTTCATTTAAGCATTGCTAATCCACCTTTTTTTGACATCCATTTGCATGATAAATGTCTCTCCACTTTAAATCTACAATTGTCTTTAGGTCTGAAGTGTGTCTTTTGTAGGCAGCATATATACGGGACTTCAGTTTTTATCCATTCTGTCACTGTTGTCTTTTGATTGGAGCATTTGGTCCACTTATGTTCAAAGTAATTATTTATATATGTGTATTTATTGCCTTTTTGTTACTTATTTTGTAGTCATTTTTGTAGTTCCTCTCTGACCCTTTCTTCTCTCTTTTACCTTTTGCTGGCTTTCTTTAGTGATATACTTAGATGTATTTCTCTTTATTTGTTGCATGTCTATTACTGCTTTTTGATTTGTGATTACCATTAGGTTTGTATATAACATCCTCTGCATATAGCAGAAGTTGGGTGACTTAAGTTTGAACCCATTTTTACTCCTCTATCCCTCAGGTTTTAGGTATATGGTCTCATATTTTATATGTCTTTACCTTGTGAAAGCCCTGACTCATTTTTGCAGATATATTTATTATCAATGCCTTCATATTTCTCACTTATTTTTATTTATGATTTTTCCTTTCCACTCAGAGTCCCTTTTAACATTTCTTGTAGGGCTGATTTAGCTGTCATGAACTCCTTTAACTCCCTTAACTTTCATTTTTCTGAGAAACTATTTCTCCTATTCTGAATGATAGCCTTGCTGGATAGACTATTCACAGCTACAGATTTTCCCCATTTAGCACTTTGAACATAGCATGCAACTCTCTCCTGGCATATAAAGTTTCTGTTGAAAAATATGCTAATAGCCTTATGGAGTTTCTCTTGTATGTAAATGTCTTGTTTTCTCTTGTTGTTTATAAAATTCTCTCTTTATCACTACTTTTTGCTGTTTTGATTACTATGCATTTTAGTGTGGACTTTCTTTGGCTGATTTTGTTGTGTGATCTCTGTACCTAGTGGATCTGCATTCCTTCACCGGATCAGGAAAGTTTTCAGCTATTGTTTCTTCAAATGAATTTTCTGCTCCCCTTTCTCTCTCTTCTTCTGGGATCCTTATAATGCAAATGTTATTATACTTGATGGGATCACTGAGTTCCCCAAATCTATCTCATTTTGCATATTTTTTCCTCTCAGCTGTTCAGCTCCCTTCCTTTCCATTACTCTGTATTTCAGGTTGTTAATTTGTTCCTCAGCTTCCTACAGCCGATTACTCCATCTAGTGGATTTTTAATTTACTTTATTGTCTTTTTCATCTCTAATTTTTAAAATCTTTTTGTTAAGGGTCTCACTGATATCCTCTACTCTATTCTCAAGTCCAGCGAGTATCTTTATGATCATTACTTTAAATTCTCTATCCAACATATTATTTCCATTTTGCTTCCATCCTGCTATAACTTTGTCTTGTTCTTTCATTTGGGGCATGTTCCTCTGTCTTCTCATTTTGTCTAATTCTTTCTGTCTTTCTGTGTTAAGAAAGTCTGCTACATCTTCTGTTCTTGAAAATAATGGCCTTATGATGAATAGGTCCTCTGGTGCCCTGCAGTACAGTGTCCCCTTTTTCCAGAACCTAGTGCTTCAGGGAGTGTCTTCTGTGTTTTGTGTGCCCTGCTGTTGTGTCCTGGCCACTTTTTCTTTCAGTGCAGTATTCTGTTGAGGCTCTCTTTGCCTGTTGTGGGTCGTGGTTTGTTCTCAGCCAAGGTGGGACATGTAGTTTTCAGTGTGAGCACTGGTCTGCCTGGTCTGCCTGCTGCTGTTGCCAAGACAGGGCCAGCCTGTGTAGACCCACAAAATGCATGTGGACAGGGCATACAATTTTCACAAGATGGTTTCAGGCTTCTGTCAGCATTATTGGGACTGAGGTTCTGCATTACATGCATTGGAAAAAGAGGTGTTGTCACAGTTCTTGCTAATCTTCTGGGAAAGGGGTCTGAAGTGTCAGGACTGGGGCAAGTATGACTTGTAAGGGCAAATCTGCTTAAGCCCTGGGGGTTGGGTGGGGCGAGCAAGTTAAGTAGTGAATATTGGCACCCTGCTGGTTCCCATAGGTGGCCCTGTTTATGCTGCAAGATTAAGGGGAATGGTACCGTCCAGCTCCTTTTCCAGAGAAGTCCCTTACTGAACGCTGTCCCTCTGGGACATGCTCTAAGACTGGTATATAACTCCCTCCTGTATGTCCCAGGTGTTTTTTTCAAATCGCTTTACACTGTATCTCCACAAGCTGTCCTGCTATCACTTTAAGGGTAAAGACTCAGCTTCCTATCACCAACACTTCACCCAGGCTGTCCCAGAACCAAATCTGCTGATTTTTAAAATGCTAGGTTTTTAAAAAATATTTTATTTATTTATTTATTTGTCAGAGAGAGACAGCGAGAGAGAAGGACAGAGAGCACAAGCAGGGGAACAGCAGGCTTAGGGGAAAAACAGGCTCCCTGCTGAGCAAGGAGCTCAATGTGGTACTTGATCCCAGAGCCCTGGGATCATGACTTGAGCCAGAGGCAGACATTAACTGACTGAGTGACCCAAGCATGCTTTTTTTTTTTTTTAAAAGGAGAAATTCTAGTCTTTAAGCCCCACTATTGTAAGAACTCATGAAATTCTGCCCCTCTTGCTTTCAAAGCCAATTGGTATGAGGATTCATCTTCCCTGTGTTGCCTCTCTGTTGTGATAGTCTGTTTCTCCCCTCTTCTATGCCTGAGGTTCCCTCTTCCCAATGAACAGCCATGGTTCATTTAGCGCCCCATGTATCTCTGCCTTTCCTAGCTCTTTGAGATGGCTTCTTCTCTACTTTTGGTTGTGGAATTTGTTGTGCCAGTCTTCATAAGGTCATTTTCTGGATTATTTATGCTGATGTGAGTGTTACCTAGTTATTTTCATGGGATGAGGTGAACTTTAGGTCCTCGTACTCTGCCATCTTCCCAGCCTCTCTGCTATTTCTTTATAACTTTATTAAGACATCTCATATACTGTTTTCCTGGGACCTAGTCTCCAGAGTCATGTCTTCCTTCATTTCAGGATTTTTTTTTCTAATAATATCTTTTAATATTTTACTTTATTTGGTTTGTTCTTTTCCCTTTCCCAGGAAAATTAACTATGTGTTTGTGAACACTGTTTACTGTTGGCTAACTGGGGCAATGTATTAATTTGCTTGTAGTGATTGCAAATTATTATTATTATTTTTTTTGCAAACTAATAACTTTTATTGAACCTATCAAGGATGTAAGGTTTCAGTGCAAATGACTAATCTGAAATCTTTAGAGAAACACTACTAGACATTTGCTTATTTAAGCACTGCTTACTTGAAATAAGCATCATCAAACACTATCTAATCCATTAAGACTATTGAACCAAAAGTGTTTACCAAATTACTAAATGCTAAATGCGAGTAGCATGAAAACGTGAAACCTCTGAGAGCCCCAGAGATGAGTTTCTCATCCTCTTGCAGGTTTCTTACCCAGGAATTTCAAGGGCTTTCAAAGGGAGGATCAGAGAGAATCCTGAGAAAGCCTCTCCAGTGGTGCAACCTGTGGGAAGGCAACGGTCTCTATTGTCAAAACTCTACCTAGACATATATTGCTGTGTTCCCTGTGAAATAAATACCTTATTATACAGGAAGAGAGAAGCAAGTGCTGTTGCATTAGGGAACTGTTGGGACCTACTGCAGCTGTGAGAGAGGAACTGGAAAATAAAGGAAACTCTACTTTCAGGGAGAGTAGGAATACTTGCTAGGCTCAACATTATGTCCAGAGAGGGAACAGAAACACCTGAAGAACTAGATTCACAAATTTTGCCTGAGACTAGATTTCAGTCAAAATATCAGATAACAACCACCTTCCCCTGTTATAACCACTAATACACTAATGAGCAGTGAATAAAAACAGTAGTGTAATCCAGGTGGAGAAATTGTGGGAGAGACAGATCATCCCTAGGCAGATGAAAAGGGAAGACCCAAATCCAAGTCACAAGACTCAAAGTCAAATAGGAAGAAAACTTTAAACCTGGATCAACTTCCTACCAGATAAGCAAAAACCCACACACTAAAGGCCTAGGAGGATTAAAGGCATACTCATCTCCAAACATACAAAACATTTACCTCAGTGTCTAGTATTCTATACAATATGTCCAACAATAAACCAAGAGTAGTGGTCTGAAGAGACAAAGCAGTCATTAGAAAGAGAATGAGGGATGCCTGGGTGGCTCAGTTGGTTTAGAAAAAGAACCAGACATAAAAGAGATATTTAAAATAATCATTTAGTATGTTAAAGGCTTTAATGGAGAAGGTATACAACATGCAAGACCAATAGGTGATTTCAGTGGATCAATGGAAACTAATAAGAAGGAATCTAATGGGAATGCAAACAAAACAAAACAACATAGGGGACATAAAGCATGTCTTTGATGGTTATATCAATAGACTTATCATAGCCAAAGGAAAGAACCAGTGAGCTTGATAACAGTTGAACAGAAATTATCCAATCTGAAACACAAAGAAAAAAAATAAGTTAAAAAATCAGAACAGAGAAACCAAGAGCTATGGAACAATAACACACTGCCTACTATTTGCCATATTGTTAACTCTACATTCAAGCCAACAAAAACAAATGAAATCTTTCTAATGTTTTACCCTAAATTTCACTTTTGGAATTAGCTAGAGAAAACTCTTTTTTTTTTTTTTTGAAAGGATTCATGTAATTAAGCAAGGTCCGTCCAGATGATTTCCATATCTTAAATTCAACTGTGCCATGTAAATAACATAACTTAATCATGGGAGCAAAATATATCAAATTAATGTGTGGAAGAATATATTGAGGTTAGAAAACTTTGGAAGCCATCTGAGAATTTTCCCTATACAGCTGAAAAAGCCCTGGACAGTCTTGCCAAGGAAAAAAAGATAAAACACAAAAAATCAACATCATAAACAAAAGAGGGAGCAACATAATTATATGATTAAAAAATTAAATGAAAAATGCTCTATCAATAATTCTACAACATAGCTTAAATTATCATATTCCTTAAAAAAGATAAACTACCAAAACTCATTCAAAAAAGATAATCTTTATAAATCTATATCTATTAAAGAAATTAAATTTTAATTAAAGATATTCTAAGTACACAACTCTAATCACAGATTCTCTATGAAATTTTATCAAACATCAAATTTTATCAAGCATCTATAGTACCAAGAACACAAACTTTTCCAGAATATAGAACAGAAAGGAACATTTCCCAACTCATTTTATGAAGCCTGCCTTACTAATAGCAAAAACAGACATATATATTATAAGAAAAGTTAATAAAACTAATGAAGACAAATATTCCTTATTAATGTAGACACAAAAAAAATCAACAAAATAAGAACAAAATTGAATCTAGCAATATATATAAAACACACATCATGACATGTAAGATTAATATCAGGAATGAAAGGCTGGTTCACATTAAAAAATCAGTCAATGTAATGCTGTATGAACAGGAAAAATTATTTGATCATTTAGGAAATGTAGAAAAACAATTTGATGAAAGGGAACATGCACTTATGAGAAAAATCTCAGAAAACTAAAAATAGAAAGGAACTTCATTAATCTATAAAGAGCATCTACAAGAAAACAAAAACAAAAACACTGCAGCTAACATCATTCCCTTCCATTGAATATGGGCTAGACTTAGTAACTGACTTCTAATTAGTAGAAAACTGAAAAGGATAAAATTGTAACTTTACAGTGGAGAAATCTGGAAGGCAGTATCTTAACAAAGAGATGAAGACTTAATACCACCTGTAATAAGTAATGTTGATATCACATAATCCCTAATATTATGTGATGGAAAATTTCTAATATGAGAAAATGTCAGAAAAGCCTAAGCTGAGGATATTCCACAAAATATTTCACCAGTAGTATCCAAAAGTGCCAAGGCCAATTTGCCACAGATTAGAAGAGATTAAGAGACATAAAAACTAAATACAACATGGTATCTGGGATTGGATCCTAGAACAGGAAAAGGACATTAATGGAAAAATTGATTAGAGTGTCAACAAAGGCTGTAGCTGAGCTAATACTTTCGTGCTTACATAAACTTCTTAGTTTTGCCAGCTTTGCCATGGCTATATAACATGTTAACAGTAAGGGAAAGTAAGAAAAAGGTAAGTGAGAAGTTCCTGCATTACAATTTATAATTCTTTTGTAAATCTAAAGCCTTTTCAAAAGAGAAATAAAAGCAATCCTGTAAACTTATAAAGCTATACCAGCAAAAATATCTTCAAGAATAAAGAAAAATAAACTTTTCCAGACATATAAAAGTGGAAAAAATTCATCACCAGTAGATCCACAAGAAATGTCAAGGGAAATCATTCTCATGGGGGGAAAAAAATGGAAACATGGATGCACACAAGAATAACCAGCCCTCTGAATGGTAATCACATAGATAAAAAGCAAAGGCCAGAACTATCATTTTGTATGATTCCACTTATATAGCTAGCATTCCTGAAATGGCAAGATGGAAATGGAGAGCATATTAATGGTTGTCAAGAATTAAGGAGGGAATGAAAGAGGAAGGGAAATGAGCATGGCTATGAAAGGGCAACATGAGAGATCCTTGTGGTTATGGAAATGTTTCATATCTTGATTCTGTTACTAATCTGTGACACACTGTATAATCTTTATAACTTGATAAAGACTACATATGTATATATCACTTATATATATTTCTTATATTTATATTTTAATCAATAATTAAAATTTTAAAAGATAATTAAAACACCCTATCAACCAAATAATGTGAAAGTATTTTTAACTAAATGAAAATTTTATTGAATATAAATGTTGAATGAAAATGAGCACAATAAAAATCATCAATGATTTTGATTCAGATTTTGTCAAAGTTGATGAGTTTCATTTAACTAAGCTATTTGATTTTCGTTAAATCTGAGTTATGTGCTCTCCTTACCTTGTGGTTGGACTCTGTTGGCGATTTTATCACCTGATCTGTGGTAGGCCCTTGGTCAGGTCATCTTAAGTCAACTTCTGAGAATGTTTCAGCATGAGAATGCAAGACTGACTCATGGGTAATAAAACAAGTGTCATCTCTAAAGTTGGCATTTTCTCAATACGCTGTGACACTCTATTCTCTTACTTGTAGGCAACTCCATTAAGGAAAATCAGAGATAGAATTAAAATTAAAACTCTGAGTTTCTCATATCCAGGTGTTCAAAGGTGCTTCAACATTACCAATCAAGACCACTTGGGTACAGGCTCAAGTGCCCGAAGAAGTCAGAGGAAGAGGGTTCACAAGGGTTGTTTCATGAACATATTTTACTTCATATAAAGTCTGTTCAGTTCTTTGTTTTAAATCTTTGGGATTTTTCACAGCTGATCGAATTCCTTCAAATTCAGTGTCAGGGATGGACTGTCAGTTAAGAAGCCTGCTTTAAACAGATGGTAGAAGAATGAGCCTCTTTTGGGGTAGAACTCATTACATCTGTGATGAGGGTTTAAAATGCTTTTCAGGTGACTGATTTTGAGACTCTAAAAGAAGCTCAAGAACTGGCCTCATGATCAGTCTGTAACTGTCTGCAGGGAATATTTTGGGAAGATTTGTGGGTCTTGCTTTGGAGAAGAGAATCTCTGTTCCTGGCACATCATTGTAGTTGAAATGTTCTTTGGGGACAAACGTGCTAATCTGCTTTTATACCCCAGGCAACATTTAGAAACAGGTGCTGGTTCTTAATGTTGAGTTGACAGTTACTCGAGGCTTAATTTATGGTCATCTTTGATCTTTTCATTCTCCCTTATTTTAAGGTTCTTGAGTTAATTGTTTTATAGCAAATACAGATGATGCCTGCAAATTACCAAAAATAATAGACAATTGGTTATATTATTAATATAATTATTCAGTCTGTGGCATTGAACTCTAGATTTTGTACTATACTACTTTAACTTTATATAATAAGTGAATGTATCCTAAAATAAAAATAAATGAGATCAGAGAGTAGGCTGGGCAGCTTTTCCAGATTTCAAATTGACAGATGGAACTTAACATAGAAGATGCTTCCAGAAAAGGCAGATTTTAGGGAGTGGGAATTTAAGGAAAATCTTTAACAAGACAGGTTTATGTCATGTCTGTCCTGGCCTTGGGCCTCTTACTACAGATCTATCCTGGTATCTCCTTTGATCCATTCTGTACTTCACAGAGAGTGGCAACTGTGACTATTTCCCTAGGTCTGAGGTAAGTGGCTAAATGGTTGTCAGTGGGAAAAGTAACTGGCAGAGTGGAGAACTGGAGAAACCAAGTTATTTTCCCCTCTCCCTGGCTGTCTTGGCTATGTCTTAGGGACATGGAGCCCACTAGGTTCGATGAGGTTCCTCTGAACTGGGCTTCCATGAGGCTATTCTGAACACTCTCTCCCTTGTCCCACTAATATGGGGGACTGGGGTGTTCCATCTTTACTAATCTCTGGGTTGTCTTACATACCCTGGTTGCCTTCTCCACCTTTCAATCACTTGTCTAACCAATCCCCTGCATTCAACTCTCTCAGCTGTTTTCCTGGTCACTCTCTGACCAGCTCAAGTCAGCTGATATGTAAGGTATGCTTCCCATACAGAGAGACATATGCCTACTTCTTCAAGTTAATCTGTCTTTTATGCTTCTTCCAGACACCAGGTCTTCTTTCAGTGGCACTGTGCTCCTTCTAACAACCTAGCTTCCCAGAGCCACATTTTCCACCATGCCAAATGTACCTCTTTGCTTGGTAAGTACCTGCTCATTCATTCAGGTCTCAGTTTGAAGATCACCTTCCTGACTACTTGGGTGAGGTCATGCTCCCCAGTTACTGTCTTACAGAGAATTTTGTCTGTCTATTCTCCTTATCACAGTTGTGATTTCTTATTTTTTGGTGATTTGGTGTTGATTAATGTCCATCTTCCCTACTGACTACAAACTTCATTAAGATCTGGGCTTTTGCAGGGTGCCTCAGTCAATTAAGTGTCTGACTTCCTCTCAGGTCATGATCTCAGGGTCCTGGGATCGAGCTCCAGATCAGAGTCTGAGCTCAGCAGGGAGTCTATTGTCCCTGTACCCCTCCCCTTACTTGTGCTCACGCTCTCTCTCTCTTAAATAAATGGATAAAATCTTAAAAAAATATTTTTTAAAAGAGCCAGGCCATTGCTTCCTGCAGTCACAATTGCATTTCTAATGTCTAACAAGAGGCATTACTCAGAGGAGATGATTACTAATCATGTCAGCCAATAAATGAATGAAAATCCAATTGCCACTTCAGACTGCAGTCAAATGGATGAGTAGGTTAAGCAAGATATTGCCCTCATAGGAGCAGCTGTGGACTCTGGTCCTCCTCTGCTTTCCTCACTCTTTTGGTAATATTCTTAGCACCTGCCAACTGTCTGATGTGCTTTGTAGACTCAAATGCAATAGTTTTGTTCTCTGTGCCTATTAGAATTGGTGGTATATTTACTCATCCATCATCAGAACTCTTATTTTATAAAGAAACAGAGTAACATATTTCAGAGTACAGCCATAGCAACTGTATTACCTGGCTTTTGACTAGGTAGCTCATCCCTTTGTGTCCCTATTTTCCTTAGCTGTGAACTAGTAATAATAATGGTATCCATATCTCCTACAGTTTTGGGGGAGTTAAATAAGTTAAGTGTAAAGCCCTCAGAACAGGGCCTAGCAGAAGGAAGCTGCCAGGACATGTTGACTGTGTTTTTAAACTACGCTGATGTTGTAGACACTACATGACACATAAATAAAATAAATAAAAGGACCAAATAAAATTCATAATTTGTATCTAATTACTTCAATAAGGATTACAAGCTTAATTGCTGCTAATGCTCATTGCTTATCTAATATCCTCAGAAGCCTTGCTTCTTACATGGAAATAAACATTTCTATTAAAACAAAGCTTTATATCAAACAGGAGTTGATTTTTGAAAACAAATGTAAGGCTAATTCTCAGATTAGAGTTGAACACTTTTTTAACAGGACTTGTGTATTTCACTAATGACTGGGTTGTTTATAGTCAGTACTATGTCTCTAGATTTAGTGCTATATTTCAGTAATGGAAGATTTGAATGGAAAAGTGGCTATTAAGAAGTCAGTCTCCCCTGTAGACTATATCTTATCTCCTGAGACTCCTTCTGGGGAATGTTTTATCTGAGATCAATTGGTGCTTAGAATGTAATGCTCCTCAAATCTGTGTTTCCAGTATTTTTAGAATTAGTCTTACATCTTTATATCAAATTAAATCCTATAAATTCTAAGAATTGTCATAATGTGCAATTATAGTTATGAAAAAATATATCTTAAGCCATATGATGTTAGCTATCTTGGGATAATTAAAGCATGGTGCTTAGTATCCCTATAACTGACCATGTTTGTTTGCTAATAAATTCCTAATGGTCAGATAGCTTTTTCCGAAATTATAATCAAAGGCTAGAATAAGCCCAGCTATAATTCCAAAAGGTGATAATACTTCTCATATGAGTCAGTAGAAAACCCAAGTGAATGGAGTAGTGGAAATTCACAGTAATTACCTCTGTAAAGCTTCTATCTTTTTGATATGGTATAGGTTTCTAAGGGGAAAACATTGCATTGGCCTCAGATTTCTCCAAATCAACATCCATGGCCAGAAGATACATAAAAAATGTCTACAAAGTTCTTAGGGAAAGAAACTGACTAAGCTAAGACACAATTAAAGAATAAAAGCAAGGGCAAACATTCTTAAACATAAGAGTCAGGGGATACAGCAGTCATGGGTCTTTCATGAAAAAAAAAAAAAAAAAACTTAAAAATAAAACCCACCCCACTAAGTACTGGCTCAAATTAAGAATTCAGGGAAAAGGTCAAAGTTTCTTCCTGAGTCTTCGGGGCCTTAAATATTTTCAGCTTGAAATAATCTGCAAGCCAAAGCAGCATATCTTGGGGCTACTCCTTCTGAACCCCTATACTATATTTAAGTGAAATCAATGGGAAAGCAGTATTTCCTTTTTACTTCTAAATAGATGTTAAGTACCCCCCCCAATGTTTTTATAACCCAGGACAAGATTACAAATAGAGACCTTTATTGTATACATCTGGAGGTTTAGAAGGCATAAACCAATTTAATAAAGTAATAAAATGTGTTTTATCCTCTTTATCCTCATAACTTGATAAATATACTTTATTGTGACCTAGTAGTCTAGGTTCAAATATGAAATTCCTGGATCCTTAGAATTCATCCTGGAACATGGCACTATAAGGAAAGTAAGCTTCTGGTTTCTGGCCCCAAGCCTGCAGCTTCCTACTTTCTCTTCCCATCTCAAGCTCCATCCCACAACACAATAAATGTGGATAAGCCATCTTGCAAATGCAAAGTTCAAACATATCCCATAAATAGTGTTAACTTGGCCATCCCTCAGGAAAAGATAAGCAAACACAGCAAAATGTTAACAATTGATGAATCTAGGTGAAGAGCATACAAATGTTCATTGAATTATTCTTGCCATTTTTCTAAAGGTTTAAAATTTTTAAAATAAAAATGTAGTGAAAAATTAAGTTTTTGCTATTAAAAAAGTAAATTTCCAAGTTGACCTTTCCCCTCCTTAAAAGAATTTAAACAAAGAACCTGTTCCAGGAAGGGAGCTATTTCACCATAGACAACTACAGTATAATATGAAGTAGGGGTGGCAGAAGGAAAGGAATTTAGCAAAGTCTGTTTGTTAAAATATCTCTTTATATCCCATTTTCCTGCATAGCACAGCAAATATTTGTTTACCAAACATTTATTCTTCATTTTTCTGTGAATTGCCTTCCCTTTGACTTCCCAGACCATATCCCCTTCTCCTTAGAGCAATATAGCATATATAACTCATTTTGTCTGACTGCCTTCAAAATCTCATGTGTATGTGTTTTCCCTGTACATATATAATTAAATTTTATTTTCTTCTGTTAAAAAAAAAAAAAAGAACTCAGGGACAAAGGGATATTACATCAGGAAATTTGGTAATCATTGGATTCACCTTAATATAGAAGGAATTTTTTAAATTTTGGAAAATATCATTCCAAAAGATAATTTGAAATTTATGGAATCTAACAGTAAAGTAAAGTAAAGTATATATTGCTTACTAATGTAAGCAATATATAGCCATGTGGACTATAAATAAGAACACTTGGAAAGAAATCTCTGAGAAAGAGAAAAGAGACTCTGGCATCTGGGAACTGACCTGATACTACTGGCCAGGGCTCCCTTGGGGTCAATAGGAGTTGACATGATACTCACAGATAAGCATGTGGTAGCATCCAAAATCAGAGCCAAGTCCTACCCTCAAACCTTCTTCCCCCAGACACATGAATACTATAATTCTTTTATGTCCCTCTTACTGAAATGCCCCATGGTTTCCACACTTCATGTTCTCACTCATTCAATGAGTAATAATTCCAGCTTGTGGGGAGGAGTCAAGATGGTGGAAAAGTAGCAGGCTGAGATGACATCAGGTAGCAGGAGATCAGCTAGATAGCTTATCTAACCATTGTGAACACCTAAAAATCCAACGGGAAATCGAAGAGAAGAAGAGAAACAATTCTAGAGACAGAAAATCGATCACTTTCTGAAAGGTAGGACCTGTGGAGAAGTGAATCCAAAGCGACAGGAAGACAGACCGCGGGGGGAGGGGCCGGCTCCCGGCAAGCGGTGGAGTGACGGAGCACAAAATCGGGACTTTTAAAAGTTGGCTCCACTGGGAGACATCGCTCCAGAGGCTAAACCGGGGGGAAGCCCAGGCGGGGTCAGCGTAACCCCAGGTCCTGCGGGGTCACAGAAGGACCGGGGGTGTCTGAGTGCCGCAGAGTTCGCAGGTATCAGAGTGGGGAAGCCGGCTACAGCGATAGAGCCGAGGAGTGAGCTCTCAGCCCAGGGTTACCTTGAGCCGGTAGCAGGCTGGGTGGGCTCAGAGTGCGGCCGGAGGCCACGGAGACGGAAGCGAATGGGCGCTTTTCTCCAAGTGTGAGCAATTGACTGCTTTCCTCCAGGTGTGGCCAGGGAGGTGGGGCGGTTGGGTGCTTTTCTCTGAGGGCGCACTGAGGAGTGGGACCCCAAGCTCTCGGCTCCTCCGGCCCGAGAGATTGGGAGGCCGCCATCTTCATTCCCATCCTCCGGAACTCTACGGAAAGTGCTCAGGGAAAAAAAGCTCCCAAAAGCAAACCCGAGCGGATTACTTAGCCCGGCCCCTGGCAAGGATGGTGCAGTTCCGCCTGTGGCAAAGACACTTGAGAATCACTACAACAGGCCCCTCCCCCAGAAGATCAACAAGAAACCCAGCCAAGACCAACTTCATTCACCAAGAACAGCGAAATTCTAGAGGAGGAGAAAGCAAATCTTATCTGGGCAAAATGACAAGGCAGAAAAACTCACCACAAAAAAAAGAACAAGAGGCAGTACCGAAGGCTGGGGACCTAATCAATATGGACATTGGTAATATGACAGATCTAGAGTTCAGAATGACGATTCTCAAGGTTCTAGCCGGGCTCGAAAAAGGCATAGAAGATATTAGAGAAACCCTCTCCGGAGAGATAAAAGCCCTTTCTGGAGAAATAAAAGAACTAAAATCTAACCAAGTTGAAATAAAAAAAGCTATTAATGAGGTGCAATCAAAAATGGAAGCTCTTGGGGCGCCTGGGTGGCTCAGTGGGTTGAGGCCTCTGCCTTCAGCTCAGGTCGTGATCCCAGAGTCCTGGGATCGAGCCCCGAATCGGGCTCCCTGCTCGGCACGGAGCCTGCTTCCCTTCCTCTCTCTGCCTGCCTCTCTGTCTACTTGTGATCTCTGTCTGTCAAATAAGTAGATAAAATCTTTAAAAAAAAAAAAAATGGAAGCTCTTACTGCTAGGATAAATGAGGCAGAAGAAAGAATTAGTGACATAGAAGACCAAATGACAGAGAATAAAGAAGCTGAGCAAAAGAGAGACAAATACTGGACCACGAGGAGAGAATTCAAGAGATAAGTGACACCATAAGACGACACAACACTAGAATAATTGGGATTCCAGAAGAAGAAGAAAGAGAGAGGGGAGCAGAAGGTATATTGGAGACAATTATTGGAGAGAATTTCCCTAATATGGCAAAGGGAACAAACATCCAAATCCAGGAAAAGCTAAGAATGCCCCTCAAAAAAAAAAAAAAAAAAAAAAAAAAGGTCCATACCTCGTCACCTGATAGTAAAATTTACAAGTCTTAGCGACAAAGAGAAAATCCTAAAAGCAGCCCAGGAAAAGAAGTCTGTAACATACAAGGGTAAAAACATTAGATTGGCAGCGGACCTATCCACAGAGACCTGGCAGGCCAGAAAGAACTGGCATGATATATTCAGAGCACTAAACGAGAAAAACATGCAACCAAGAATACTATATCCGGCTAGGCTATCATTGAAAATAGAAGAAGAAATAAAGAGCTTCCAGGACAAACAAAAGCTGAAAGAATTTGCAAACACCAAACCAGCTCTACAGGAAATATTGAAAGGGGTCCTCTGAGCAAAGAGAGACCCTAAAAGTAGTAGATCAGAAAGAAACAGAGACAATATACAGTAATAGCCACCTTACAGGCAATACAATGGCACTAAATTCATATCTCTCAATAGTTACCCTGAATGTTAATGGGCTAAATGCCCCAGTCAAAAGACACAGGGTATCAGAATGGATAAAAAAACAAAACTCATCAATATGCTGCCTACAAGAAACTCATTTTAGAGCCAAAGACACCTCCAGATTTAAAGTGAGGGGGTGGAAAACAATGAACCATGCTAATGGACATCAGAAGAAAGCTGGGGTGGCCATCCTTATATCAGATCAATTAGATTTTAAGCCAAAGACTATAATAAGAGATGAGGAAGGACACTATATCCTACTCAAAGGGTCTGTACAATAAGAAGAGCTAACAATTGTAAATATCTATGCCCCTAACATGGGAGCAGCCAACTATACAAACCAATTAATAACAAAATCAAAGAAATACATCAACAGTAATACAATAATAGCAGGGGACTTTAACACTCCCCTCACTGAAATGGACAGATCATCTAAGCAAAAGATCAACAAGGAAATAAAGGCCTTAAATGACACACTGGACCAGACGAACATCACAGATATATTCAGAACATTCCATCCCAAAGCAACAGAATATACATTCTTCTCTAGTGCACATGGAACATTCTCCAGAATAGACCACATCCTGGGTCATAAATCAGGTCTCAACCGGTATCAAAAGATTGAGATCATTCCCTGCATATTTTCAGACCACAATGCTCTGAAGCTAGAACTCAATCACAAGAGGAATTTGGAAAGAACGCAAATACATGGAGACTAAACAGCATCCTTCTAAAAAATGAATGGGTCAACCAGGAAATTAAAGAAGAATTGAAAAAATTCATGGAAACGAATGATAATGAAAACACAATGGTTCAAAATCTGTGGGACACAACAAAGGCAGTCCTGAGAGGAAAATATATAGCGGTGCAAGCCTTTCTCAAGAAACAAGAAAGGTCTCAAATACACAACCTAACCCTACACCTAAAGGAGCTGGAGAAAGAACAACAAAGCCTAAACCCAGCAGGAGAAGAGAAATTATAAAGATCAGAGCAGAAATCAATGAAATAGAAACTAAAAAAACAATAGAACAAATTAATGAAACTAGGAGCTGGTTCTTTGAAAGAATTAATAAGATTGACAACCCCCTGACCAGACTTATCAAAAAGAAAAGAGAAAGGATGCAAATAAATAAAATCATGAATGAAAGAGGAGAGATCACAACCAACTCCAAAGAAATACAATCAATTATAAGAACATACTACGAGCAACTCTATGCCAACAAATTGGACAATCTGGAAGAAATGGATACATTTCTAGAGACATATAAACTACCACAACTGAACCAGGAAGAAATAGAAAACCTGAACAGACCCATAACCAGTAAGGAGATTGAAACAGTCATCAAAATCTCCAAACAAACAAAAGTCCAGGACCAGATGGCTTCCCAGGGGATTTCTACCAAACATTTAAAGAAGAATTAATTCCTATTCTCCTGAAACTGTTCCAAAAAATAGAAATGGAAGGAAAACTTCCAAACTCATTTTATGAGGCCAGCATCACCTTGATCCCAAAACCAGACAAGGATCCCACCAAAAAAAGAGAACTACAGACCAATATCCTTGATGAACACATATGCAAAAATTCTCACCAAAATACTGGCCAATAGGATCCAACAGTACATTAAAAGGATTATTCACCACGACCAAGTGGGATTTATTCCAGGGCTGCAAGATTTGTTCAACATCCGCAAATCCATCAATGTGATACAATACATTAATAAAAGAAAGAATAAGAACCATATGATACTCTCAATAGATGCTGAAAAAGCATTTGACAAAGTGCAGCATCCCTTCCTGATTAAAACTCTTCAAAGTGTAGGGACAGAAGGCACATACCTCAATATTATCAAAGCCATCTATGAAAAACCCACTGCAAATATCATTCTCAATGGAGAAAAACTGAAAGCTTTTCCGCTAAGGTGAGGAACACGGCAAGGATGTCCGTGATCACCACTGCTGTTCAACATAGTACTAGAAGTCCTAGCCTCAGCAATCAGACAACAAAAAGAAATTAAAGGCATCCAAATTGGCAAAGAAGAAGTCAAACTACCACTCTTTGCAGATGATATGACACTATATGTGGAAAACCCAAAAGGCTCCACTCTAAAACTGCTAGAACTAGTACAGGAATTCAGTCAAGTTTCAGGATATAAAGTCAATGTAGCGAAATCAGTAGAAAGAAATCAGTAAAGAAATCATTTCTTTACACTAACAACAAGACAGAAGAAAGAGAAATTGAGGAGTCAGTCCCATTTTCAATTGCACCCAAAACCATAAGATACCTAGGAATAAATCTAACCAAAGAGGCAAAGAATCTATACTCAGAAAACTATAAAGTACTCATGAAAGAAATTGAGGAAGACACAAAGAAATGGAAAAATATTCCATGCTCATGGATTGGAAGAACAAATGTTGTGAAAATGTCTATTCTACCTAAAGCAATTTACACATTTAATGCAATCCCTATCAAAATCCCATCCATTTTTTTTAAAGAAATAGAATTAATAATCCTAAAATTTATATGGAACCAGAAAAGACTTCGAATAGCCAAAGGACTATTGAAAAAGAAAGCCAAAGTCGGTGGCATCACAATTCCAGACTTCAAGCTCTATTACGAAGCTGTCATCATCAAGACAGTATGGTACTGGCACAAAAACAGACATATAGACCAATGGAACAGAATAGAGAGCCCAGAAATAGACCCTCAACTCTATGGTCAACTAATCTTCGACAAAGCAGGAAGGAATGTCCAATGGAAAAAAGACAGCCTCTTCAACAAATGGTGCTGGGAAAATTGGACAGCCACATGCAGAAAAATGAAATTGGACTATTTCCTTACACCACACACGAAAATAGACTCAAAATGGATGAAGGACCTCAATGTGAGAAAGGAATCCATCAAAATCCTTGAGGAGAACTCAGGCAGCAACCTCTTTGACCTCAACCGCAGCAACTTCTTCCTAGGAACATCGCCAAAGGCAACAGAAGCAAGGGCAATAATGAACTATTGGGATTTCATCAAGATCAAAAGCTTTTGCACAGCAAAGGAAACAGTCAACAAAACGAAAAGACATCTGACAGAATGGGAGAAGATATTTGCAACCGACATAACAGATAAAGGGCTAGTATCCAAAATCTATAAAGAGCTTATCAAACTCAACACCCAAAGAACAAATAATCCAGTCAAGAAATGGGCAGAGGACATGAACAGACATTTCTGCAAAGAAGACATCCAGATGGCCAACAGACACATGAAAAAATGCTCCACATCACTCGACATCAGGGAAATACAGATCAAAACCACAATGAGATACCACCTCACACCAGTCAGAATGGCTAAAATTAACAAGTCAAGAAATGACAGATGCTGGCGAGGATGCGGAGAGAGGGGAACCCTCCTACACTGTTGGTGGGAATGCAAGCTGGTGCAACCACTCTGGAAAACAGTGTGGAGGTTCCTCAAAAATCTGAAAATAGAGCTACCCTACGACCCAGCGATTGCACTACTGGGTATATATCCTAAAGATACAAACATGGTGCTCCGAAGGGGCACGTGCACCCGAATGTTTATAGCAGCAATGTCCACAATAGCCAAACTATGGAAAGATCCTAGTTGTCCATCAACAGATGAATGGATAAAGAAGAGGTGGTATATATACACAATGGAATATTATATGTAGCCATCAAAAGAAATGAAATCTTGCCACTTGCGACGACGTGGATGGAACTAGAGGGTATTATGCTTAGCAAAATAAGTCAATTGGAGAAAGACAACTATCATATGATCTCTTTGATATAAGGAAGTAGAGATGCAATGAGGGGGGGTTGGGGGGAGGTAGGAAAAGAAAAAATGAAAAGATGGGATTCGGAGGGAGACAAACCATAAGAGACTCAATCTCAAAAAACAGACTGAGAGTTGCTGGGGGGAGGGGGGACGGGAGAGGGTGGTGGGGAAATGGACATTGGGGAGGGTATGTGCTATGATGAGTGCTGTGAAATGTGTAAACCTGGCGATTCACAGACCTGTACCCCTGGGGATAAAAATATATTGTATGTTTATTAAAATAAATTTTAAAAAAAGTATGTACGATCTGGGTAGTAAAAAGAAATTATCTGCAAAAAAAATAATAATAATAATTCCAGCCTGTTCAACTATAGACGTGTTCCTCATGATCTCTAGCTGAAATGTATTGGTACCACCTTAATGTCTTGGAGCTGAGACTACTGAGTCTCTCTAACATTAACGAAAAAACATTTATTTGAAGTTTTAATTACTCTTTAATTTCCTATTATTTAATTAGAACCAAGAGAAAATATACATTCTTTAACTTAGAAATGAGCATCAAATATAAAATTGTTATGAAACATATCTACATTTTATTTATTTTATTATGATTTTTTTAACATCATGCACATGAAATTCCCAACAATGTCCCTGAAAAATGTTTTTATTGGTCTAAATTCTAAATAATTGTTGTTGCTGCTGTTTTTTTTCCATCATAATAAATGTACTTTTTAATAGCCATCACCTATTTTACCCATCCCCCACCAACCTACCCTCTGAAAACTATCATTTTTTTCTCTAAGTTAAAAATTTATTTCTTGGTTTGCCTCTCTCTCTCTCTCTTCCTTTGCTTGTTTTGTTTCTTAAATTCCACATATGAGTGAGATCATATAGTATTTGTCTTTCTATGACATATTTTACTTAGCATTATACTTTAGATCCATTCACGTTCTTGCCAATGGTAAGATTTCATTCTTTTTTAATGGTTGAGTAGTGTTCCATTATATACATACACACACACACCACTGCTTCTTTATCCAACATTGGCTATTGTAAATAATGCTGCAATAAACACAGTGGTGTAATGTATCTCTTTGAATTAGTGTTTTACGATTTTTGGTAATTAGCCAATAATGTGATTACTGGATAGTAAGGTAGTTCTATTTTTAACTTTCAGAGGAACCTTTGAAGATATTGTTTTCCACAGGGGCTGCACAATTTTGCCTTCCCAACAGTGAGAGAGGGTTCCTTTTCCTCCACATCCTCACCAACACCTGTTGTTTCTTCTGTTTCAATTTTAGTCATTTCCACCAGTGTGATGTGATATCTCATTATAGTCTTGATTTGTAGTTCCCTGATGAAGAGCAATGTTGAACATCTTTTCAGGTGTCTGTTGGTCATCTGTATGTCTTCTTTGGAGAAATGTCTTCTGCCCATTTTTTAAATTGGATTGTCTGGTTTTTGGTGTCAAATTGTATAGGTTCTTGATATATTTTGGATACAACCTTTTATCAGATATATCCTTTGCAAATATCTTCTCCCATTTGTAGGCTGTCTTTTGGTTTTGCTGATTGTTTCCTTTGCTGTTCAGTTTTCTTTTAATTTTGATATAGTCTCAATAGTTTATTTTGCTTTTATTTCGCTTGTCTTGGAAGACATTGAGAAAGAAACTGCTATAGCTCATGTAAGAAAATTTACTGCCTGTGCTCTCTTCAAGGACTTGTGATTTCAGACCTCAGACTTAGGTCTTTAATTAATGTTGAGTTTATTTTTGTGTGTGGTGAAAGAAAGTGATCCAGTTGCTTTCTTTCTTTCTTTCTTTTTCTTTTTTTTTTTTTTTTTTTTTTGCATGTAGCTGACCATATATGTTGGAGACTTTTTCCTATTTTATGTTCATTCCTCCTTTATCATAGACTAATTGACCATATAATTTTTTTCTGGGTTTTCTGTTCTATTCCATTGATCTATGTGTCTATTTTTATATCAGTACCATACTGTTTTAATTACTGTTTCTTTGTAACAGAACTTGAAATCTGGAGTTGCAATACATCCAATTTTTTTTTTCAACATTACTTTGGCTACTCGAGGTCTTTGTGATTCCATACAAATTTTAGGATTATTCTAGTTTTGTTAAAAATGCTGTTGGCATTTTGATAGGGATTATACTGAATGTGTAAATTGCTTTGTGTAATAGAGACATTTTAACAATATTTGTTCTTCCAATTCAAAGACATGGAATGTCTTTCCACTTCTTTACAGTCTTTATTTTATTTTATTTTTTACTCGTTTTATAATTTTTAGAGTACAAGTTTTTCATCTCTTTGGTTAAGTTTATTCCTAGGTATTTTGTTTTTTTGGTGCAATTATAAACAGGATTGTTTTCTTAATTCTCCTTCTGCTTCTTTGTTATTAGTGTATAGAAATGCAATAGAGTTTTGCACATTGATTTTGTATACTGCAACTTCATGGAGTTCATTTATCAGTTGTAGTAGTTTTTGATGGAGTCGTTTGGATTTTTAGTGTATAGTATCATGTCATCTACAAATAATGAGATTCACTTCTTTCATACTCATTTGGTTGTCTTTAATTTCTTTTTGTTGTCTAATTGCTGTGGCTAGAGCTTCCAGTACTATGTTGAATCAAAGTGGTGAGCTTAGATGTCCCTGTCTTGTTTCTGACCTTAGGGGAAAATCTCTCAGGTTTTCCCACTGTGTATGATGTTAGCTGTGGATTTTTCATAGAAGGTCTTTATTATTTTGAGGTATGTTCTCTCTAGACCTACTTTGCCCCGGTTTTCTTTTCTTTTTTTTTTTTTTAAATCATGAATAGATGTACTTTGTCAAGTGCTTTAACTGCATCTGTTGAAATGATATATGACTTTTATCCCTTCTCTTACTAATGTGGTATATTAAAACGACAGTTTTGTTTTTATGCCAGTACCATGCTGTCTTGGTGATCACAGCTTTGTAGTAAAGCTTGAAATCAGGTAACGTGATGCCGCCAGTTTTATTTTTGTTTTTCAACATTTCCTTAGCAATTCGGGGTCTCCTCTGATTCCATACAAATTTTAGGATTATTTGCTCCAGCTCTTTGAAAAATACCAGTGGAATTTGGATCGGAATGGCATTAAAAGCATAGATTGCTCTAGGCAGTATAGACATTTTAACAATGTTTATTCTTCTGATCCAAGAGCATGGAATGGTCTTCCATCTTTTTGTGTCTTCTTCAATTTCCTTCATGAGTGTTCTGTAGTTCCTCGAGTACAGATCCTTTACCTCTTTGGTTAGGTTTATTGCCAGGTATCTTATGGTTCTTGGTGTTATAGTAAATGGAATCGATTCTCTAATTTCCCTTTCTGTATTTTCATTGTTAGTGAATAAGAAAGCCACTGATTTCTGTACATTGACTTTGTATCCTGCCATGTTACTGAATTGCTGTATGAGTTCTAGTATTTTGGGGGTGGAGTCTTTTGGGTTTTCCATATACAGTATCATGTCATCTGCAAAGAGAGAGAGTTTGACTTCTTCAGTGCCAATTTGAATACCTTTTATTTCTCTTTGTTGTCTGATTGCTGTTGCTAGGACTTCTAGTACTGTGTTGAACAACAGTGGCAAGAGTGGGCATCCTTGTCATATTCCTGATCTCAGTGGGAAGGCTGTCAGCTTTTCCCCATTGAGAATGATATTCCCTGTGGGTTTTTCATAGATAGATTTGATGAAGTTGAGGAATGTTCCCTCTATCCCTATACTTTGAAGAATTTTAATCAGGAACGGATACTGTATTTTGTCAAATGTTTTTTCTGTGTCAATTGAGAGAACCATATGTTTCTTCTCTCTTCTTTTATTGATTTCTTATATTTCATTGATTTGTGAATGTTGAACCACCCTTGCATCCAAGGATAAATCCCACCTGGTCATGGTGGATAATAAAAACAGACACATAGACCAGTGAAACAGAGTAGAGAGCCCAGATATGGACCCTCACCTCTATGGTCAAATCATCTTCAGCAAAGCAGGAAAAAATATACAATGGAAAAAAGATAGTCTCTTCAATAAATTGTGCTGGGAAAATTGGACAGCTATATGTAGAAGAATGAAACTCGACCATTCTCTTACACCATACATAAAGATAAACTCAAAATGGACAAAAGACCTCAACATGAGACAGGAATACATCAGAATCCTAGAGGAGAACATAGGCAGTAACCTCTTTGATATCAGCCACAGCAACTTCTTTCAAGATATGTCTCCAAAGGCAAAGGAGACAAAAGCGAAAATGAACTTTTGGGACTTCATCAAGATCAAAAGCTTCTGCACAGCAAAGGAAACAGTCAACAAAACAAAGAGGCAACCCACGAAATGGGAGAAGATATTTACAAATGACAGTACAGACAAAAGGTTGATATCCAGGATCTATAAGAACTTCTCAAACTCAACACACACAAAATAGATAATCATGTCAAAAAATGGACAGAAGATATGAACAGACACTTCTCCAATGAAGACATACAAATGGCTATCAGACACATGAAAAAATGTTCATCATCATTAGCCATCAGGGAGATTCAAATCAAAACCACATTGAGATACCACCTTACACCAGTTAGAATGGCCCAAATTAGCAAGACAGGAAACAACGTATGTTGGAGAGGATGTGGAGAAAGGGGAACCCTCTTCCACTGTTGGTGGGAATGCAAGTTGGTGCAGCCACTTTGGAGAACAGTGTGGAGATTCCTCAAGAAATTAAAAATAGAGCTTCCCTATGGCCCTGCAATTGCACTACTGGGTATTTCCCCCAAAGATACAGATGTAGTGAAAAGAAGGGCCATCTGTACCCCAATGTTTATAGCAGCAGTGGCCATGGTCGCCAAACTGTGGAAAGAACCAAGATGCCCTTCAACGGATGAATGGATAAGGAAGATGTGGTCCATATACACTATGGAGTATGATGCCTCCATCAGAAAGGATGAATACCCAACTTTTGTATCAACATGGACGGGACTGGAAGAGATTATGCTGAGTGAAATAAGTCAAGCAGAGAGAGTCAATTATCATATGGTTTCACTTATTTGTGGAGCTTAACAAATAACATGGAGGACATGGGGAGATGGAGAGGAGAAGGGAGTTGAGGGATATTGGAAGGAGAGGTGAACCATGAGAGACTATGGACTCTGAAAAACAAACTGAGGGTTTTGAAGGGGCGGGGAGTGGGAGGTTGGGGGAGCCAGGTGGTGGGTATTCAGGAGGGCACGTATTGCATGGAGCACTGGGTGTGGTGCAAAAACAATGAATACTGTTACGCTGAAAAGATATTTAAAAAAAAAAACTATGAAAAAGTAAATCCCTTAAAATATTTAGCATACAGGGGCACCTGGGTGGCTCAGTGGGTTAAGCCTCTGCCTTCGGCCCGGGTCGTGATCTCAGGGTCCTGGGATCGAGCCCCGCATCGGGCTCTCTGCTTGGCAGGGAGCCTGCTTCCCCCTCTCTCTCTGCCTGCCTCTCTGCCTACTTGTCATCTCTCTCTCTCAAATAAATAAATAAAATTTAAAAAAAATATTTAGCATACAGTATATAAGAGAACATTAAAAAAAATTGGGAAAAAGAAACGATGGTTTTGCAAATATGCAACCACCACTGCATCCTGGAACTAAATCCCACTTGGTCCTGGTGTTTTTTTTTTTTTCTTTTCTTTTTATTAGTGTATTTAGGATTAGGTTCACTAATATTGTGTTGAGGATTTTTGCATTTACGTTTATCAGAGATATTGGCTTGCAGTTCTCTTTTTTGGTGGTGTCTTTATCTAGTTTTGGTAACAGGGTGAGACTGGCCTCATAGAATGAATTTGGTGGATTTCCTCCCTCTTCTATTTTTTGTAATAGTTTGAGAACAACAGGTACTAACTTTTCTTTAAATAAATGTCTGTTAGAATTCACTTGTGGGAAAAAAAAAAAAAGAATTCACTTGTGAAGCTGTCTGGTCCTGGACTTTTGTTTGTTGGGAGTTTTTTGATTATTGATTCAATTTCATTGCTGGTATTTGGTCTGTTCAAATTTTCTTTTTACCTGCTTTATTTTGGAAGATTGTATGTTTCTAGGAATTCATCCATTCTAAATTGTGCAAAAACATATCTACATTTCTATGCTTACATATTGATCTACTAATCTGTGTGGGCTCATTGCATATTGTTGTGGAATATATCTACTTAATATTAGCTGTGGGCTTTACTAGGAGATACTTAAAAACAAAAGCAAGAACAAATAAACAAAGAAAAAACCTCTCATCTTTGTAATTTTCTTCATTTTTAAGGTTTTTATTTTTTTAAAATATGACAACAAATCCATTGCATGCATCATAGTATGTTTAATGTTAAAAATAAAAACCCTTTGGAAATATATTTACCAAGATATTAATGATTGGTGAAGGATGGAGATTTATTCCTCCTTTGCATATTTTCCTATGACTTTTAAGTTTTTAATAATTACAATATTTCAGGGGTCCCTGGGTGGCTCAGTCATTTAGCCATCCAACTCTTGGTTTTGGCTCAGGTCCAAATCTTGGGGTTCTGAGTTGGAGCTCTGGATTGGGCTCCACCCTCAATGTGGAGTCTGCTTGGGATTCTTTCCCTCTTCCTCTTCCTCTGCCCCTCCCCCTGCTCACATGCTCTATCTCTCTCTAAAATAATTAAATAAAATCTTTAAAAAAAGAATAACAATATTTTAAAACATGTGAAACATGCACACATAATTTAAGAAGGATGGAAAATATTCCCCAGAGGTGACAGTAAAACCATCATTATGGTCTTATTTTATTTGATCTAACATTTTATCATAAGTACTTTTACTTGTTCAAAATAACTAATCCTTTCATGGTCTTCTTATTCAATAAATCATCTTTTCCTTTGGGGCCATTGAACAGTTTGTGAATTGCAGACACAGAATCTCACTGATGACAGAAACTTCAAATAGTAGATGTGATGTTAAAGGCCAGGCTTTATATGCAAATCATAAATGCACAGATGTATGTTTACCAGTGGTTCTTTCATCAATATAAAGAACAATATAAAAATCTGTCTTAAACAAATAGCTGTTCTTCTTCAGCAAAATGCATTTCTTTATAAAATAGTGTCATTCCATTCAATTCAAGTGGTACTTTGAAGATTCATTCTTAGAAAGCATTCTGGCTTTCAGTGTAATAAAAATGGCATAAAGAAAGAGAAACCCTTTGAGAGAAGGGCCTGGGATGGAACCTCTGAATACAACAGATCTAACTATTCCAGACACACTTGTTGCCCACTAACCAGCACAAATGCTGAATTGGTGCAGAGATTCACCTTGGGCCATAGGCTTAAACACTTTATGATGTTCTAGGAGCCAGTGGTATTAACTTCACACCATTCTTTAGATCTTTTTGATGTGAGACTTAAACCAAGACCAAAGCATGTGTTTTTTTTACTCTTTTATGACTTTATTACAGAAGAAATAAAAAGCTCTTGGAATGCACCCTATCCTTTTACTTAAGACATATTTAGGGAGCTGTTGATGAATTCTTAGCCAAGTCTGCACTTTACGTCCTCATTAAAGCTGTGGGCTTGCTAGCTATATTTTTTTTCCCCCTCCTTCAAGAGACTTTGTTCTAAGTATAGCATAATTAGTCCTGACAAATGGGCAAGTCATGACACTGCAATTCTGGATAAATTCCAAACTTGTAGAGCTTTATATATTGATAAGACAAAACCTTTTGGTGCAAAGGACAAAGGAATTACCTTAACATGGTTTAATAGCAAGGCTTTGATAAACAAATTACACATCATATGTGATATTACAGAAAGTGTAAAGAATGAAATAATGATAGCATTGGTATATAAGGTAATGGAGAAGAAAATTTAGAGGTGTGCAAACTGCCAATATTGCCTATGCATTTGAAATAAGAATACAGGTGTAACGGTAACTTCTAAATGTCCTTATCAGTATTCCTCAGTGTAAGATTTTCCTCAGATGTGTGGCTTCTTGAATTATGTTATTTCCCCAGGAAGAGTAAGAAGGTTGACTAACAGCTTGTAGGTACTCCGAGAAGAGTGACCTTAAGTCACTGATGATCATGATTTGGTGACATGGGCCTCAGTGAGGAGCTGATGTGGAGCCCACCCAGAGCAAAGTGGGGGTGGGCTCACATGGATTATTCACCTACACCAGCAGAGTCTTCTTGTCAGCAGAGCACAGCAAAGAAAATGTGAGAAGGGTCCTGCCAAGGGTCAGGCAATTGGAAAACCACAGCAATCCTGCTGTAACTATATGATATTCTGGTAAATTGAGTAAGTCTTCTTCGAGTCTTCTTTGTCTTCTCTCTCTCTCTCTTTTTAGAGCCAATCAAAAAGAGAAGGTGGAATACTAAATCCAAAGCAGCATAACCCCTATGGTTATGGATACAGGCATAGGAATGAGGCAAGGACAATATGAAGAAATGGCATGGAGGGATGATAGAGGAAGAGCTGGGATTGGACCCTGCAAGCATCTGATTCTCCTGTCTCTGTGAGGGTCAAGAGCAGAGTGGAAAAGGGAGCAAGTTCCAAAGAACAGGGTTATTCCCTGGGAACGTTGGGGTCTGTAAGGATTACTTCTTATACTGAAATAGACCATCAGTGACAACCATAACAGACAGAACCAATAGGAAAAGTGTCGTTGGACAAAGGAAGTGTTCTCCAACGTACATAACTGATGGCCTACTGTGCCATCACAGCACCATCACTATGGTGAAGGAAGGTTGTCTCTGGCAAGCAAACAGTTATTTTGGGAAATAGGTCTGAGTTTCCCCAGACTGTATGTTGATTAAAGAGAAAATAGAAGTCAAACCAAAATCTTCAGGTGAGTTAGATGAGTTACTTTCTGGATGAACATTAACAACTAAAGCTCCTGACCAGTAAGGGATTCCTAGTTAAGGAATTAATTCCCTACCTAGGCAGCCAGCCTCCAAACAGGTTCCAGGGTATTAGCAGTGTAAACTTCTTAAGACTGACTCCTGACAAAAGTATTCAGGTTTTTCATAGGAAATGAACTTGTTACCACAAATTTAGATATAAGTGTGTATATCAAAGAACTTAATAAATTAATCTGCTCTGTTTCTTTCACAAATTTCAGTTCAGACTTTTGTATCCACATACCAAAATAAGTGTTATCTATAAAGTACAAAGTAGATAAAACTGTCCTTCTAAGTTAAATTTTAAATCATGAAACTATAAACAAAATACTAAATAAAAAATAAAATATACTACTAAAATTCAAAATACATTTTCTTTATTATTATATCACCTTAAGGGTATCATATTCGTGTTTCTAAAATGACAATTAAATGTTGGCAAAGTGAAACATTTACCTTTTTTATTGTTTGGTAAACAAATGGTTCTTTTTTCTTCCACATATTCATATATTTACCCAGTATTTTCTTTTCGAGAGAACTATGTACTTTGCTAGAACCCTGAGATACAAATAGGTCAGTATTGAGAAATACCCACAAAATTAATGCTAGACAATGATTACTGAAAAATTTCAAGCTCATTTAATCTTCAAAAAATCCTTGTCTATGAGGCAGGCACTGGTATTATCGTTCTCATTTTACAGATGAGAAAACTGAGTCTCAGAGAGGTAAGATAACTATCTAAGATGATACAACTTGTAAGTATAAAGCCTGGAATTTAAACCCAGACAGGATGGCTCTAGAGTTCTTGTCCTCTACATGTCCCATATTTTCTCTTAAATGTTACCTTGGGGCAAGGTCAGGAACTGTGGAAGTAAATGGCTGTCCTATTCAACCTGGTGTTTGAGAGATTCTTAAAAATGTCCTTCTGGCTGGTCAATATCAATGCATACAAATGTAGGGGTAAAGTTAACCAGGGTGGTGAAGAAGGGAATGTGGAGAAGTATGGTGTGGCATGTTTGCTAGGATGTAGACAGGAATACAAGTACGCCAGGCGACTTTAGCACAGGGGTTGGAAAGTTGTTTGATTTTATTCTAACAGGACTCCTCCAGCACATTTTAGAATGATGTACTCAGAACACTCGATAGCTGTCTTGAGGCTTGCCACTGGCTTACACAAACAAGCATGCTTTTAAGGCCTAGGTTTGTCATCTGTTAACTAGCATTTTAAACATGGGGATATGCTAGAGTATTCCTTGCCAGAGTTCTAAATTTCACCAATAATATAATTTTTTATGGATAATTTTAAATTACCACCCATCCTTCTATGACTAAAATTTAAGACGTTTCTTCTGATCAGATGATTGGGAACAAGAATGTAACTCCATAATGAAAAACAAAAACAAAAACAAAACATTGATATACAATATCAGCCACAGCAGGAAATATACCAATGAAGTTTAACCCAACATAGGACTAGAGAAAAGAAAACATTCTGAAAATTGAGTTAGCTGCAAAAAGTAATGTTAATTCGTCGTTTCAGATATGTCATGAAAAAGACACTGACCTCCGAGTAAGAGGCTCAAACATCAGCTGCAGTGCATATTGGGTGTGCTGCTGTGGGCCATGTCCACAATCTTCCTGAAATTCAGTCCCCTACGTATTAATAAAGATATTCACACATGTTCTACCATCCTCAAAGTGCAGGATGAGAAGCAAATGAAAACTTTAAAATGGTATGTGTATAAATATCACTGTCGCCATATATTAAGTATTATAATTTGTTCAGGTCCCATGGAAAGATAATTTTGCTTTTAAGGAGTAATTAATTAAATTTGATTTTAAAAGAGCAGACATAGTCAGATGTGATTTATATCATAGAATTTCAATTTTCTTAGTGGGTGAGCAGTTCATTCAACCAAGCCATGGTTTTTCCACATTTCCTCTCTGAATTAGAGAAAGAAGATGACTCACAGTGGGTTTGAAAGATTTTTCACTCAATCTTGTGAACAAAGACACTGTCGCTATTTTTAAAATTCTGACTTTAAAACCCAGACTGATTTATTACTCAGATTGCACTCAGACAAATATGACAAAAAGCCAAGAAGAAACCACTTTTAGAGTTTCTTCTACTGAGCTATTTTAAACATATATTCCTATTTGCATTCAAGATATAAATCTCACTCTAGTGCCATGTTAAAGCATGTCTCATTGAATAAAATGCTAACAGCTGATTTAATGGACTATTTACTAAATGAAACAATGCAGAAATCTCACAATTCTCCCTCACAGAAAGTGGATTAAGGTAATAATAAGAGATAATATTTATACGTAGGGATGGCAATTATGCACTTTACATATGGCAGTTTACTTCAATTCACAACAGCCATATAAAGGAAAAGGCAATTTCCTTCTCATTTATGAGAGATGTGCATGCATGGATCACAGAACTTGTCCAAGGTCAGATAGCAGGTAAGTGGTGCTGCTGCATTCAAAGCTGGGCAGTCTGGTTCCATTGCTCCTACCCTCTGGGCTTACTCTTTACCATGGGCACTATTGAAGAAAATACTTTAAAAAATTTCAGCTTGAGCATGACCTATCTATTGAATATATAAAATTTCATGTCCAGAATAATTTGGGGGGGGGATTTTGGAGAATTAGTTACAAAAGCTGCTAAACTTAAAGCCTGAATAAACTTTGAAAATATCAGGCATTCTCATCAAATGGTGTGGCTTTTGCCAAAGTCATGGAAGAGCAATCCTTTCCCATGGTTACTTTGACAATAACAACTTTGGTCTCTTAGGGGGCCTATTTGGGACTTTGTAACAAAAACACGCCAGGGGACCATCTACTAGTGCAGTTAAATTTAGGGCCCAGGCTTCTGACTTGATCTCCTCCTACGATGACTTTGTTTTTAGGCATCGGCTAAAAAGTTACTTCTAAGCATGCTCTGAGCATGCTCTAAACTTGCGATAAGTATGCCCACCACAGAATGTGTTTCACATTTCCGGTCCCATTTCACAAACCTTGCTCTAGATGCTTTGACACTCTGGATAAAAAATGCTGTGTGTCTTGTCCACGTGATTTTAGATAACTAGACTCAGGTTCAGATGGACATTATGGGTAGCCTTGCTACAGCAAATGAATGGTTAGTATGAAAATATCTTAAACATTTAACCAAAGAGAAAAGCCGTTTGCTATAAAAATCACAAAATCTCATTTCACTTTTATTTTAGTGCCTATTTTGTTGGATATCAAATTGTTTCTTTTTATTTATATTTAATTGAACTATAATTAACATGTAGTGTTATATTAGTCTTAGGTGTACACTATAGTGATTCAACAACTCTATGTTTCTCAGAGCTCATCAAGATAAGCATAGTGTTAACTCCTTTTATCTATTTTGGGTGATTATACCCCCAACTACCTCCCCTATGGCAAACCATAAGGTTGTTGAAGAGTCTGGTTTTTTGTTTGTCTCTCTCTCTCTCTCTTTTTTTTTTTTTCCTTTGTTCATTTGTTTTGCTTCTTTAATTAGACCTATGAATGAAAAAAAAATTCTGTTTCTCTTCACATTTTGAATTCCATTGTCTTTTGGCAGCCTTGATTTCTGATTCAAAGTCAGATGTCTGTGTTAATTTTGCTCTTTTGATGGTAATCTGTCTTTTTTACTCTCCATGCTTAAAGACATACTTTTTGCCTTTGGTCTTTGGCAGTTCAGTGGTTTTCTTTGTATTATACAGCCTTTGGAGTTCACAAGTGTTACTGTGTGACTGAATGTCGTCATTTATCTATGGTAAGTATAAGCCTTTATTTCTTCAGATAGTGCTTCCCATTTTTTATGGCCTACAATTCTGGGATTCCAATTGCACTTAGTTTTTAATTTTTCTCTTTACCAATTCACTTACATTATAACTTTTTAACATATCTCACATATTTATTACGCTCATATTTTTAAGAGTCTCATGCTCTACTGACTGAGCTAGCCGGTTGCCTGAACACTCTTATCTTTTTAATTATTTATTCCTTTTGATGTTTTTCCTCAGTTTTGATATTTCCTATTGATCTATTTTATAGTTTAGTAGTCATATTTGTCCTATAATCTATTTTTATCTAGTAATTTAAGTTTATCTTTTGTGTTTGAAATTAAAATCCTTGAATAAAAAAAATCCATCTGAATCTTTCCTATTTTATAAATTCCTGTTTTCTGGTGAAAGTATAAATATTTTCATTTATAATTTTCTCTTTTCTTTTGTTCTTTTAAAAATATTATTTATTTCCATTTTAAAGTGTTTGCTGTCTAACTTCAATATCTTAATCACCTGTGGGTCTGTGTTTATCTTCTTTCATTTTTCCTTTGGGTTTTTTTCATTTGACAACAGCATACACCTTGTGTGAAATTTATATGAAACTTTTTTTTTCTTTTAATCCTCCAAAGACAGTTCACTTTTTTTTTTTGGGGGGGGGGAGTCAGTAAGTAAGTATGGGATTAGTCAGTCTATCACAATGAAGAGTTGGGATAACTCAAGCCTCAGTTAGTTGTAGTAGGATGAGTTTTATTTTTATTTTTGTGTGTGTGGTTGGTTTTATTTGTTTGTTTTTATTTTTTTTTTGTTTTGTTTTGGTCTCTTTCACAATTACTCTAGGCCATGACCCCTATTCCTGGTGCATCCTCAGTGATAACTCTTGTCTTCTCAACACTGATGAGCTGTTAGACTATTCTTCTCAGAGGTTTTTGCTTGCTTTAACTTCCTTCTCTACACAGTATCAGAATTCAGAAAATGTCTGGAGAATAGAGTTCATTTCCTCTTCATCCTTTCCCCCTGGGATTCTGGCACAAAGGGCTTTTAATTATAAATTTTGTTGATGCTCTAACCCAAAGAGATAGCTTTTCAGAGCACCCTCTCTCCACACTTTACCTATATTTTTTAAATTCATTTTCTATTTCCAGATGCTCAGCAAATGTCCACAAAGATAAAGTCACAACAGAATGTGGGTTCATCTTCTTATGTGGTGTCCACCTTTCCAGGGTTTTGTACCCTCAAGTCATGGTTTGGCACCTACCTGATGTCTTCAAAGAGATTATAATGTTATCCTATCCATTTATTTTTTAGTTTATTTCAGTTAAAGAGTTGGTGTACTGCAAACCACTCAAAAATAATTGGAAGCTGGGGCACCTGGGTGGCTCAGTGGGTTAAATCCTCTGCCTTCGGCTCAGGTCATGATCCCAAAGTCCTGGGATCGAGCCTCACATCGGGCTCCCTGCTCCTCAGGGAGCCTGCTTCCCTCTCTCTCTCTCTGCCTGCTTCTCTGCCTACTTGTGATCTCTGTCTGTCAAACAAATAAATAAAATCTTAAAAAAAAAATGCCTTTGAAAAAATAATTGGAAGCAGGTCTTCATCATTATGATCATTATAATTTTTTCAAATTTTATAACAGTTTTAGATTTACAGCAAAATTGTGAAGGTAATGAGTTCTCATGGTCACTACACTCAGTTTCCCTTATTATTAATAATTGCATTGGTATAGCCCATTTGTTACAATTAATTAGCCAATATTAGTACCTTATTAGTAACTAAAGTCCATACTTTATTAAGATTTTCAAAGTTTTCTCCTAATGTCCTTTTTCTGTTCCAGGATCCTAATCTGGATACTATATAATTTAAGTGATTGTGACAGATTTTCAGGCTTCCCTTGTTTGTACTGACCTTGATAGTTGTGAGAAGTACTGGTAAAGTGTTTTGTAGGATATCCTTTGATTGTGATTTGCTGCTGTTTTCCTCATTATTAGACTGGGCTTCTGTGATTTTGGGAGGAAATGACCAGAGGTAAAGTACCATTTTCATCACATCATTTTAAAGATACATACCACTGACATTATATGACTGTTGTTGCTGACTTTGATCCCCTGGCTGAGCTGGTGTTTGTCAGATGTCTTCCTAGTAAAATTATTTTTTTCCATCACTATGTGTAGTTCAAACTTGAGGAGTGGGAGTTGTCTACATTTCCTTGAGGGAATAACATCTACATAATTTACTTGTAATATTTATGCACAGGACATCTGTCAAATTTCTCCTATTTACTTATTTAATCATTTATTTATGTCAGTAGGGACTCCAGATAATTGTCATGTATACTTATTTTACTCTTGGATTATAGTTGAACACTATTTTATTTATTTTATTGCTCAAATTTTTCAGCTTTAGAAATTGTGACATCTTTTAGTTGGCTTCCATTTCCCTTTGACATACCTTGTCATTGTGTGTTTTCTTTCTTCCTGGCACTATAAGATGCTCTAATCTTACTTATATATTTCCTGCCCCAGCCATACAATCAGTCATTTCTCCAAGGAGCCCTGCTTCCTTTTACTGGAGAATAGCATTAGAAACCAAGATTTGGGTTCACTGATACCAGGGTGTCATTGTTTCTAGAACCTCTCAGCTGACAGAGCAAGAAAATGTATCTGTATATACTAACTTGTGCATGTATACATATCTACAAATAGTTTACTTCTTTTAAATTAATACAATTATTTGAAAACCCAAGCCAAATGTCTCACCACTAACTTATTTCAAATAATTCCAATGTATATATCCTTAAATTTCCTGCATCTTTTTCTCAGTGAAGATATTGATATACACAATTTAGTTGTTAGAATAACAACCTGTGCAGGCATACCTTGTGTTACTAGTCTTTGCTTTATTGCACTTCACAGGTATTGTATTTTTTATAAATTGAAGGTTTGTGGCAACTGTGTACCCAACAAATGTACTGGCACCATTTTTCCCATAGCATTTGCTCACTTTGTGTCTCTGTGTCACATTTTGGTAATTCTCCTAATATGTCAAACTCTTTCATTGCTATTTTTATTATGAGGATCTGTGATCAAGTGATCTTTGATGTGACTATTCTAATTGTTTTGAGGTGCCATAAATAACACCCTTACAAGATGACAAATTAATTGAAAAATGTCATATTCTTCTGTTTCCCTATCTCTCTCCTTCTCTTCAAGCCTCCCTATTCCCTGAGATACAACAATATTGAAATTGGGCCAATTAATAACCCTACAATGGCTTCTAACAGTTAAGGTGAAAAGAAGAGTCATACGTCTTTCACTTGAAATCAAAAGCTAGAAATGTTTAAACTTAGCAAGGAAGGCATGTCAAAAGCTGAGATAAGCCAAAACCTAGGCCTCATGTGCCAGTTATCCAAGCTGTGAAAACAAAGGAAAAGTTTTTAAGAAAACCAAAGGTGCTACTTCAGTGAACAGAGAAATGATAAGAAAGTGAAACAACCTTATTGCTGATATGAAGAAAGCTTTGGTGGTCTGAATAGAAGATCAAAACAGCTATAATATTCCCTTAAGAAAAACTTAGTGCAGAGCAAAACTCTTTTTTCAATGTTATGAGGGCTGAGAGAGGTGAGGAAGCTGCAAAAGAAAAGTCTGAAGGTATCAGTGGTTGGTTGATGAAGATTAAGAAAAAAAGCCATCTCCATAATGTAAAAGTGCAAGGTGAAGCAGCAAGTGCTGATGCAGAAGTTGCAGCAAGTTATCCAGAAGAGCTAGCTAAGATAATTAATGAAGGTGGCTACTTTAAGCAATAGATTTTCAATGTAGATGAAAAAGCCTTATAGTGAATTATGATACTGTTTAGGACTTTCATAGCTAGAGAGGAGAAGCCGACATGTAGCTTCAGAACTTCAAAGGACAGCTAATACATCTGGCAACATTAAGTTGAAGCCAATTGTTTACTATTCTAAAAGTCCTAGGGCCCCTAAGAATTATGCTAAATTGGGGTGCCTGGGTGTCTCTGTTGGTTAAGCATCTGACTCTTAAATTTGGTTCAGGTCATGATCTTGGGGTTGTGAGATCGAGCCCTGTGTTGAGTTCCACACTCAGGAAGGAATGTTCTTGAGATTCCCCCTCTCCTTCTGCCCCTTGCCCTGCTCTCTCTTTCTCATTCTCTAAAATAAATAAATAAATAAACATATTTAAAGAAAAATAATTATGCTAAATCTACTGCCTGTGTTCTACAAATGGAATAGTAAAGTGTGGGTGATAGCACATACAACATGGTTAATGAATATTTTAAGGCCACTATTGAGACCTACTGCTCAGAAAAGATTTATTTCCAAAAATAATACTGCTCACTGACAGTGCACCTGGTCACCCAAGAGCTCTGATACAGAGGTATGAAATTAATATTTTTTTTCTTTCCCACTAATGTAACATCCATTGTGCAGCCCATGACTCAAGGAGTCATTTCAACTGTCAAGTATTATTATTTAAGAAATAAATTTCATAGAATAATAGCTACCATAGATGATGATTTCTCTAATAGTTCTGGGTGAAGTCAATTAAAAACATTCTGCAAAGGAGTCACCATTCTAGGTGTGATTAAGAACGTGAGTGATTTATAGGAAGAGGTCAAAATATCAACATGAACAGGAGTTTGGAAGAAGTTGATTCTGATCCTCCCAGATGAGTTTGAGAGGTTCAAGACTTCAGTGAAAGAAGCAACTGCAGATGTAGTGGAAATGGCAAGAGAACAAGGATTAGAAGTGGAACCTGAAGATGTGACTGAATTGCTACAGTCTTATGATAAAATTTTAATGGACAAGGAGTTGCTTCTTGTGGATGAGCAAAGGAAGAGTGATTTTCTTGAGATGGAATCTCCTCCTGGCAAAGATGCTGTGAAGGTTGTTGAAATGACAACAAAAGATTTATAATATTACATACACTTATTTGATAAAATATTGTCAGGGTTTTTAGAGGGTTGACTTAAATTTTCAAAGTTCCATTGTGGATAAAATGCTATCAAATAGAATTGCATGCTGCAGGGAAATTGTTTCTGAAAGGTAGAATCAATTGATGTGACAAACTTCATTGTTTTCTTGTTTTAAGAAATTGTCACAGCCACCCCAACCTTCAGCAACTGCCACCCTGTTATCATCATCAAAGTATGACCTGCCACCAACAAAAAGATTATGACTTGCTGAAAGCTCATATGACAGCATTTTTTGGCAATAATGTATTTTTACAATTAAGATATGTATATTATTTTCTTAAACATATGCTATTGCATACTTAATAGACTATGGTCCATTATAGACATAACTTTTATACGCACTGAGAAACCCCCCAAATTTATGATATTTTCTTTACTGTGGTGGTCTGGAACCAAAACAGCAATTTCTATGAGGTATGACTGTAGATATGTTCCCTATTATAATTATAGACTTTATATATTTAGATATAAAGTTTCTGATTTTAATTTTGCAAGGTAGCATTTACCTAATACAAAGGAAAAGATATTCTACAAGCATCTTCAGAGAAACAGTTGAGGAAGACATAAAGATTAGATAAAGAATGTTCAAAAACATCAGTAGCAAAAGAAATGCAACACACTGTTGAGTCAGTCAGAAATCATAGTAGATTATTCTTCACTGACTTCGAAGTCACAGGAATGCAATTTTTTTTTTTTTTTTTAGGAATGCAATTTTTATCCACCAGTTATAATCTAGTCTGATCCGCCCAGTGTATGCCAACCTTCAGAATCAGAATCACTGGAAGGGTATGAAATGTAGAGTCCTGGGATCCTACCCAAAAGATTCTGATTTAAAAGTTTTGGGGTGAGGCCCTGGAATCTCAATTTCTTACCACCTACTAGGTGATGCAGAGGATGCCTATTAACAGGTCACATTCATGCTAGCAGGGCTGGTCCATGGCCTATTTTCTTCTCAGTGACTGCAAACAGTCTACTTTGGAGAGAACACTGATCCTTAAGGGAATCCAAGTATAAAGAATCTGCTTGAGACAAAGAGAAAGGCTCATTTCCAAATACAATTAAAACACTGATTTTGATAGTATGTGGTACTTTCTAGGTTACTGTTACAGGTTGAATTGTGTTTCCCCAAAAGGTATTGTAGTCCTAACACACAGTACCTTAGAATGTGACCTTGTTTGGAAATAATAGTCATTACAAATGTAATTAGTTAAGATGAGGTTCAAACTGGAGTAGGGTGGATTCTTAATCCAATATGACTGATATTCTTTTTTTTTTTTTAAAGATTTTATTTATTTATTTGACAGACAGAGATCACAAGTAGGCAGAGAGGCAGGCAGAGAGAGAGGGAAGCAGGCTCCCTGCTGAGCAGAGAGCCCGATGCGGGACTTGATCCCAGGACCCTGGAACCATGACCCGAGCTGAAAGCAGAGGCTTTAACCCACTGAGCCACCTAGGCGCCCCTATTCTTTTTTTTTTTTAAGATTTTATTTATTTGACAGAGAGAGACCACAAGTAGGCAGAGAGGCAAGCAGAGAGAGAGAGAGAGGAGGGAGCAGGCTCCCTGCCGAGCAGAGAGCCCAATGTGGGACTCGATCCCAGGACCCTGAGATCATGACCCGAGCCGAAGGCAGAGGCTCAACCCACTGAGCGACCCAGGAGCCTCCAATATGACTGATATTCTTATACAAAAGTGGAAATTTGAACACAGAGGCAGACATGGACAGAAGGTAGATGACATGAAGACACAGAAACAATGTCACCTACAAGCCAAGGTTGGGGGGCTAGGACAGATCCTCCTTTACAATGCTCAGAAGGAAACAATCCTGGTGACACCTTGAATTTGGACTTAACATCTCCAGAACTGTAAAACAACCATTCCATGCTACTGTTACAACAGCTCCAGGAAACAAATACAGTCACTCATGCTCTTTTTTTTTTTTTTTTTAAGATTTTATTTATTTATTTGACAGACAGAGATCACAAGTAGGCAGAGAGGCAGGCAGAGAGAGGAGGAAGCAGACTCCCTGCTGAGCAGAGAGCCTGTTGCAGGGCTTGATCCCAGGACCCTGAGATCATGACCTGAGCCGAAGGCAGAGGATTTAACCCATTGAGCCACCCAGGTGCCCCTAAGTCACTCATGCTCTTAAACGGTGTTTGCAAAATTTATATCAAAGTGTTGACTTTGATATTGCCAAAATTTATATCAAAGTCTCAGAGTAATATAAATAACACTTTTTATATTCCTGTTAACAGAGAAAAGTAGGACCAGTCAGACAAAAGTGGCTGCCCAGGTTCACACCCCAAAGATGTTGGGGTTAATGAAGATTATGCTTACATAGGTTCTGTGATGATGTGATGCAATAATGACGACAGTCCACCTCAAAGTACTTGGTGTTGGCAACACACCTAGAGACTGGAAAATGAACCTTATGATTGAGAGGTTTTACAATGTTTTTCTATTTCACAGTTAAGTTTCATAGAATTACTTATACCTATTTAAAAATATTGAAGAATATTATCCATTCTCTTCAAACTTCACAATGATTCTGGGAAACTGTTATATAGATATTGCTCCAAATGTATTAATCTTCTCAGAAAAAAAGAGATGTGTAATTCTATATTATTGTCATTATCATTCTGAGTTAGAAGATTGAAAACAATAAATGACATTTGTCTATAAAAACAAAGGCAAAAATGAACTTTTGGGACTTCATCAAGATCAAAATCTTCTGCACAGCAAAGGAAATGGTCAATAAAACAAAGAGGCAACCCACAGAATGGGAGAAGATATTCACAAATGACACTACAGACAAAGGGTTGACATCCAAGATCTATAAAGAACTCCTCAAACTCAACACCCAAAAAACATAATCCTGTCAAAAAATACAAGACATGAAGAGACACTTCTCCAAAGAAGACATACAAATGGCTAACAGACACATGAAAAAAATGTTCATCGTCACTAGCCATCAGGGAGATTCAAATCAAAACCACATTGAGATACCACTTACACAAGTTAAAATGGCCAAAATTAACAAGACAAGAAACAACAAGTTTTGGAGAAGATGTGGAGAAAGGGGAGCCCTCTTACACTGTTGGTGGGAAGTCAAGTTGGTGCAGCCATTTTGGAAAATGGTGTGGAGATTCCTTAAGAAATTAAAAGTAGAGCTACCCTATGACCCTGCAATTGCACTACTGGGTATTAACCCCAAAGATACAGATGTAGTGAAAAGAAGGGCCATGTGTACCCCAATGTTCATAGCAATAATCACCACAATTGCCAAACTCTGGAAAGAGCCAAGATGCCCTTCAACAGATGAATGGATAAAGAACATATGGTCCATATATACAATGGAATATTATGCCTCCATCAGAAAGGATAAATACCCAACTTTTGTATCAACATGGACAGGACTGGAGGAGATTATGCTGACTGAAAAAAGTAAAGCAGAGAGAGTCAATTATCATATGGTTTCACCAACTTGTGGAGCATAAGGAATAACATGGGGACATTAGGAGAAGGAAAGGAAAAGTGAATTGGGGGAAATCAGAGGGGGATATGAAGCATTAGAGATTATGGACTCTAAGAAACAAACGGAAGGTTTTGGAAGGGAGGGAGTTGGGGGGATGGGTGAGCCTGGTGGTTGGTATTAAAGAGGGCATGTATTGCATGGAGTACTGGGTGTGGTGCATAAACAATGAATCTTGGAACACTGAAAAAAATAAAATTTTAAATAAGTAAGTAAATAAATAAGACCTTCCCAAACAAACAAAATTTAAGCAAGTAAAAAGGTATTTTTCTAACAGGGATTCTCTAAAATGTCATCAGAGTACTGTGGGTGATCCTCTATGTTGCAAAATGCCAGACACACTTAGCCACACAACTGTGTTTCATGAATATTCATTAAACAATTAAGACAGTTTTGTCTTAATTGTTGACACCTAAATTCATGCTGTATTTGGCTAGAAAAACACATACAGAACAGCACATTGTGGTGTGCAGATACAGCATGTTTTCTCATCCTTGGGGCCTCCAGCTACCACACTCCCATGTCACAGTATCTTTAGCCCACAGAAATTTTGCACAGTTATATATGAGAAATATTCTTTCCTATTTGTCTCTGCTGCACTTTCTTTCAAACCTCAATTGTAACCAGAGGTTTAAATTTCTCTCCTCAAATTGGGTGTTAGATTAATGAATAAATGAGTGGTTGGAATGAATGAATGAATGAATGAATGAAAAAATAAATCTATCTATCTATATAAAAAAGATTATGAAGAGGGTGATCAACATGGCAAAATTGGACATTTGTCATGATGCTGCTTTAGGACTTTAAGGGGTTCATAGTACCTCCTTTTCATATCCATTAGGTTGGATATGAATCCCATTAACCTTGAGTTTCTATGCAAAGAAGAATGCTTTACCTGGGAATTCCCTCAGTAGGAAGTGGGGTATCAAGTCAGATCTCCCCAACTGCAATCATATTTGTAAGAACATTCTGGGAATCCTAGAAAGATGATGTAAAGCTAAGAATAGTGTGAGGAGTCACTGCATAACATGGAATCCACCTGAATTATCAACATATCCTTAAAGAGTATAAAAACCTAATATTTTTCATGTGTAGATAAACTTCTACAGGAGCAGACTTTTTTGTTTGTTTTTGCTTTTGTTTTCATACTTGGAAACATTACAACACAAGAATGTGAATGCCAAACAAAGAAACACCTAAAAGAAATATTTGTATTTTTAATTTTATTTTGTAAACACTCATTCTACTAATGAATTGATTTCCTGGTTCACATAGTCTAGGTTTTGCCAACAACAATCTGTGAGAATGATATTGTTGCTGTGATTAATGCCCATTGATGGCTAACAGTGCAAGTAAAGATTATCAATTAGTAAGTATATGAATTGGAATATTTTTGAAATGTAAAGCTCTTGTTATAGGTGTAATTATACAAAAGATTGACTATGGCCATAAAACTTTTAAAAAGTGTGAACTCAGACTAAATCCAATTTTCTTATGGACCACATTATTTGTAAAAATAAATAATTTCATTTGAAGGAAATTAGTATTCTCCATGATAAAAATTTAAATAAGAAATAAATTTGCAAGCTTCTCTGTGGCAGAAAGCATTTCTTCTTTTCCTCTCTTATAGTACATGCAAGCAGGGCATGGAAATATTCCATATTTGTCCAGGGAAAAAGCTCAATTATTGACTAGTGTGTTGGAAGTTATCTTTTTTTAATTTTTTCTCTAAATTATGATATTCAGTACCAAACTTTCCTCTAAATAAAAAAAAATCAACATTATTATACACAAATGGAATGCCCAAAGTGATATTTTGCAGACTAGTAATGCTACCCAGGAAGATGTTGGATATTCCATCAAAAAAAAAAAAAGTATTTTATGGTATAATCCATCTGAAAAGTGCAGGATTAAACACAGACTGATTTATTTAAAATGATTCTTCTTTGTGTTTAGACATATTGGACATCTTCAGGGAGAGAATGCTATATGCACTGTTGCCTAATTTATCATCATGGTAAATAAACACTTTTGCTGACACTAATGTTGGTATCTTGTAGTATACTGGTGACCCATAGAAAATGGTGGGGAGATGCTGAGACACCTGGTCACATGTGAGGTGCCAACAATAAGCTCTCCCTTCACCTCTGTGCTCCTGCAGCAGTTGGTGGAATACATTTATATTGACACATCTCTAACTAAATTCTAAATTCTTATGCTAATTGTAAACATGAAGACTCCTCAAGAAGCGTCCAGCACATTTTAGCTTTTCCAGGAACCCTTTGCAACTAAAAGAGTTAATAGATGACTGAATCTAAGAATAGTAGTTGAAAATACTTTAAAGGGCATAGCAAAGTTTGTATAAAAATATTCAGGAAGAAATCAGCTCATTATGAACATTTCCACCACTTCCTAAATATTTTAGCATTTTCTATCATGATATTTTAACAGAGAAATAACTTTGCCTATATTTAACACCTATATTTAACAGCTCATCCCATATTCATAAGGCTTGTCTTGGGTTCTCCAGCAAGAGTAGTTCATATGGGCTTTGAAGCATTTGAGTTCCACCAATAACTTGCTGTGGGCACATTACTTTATCCTGATGAGTGTTAGATTCCCTAACAGTAATAATGTGTGGGCATTGTGAAGTCTAAATGAGCTAATTCATATAAAACATTTAAAATAACGACTGAGATATTACATATTAGGTGGTATTATTATAGTCAAGGTCTTTCAGCTCATTGTGCTGTATCTGAGATCTCCCAGTTATCAAATTGCTTTACAGATCTTTGGGGAAAATGTTATATTCACGGCTTTACAGCCAGTTGCCAGAATTGATATTGCACCAAGGTGAGATCTCACCTGAATCTCCCTGAAAGTGCCAGTGAAATGTATATTCCCTTCAGGCAATATTCCCTTCAGGCAAATATATTCCCTTCAGGCAAAGAACTTCACAGGCTGGGACAATCAGGGAGGGATCCAATCTCAGGCAAACATTATTCCAAAAGCTACTTGATCTAGATCTATTCTTATAGGTAGGTATCACCCTTTGATTGTGAGTAGTTATAGACATGCTTGATTCTACTACATGATTCTACAGAAACATGGACATCAACTTGTTCAGCCTGCATTTCAGTTAAGCCTACTAGATTTGGAGCCATATCAGCTACTGAGGAATCTTAGTGAGAATTTTTCTCCAGAATATCTGAGTCAGTCTCATGATTCCCTCCAACACATGTCTAATCCTCTTTGACTGATGTGATCACATATTGCCTTACTTCATTATCCTTTGTTTTTAATGTATTTGTCTCATCTCATATATACATAACATACTAGACTTGCTCATTTAAATGACAGAAAGTCTTTTAAATATAATACTTTTCCTTCTTATTGCCTTTCTGAGTCAACACTCATGAACTCTTGTCTAGACTCACAAATTCCTCTGAACTAATCTCCTTGACTCAAGTATTTTCCTTTCTAACTTATTTAAGAGAGCATCACTAGGAGTCAAACACAGTCTACATGCAACATAGACAATAACCCCTTCATGTAACACACAAAATAAGATAAACATAACACATACATAAATTATATGATAGATTATATCAACCAGTGAAGGCAGAGATTGCTTGTAGGGTAGGATTCAATGAGAAGATGCTTTTTGAGCACAGACTTACAGAACATAAGGAATTAGTCATGCAGAAACCCTAATGAAAGTCATCCAGGCATAGAACAGTCCGTCAAAAGTCAAATGGTAAGAACACACTTGATACGGTGGGGGCAGTCCGAGAGAGTGCTTGGGTGAGGGGTGGGGGTCAGGCCATCAGGAGGTAGATCATGTAGGGCTTGGTAGGCCATCATAAAGACCGGTATTTCCTCTAAGTAAGAAGTGGAGTCATGAAATAGTTTTGAGCAAATAAATGCTGACTTCTATAATGAAATATTACTTTGTAGTGGACCCTAGGTAGGCAAGTCTAGAGTCAAAGGGTAAAAGGAGCTAATGCTATAAATGAGGAAAAGGGTGATGATGAGTCAAATCAGGATAGTAGCAATGGAAGTGGTAGAAGCCACCATATTTAGAATGTTTTGAAGATATAATCAAAAGCATTTGCTGATATTTTGGATTTGGTGTATCAAAGAAGGAAGGATTGATGATACTGGAGTTCGGGCTGAGACAATGAAAGGATGGAGGGGCCACCATCTGGTAAGGAAAGGCTGTGGGTGGGACTGCCTGTGAGCATGAGTTTGGGACCTGCTGAGTAAAACCGGTCTCCAAGGCATTGAGAGAAGATCCTGAACAAACGTTTGAGTCCATGGGGCTGGAACTTATGAGATGTTTGATCTAGGAGTTAAAGATGTAATTTTGGAGTTAACACTACAGAAGACTGTATGAGACTCACAGAGAAGTAAGCATAGATAGAAGACAGAGCCCTGGGGCACTCCCAGATGAAGAGAAGGTGGAGAAGATAGAGGTCCAACACAAAAATGCAGAGAAGGGGGCACCTGGGTAGCTCAGTGGGTTGAAGCCTCTGCCTTTGGCTCAGGTCATGATCCCAGGGTCCTGGGATCAAGCCCCACATTGGGCTCTCTGTCTAGCAGGGAGTCTGCTTCCCCCCCTCTCTCTGCCTGACTCTCTGCCCATTTGTGATCTCTGTCAAATAAATAAATAAGCAAATAAGCAAATAAATAATAAATAAATAAATAAATAAATAAATAAATAAATAAAATCTTTTTTTAAAAATGCAGAAGAGACATGAGGAGGAGGAGAACCAAGAGAGGAGTGTCCTGGGAGCCAAGGGAAGATGAGTCATGGTTAGAGAAGAAGATTTATCATTGTAGAGGTCCCTGGTGACCTTCCTATGAACAGTGCTGGTGGAGAAGTGAAAAGGAAAGCTTGGCTAGAGTGGGCTCAAGAGGTTGGCATGGAGGTACTGGGTCAGTAAGACAGGATGATTCTTTAGAAGGGTTTGCTGCAGAGGGCACAAATAAGGCATAATCTTGTGGAGGATGAAGGATTAGAATAACAGTGTGCTGATCACCTTCTGTTGCCTCTCCATACCTACTTTCTACTCTTTTCTACCTGCTTTATCCCCAGGAAGCTTTTGGATAGGATGCACCATATAAGTTCCCTGAGCCTCAGCTTCTGGCTACTGGGGAGAAGGAACAGATAATGTGAGGTAAAGGAGGTTAAGCCATGTATCCTTAGGTTTCTTTCCTGCCTCTGTGCTGCAGGTTGGCTGGATTCTCTGCTGAAAGTGACACCAGGTTTCATGCAGTCCCCTCACTTCTACTATTTCTCCAGATTCCAGATGCCCTCTTCTTTCCTCTTCAGTAAAGTGGTAAACGCTTCCCAATACCACTAGCTTGAGATTATTACAATATGTCTATATCAGTTTCCTATTGTTATTGTAACAAATGATCACAAACTTAGTGGCTTGAAACAACAAAAACTTGTTATGTTGCAGTTCTTCAGGTTAGAAGTCTGACACATATCTTGTTCAGTTAAAATTAAGATATAAGTAGGGCCATATTTCCTTCTAGATGTTCTAGAATTAATTTCCTTGCTCTTTCCAGATTCTACAACTTCCAAATTGCCTTGGTTGATGGCCCCTTCCTCCATCTTCAAATCCAGCATAGCTGTACCTCTCTGTGAGTTTCTTCCACAGTCACATTTCCTTCTGACTCTCTCTTCCACATTGAACCCATCTCAATAATCCAGAAAAACCTCTCCATCTGAAAGTCCACTGAGTACCAACCTTAATTCCATCTGCTACCTTAATTCTCCCTTATCGTGTAACATGATGTACTCACAGGTTCTGAGAATTAGAAAATGGAAATCTTTGGGAGCCATTATTCTGTCTACCACAATCCATTATTGCAATAAGTCATAAGCCTGGCCAGCAAGATTGTGCATAGTTTCTTCCCTTCATTAACTTCTAATTACCTAGTTTGTGTATGTCACTTGTTGCATGCTGGAGACCTAACTAAAACAATTTTTAAAAATATGTTAGTGAAATAAAAGCTTATGTTTAAGTAGATGATAGTAAAGATTCAGTAGAGAGCAAAAAAAAAAAAAAAAAAAGAAAGAGAAAGAAATGGTGTGAATGAGAGGGAGTTTTGCTGGAGCAATCTCTTGTGTAGGGGAAAAGAACAGGATCTGGTGTACATGTGGATAAGCAATGGGAGCTCATCTGCAACACTATGAGGGAAAAGTTGCAATAGGTGGGCAAAGATGTTGGGACATTCTCTGATTTCCTCAAGATTTCAGGAACAGTGAGGAGCAAGATCACTAGTGGAAAGTAAAAGAAGGTGTTGCCGTCAGAGGTTGGGACCAAGAACCAAATAGGAACCTCATCTAGGAAAGTGAAAGAATAAACAGACTAAGGTTTGGATTTTAATGGAGGTGATATTTATTTCTATGGGAGTGAAAATTCTTTTTTGGGGGTAGAGAGGTAATAAATCTTTGATATTGCTATGTGTAGCCTTCCAAAAGGTCATAATATATGAAAATATATATAAGCATATCTGTAGTATCAGTATTTATAAGGGAGGTGGTTAAAAATACCTAAAAAGGCTCCTTAGGAGAGGTGATAATGAATAAAAGATTGAGAAACACTGGACCATCACATACTAAGATATGATAACCTTAAAACTCTATTGAAGTTCATGGATAACACCTTCAAAAGACAGCAGTGATGAAAATAGTGTGTTTTATTTATTAGTATTTTTCCCCCATAATGCTGTATGGTTGTGGTGTGGAGTAGGTAGAGGACTGGATTTCACTACGGTTGGGTGTACACAAGAAAAAGGGGAAAGGGAACTGAGGGGGTGTGCAAAAGAGGGATTATAATGATTTCTCCAGGATCTTCCACCGGGTAAATAAGATAGAAAGCATACTGGGCTGCTAAAGACAGATATGGGCTTATAAGAAATTTAGAAATGAAGAGTGTAAATTCATCATTTATATCTCACTCTCATCTTCAAACAGTATCATCTGATTTATTAGAGGCAAGGGAGTTTAATTTTTTTAATATAGATTAATTTCTTTAGAACATATTTTTTTGCTTATTTTCTAAAAGAGATGCAGTGATTAACAAGATTCAATATAATGTGGAGATTTATATAAAAATAAGGGAAGCCAGAGAAGAGGAGTAGATGGAGAATATTCATCAATGCTAACACATTCATTGAACTTCACGGAAAAAGGAATGACAAAAAAAAAAAAATTCCTGGGAAACATTCATTTCTTATTCATTAAGTACTGTCCTAAACATTGCTTCTATCTTGAGTACAATTTAACTTAATTTAAGGTCTATTTGCTATGCTGGTGTATAAATTCCTAATTTGTTCATAAGTCTCTCATATCTATCATGTTTTTCCAGTGAGACCAAAAGCTCCTTGCTGCCAGCGAATGTCTTCCATATAATTTTTAAACCAACAGTAACATAATAGCACTCCAACCCATCTGAAGGGTAAACTTGCTTCAAGCTTATGCATTCCTTGTTTGCAGAACTAAGTCCCTTAATCTCTAGCAGAACTAAGTTACTTTCCTTGAGAATTGCAGACCACTGGCCTCAAGGAGTGAATGACCAAACTTTCCCACAAGATAAGGTCTGACTGCATTTGAAAACAGCTGCTACTGATGTCAGCAAGTCTTTTCAGGATCATGTCCACAGAGGACTAGCTCCTGGATGTATTCCCTCTCCCTTTTTCCTATGCCTTTCGCTTTAATACCTTCCAGCTTCAGCTGGACAGGGAAGATGATCTTTGAGATGTTAGCCTACCATAGTCTCAGGTTTCAGCTTCCTGAATAAAGCAAACTTTCTTCTCCTGCCATCACACACCTCTTGAGTATTGATTTTTCTTTTCTTTTCTTTTTTTTTTAAGATTTTATTTATTTATTTGACACAGAGAGAGAGATCACAAGTAGGCAGAGCAGCAAGCAGAGAGAGAGGGGGAAGCAGGCTCCCTGCTGAGCAGAGAGCCCAATGCAGGGCTTGGTCCTAGGACTCAGAGATCATGACCTGAGCCAAAAGCAGAGGCTTAACCCACTGAGCCACCCAGGCGCCCTTTGAGTATTGATTTTACAAGCATGGGGTAGCTGAACCTGAGTTTGGAATGGGTTTTCTGTCTGGTATAAGTATCACCTAGCACACAATCACTCAGACTATTACCTTGACTCCACAGCTCCCTCTATTTGCTCTTCCCTGTGCTGGTATTCTCTTACAGTCAATTTCAAAACCCTACAGCAGCAGTGCTTTACTTTCCTTTGAAATTTCCTATCCTTTAACATCATCTTTCAGAGAACACCAAGAAAGGAAAAACAGAATCGACATTCGGCATTTTTTTTTTTTTTAAGCTTTTCAATGCTAGAACAATCCCCTCATTTAGTGACCTCTTTGGTCTGCCTTATACTGAAAGGTCTACTAGTGCATTTCTACCATTCAAGAAGCAGAATTACATTCTTAATGTAAGTGACTCATAATTGGGAAAAAGTCTCTCTAAAACACTTCCCTTTTTGCTGTCTCCACAGATTATTTAAATAAATTATGATTCTTTATTCTTTTAACTTTATCATTGTTTAATATTTAAACACAGATGGCATTTCTCACCTTTACCACCATGACACCTATAGGGAAGTTTTTTCTCTGTTAATCAGATAGCTTTTCAGACTTTTCTTAATGTGTAAATATATTCTATATTTTCAACTCTATCCAGAATTCAGACTATCCTTTAAAGATATTAACCAGTGATTATCAAAGTTTACATCTTAATCTTAGTCATTGATGAAACAAATTATTATGAAGTTTTAAAAGCCAATAAACTATTCATATTAATAATAAGACCAGGAGAAAGGTTGGTTCTAACCTCATCTGTGTCCCACACACTGGCATAAGAAACTAGTTGCAAAATAGTGGGTCATAGGAATAAATAAGTAGTCAAAACTAAGCAAAAAAACCCTCATAAAACCAAGCAAGAAAAAAAAAACCCTATAAAACAAACAAAAATCCCTAAAATATTCAAATATGCTAATAGATGAAACATCTCTTTCCATCTAACTACATACCTTATACTATGAACTTAATGGTCACTTAATAAAATCAAACTGGTGGATAATTATTGTGTTCAGTATATTGGAAAAGAAATACAAAGCTCAAAATAAAGGTTAGAGTAAAGGAAAGGAAGAAGCTAAAAATTAAAATTCAAAGGACATTTCACAGCAGCTCCTTTTATGTATATATTCTCAATAATATTTTATTCATATTATGTATATGGAAAGTTGTAGAACTCTCATTATTAGTAAAATCAGTTTATATAAATATGGTTGATAGTGGGAATCCTAGTTAAATTTATAGACATGATGTAAATGTCATCTTGATTAAAAAATAAGACAATTCTCATGATCCTTTTTCCATCCCAATAAAACATTAAAAATATTTTCACTATTGAATCAGTTGTTTTGTCTCAAATATTACTGAGGTATGTGATTGCCCTAATATAACTAGTTAAAACATAAACATGATGAAATTCTACATTAAAGGCATGATTATGCCTCAGGCACCAGGGGAAAAAGTCAGATTTTTTTTGAGAGTTATGTTTCCTTAAATTAATTCCTACCTGCAGATGTTGTTACAATTTCTGTTGTGTTTCTGAGGCCCATGAAGTCAAACTGATAAAGCCTCCAGGATTTCTGATCAGCTGCCTCAACTGAATTTTTTCTCCATCTGTAAATCATTTCTTCTTTGGGGTAGCCATCTGAAAATACAGAATAAATATTAACACTTGAAGACATAGTTTTATGAAAATAAGAGTCAAAATTATAATTCTGATCATTTAACAGAAGTTAAAATTTTAGGCCATATTTGCTCTCAAAAATTTCTTCAAAGACATTTAAAATAAAAAATTAATGGTAAAGGCCACTCAACCCAGAGAATTCCTGCTACAGATCTTCATCAGCAAGATGTTCCCAGCCACAAGCCTGATCATCATTTATGTGGACACACCATATAAGAGGGTTACTGTCTTTATTTCTTTAACCTTGGAGAGCCACTTTTAGTCACCATAGGCTGTGGTCATTTTCAAAATGTGGAGATCCTCGTCAAAGTGTTACTAGTTTCCAGACTCTGAGATCTAACTACCTGGCCTAGGCTCGTAACACCTTCACCCATCCCCAGAACTTAGTCCATTCAAATCTTAAGAAAGACAAATTCAATAAGGCAATCATTCCAGGATTCCAGAGGTCAACTGACTCTCAGTCCTGCTCTGACATCAGTCTCCAGTTCTGATCGGTGAACTTTAACTTTTATTACAGACCAATGCTTATCTTATTCATTCATTACTCCAGGAAGCAAGATGCTGGTATGTTTCTGCTGCCTTAAGCCTAGGGTGACAACCTGCCCAGAGCCAAGTGTCACGGACAGATGTTATTATTAGGGCCCTTTGAGCTCCCTGACGCAAGCCAGAGATTGTCCCAATAACTACTTCTCAACTCCTGGATCTCTACTTCTGAATACCACTTGGGCAATACTTGTTTTCTAGAGTAACTGCCCCCAGGCTCTATGGCAAGGTCTGCTTCCTGGAGCATGCCTCACCTAAGAGCAGGCCTAGATCCCATGTTGTCTTTCAACACATTATAGCATTGATATCATTAGCCCTTCACCGATTCATATAGACACTGATGGCATGACTGTAGTAGGGAGAAATATATGCACTACCATCCTGAATATGAAAAGCACCACACTGATAAACACATACTTATACAAACATATTAATAAGTGGTTGGAGATTGCTAATTAGACATTGTGAAGATCAGTTTGCAAGTCTCGTAAAGATGATATTCCTTCCTGGTATTTTCCCTTTCTTCCCATCATTGCTAGCATGGCTCCCTCATTCAAAGACTAAAATTAAATCCTGGCATGCCCCCCGCTTTCTGATTGTGTATTGTTCTGTGAAATTATTGTCACCATAGCTGGGATACTTGCTCTCTTTTAACTTGACAATGTTGGTTTCAAGGCACTAAGACTCAGACCCAGACATTTCTATGAAGTAGCCAGACCTTTTACTTGGTCATAAGCCACTGTACTGCTTGCTTTATCTTCCTATTATACTACCATAATCAGAAAAAAGTACTTTATGCTGTAATTCTTTCTTTTAATTTGTTTTATTAAACAGCTTTATTGAGGTGTGATTCACATACATAAAACATGCACAGCTCAGTGGTTTTTAGTATATTCTCAGAGTGGTATAACTTTTGTAAAAATGAAATTTTAGAATATTTTTATCACCCAAAATAAAACCCCAGGCCCACTAGTAGTCAATCCCCATTTCCCTTCCTTGCCCGCATTGCACACACCACCTGTTACATCCAGTTCTTGGCATCCACTAATATATTTTCTGTCTATATATTTGCCTATTATGGACATTTCATATAAATTGAATCATATAGTATATTATATTTTGAACTGATGTCCTTCACTGAGCATAATGTGTTTAAGGTCACTCATATTGCAGCCCTTGTTAGGATTTCATCTTACTTACTACCCAATAATATCCCACTAAATAAATATACCAGATTTTGCTTATCCATTTGTCAGTTGATAGGCAGTGAGTCCACTTCTATGCTTCTATGAATAATGCTGTTATGAATGTTAGTGATTTGTTTTTTAAGCAAATAAGGACTTCACATATCTTTAGGATGAAATGTAGTTTTGCAACTTGGAGCAAGGTTCCCACTGAATTAGGCTATTACCTTCCCACAGAAACTAGGAGATTGGGATATTATCTTTCTTGGTTATATTTTAAAGAAATGGTTCCCAGATCCTTAAGAAAACCTTTAAAATGATTTATGTCTTGTTCCAGAACAGATTTCCTTTCCCTTAATCCAGACTTATTTCTCCTCCATTTTTCTATCTAAGCAAATAGCAGTATTGGCATACCCACTTAATTTCTCGAGAGTTAAAAACACTTCTGTATGAGATTTTGTGCTGACATAGTTTTCAATTTCCTTGGGTATGTAAATAGGAGTGAAATTGTTGAGGCATAAGGTAACTCTATATTTAACATTTTTGAGGAACTGCCAGACTGTTTTTCAAGGCTATACCTTAAAATCCTACCAGCCATGCATGAGGGTTCCAATTTCTCCCTATTCTTTCCAACATTTGCTAATAACTGTCTTTCTAATTATAATAGTCATAGTGGGTGTGAAATGGTACCTTGCTGTTTAATTTACATTTCCTTAATGACTGATGATATCGAGCAACTTTTCATGGGTTTATTGGTCACATATATGTCTTCTTTGGTGAGGTATCCAGATTTTTTGTTCACTTTTTAATTGGGTTATTTGTTTTATATTGTTGAGTCTTTTTTTTAAATTTTCCAATAAACTTTTAAAAAATTGGTTTATTTATTTTTTTAATTTCTTTTCAGTGTTCCAGAATTCATTTTTTTTTTTTTTTTAAAGATTTTATTTATTTATTTGACAGACAGAGATCACAAGTAGACAGAGAGGCAGGCGGAGAGAGAGGGAAGCAGGCTCCCTGCCGAGCAGAGAGCCCGATGCGGGACTCGATCCCAGGACCCTGAGATCATGACCTGAGCCGAAGGCAGCGGCTTAACCCACTGAGCCACCCAGGCGCCCAGCCAGAATTCATTTTTTATGCACCACAGCCAGTGCTCCATGCAATACCTGCCCTCTATAATACCCATCACCATGCTCACCCAACCTCCCACACCCCTCCCCTCCAAAACCCTCAGTTTGTTTCTCAGAGTCCATAGTCTCTCATAGTTCATCTCCCCCTCCAATTTCCCCCAACTCACTTTTCCTCTCCATCTCCCCATGTCCTGCGTGTTATTTCTTATGCTCTACAGATAAGCGAAACCATATAATTGACTCTCTCTCTGCTTGACTTATTTCACTCAGCATAATCTCCTCCAGTCCTGTCCATGTTGATACAAAAGTTGGGTATTCTATGGAGTATTGGGTATACTATGGAGTATTATGCCTCCATAATACCAATGGAATTGGCATACTATGGAGTATTATATACTAATATATAGTAATATATATAATATAATATATATATCTATATATATAGTATATACACTATATATAATATATATACTATATATAGTATATATTATATATATACTATACTATGGAGTATACTATGGAGTATTATATACTAATATATAGTAATATATATATTATATACTATATAGTATAGATATATAGACTATATATAGTATATAGTATATACTATATATATAGTCTATATATCTATAGTATAGTATACTATACTATAGTATATACTATAGTATATATATAGTATATATACATATATACACATATATATGTACATATACATGTACATATACATATACATATGTACATGTACATATACATGTACATATACATATACACATATATACTATATATACTATATATACTATATATATATACTATATAGTATATAATATATATATTATACTATGGAGTAATTATACTATGGAGTAATACCAATTCCATTGGTATTACGGAGGCATAATACTCCATAGTAAAGAAAAACAAAACTGGGGGCATCACATTGCCTGATTTCAAGTTTTACTACAAAGCTGTGATCACCAAGACAGCATGGCACAAAAACAAACACACAGACCAGTGGAACAGAGTAGAAAGCCCAGATATGGACCTTCAACTTTATGGTCAAATAATCTTTGACAAACCAGGAAAAAATATCCAGTGGAAAAAAGACAGTCTCTTTAATAAATGATGGTGGGAAAATTAGACAGCTACGTGTAGAAGAATGAACCTCAACCATTCTCTTACATCATACACAAAGATAAACTTGAAATGGATAAAAGATTGGCCACAGCAACTTCATTCAAGATATGTCTCTAAAGGCAAAGGAAACCAAAGCAAAAATGAACTTTTGGGACTTCATCAAGATCAAAAGCTTCTGCACAACAAAGGAAACAGTCAACAAAACAGAGGCAACCCAAGGAATGGGAGAAGATATTCACAAATGACAGTACAAAGGGCTGATATCCAAGATCTATAAAGAACTCCTCAAACTCAACACACACAAAAGAAATAATCATGTTAAAAAAAATGGGCAGAAGACATGAACATACATTTCTCTAAAGAAGACATATTGTTGAGTCTTAAGAATTATTTGTATATTTTGGGACAAGTCCTTTATCAGGCATATGTTTTACAAACATTTTCTGCCATTCTAGGCTTATCTTTTGATTTTCCTGCATTTTTGAAAAGTTTTGCTAGTTATAGAATTATTGGTTGCCACTCTGTTTCCTTCAACATTTTGAAGCTCTTATCTGTTTTCTAACCTCCTTGGTTTCTGATGAGAAATCATCAAGTTGACTCTGCTGTGGATAGGTATGGTTCTCTGAGTTCAGTGGAGTTTCTTGAGCATCTTCTGGTTATTATTTTTTCCAATATTTTTGGCTTTATTTCTCTGCTTTTCTCTGGGACTTCCATTCACTGTATGCTGGTAATTTTCATGATATGTCACAGGTGTGTGAATTTCTACACATTTTTCTCCATTCAGGCTTCATTTTGTTTCTCTTACTGGATAATCTTTACTGGCCTATCTTCAAGTCTGCTGATACTTTCTTCTGTTTCCTCGAATCTGTTGTTTGTAGCTGGCTAGTGACTTTTTTTATTTCAGTCATTGTACTTTTTTTTTTTTTTAGATTTTATTTATTTATTTGACAGAGACAGAGAGATCACAAGTAGGCAGAGAGACAGGCAGAGAGAGAGGGGGAGGCAGGCTCCCTGCTGAGCAGAAAGCCCGATGCGGGACTCGATCCCAGGACCCTGAGATCATGACCTGAGCTGAAGGCAGAGGCTTAACCCACTGAGCCACCCAGGCGCCCCAGTCATTGTACTTTTTAACTCTAGAATTGCAATTAGTTTCTTTTTAATAATTTCTATCTTTGTACAGATATTCTCTATTTAATGACACCTAGTTGTCAGACTTTCCTTGCCTTTAATTCTTTGGACATTGGTTTACTTTAGTTCTTTGAATGTATGTAGAATAGCAGACTTAAATTCTGTCTAGTACATCCAACATCTGGGAGTATTCAAGGATTATTTCTATTGACAATTTTTATTCCTGGGTATGTGATATACTTTGCCTTTTTTGGGTAGGTTTTGTAATTTTTCATTGGAAATGAGACATTTTAGATAATGCATTGTAACAACTCCAGTATCAGAACCCTCTCTCCACTCCAGAGGTGGTGGTGGTTCTTGGATTTTTGTTTTTGTTTTCTTCTTGTTGTTTATTTCCTTAGTGACTCTTCCAGGTTAATTTGTAAATCTGTATTCTCCACAGTGTGTAGACACTGAGTTCCCTGCTATATTTTGTTATTGTTGTTGATTTTATGTTCTTGTTTTCAAGCCTGGTCTCCTAGGGGTCACATTTGGTTCATTATAATTTAGTGGTCAGCCAATGATCAGTCAGAATGTTTCCTTAAATGCCATTCCTGTATTTTTTCTACCTCTGCCAGGGAGATCTGTGTGTGAAAGCATGACTTTAAACTTTAAACAATTTACAAAACAGACTTAGCTTTAATTTTCTGTTTGCACTATTCATCCAAGCAAGAGGTGAGTGACCAGGGTGCTCTTCTTTCCTAGGTCTTTCCTGGGCATGCATACAGCACTTCACATGTGCGCAAAATTCTTATAGATCCCTAAGAATTTCCTGGAGCTTTTCAAATTTCTCTGTATCTAGGTCTTGCTTTAATTTTTTTTTTTTTGTGGGGGGGGGGGTAGTGAGGCTGGTCTTCTCTTTTGATGAAAGAAAATTGATATCATGAACAGGCAGATGTAACATTGTCAGAAGATTTCCATTATTTTCTAATGATGTCCTGGTGATACTCTTTCTTAAATTTAGTTTTTTTAGCTGTGTTGAGCTCTGAGTCGAATCAAATGACCAACAACATTTTGGGAATGAAATTTTTCAAATACTGCTAGTTTTGACATAATATTGATGGTGCTCTTGGAATAAAGCTCTTACCTCTCCATTCATTGTGAGCCTGCAAATCTTTCAGACCTACCCTGCTACTGAGGTAGCAGGGAGGCAGAGAAAAAGGGAATAGTCCTAAGCTGATATGTACGGGCTCTGTTGCCTTTCTGAGATTCAGATGTTTCTCTTTGATAGAAAATTTTCAGTTTTTTATATGACTTTGGTTAATTTATGGTATTCTAAAATGGTTGATTTTAGTTGTTTTACCAGTATTTTTACTGCTTTTGTGGAAAAGTGGTCACTGTGATCCTTACTCCACCACTCCAAAGTTGATCTCCCTATGCCATAATTCTAGTAAAAATAATAAGAGCAACAAACAATGGCTTCTATTTATTGCATGCCAGCAGGCTCAATAGGACTTTTACCTATATTTTCCATTTAATCTTAATCCTGTTGTAGACTGATCTGAGCACTGTAATGTTAAATAACATATCCAGTGCCACACAGCTCATCCTTAATGAAGCTACAGAACAAACCCAGAGCCTTCTTTCAACTCCATTCTACCTGACTTCTCCTTTTACAAAACTTCTATTTTTATTTCTAATTCAGAAGGCCTCCCATTGTATCCTCCCTGCCACAAATAAATCAATACTAATGCGTTGATAAATGTATATGTAACACCTTCAATAAAACATATTTACATTTAAATTCATCATAGTTTTCCAAAGATACATGCAATTAACTTGAAATAACAACAGTTGGGATTTCAGAGAGAAGGTAAAATCGGAGGAAATTTTCAGTATCTTACTCAGGCTACTAAATTCTCTTCTGTGCTTCCTCTTCCTACACATAATCATCATCAATATCATTGCAGTTATGGTCATGATCACCATCATCATCACAGTGATCATAAACTTCCCCAATACCACCACCACCACCACCATCATCATATTGTTGTCACGTATAACTGCAATTATGTGCCAAGCAATGTTCTAAGGTCAAGGGGCCCTTACTTGCAGGAACGCTTTCAAAGTTCTGGGCAGGGCATAGAAATTTTTGTTTTGGGGTAATTTTGAATCATTTAGAGAAGACCTCTCATTCCCATTTGTTTTCTCTCTCTTGGTATTTTTCTTGTATATCTGATATAATGAACTTCAATAATTTTGTATAAGTAAATTTATCAATCATTTCTGTATTTATCTTTGTATTGATGTTTAATGCTTCCTTAAAATATGTTCAGATAAGTATTTCTAAAATTTAATTATAGTTATTTTATAGTTTTATTATTAATTTTATTTATTAGTTATTCTCAACTTATTTTGAATAGGTTCCTTCTACTGGAATGTCAGTTTTCTGTATGTGTACATGTATGTGTACATGCGTATGTGTGTGATTTGTGTGTACATATGATATTAACTAACACTACTTGATGACAATATTTTAAAGACAAACATGCCCTGTGACTATGAAAATAAAGTTTTCATATCAACAAAGTTAATTCCTAATCTTGTCCATCAAACTGTCCAGTTCACTTCATGTTATAGTGATTTTACCGAAGTTTGTATTAAGAGTCATGGCAGTAGCAGATATGCTTGCTCTCCAGTTTCAGTCCCTGGCTGCCATGATGGAAAAAGACTCTCTTCAGGCCCTCTGTGTGTATCCTGTAAAACAAAGTATTTCCTTCCTTCCTTCCTTCCTTCCTTCCTTCCTTCCTTCCTTCCTTTTTTTTTTCTTTAAGATTTATTTATTTTTACTTGAGAGAGAGAGAGAGAAAGTGCAGAAGGGAGGGACAGAGGGAGAGAGAAAATCTCAAGCAGACTCAGCACTGAGCACAGGGCCTGAGGTGGGGCTGGATCTCATGACCCTAAGATCATGACCTGAGCTGAATTCAAGAATCAGACACTTAACTGACTGAACCACCGAGGTGTCCCAAATAAAGCATTTTCTAATTTTTGAAGCTAGAAAACAATATTAAGAAAAAGCTAAGACAAATATTTAATCTTTACCGGCTTTTTCTATTAACTGTTGCTTTGTTGTTTCATTAAAACAAAGATTTTTTTTTTTTTTTTTTTTTTTAGCCATAAGTTCTTTCACATACAGGTGAGATCTAACCTAATACTTAAATTGTCAGTTCATGTATAATATTTACTACAGTATCTTACAGAAATCAAAATCCTTGCCATAACCATATATTCCTTGGGAAACCAAATCTGATCAATCTTTCTCACTTGACCTGTTTGATCTGCTAATTGTGAAAACATGAAAATTATTTCTTTTTCCTCACTTCACAGTGAAATACATAAAAGTGGGCTTTGATTAAACAATCTGACTTTGATTAAACAATCAGCTTATTATATTGAATAGTTAACATATAAAATAATCAATGATTCATGTACCAGACATTAATTACTTCAGTGGCTGGTCAAGTTTGTCATGAAGTATATAGTTCCTTCTAACACAGCTTTGACAAACAACAATATTTCACAATTAGATAGCATTTTACTCATAAAAAATTCACTTTGCAAGCTGTAATTTTCAAAACCATGTGCATTTTTCTCCTTTTTCATAGTTTCAAATTTTCTTTCAAAACAATTTGGTTCCCATAGAAGGACAAATGGAAGGTTGTAGAAAGAGTGACTGTGTGAGAAAGCATTGAGCCAGGTAGAAACACAGGGAGTCCTACCATACCTTTAATAATCAGATGTTGTTGGTGCTATTTAAGCCCATCTAGAGAGTAGCAAATGAAGGAAAACATTCTAGTTATTTTTGTATAATAAGTACAACAATGATATACAGCCTGATAATGGATGCACAGGAAAAACAAATCTCACTTAACAAATACTGATACAAAACTTCAAATAAATTACTAGTAAATAGTCTCAATCAGCATATTATTTTAAATACATATGATCTAATGAGATTAATAGGATGGAAAGAGTGGAAATTCATGAATATAATCCATCTGGTGTTCATCTCCATAGAAGGCAAAAATATTTGATAAACTGTAGCATGTATTTAATAAAAATATGCAATAAAGGAGGACTTAAATGATATATCATATATATGTATAACTGTACATACATATATGTATATACATAGTCTGCATATATTACTGGAAACCAAAAACTTAATTAAAAGGAAAATACTAGAAACTTTCTTTTTCCTTTAAAACAATGTCCATTATCTTCACTATTATTTGTCATTGTATTGGATACATTAGCCAAAATGTTTCTAGCAAAATAAATAAATAAAATAATAAAGTCACACAAATTAGAAAGAAAATATTGTTTTGTGCCAAGACACAGAATAATAGACAAACTAACACAAATGATTTTTTTAGCTATCATAAAATAGCTAGTTATAACAATAAAATTGTGAAATTCTATAAGAGGCAGTCCATAAGTTATTACGAGACAAAAGTAAACCAAATAAATGAGACATGCCATGTTCTTGCATAGGGAGACACAACAATGTAAGGGTGTTGAATCTACCCAAGTTAAATATGTACTTTTGATGTGATCTCAATTAAGATCATTTGCTTCTTTTTTTTTTCCTGTTTCCACACAAGTTGATTATTTGTCAGTTTTACTTGAAAGAATAATAAGTGTGAATTATCAGGAGAAATGCAATGAGGGGAACTAGTTTTTCTTTTTTTAAGACTATTTAATATGATAAAGACTACACTAAATACAATTTCGGAATTGGTACATAAGAGCCCAAGGGAACAAGATATGTGAGATTCTCTTTGAATTAGTATAAGATGAAGGCAGCAACTTAGATTAGTGCGTAGGAGGGAGTTTATGATCTGTGGAATCCATTTGAGAAAAATATAAATTGGGTGCATTCTTATACCATACACTGGGATAAATCAAAAAGGATCAGAGATCTAATTGTGGGAAAACAAAAACAAAAACAAAACAAACAGAAAAAATGCAAGTACTATAATAGAAATAGGAATGAATTCCTTCACAACTTTGGATGTTAAAAAAGTTTCCTAACAATGACTCAAAATCCAAAAGCAATTAAAAAACATATTTATAAAATTGGCAATATAAGAAATGATTTAACAATTAACAGCAAGAAGTATTCTTAAAGGAAAGTAAAAACAACAAATGATAAATTGAGAAAAATATGGTTAATATAAGAGAATCAAAGGACTAATTATACTGATAAAGAATTACATGTAAAAATTAGAAAAAGTAAGACCAAAAATCTGATAGTAAAATCTGTGAATAAACAGTTAACAATAAAAATGGACCATAAGTTGATAAAGACACCAAACCTCATTCCAAAAAAGAGAAAGAACTAGAAGGTGCTGGGAGCCAACAAATTGTACTGAAAATTGATAAATAAAGGGCAATATGCATTTTTGTGGGTACCCTTTAAGGACTGAATTTATGCTAAATAAATGCTGATTACGAAAAGTTATTTTTTCAGATCAACCACAGCTAATGAATGAAGGAAAGAGTGGTGTGATTACATTATGCCCCTTTGCAGCATCTGAGGGCTCTGGGAGTCTGTCTTAACATCACTAAAGAAGGACAAGCAGACATTATGTTCCTTCTGCCATACTGTAATCAAATTACACAGGACTGCCTATAAAGTGTTCTAATACTAAGGCGTTAGAGCTAACTACCAGTTTGTAAGAAATGTGGGGAATACATGACACGATGAAAATACAATAAGCCAAATCTAGGATGTGTGAAACTTGGCAGGCAAGATGGTCTAGTTTCTGTCTAAATAAATAGAGGGAACTTGTATTCATTAAAAGAGACTTGAGAGAAATATCAATGAAATGTACTGTGTAGACCTTGATACTGATTGATACTGATTTGCAAATGACTGTAAAAAAAAAATCTGCAAAAACTGGCCTTAGATTGAGTGTTCTATGATATTAAGGAATCACTATTAACTTTGTGTGATAATGACACTTGTGCATATCTGGTAAAGGCACCTAAGGCATTCTTTAACAGATACGAGAGGAGGCATTCTAGGCTGAAAGAGCAAAATGTTGATGTTGGGTAACTATAACTTGGGTTTCATGGCACTCTTTCCCTTATTAAAAAAAAAAAAAAAGAAAAGAAAAGAAAAAAGAAAAGACCGGGAAATGTTCATACGATCTGTAAACCAAATCTTATATTTAGCCAATAAAATAGCCATTGGGAGCCTAAAAGGTTTATCAAAATGAAAATATATGGGCATGTCAAAAACAGCAATACCAGCAGCCCTACAGCCTGGAATCAAACTCTGCCTTTTATATGCTCTAAGACTTTGATCCCATTAAGTGAGATACTTTCCAAGTCTCAGGCTCCTAATTTGTGAAATGTGAAGAAGGTGAATGGGAGTCTTAGCTCCTAATAGTGTCAAGGCACCAAGGACTGCACATAATTACATGTTATAGAGTGAATGTTCGTGTCTCTAACCAAATTATATGCTGAAGCTCTAATCCCCAATGTGTTGGAATATAGAGGTGGGACCTTTGGAAGGTAACTAGCTTATGAAGGTGGAGCTCTTGGGATTGGTGTCTTTAGAAGAGGCACAAGAAAGATGATCACTCTTTTTGCCACATGAAGACATGGCAGCGAGATCTGTAGATCAGGAAGTGGGCCATCAGAAGACACTGAATTTGACACTTTGATCTTGGACTTCATGTCTCTGGAACTGTAAGGAATGCATGTTTATTGTTTAAGCTACCCATTTTACAGAATTTTATAATAGCAGCCCAACTGACTAAGAGATTATATGAAGTACTCAGCAGTGTTCCAGGCCATGGTAATTACTGAATTAATGTCAATTGTACTTTTCATTGTGGTGCCAAATATAAAATAAAATTACATCCTTCATTCAAAATACTGCATTTGAAAAGTTCTTCCCTCTTTGTGTTGAGCTGTTCAGAAGGCTCTCCATTATGGGTTTCCACTCCAGGTGACTAAAGGAGGGAGGGCGAGTAGCTATGCCAACTGTCAATATGTTCAACCTTAGAGGTTGCTCTCTTGCATGCCCCTCTGGGTCGCATGCTTTCAGTTTGGGACACAATGGGTCAAGAGGCAACAGCCTTAGAGAAAAATTACACTCTGCACAGCCTTTTGTCTAGAGAAAAGTGGTGTTTGTTTTGAATGATGAGATTTAAGTGGTAGCTTCCTTATCTGTCGCATTTGACCTACTTTGAGAAATGTTCGGAGGTGAAAGAGAACACCATTGATTTAAAAGATGTAATAAGAAGCTGTTTTTAAATTTATTTTTGTTTCTAAGCAAGAAAAAATAAATTCTACTTTGACAATTGTGATCAATTTCTTGTCTATGGTTGTTAATGTAGCCAATTATAATAATAATTTTCCTGATGCTAGGAAAAATGTTATTTTCTCAATGCAAATATCACAAAAGTACTCCAGAGATGGGGGGACGCTTCAGGCATCAATGGCAAATTTACTACCGTCAGAGTAGGAAGGCACAGAGATTAAGAGATATTGTAAATTCTACCAGATAGTCTAGGGGCTACTGGACATTATGGGGTCTACCGGGTACTGTAGGGACTACAGAATATTTTGTAGTCCGCTGGATATTGTAGAGTCTACTAGGTATCATAGTATCTACTGCCAGGTCACAAAATTATGTCCACTGTTAAAAATCATTCCAGATTCTTCCTCACAATTTTTCATTCAGAAATTTCTCAACTCAATGTGGTCCAACATTCAGTGGCTGGTTATTATTAAATAAGGTCCCTTGTATTGAAGTTTTTAGGTTATTTTTTCATCTAAACATTGTTTACCTACTTCCTAGATAATAGACAAGCCACACAATCTCTTGGGGCTTTATCTCTTTAAATATGATAGGGTAGGGATGCCAGAGTGGCTCAGTTGGTTAAATGTCCACCTTTGCTCGGGTCATGATCCCAGGGTCCTGGGATTGAGTCGAGCATCAGAATCCTTGTTCAACAGGAAGCCTGTTTCTCTCTCTGCCTGCTGTCCTCCACTTGTGTGCACACTCTCTTGCTCTCTCTCTCTCTCCCGCTATCTCTCTGACAAATAAATAAACATCTTAAAAAATATATATGATGGGGTGACCTAGGATACTTTTTTTGAAACACTGGGTCTTTGAAATCATTATATTGGATCATATCCAGAATTTTTTAATGACATACAATAGAATAGAAAAGAACATATCAGAAGCCATCATACATTGTCCCCCAAAATATTATTTTGTGCTATTTTCAGTACATGGATGTATGTGAACATGTCCTGATTCTGGAATGGAAATTGTATTTTACAGGGGGGATTGGTGTGAAAAGTAAAAAGCTCCATCCAGAAATGAATTTGCAACTTCAGTGCCTTTGGAAGCAGGGAAGATAAATGAGAGAGGCCATGGGTGAACTGGGACGAGAGGGTAAGGGTGACAGAGACCTGTAGCACACAGCTCTATCTAGAGTAGTGCCTACCCCCTGAATTTGCCAGAGTCACCAAATATTTAGCCTTCCAAAAAAAAGTAGAAATATATAATTTTGTTTAAAACCTCCTAGCTTCTAAATGTTGACAACTTCTCCTCCCCCTCCCCCTCCTCCTCCCCCTCCTCCTCCTCCTCCTCCTCCTCCTCCTTCTTCTTCTTCTTCTTCTTCTTCTTCTTCAACAAGCCAAAATTTTCTATGGGATGGATGTTTACCCTTTAGGGAATAAGTTGGTAAAAGGTAAAGTCTTTCAAATTGTGTTTCCCTTGGGAGACAGCAGTCCTAAGTCTTTTGGGAAGTTAATAGTCAACTAGAGACCCTTGGGCTTATGGTGTGTGTGTGTGTGTGTGTGTGTGTGTGTGTGTGTGTTATTTTTAAAGGTTTCTTAGCTTCAAAAAAGGTGAAAAAAACTTTTTGTCTGTTTATATATTTATAAAAACATTGTAAGAGCTTTCTCATCACTGGTGTACTTGAAATCTGTGGTTCCAGTGACCACAGGGCACATTATTCGAGGTGTATGCTGAAAGTAACTCATGGGTTACCTAGAAATCATAATCACTCTTGATGATTAAGAGATTGAAAGCTTCCAGAAGTTTCTTTTTCAGATAGGCTTGATAAGTCATACTGTATATATGTATGCTTGTGTATTCATATTTTTAAATCTACAGTGTCCATATACTTCCTCTTAGTTTGCTGTATAGTGTTTCTTTTCTTTCTTGCATCTTCGTTAGAAATTTCACACCCTTCTCATGATGGTGTGAGATGATAAAATGTCCACGTGAGGGGAAGAAGTGAAGGGAAAGATATGGGCATTTGGTTGTGGCATTAGGTCAATACTGACCCTCAATTGTACCTTTTGTATATTTTTAAAATTTTTTAAATTTAAATTATTTTAAATTTAAATTATTAAATTATTTATTTTTAAATTTAAATTTTTGTATATTTTTTTAAAATTTTCTCAGAAGAGTGTCATCAATCCTTAATCTCACCAGATGGAAGACAAATGAGCCCAGCTGAGGTGTGCAGGGGCTAGTGTGGCCACACAAGTTTGACACTCCACCCACCAAACGAATGGGACCACATCTTCTGATCATCCTTGTTTAGTGCAGTCTGAGAGGCATCCAAGTGCTCTGTGCGTGGGAGTATGTGTGTATGTGGCTTCTGAAGTCTTCCAAGGTTTCACCTGCTCACTACTTACAAAAATTCAGCTACTCATAAAGAATTATCCCGTCATAAATTTGAAATTATTAGCTTTATTGTGCAATTTTAATATCCTACATGGTTTTTAAAAAAATAAAAATAATCTCCTTCAGTCCCATCCATGTTGACACAAAAGTTTGGTATTCATCCTTTCTGATGGCTGAGTAATATTCCATTGTATATATGGACCACGTCTTCTTTATCCAGTTGTCTATTGAAGGGCATCTTGGCTCTTTCCACAGATTGGCTATTATGGACATTGCTGCTATGAACATTTAAAAGCATGCTGGCACAGAATGGGAGAAAATATTTGCAAATCATGCATCTGATGAGAGACTTGAATCCAGAATATATAAGAACTTTTACCTCTCAACAACAAAAATACAAATAGTCTAATTAAAAATAGACAGCAGGTTTAAATAGATTTTTAAAGGAAGGTATGTGTATGGCCAATAAGTGCATGAAAAGATGCTCAACATCATTAGTCATTAGGAAAGTGAAAATCAAAACTAACACGAGATACTGTTTCACATACACCACTGTGGGTGCAATTAAAAAAAAAAAAGAAAAAAAAAACAAGCATTTGAGAGAATGTGGAAAAATTGGAACATTTGAACACTGTTGGTAGGAATGTAAAATGGTGCAACTTCTATGGAAAACAGTTTATCAGTTCCTCAAAATGTCATATACTTCCTGGTATATACCCAAGAGAAAAGAAAACATATGTTCACATCCAAACCTGGAAACCAATGTTCCTAACAGCAATAGTCATAATAGCTCCAAAGTGGAAACAACCCAACATGTACCAACTGATGATGTAAAAATAAAACTACATATTGTATGATTCTACTTACATGAAATGTCTACAATGGGCAAATCTAGAGAGACTGAAAATACATTGGTGGTTACTTAGGGCTGACAGGAGAATGGGGAGTGCCTGCCTAATGAGTACAGAGTTTCATTTGGGGTGACAAAAATGTTTTAATTTAGGTAGCGATGATGGTTGTGCAAGTCTATGAACATACCAAACACTGCTGACGTGTATACTTCAAACTAGTAAATTTTATGGTATACAAAACTCAATAAAAAAAGTTGTTATTTAAAAAAAAAGTCCTAGGAGTACCATAAAAATATAGTTCTCAGACCTCCAATAAATATTTGGGGGGTACCAACACATGAGTGAAACTGGCCCCTTTTTCACTAACAGATGGCAAGCTGTATGTGAGTGATATGAATAAAGACTCAACAAATCTTAGATTCTAGTTATGAGAAGGGGCTGTGGATTTGGTGTTGTCAAATGAGTTCACTCATTGGAATGGGAGGCAGGAGAGGGAAGTTCATTAAGTAATGTAGTAAACATCTAGTTTTCCAAGAGCAGCAGAAGAACTGTCAGCTATTACTCTAACCTTTTCACCTAATTTTCCTGAAAAGTTTTGGAAGTGCAGAGCTGCTCCTAGCAACCCCAGAGAGAAGTTCAGGAATGGTGCATGAACTCAGGAACATGTCTCAAAATGTGTGCTCAGGTGTGAAGTGCAGATACCTCTGACTCCAAACAACCTCCCCTGCTGCATCCTAAATGTGACCACCAAAAAGCTCATTGCCTCCTCCAAAGTGCTTGGGAGGCAATGTGGAAAGGGGTAAGCATCATCACATAGCATGGCTCGAATGTTTTATTTTTGCAGATTTTCTGAGGATCCTGGGATCCTTGGGGTTGGAAAGAGCCTGTGCAAATGAGGGGTCAGGCAGTTGAAGATTATCATCATCACTATAATCTTCCCCTGCATTATTGTTAACATTAAGATCCCTTTTCCATTTATAACAGCAATTATCAGAACAATTATACAGAAAAACTCACACCATTGGAATTCTGATTGAAATATCTTAATTATCAGATTAATCATGGAAGACATCTTTGCAATAGCAAGTCTTTTCTTTCAGGAACATATTCCTTGCTTAAAGGACTTATTTTAGGTTCTTCAATAGAATTTTGGTGATTTTCTTAGCCTAAGTCTTGTGCCATTAATGTTAAAAAAATGTTCCCATGATGTATAAATTTGCTTTTACTTTCTTTTTCTGTCTAATAAAGAGGCATTTTTCATTTATATTTTTACATATGTATTGATTATACAAATAAAAGCTGTTAAATGTATTTATTTTTTATTGAGCCCATTTCAAAACTTCTATTAATTTTAATCATACAGTTGCATGCATTATTTTTTCAAGATATATGGTCATTTCATCTAAAAATGATAATATTGAATTTTCCAAAATCCATGATACCTATTTTTATTTTCTTCATATAATTCACTGAAACAGTGTTAACATCCCTGATGCTTGCTTTGTGTCTGGCACCTGGTATTTCTCCCTGTAATGCATGCTTAGGGTTTTATTTTTTTATTTTTATTTTTTTAAAGGAAGGGACATTTAAATCTTTTCATTTATTTATTTATTTGACACAGAGAGAGAGAGAGATCACAAGCAGGCATGCAGAGAGAGAGGGGTGGGGAAGCAGGTTCCCCGCTGAGCAGAGATCCCGATGTAGGGCTCAACCCTAGGACCCTGGGATCATGACCTGAGCTGAAGACAGAGGCTTAACCCACTGAGCCACCCAGGTGCTCTCATGCTTAGGGTTTTAATTGAAATATGCCACTGAATTATTTTTTTAGTTTTTAATGTGTTTATTTAGTAAATTATTTTCAGAGATAGTCCAATGTACCACCATCACATTACTGAAATAAGTTCTAATCAGTTGTCTTGCTCAATTAAAAAAAAAACTTGCTGAATTAAGCTTGTCAGTAAATTATTTAGAATTTTTGCAGCTTTGGTAAAATATTAGATTGTGGTGCACCATGGGTGCTACATTTTAACACAAAGGTTAGTTGAAAATCCTATATTCATGTGATAGCAGAAGTAAGATTGTAATAAAACATGATTCCAATGTTGCAATTTTAATTAGAATAATCAACATTGTTTTTTAAAGTTGGCTAGAATTCACTCTAACACTATATATACAAATAGTTTCTTAAAAATAATTTTTTATTGAAGTAAACTGAAAAGAGCAAAGGTCAAAAGTATTTTGATGGATTTACAAAACTTACTGTGCCCATGTATCTAGTGTTCTAGTCAGGAGATAGAATATTGCAGATCCCCCAAATTTCTGGCAACCTCCCCAAGACTAATTCATTGCAAGGGAAACTAAAATCTTTATTCCCACAACATTAGCTACCTCGTAGTCTTATTGTAACAATAACCCACACCTTGCCTTCTAATCTGGGCTTCTCTTTTACCACCTCTATTAACTGCTTTCCTGATGGAATTCTAACTGACATCCTGCCTCTGATACCACTGATTAATTTCTCCCATCTTTGTTCCTCAGGTGAGAGCAATTAGTATATTCACCTTTGTGTCTGGTTGCTTTTTCATACTTTTTAAAAATAGTAGCTCTTTGTGAATCATTCACTTTTCTTCAGTTATTGGTCCTTTAGTATTTTCTAATTCTTGGACCAGTTTTGGCCATTTATTTTTTGTTAGAAAATTATGTATAATTCTTCCATTTAAAAATTTTTTTTCTAAATTTCTCATGTATTTCTTTTATGGTTTTAAATAAGTATCATTTCTGTATTCTTTCATAATCTTCGATGTCTTTGTTTAATTGTTCTGTATTGAATTTGTTGTGGTTAGTTCTTTTTCTTTGTTTTCTTTCAAATTCAGAACCTTGGCTGATCGGTTGTTCTACTCTTTGTTTCCACTTTATTAGGTACCTGACACCGCTCTCAGTGCTGCGGAAATAGCAAGGAATGGGCCAAACTCCCTGCTTTCCTGGGCTTCTGTTCTCTGGGGTATGAGACAATGAGCATATAGAGGTAGATGGAGAGACAGACTGAGAGGGACAGGTGGGCTTGCAATGGGAGATAATCAGGAGGTGAAGAAAGTGCTGGAGAAACTTTGAGGTTTCAGCCAGCATTAAGGCTGTGAACAAGGAAGGGCAAGCATGGTGTGGTTCAGAAAGAATGGGAAAGAACATTGGCAAGATCCGTGAGCAGTACTAGAAGCAGCAAGTGGCCAGTGAACATGGTAGGAAATGACTTACTTAATCAACAGTAAGGAAAATAAAAAATAAAAGCAACAATTGAGATTTACTTTTCTTATGAGATCAGTGTGATAACACCCAGTGCTGGTAAAGGAGGTTTTAATAAAAGGGTCACTTACATATTATTAATTAACATAAAATCATGAAATGAAATGTGGCACTATGTTTTAAAGTAGCAAATGTCATAAATTTTGACTTGTGAATTTGTTTGATAAAAATTCAGCCCCAGAAAACAAATGATAATAGTAATAAAATTAAAAAAATAGACACACAAAAATATTTATTGCCATGTTGTTTTTAAAGGTGGAAAAGTTATGCTCCGTCTATGTTCTTGATTATAATGAAACTGTTAAAAAGAAGGAGGTAGCACAGCAGGCACTGAGTTGGAAGTATGCCCATGGCCCTTTAAAAAACGTAAGATCCAGAAAGATATGTTGAGTATAAGTTTATCTCAAAAAAATAGGTATGTGTACATGTGTGTATTCATGTACATATTATTGTATGCTTCCATGAGCAAACATAAACACATGGGACAAGCCCATGATGCACTAACTATGGTTCAGTGTCAAGCAGAGATATGCGTTGCCATCAGGAGGGGTGGAATGACTTTTACTTTAATTTAGACATTGTTTGATTTATTGCCTCATGCAACTTATCACAAAAAAGTCTGCCTGGAAATATATATATTTATTTTGTCTATCTCCCTAAAACAACATGAAAAACCAGAAACTAAAAATATATAAAATGTTCTATTTGAGGAAATGGTGGGCAATAATATTGACAGTGGTAATATACTTAAATATTTTTTTCTGGTTATATTATTATAATACCGACATTTATCCAATGATCGATGCTTTGTTACTAAGTTCAAATATTCCTGGATACATTTACAACTCCAGAAGTATGGACTCTGAGCAATTACAATAGCAGTGACACAGTCTAATTTTATGGACCCTGGGATAAATGGACCCTGAGATTTTTAGATTCCCCATGATTCAGCTAGCCATGGTCACCTTCCCCACACTTCCCCTCAGACAGAAACAACTAATAAGAGATAAATATAGAGAACATGCCAATTACACTCTTTGATCATTTGATGGCAAAAAATGGGAAAGAAAACCTCTGAATATTGGACAGCGAATATCAGTCTGAAGAATTTAGTTAGAGTTTGAAGGAAGTTTGCATCCATGAAATTGCAAAGGACTGGCCAGGGACCCATGTTCAAATTATCACCCTGATTGTTAAATTTCATTTACTAATTGTAATTTGTTTTCCAGTTTCTTTTTGTGGAGAGTGACATGTTCCAGATGATGACATCCTTGAAAGTGGTTTTCCCTTCTTTTTAGAAACTTCCCGCATTGTCACCTGTGTGACATGAAGCACACCGGCTGACCGAGGCCCACAGGATGCGGATGCTCATGTTGAAGTTCCAGGGACTCACCACGGATATGAGGATGCAAGACTGAGGCAAAGGGAGAACAAAGCAATCATACCCCACTATGGGCTGCCATGAAATAAATAAAATCTTTAAAAAAAAAAAAAAAAAGGTGGGGGAGAGAAAATCACTACCATGTGGGAACTGACTCTGAAGACTCCTTGTCTCACCATTAAAATAGAAAGAGAAAAGTCCTCTTATATGTTTACACTGACACATTTTTAATAGCTATCATATATTTCATTTAAAATTGTTGAAACAAAGGGCAAAGAACAACCAGTGTTTGATATTCAGGAATGTATGCTGGGGAAGGATGTGTGTCTTGAGAATACAGAGAAGGACCTGATACAGGGCTCCATCCCTGGACTCTGGGATCACAACCTAAGCTGAAGGCAGACACTTAACTGACTGAGCCACCCAGGGGTCCCGGGGGAAGGAAACTTTTGTAAGAGAGGATGTTGGTGGAATCGAAGTATGAGAGCATGAAAATAGTGGGTATGGAATGCTGGAACCAGAAAGGAGAGGCAGAAATATGATAGAGACAGGGCAGTCAGAGAAAACAAGTTCTTAGGGATCCGATACTCACAGCATCCTTCTGGAGAACTATATTCTTCCTAGCCTGGGTGCCACAGAAACCAAGAATTCCTCTAAAAGACTGGACAACCTAGACTCTTGTCATTGCCTCCTCTGTTATAAGCAGCAATTTGTATCCATTTAGCTCACATAAAAAATAACCTCTGGAAAATAAATCTAGATTTGGGTTATTTTTTTGTCAAAGCATAAGGAGAAAGTGAGTCCTTCTCAGTTAGGATACTCTCCTGAGAGGCACATTTAATTGCTTCCCAATCTCTGATCCAAAGAAACCACAAGGAATCGATTGCTCCTCAGCCAGATAATGAAATTGAGCTTGAATTTCCTCAAATCATGAAACAGCTGTGGAAAACCTCTCAAGACTTGATAAGCATGTGAATGAGAGTAGGGATGCAATTTCAGGGAAAAAGTGTTGTATTTCCAGTAACCAAGGCTATATTAAATTGGACAATTTCAACTGTTTCAATCAGGTGAGAATTAACTAGACAAATACATGTCAAAAAGTACTATTATTAAATGGTTTTGTGGTGCTTTCCCCCCAATTGTAATGAAGATAAACAGAATAATTATCAGTGTGATTCACTAGGGTAGAGCATTGTGATGAGTCATTTAGTTGCATTTGAAAAATAAGAGAAACATGTCCCTTATAAGCCTCACTCCAGTGGGTTTGCCATGATCTGCATTTGCTTGCCCTGAAGATGTTAACCTGATCATGCCTCAGGCAGAGTACACTGGTCAGTGCCCAGCATGTGTCAGTAAAAAAGTCTGACAATACACCCATGCTCATGGACTTCACCAATATTACTATATTTTCCACCATCCTGAAGCAGCTGCTTCATAGAACGGTGGACTGGCAGCTTGAAGACTCAGAGGCGGCATCAGCTGGATGGCAATACCTTGCAGGGCTAAGGCAAGATTATCCAGGAGGTTGTGTATGTTCTGAATCAGCATCCAATAAATGGTGCTATTTCTCTGATTGCCAGGATTTATGACTTCAGAAATCAAGGGATGGGAATGAGAGTGGCACCACTTATTGTCTATGATCCACAAGCAAAATGTTTCCTTCCTGTCCCCCTGAACAGAGTTTCAAAAGGTGGAATGTTTCCACCAGGAGACACAAGAGTGATCCCACTGAACTGAAAGAGAAAACACTCACCCATTCACTTTGAAATCTCTCGTGTTTCTGAATCAACAGGAAAGGAAGGCAGTTACTGTGTTGGCTGGGATGACTGATCCTGAATACCAAGGGAAGATTAAGTAATACCACACCACAATGGAGTTAAAGAAGACTATGTCTGGAATACAAGTGATTCTTCATTCCCTGTGGTTAAGGTAAATAAAAAACTACAACTCAATCCAACCACAACTAGCAAAGGCCTAGACTCTGAGAATGAAGGAGTGGTCATCTCATCAGGTAAAGAATCATGACCAAGTGAGGTATTGTTGAAGGCAAAGGAAATATGGAGTGCATAGTAGAAGAATATACATATAAATATACATATAAATACCAGCTGTGAACACATGACCAGTTACACAAAAGAGGGCTATAACTGTCCAATGAGTAACTGTCTTCTTTATTTCATTATGAGTATGTGTATTCAAATATCTTTTTTCTTCCTTCTTTTATTATTTTATGTAACATATATGTATTGACTTTATATCATAATATTTAAGTATTGTTAACTTTACATTATAGTATTAAAGTTTGAGGATATCAAGAAGAGTAAGGACTTACTTCCTTTTATGGGGAAGAAGTTAGTATGTTTTGGTTGTAAATAGGATAGTTGTATCATGACAGTTGTATCATGGTATTTGTATCATGTTAGGAATTATGATTTGCCATTGTCTTTATTTGGAGATTACTTATGGCTTATGGTGAGGTGTATGGGTGCTATGTTGACAAGGGGTGGACTTATGATGGTTAATTTTTTGTGTTGATTGACAGGGTTAAGGGAATAGGTAGATGTTTACAGAGATAGCTGGCTAAACGCATCTCTGGGTGTGTTTGTGAGGGTGTTTCCAGGTGAGGTTAGCATTTGAATTGGCGGAATCTTAAAGCAGAGGGGCCCTCCCTGATACTGGCAGGCATCCTTCCCTCAGTTGAGAGTGTGAATAAAACAAAAAGCAGAGGAAGGGTGAATTTGAGCCCCCTACCTTTTTTTTTTTTTTTTTTTTTGGCCTGTTGAGCTGGGACTTGTCTTTCTATCTTTCTGGGATTGGACTGGAAATTGCATCATTAGCTCCCCCTGATTCTCAGACCTTCAGACAGATTGAATTTCACCACCAGCTTTCTTGGCTCTTCAGCTTGCTTATGGCGGATGGTGGGACTTTGTAACCTTCGTAATCACACGAACCATTTCCTACCATAAATTACTTTATACCCTATTGGTTCTATCTCCATGGAAAATCCTGACTAATAGAGATGGAAGCTGAGATGCAGTGGAGTATCAAGAGGAGGGGGAAAGGAGTTTTAGGCCTTGTTTCTGCACTTTCCTGAAAGTTCACAATAAGGGGAAGAAAAAAAAAAAACCTTTTCACCAGCCTTGCTTCTGCCTCCTTTGCCAGGCTGTATCCAGTAATATCCCAGGAAAGACCCCCGTAGTCCTGGTGTCTGGAAGCTTTATTTAATGGTCTAGAATTAGGAGATTAGGTTCACAAACACACACACACACACACACACACACACACACACACACACACACACATTTATATACCATGTGCACATACTCATACATATCCTACACACATACACACTTACACAATCACACATGACATGCATACACATACATACCACACACAAACCATGTGAACACACTCATAATACATCACTCAAAGACTCACATGCATGCACCTATACACATACACGTAATCACCACATACACACATACACAAATAGTGGAGGATTAGAAGATAGGTATGAACACACAGAATGTTCTGTAGCTGCTTACACTGATATATTTTCTTGGATTGTTTATCATTCCACCTTTTGCCAGCCAGGATAATGGTGATAACCAGGAATATTAACAGTTTTTCACTTAAAAGGACCTTAAAAATTTAAGATTCCAGTAAAAGAGAAAGGCTCCAATGAAACAATTTTTTTTTGGCAGTTTCAGACCTCAGGCACAGCATTATTAAAATGAAAATGGAAAATGTATACTGAGCAACGATTATATACTACAGTAAATGGGAATGATGGCTATGTTTATTGATGTCAAAGAGAATGCACTTAGAGCTAACTGCCTAAAGGGAGAAAGAAAAGATTATTAATGGCCATGTAACATCCCAAGTTTACAGTTTATACAAGATTTAGTATAGAATTGGATGAACTCATTATTGCTTCCTACAGGTGTTACTGTTTGCAATTTTTCACTTTGTCAACATATGTATAGTTTGATGTGAGAGCTGCTTTGCAAGAAGCAAAACTGAGCACTTTTCCAAATGCAGATAAGGATGATTTGCTAAGGACTGAAACACATGAATGGAGGAATAGAGAGATCATAATACAATAACCACTTTGCCATTATGGTCTGAATACTCCAAGCAGTTAAATAACAGAGTCTAATGTGTGGGTTTCACCTTTTTGTGCTCTGCTAGTGTGAACAAAACATGAGTATATCAGCAACACTAGGTGTCTGCATGGTGGCAACATTACTGAGCCACGTGGAACCTTGAGCCATTGGACCATGTCATTTCCTCTGCTTGGGAAATATTAACACCAATGTCACCAGTGTGATCAATTACCCTTTCAAAATTTCTTCATTTCTGAAGTAAAGTTATTAGAAATTCATTACTCAATTTTTCTATATTTAGATGTCTAATACAGAAATTCCCAAGAAGAATTATAAATATCTAGATAAGGTGTGCTGCACAATAGCTGTTCTCTCAGTTTTGTGTGGGGCCAGGGGCAGATGTTTATGTCCATGTCATATTAAATATGTTCAATTTTTCCAAAAATGCTCAAGGGAGTGCTGTGTTATTATTATAAAAACATTAGGGGCATAACAAAAAGCTTATCTAAAGATGGACACACTATAGCTGCATAAACAAATGTCTCCCCCAAAATGACCTTGTGTAGGAGTTTTTCCTGTAACCATTGCCTGACCTGTTGACATGGCAGCCATCACTGTGGCTATCACTTTCAGTATAGGATTTGAATAAACTGCAGAACTCTGGAGTTTTATGACAAGACCATAGGGAGAAGTACACAGACATATCCATGAAACAGAAGGAATAATGTAAGAAAAGGTAGAATAGAAGCAAATGGGGATAGAGGACAAGCAGTGTGGAGAGGAAACCTAAGAATTAGATCAGTGTTTCTCAAAAGAAGACATCCAAACATCCAACAGGTTCACAGAGAAAGTTCCCTATATCACTAATCATCAGGGAAATGTAAATCAAAACCACAAGGAAATGTCACTTCACACCTGTTAGAATAGGTATCATTGAACTTCTTGGAAAGATGGCAGAGTAGGAAGACCCTAAACTCACCTCATCCTATGGATGCAACTAGGTAATGCTCTTATCAACATAAATAACCCAGAAAATTTCCTTAGGGCTGGCAGAACAAACTTCATAACTAAAGGTAGAGAAGAGACCATATTAAAGAGGGTAGGAAGGGCAGAGACACTGTAAGGAGCTAAAGGGACTCTTAGGCCTTCCAGGGACAAGGGGGAGTCATGAATGTGGAGAAGGGTGAGAAACAGACTATTACACCATGGAGTCCACACAGGGAAGACAAATTCCCATAATAATTGGCTTTGAAAACTGAATTTCATGATTTCTTACTACTAGTGGGACTTAAAGCCTAGAACTTTAAAATCAGCAGGCTTGGTTATAGGAGATCCAGAAAGGCAAGAGGAAACTGAGTCCTCACTTTTAAGGAAACAAAATAACAACAACAGAAAGAAAGAAAGAAAGAGAAAGAAAGAAAGATTGATAGAAGAAAGAAAAGAAAAGAAAAAAAGCAACACAACAAAGAGCCTGTGGAGATATAGCACACAAGCAGCAGTTTGAAAAACATTTGAAGCACATGGGAGGGAGATTTATTTACTAATTGCAGAGTATATCCCAAAGGGACAGAGATCACTGGAAAAATTCTCCAGGGACAAAGCAGTTGGCAGGTGCCATTTCCCTCCCGTGTCCCTTAGCATAAAAATACTGGTCACCTGTGGGAACCAGCACATTAAAAATATTCACTACATAACTTAGTTATACTTCTCCCCACTCCCTGCAACCAGTCCTGCCTCAGTCTCCATGTTGTGGGTCCCATCCTGAGAAGACCAGCACAAAACTTGCCAACACTGAGTCTCCCAACTCATGTACTTAGCAGGGCCCTGGTCTTGACAGTGACAGTATATCCCTGTGGAAAACTTGTGGGCACTGTATCCCCTGCCCCCACTGCCACTCCACTGCCAATACAAAGGCATCACATTCTTTGTGGAGGATAACTGGGGTAAATAACTTGTGGGCAGTGTGTGTTATGCTCACACAGCATGGTGGAAGAGAACTAGAGAACAAAAGTTATGAACACTGGGTTCCCCGCCCACATGTGCTATGTGGTCCCACCCTGGCTGGCCTGTTCTTGGCAAAGTTTGTTCCCTCTGGCAAATGACCAGTGCCACCTTGTGAAAGTGCATGTGCCACCCACTACTCCCCCCCAACCCACTACCTTCAAGAAAGGAGGCATAGTTAAATTTCCTAAAACAAAGACACAACAAAAAGAGTTAGATAAAATGAAGAGACAGAGGGATATGTTTCAAATGAAAGGACAGGTCAAAATTACAGTGAGAGACCTGAGCAAAATGGAGATAGATAATATGCCAGATAGAGAATTTAAAGTAATGATCATAAAGATACTCACTGGACTTGAGAAAAGAGCATATGACATCAGTGAGACCTTTAACAAAGAGATAAAAAAAAACTCAGAGATGAAGAACACTATAAGTGAAATTAAAAATACACTGGATAGAATAAATAGTAGGTTGGAGGAAGCAGAGGAATGAATTAGCAACCTGAAAGACAGGTTTAATGGAAAGGATTGAAGCTGAGCAGGTGAGAGGAAAAAAAGTTATGCAAAATGTGATAAGCTTAGGGAACTCAGTGACTCCATCGTGTGTAATAATAGCATTCACATTATAGGGATCCCAAGAGAAGAAGAAAGAAAAGCGAGCAGAAAATTTATTTGAAGAAATAGTGTAAACTACCCAAATCTGAGGAAGTAAACATAAATTCAGTTCCAGGGGTGGCTGGGTGACTCAGTCTTTAGGCAGGTGGACATTCTGACTCTTCAGCCAGGACTGTAATCCTGGAGTCCTGGGATGGAGTTCCCGTGTCAGGCTCCCTGCTGAGTGGGAGGCCTGCTTTTCCCTCTCCCACTCCCCCTGCTTGTGTTTCCTCTCTCACTGTCTCTTTCTCTGTCAAATAAATAAATAAAAATCTTAAAAAAAAAAAAAAAAGGAAATTCAGTTCCGGGAGGCACAGAGATCCCCAAACAAAATCATTCCCAGGATGTCACACCAATACACATAATAATTAAAATAGAAAAAACAGTGGTAAAGAAATAATTTTAAAGGCAACAATAGAAAAGAAAACTGTTACATACAAGGGAAATTCCATAAGGCTATCATCTGATTTTTTCAAATGAAACTTTGCAGACCAGAAAGGAGGGACATGATGGGTTGTCTGGGTAGCTTTGTTGGTTAAGTGTCCAACTCTCAGGTCATAATCTCATGAGTCATAAGATCAAGCCTCATGTCAGATCTGTGGTCAGTGAGGAGTCTGCTTGAAGATGATTTCCCCATGCCCCTCTCCCCACTCTCTCTCTGTCTCTCAAATAAATAAATTTTTTTTTTAAAGAAAAGAGGAATGCTATATTTAAAGGGCTGAAAGAGGGACACCTGGGTGGCTCTATGGGTTAAGGCTCTGCCTTTGGCTCGGGTCATGGTCTCAGGTTCCTGGGATTGAGCCTCACATTGGGCTCTCTGCTCATTGGGGATCTGCTTCTCCCTATCCCTCTGCCTACTTATGATCTCTCTCTCTCTGTCTCTCTGTCAAATAAATAAATAAATAAAATCTTTAAAAAAATAAATAAAGGGCTGAAAGGAAAATTCTGCAGCCAAGAATATGCTATCCAGCTAGACTACAATTCACAATAGAAAGACAGACAAAGTTTCCCAGGCAGACAAAAGATAAAGAAATTCATGGCCACTAAACCAGCACTGCAAGAAATATTAAAGGGGTCTCTGAGTGCATAGGAAAGCCCATAAGGATGGGTAAGAAAGTAAGAAACATAAAAGCAGTAAAAATAAGTATATCTGTAAAGATCATCTCAATAGATAGATTAAAAGCATTTGACAAAGTACAGCATCCATTCCTGATAAAAGCCTTTAACAAAGTATGTTTATAGGAAACATACTTCAATAGCCAGAGTGACTATACCAGCTTAAATTCCTACCAAGAGTATAAGAGGTTTCCCCTTTCCCCACATCCTTGCCAACATCTGTCATTTCTTGACTTTTAAATTTTTTTTAAATATTTTATTTATTTATTTGACAAACAGAGATCACAAGTAGGCAGAGAGGCAGGCGGAGAGAGAGAAAAAGGGAGAAGCAGGCTCCCTGCTGAGCAGAGAGCCCAATGTGGGGCTTGATTCCAGGACCCTGAGATCATGACCTGAGCCAAAGGCAGAGGCTTTAACCCATTGAGCCATGCAGGCACCCCTTGACTTGTTAATTTTAACCATTCTGACTGGTGTGAGGTGGTATGTCATTGTGGTTTTGATTTGTATTTCCCTGATGATGAGTGATGGTGAGCATCTTTTCAAGTGTCTGTTAGCCATCTATCTATATGTCTTGGGGAAAATGTCTATTCATGTCTTCTGTCAACTTCTTAACTGGATTATTTGGGGGTATTTTGTGTTGAGTTTGATGAGTTCTTTATAGATTTTGATTACTCATCCTTTATCAGATATGTCATTTGATAATATCTTCTCTCATTCTGAAAGTTGCCTTTTAGTTTTGTTGATTATTTCCTTCACTGTGCAGAACTTTTTTGTATCTTGATGAAGTCCCAATAGCTTATTTTTGCTTTTGTTTCCCTTACATAAGGAGACCTGTCTAGCAAGAAGTTGCTGTGGCTGATGTCAAAGAAGTTGCTACCTGTTTTCTCCTCTAGGATTTTTATGACTTCAAGTCTCACATAAATGTCTTTCACCCATTTGAATTTATTTGTGTGTATGGTGTAAGAAAACGGTTCAGTTTCATTCTTCTGCATGTTGCTGTCCAGTTCTCCTAACACAATTTGTTGATGAGACTATCTTTTTTTCCATTGGATATTCTTTCTTGTATCATCAAAGATTAATTGACCATGGAGAACCTGGGAAGTGCATTTGGTTAAGCATTTGACTCTTGGTTTCAGCTCAGGTCATCATCTGAAGTTCCTGAGATCAAGCCCTGTGTCGGACTCTGTGCTCATCATGGAATCTGCTTGAGGTTTTCTCTCCCTCTGCCCTTCCTATTTGTGCTTGCTCTCTCTCTCTCTCTCAAATAAATAAATAAATAAATCTTTAGAAAACAGATTATTTGACCATATAGTTGGTGGTCCCTTTCTGAGTTTTCTATTCTGTTCCATTGATTTATCTGTCTATTTCCATGTCGGTACCATACTGTCTTGATGACAGCAGTTTTGTAAATATAGTTTGAAGTCCAGAATCGTGATGTTTCCAGCTTTTCTTTTCTTTTTCAGGACTGCTTTGATATTCAGGGTATTTTCTGGTTCTGTACAAATTTGATGAGGGTTTGTTTTTGCTCTGCGAAAATTGCTGGTGGTATTTTGATAGAGATTGCATTAAATACATAGATTGCTTTGGATAGTATAGACGTTTTAACAATGTTTGTTCTTCCAATCCATGAGCAAGGAATGTTTTTCATTTCTTTGTGTCCTCCTCTATTTCCTTCATATATGTTCTGTAGTTTTCAGAGTATATATCTTTTCCCTTTTTGGTTAGGTTTATTCCTAGGTATGTTATTGGTTTGGTGCAATTGTAAGTGGATTGATTCCTTGATTTCTTTTTCTGCTGCTTCATTGTTGGTGTATAGAAATGCAACAGATTTCTGTATGTTGATTTTATACCATGAGACTTTGATGAATTTGTTTATTGGTTCTAGCAGTTTTCAGGTGGAGTCTTGGTTTTCTATGTAAAGTATTATGTTGTAAGCAAATATTGAAAGTTTCACTTCTTCCTTGCTGATTTGGATGCCTTTTATTCTTTTTGTTGTTTATTGCTGAGACTAAGACTTCAAATACTATGTTAAATAGTAATATTGAGATGGATATCCCTATCTTATTCCTGACCATAAAGGAAAAACTCTGTTTTTTTTTTCCCATTGAGGATATTAGCTGCGAGTCTTTTGTATATGGCCCTTATGATGTTGAAATACATTTCCTCTATCCCTACTTACTTTATTGAGAGTTTTTATCAAGAATGGAGGCTGTCCTCTGTCAAATGCTTCTTCTACATCTATTAAAGGATCATATGGTTCCTATCCTTTCTTTTATTAATGTGGTATATCATGTTGATTGATTCACAAATATTGAACCACCCCTGCAGCCCAGGAATAAATCCCACTTGATAGTGGTGACTAATTCTTTTAATGTACCGTTGGATTTGATTTTGCTAGTATCTCGTTGAGAATTTTTGCACCTGTGTTCATCAGGGATATTGGCCTGTAATTCTCCTTTTAGTGGGGTCCTTTTCTGGTTTTGGAACCAAGGTAATGCTGGCCTTAGAGAATGAGTTAGGAAGTTTTTCTTCCAGTTCTGTTTTTTGGAACAATTTTAGAAGAATAGATAGATATTACATCTTCTTTAATTTCTGGTAGAATTACCCTGGGAAGCCATCTGGTCCTGGACTTTTTCTTGTTGGGAGATTTGAGATTACTGATTCCACTTCCTTGCTGGTTGTGGGTCTTTTCAAATTTTCTATTTCTTCATTTTTCAGTTTTGGTAGTTTGTATACCTCAAGAAATTTGTCCAATTCTTCTAGATTGCCCAATTTGTTGACAAATAATTTTTTATGATATTCTCTTATGATTATTTGTATTTCTGTAGCATTGGTTGTGATTCCTCCTCTTTCATTCTTGATTTTTGTTTGGGTCCTTTCTCTTTGCCTTTTGATAAATCTGGATAGAGATTTATCAATTTTATTAATTTTTTTTTTCAGTGAACCAGCTCCTAGTTTCATTGATCGGTTCTACAAGATTTTTTGGTATTTTCAGTATCATTTATTTCTTCTCTAATCTTTATTATTTCCCTTCTGCTGGCTTTAGACTTTATTTGATGTTCTCTTTCTATCTCTTTTAGGTTTAAGGTTGTGTATTTGAGGATTTTTTTTGCTTTATGGCGTAGGCCTGTATTACAATTACTTCCCTCTTAAGTCTGCCTTTGCTGCATCCAAAAGGTTTTAGACTGTTGTGTTTTAATTTTCATTTGATTTCTCATACTTTTTAAATTTCTTCTTTAATTTCCTGGTTAACTTATTCATTCTTTAGTAGGATGTTCTTTAACCTTCATGTATTTGTGATCTTTACAAATTTTTTCTTGGGGTTGACTTCAAGTTTCATAGTATGGTCTGAAAATATGAATGGAATGATCTTAATCTTTTTGTCCTTGGTGAAGACAGATTTTTGACCTGGGAAAGTATTCCATGTGCACTTTTAAAAGAATGTGTATTCTGCTGCTTTAGGATGAAATGTTCTGAATATATCTGTTAAGTTCATCTAGTCCAGTGAGTCTTTCAAAGTCAATATTTCTTTGTTGATTTTCGGCTTAGATGATCTATCCATCGGTGTAAATGGGGTGTTAAATTCTCCTATTATTATTGTATTATTATTATTATTGATGAGTTTCTTTAATTTTGTTATTAATCAATTTAAATATTTGGGTGCTCCCAAGTTGGGGGCATAAATATTTACAATTGTTAGATCTTCTTTTTCGATAAACCCTTAATTATGATATAATCCCTTTCTTCATCTCTTGTTACAGTCTTTTGTTTAAAATCTAGGTTTATCTGAAATAAGTATGAGTACTCTGGCCTTCTTTTGACATCCATTAGCATGACAGATGGCTTTCCATCCACTAACATTCAATCTGCAGGTGTCTTTGGGACTAAAATGAGTCTTTTGTAGCCAGCATGTGATGGGTCTTGTTTTTTTTTTAATCCATTCTGACACTCTGTGTCTTTTGACTGGAGCATTTATCCATTTACATTCAGAGTGATTATGAAAAACATGAATTTAGTGCCATTGTGTTACCTATAAATTTCTGGTGAAGTTCTCTGGTCCTTTCTAGTCTTTATTGCTCCCCCCCCCACACACACACACCTACTCAAAGAGTCCCTTTAATATTTCTGGCAGGGCTGGTGTAGTGGTCACAAACTCCTTAGTTTTTGTTTTTTGGGGAAACTATCTCTCCTTCTATTCTGAATGAAAGCTTTGTTGGATAAAATATTCTTGGCTGCATGTTTTTCCCATTCAGCACATTGAATATATCTTGCCACTTAAAAAAAAAAAAGATTTTATTTATTTATTTGACAGACAGAGATCACAAGTAGGCAGGGAGGCAGGCAGAGAGAGAAGGGGAAGCAAACTCCCTGTGGAGCAGAGAGCCCAATGCGGGGCTTGCTCCCAGCACACTAAGACCATGATCTGAGCTGAAGGCAGAGGCTTAACCAACTGAACCACCCAAATACCTCTTGCCACTTTCTTCTGCCCTGCTCTGTTTCTGTAGATAGATCTCCTGAGAACCTCCTCTGTTTTCCCTTGTATTTTAAGGACTTTTCCCCCTTCCTTCTTTCAGGATTCTTTTTGTATTTTTGTATTTTGTGAATTTTGACTATGATATGTCTTGGTGATGGCTGTCTTTTGTTGAATTTTGTGGGAGTTCTCTGTGCTTCTTGGATTTTGATGTCTGTGTCCTTCTCCAGATTAGGGAAGTTTTCAACTATAATTTGCTCAAATAAACCCTCTTCCTCCTTTTCTTTCTCTTCATCTTCTTGGACTCCTAATGTATGAATGCTACTACATTTAAAGAAGTTGCTGAGCTCCTTAAGTCTACCCTCATGATCTAATACTTTTCTTTCCCTCTTTTTTTTTCAGCCTCATTATTTTCTATAATTTTATCTCTATATCACTGATTTGTTACTCTGATTCATCCATCCTCATTGTTATGCCATCCATTTGGGTTGGATAAATTCTCATTTATAGAATTTTTAATTTTGGCTTGACTAGATTTTAGTTCTTTTATCTCTGTAGTAAGGGATTCTCTAGTGTCTTCTAAACTTTTTTCAAGCTCAGCTAGTATCCTTATAATTGTTTCAAACTCTATTTCAGACATCTTACTTATATCTATATTGATTAAATCCCTGGCTATTACTTCTACTTCCTGTTCTTTTTTGGGGGGGTGATTTCCCCATCTTATCATTTTGTCTAGGAAAAAAAAAAAGTTATACCCTAATGTGTTTTTGGTCTGCTTCTTAAAAGAAAATATATATGTATATTTATATATAAAAAGATATATACATAAAAATATGTATATAAGATATATATATACACACATATGCATATATATACATATATGTATGCATATATTGAATATATACATTAATATATATTATTTGTAACAATTCAGAAATAAAAATACAATAATTAAAAAATAAAAATAAGAATTGAAGTGAAGCTTTACAGGATACTATGATCAGTAGTACATGAGGAGTTTGTGCAAGGCCTCTTGCACTGATTCTCAGGCTGACTTGCTCTCATAGAGATGCACCTGCTGGGCACAGGGGTGCTGGGCTTGGTGTAAGTGGCTCTTGTCTCCACTTGATGATGCTGCAAATCACCAACATAGTAAGATATCACCTCTTCCCTGTCACAATGGCTAAAATAAACAACTCCAGAAATATGTATATATATATATATATATATATATATATATATATATATATAAAATGACTGGGGTGTGCCTGGGTGGCTCAGTTGTTAAGCATCTGTCTTCAGCTTAGCTCTGGGATCTAGCCCTGCATCAGGCTCCCTGCTTAGGGGAAGGCCTGCTTCTCTCTCTCCCGCTCCCCCTGCTTGTGTTCCCTCTCTTGCACTCTCTCTCTCTCTCTGTCAAATAATAAATAAAATCTTTTAAAAAAAAGAATTATTGGAATATTATTCAGTCATAATGAATGAAAACTTGCTATTTGCAACAACATGCAATATAGAACAATCTCAGTCGCATACTATTACGTGGAATAAGCCTGTGATTTCACTCAGACATGGAATTTAAGAAACAAAAGAAATCAACAAGGGAAATAAAAAGAAACAAGACAAAAACAAACTCTCAACTACAGGGAACATAGGATTACCAGAAAGGCGGTGAATGGGGTGTATTGTTGAAATAGGTGAGGGGGGTTAAAGAGTACATTTATCTTGATGAGCTCCGAATAATACATAGAATTGTTGAATCATTACATTGTACAAGTTAATCTAAATATAATACCATATATTAACAACACTGGAATTAAAATAAAACAAATAAAATTGGAAGGTAGGCAAAAAAAAAAAAACAGAATGGACATCATCAATAAAACAAGAGATAGTAAGTGCTGATAAATGTGTGGAGAAAAATGAATGCTTGTGCACTATTGGTGAGAATGTAAGTTAGTGTAGTCACTATGGGAAACAATATGGATGTTCCCGAAAAAATTAAAAAATAAAACTACCATATGATCCTGTAATCTCACTTTGGGGCAAGTTTTCGAAGGAAATAAAATCAGGATCTCAAAGAGATAGCTGCATAACCATGTCTATGGTTGCAGTATTCACAACAGATATGGAAATATCCTAAATGTCCATCAATGGATGAATGGATAAAGAAGATGTCATACACACACACACACACACACACACACACACAGAAGTATTACTCACCAATGGGAAAGAAGGAAATCCTGACATTTGTGATGACATGGATGGATCTAGATGGTATCATTCTAATGAAATAAACTAGACCGAGAAAGACAAAAATTCTGTATGATGTCACTTACAGGTGATATATTTTAAAAAACCAAACTCATAGAAGCAGTGAATAGAATGGTAGTTATCAGGGGCTGGGGAGAATGAGGGAAATAAGGAATTGTTGATCAAAATTACACAGGGAAAAAAAGAGTAAGATTGGTGGCATCATGAACTTTAAATAGTTTGAGGGATTTTGTGAGATTTCAAAGGTTACTGATTTGATTAAATGGCTATGTTCTATTCTACTCCTGGGTATATTAATAACTTCTATATTTTCATATTTTGAGGAAGCATATGCAGTGGATTAAAAATGAAAAGAATGACAGCAGGGAAGGAAGTTGCAAAAGATATGTTTTTGTCAAGCCTATGAAAATCCACCCCCAAATGTCTATGTCTGCCAAAAAATAACTATATTCTCATGGAGGAGGCAGAATTTTTCCAGAATCTCCATTTATGAACCAGACATCCGTTCTGCCTATCCTTAGTGCAAAATGCCTGATAGCAGGCTGAATTTGCAAAATCATATTTCAAATATTTTGAGTATTTTAAAAGACTTATATATGTGCATCTATAGAAAAGTACAAAATCAAAGTCACCAGAACTTTCATATACCCCAGGAGAACACCTCACTTTCTACTGAGTCTGGCAAGCATTTGAGGACAATCAGTTCTTTCAAGTGAACTTCACACAAACTTCATATTGAGTTGATTAAAGCACGACTCATGTAGGTGTTTAGCCATCTTAGAGACGGCCCACGTTGTCATAACCTATACAATACCCCAGCACAATGTGGATACCTTTTCCTATACAACTCACACAAATGGGTTCATTCTTCTAGAGCTGGAGCCCACATAATGATTCCATATTTCTCATTTTGTTTTTCACTATTTTAAACCAGTTTATCTGATTCCCCCTGGTAAAATGTAGGAATCTCAAATAACAAAATTATTTCCTTCCTTATCTAATAACAGCAAGAAATGTAAACATTCTATATTTTTCTATTTTCATGGGATTTACCATCTTAACTTTCCAAAATAGACTTTTTAAAAAATATTAGATTTCATTACTGAAGGCTTATGGGATGGCTGGTGCCAAATAGGGTAAGATGATTAAAAAAACAAATAGTCTTCTGCAGAGCAGGGGATTTGCTGGTTGAATTTTGTGGGCTCTTGTATCCCTCCTTAGCTGAGTTTCCAGAGGTAAGGAATACTACTGAGAAGTTGCCCAGATGATGGAGAAAGTGGCCCAACCTGAGCTTGAGTACTTTCAGGAAGGTGTAGTATTCTAACACAGGTATGGAAAGGCAGAGCTCTGACTGAAAGATTACAGCTCTCAAAATGTTCCTTTCCTTCACTTACTGGTATAGGAGACACCTTTGTAGGAGGACATCAGGGCAAGAATGAGGGGTTGAAGAAAAAAGAAAAGAAAGGAAGACACTGTGTGTCTGTCACAGGTACATTTTGGACAGCACACACATTCTTCTCCCCCCTTGGAGATGATGAATGCATTAGAGACTCTTAAAAATTGGTTTTAAATAAATGTACTAGATTTTGTTATTCAGGGAGTTTCCTGAGTCTATCTGAAAAATCTACAAAAGAAACACTTTGGAAAACCCCTCATTCAGATTATACATGGCAGGATATACTTTTATTATTATTTATTTGTATTTATTTTTAAAATTTTTATTTATTTTTATTTTTTTAGTTTATTTTTTATTTTTTCGAGCCCCAAAGCAGGGTTTGAATCTATGACCCTGAGAAAAAGACCTGAGTTGAGATCAATTATTGGATGCTTAACTGGCTGAGAAACACAGGTGTCCAGGTAGGAGCTACTTTAAGAAAATTTTAATTTAGTATCTTTGCACATGTATGTTGTGCATGCATGCCTATATGTTTGCATTTGTGTGCAGCCACAACATGCGTGTGTGAAATCATGTATTTTCTCAAGTTCTACAGGCTTTATAAGGACAGTCTCTTCAACCAACAATTGTTCTCTGGTAACTACCATATGGAATCTATGCATACGGGACATATCAGTGAACCTAGCAGAGATCCCTACCTTCTCTCCCTGACAAGGATTATGGAGTGTGCACTCGTCAAAACTTGCCAAACTGATTTGAATCAGGGTTCTCTGAAGCATACAAGATAACATCATCAAGTCCTAGTGCTATGGATGTGTATTCAACCTACATTTTTCAAGCATAATTATGTGAATAATTATGTCATAACTGGTATTCAAATGAAAATGAGCCTCATTTACAAGTAAGACTCCTATATGCTCTCCCCTGCTAGAATCTTCTATTTTGCATGGATTTTTGCCTTCCAGATCTACACTCTAGCCCCATTTAGCTGAATTCCAGGTCAGATTTGTGCTGTGTATTTCAATTTCTATTTCAATGTATCTACAATGAAATTCATTCTCTTTTGTGATAAATTCTTATTTCTTTTCACTATCCCTTCTCTTGGGTAAAAATATTACAATTTCTCTAGACATATAGGCAAAAAACTATCAGAGTCATCCCCCACTTGTCCTTTATTTAATCATCAGTGCATGTAGTCTGTATATTTTCCCCATCTGCTCAACCCCACCATTCTTGACTTAGTTCAGAGCCCCCAGATCTCCTGTGTACTCTGAGGTACTATCTGTAAACAGAGCATTTACCATCCACAGCTAATGAGTCCTAAATGCCTCCTTGACAGCATCAAGAGTGTGACAAGGACCTGAATATAGTGAAAAGGCACAACCATCATAGTCTCAGTGAATAGCATATCTCTCTCTCACACACACACACAAGTGTACACATACAACACTCACATACTCATATACATACACATAGTTATATGCATACACATGCCACACTCATATGCATACATTCGTGCACACACACTCACATATGTATACAGACCCATAAATACACACACTCTTACACACACAGACACATGCAGTCACACACATGTTATTCTGGAAATTCCGAGATAGCTCAGTGGTTCCTAAGAATAATTAAAGCACAAGGTGGAAGTGAAATCCTTATTTTTTTTCTTTTTTTAAAGATTTTATTTATTTATTTGACAGACAGAGATCATAAGTAGGCAGAGAGGCAGGCAGAGAGAGGGGGAAAGCAGGCTCCCTGCTGAGCAGAGAGCCCTATTTGGGGTTCAATCCCAGGACCCTGAGATCATGACCTGAGCCGAAGGCAGAAGCTTAACACACTGAGCCACCCAGGCACCCCTGAAATCCTTATTATTCTAAGGTACTTTCACTTTCTTTCCCCTTGATGTGATAGAGCATTATACTAGTTTTTTTTAAATTTTTCTGTGTAAGTAGGTTATATTATTTAATACATCAGGTATTTGTTGTAAAAGGGAAGCATGGGTGTTATGGGTGTTATGACTTGAATTGTTTCCTCCAAATTTCACATGTTGAAGTCCTAGTCTCCAATGCCTCTGAATGTGACCTCATTTGGAAATAAGGTCTTTACAGAGGTAATCAAGATAAAATGAGGGCGTTAGGTAGGCCCTAAACCAATGACTGGTGTCCTTGTAAAAGGGAAAATGTGGACACAAACATAGATAGAAGAAAGACAATATACGAAGAGACACAGGATGAAAATAAATGCCTGCAAGCCAAGCAGAGAGACTTGGAAGAGATTCCTCTCTCACATCCCTGTGACAGAGCCTTCTTGCCAATACCTTGATACCTTCCAACTTTCAAAACCTGTAAGACAATATATTTTTGTGGTTTGAGTCAACCATTTTATGGTATTTTCTTATAGTAGCTTTTCTTAATCTGCTTGGTTGCTGTAATACACACCATGGGTGGGATAGCTTATAAACAACAGAAATGTATTGCTCACAGTTCTGGAAGTTGAAAAGTCCAATACTAATATGCCAGCATGGTCACCTTTGTTTTGAAATCTCCTTCCCTAGTTCATAGTGCCTACTTACCGTGTACCCACAATGTAGGCTAAAGATATCTCTAGAGCCTCTTTTATAAAGCACTAATCCCATTCATGAGGGCTTCTCTTTCATGACTTAAGCACCTCCAAAGTTCTACCTAATAATAGCATCACCTTTAGGGTTTAAGATTTCAACATATGAATCTGGGAGAACACATATTCAAACAACAGTGCAGCTTTAGCAAATACAGTACAAATTTTACAATACTATATGGGATTACAAATCATAGATCTACACTAACTGCTATGACAGAATTGTGTCCCACTCGAATTTATATGTTGAAGCCTTAAACCCCAATGTGATTGTATTTGGAGATGGAATCTTTAGGAGATAATTAGGTTTAAAAGCTCGTAAGAGTAGGGTCCTTGAGTTGGATTAATGTCCTAGTAAAAACAGACACGAGAAATCCTGTTCTGTCCCTCTGTCATATGAGGAAACAAGTGGTCATCTGCAAACCAGGAAGAATCCTCACCAGAAACCCAATTGACCAGCACCATGATCTTGGACTTCCTAGCCTCCAGTACTATGAAAAAATAAATTTCTCTTTAAGCCATCCAGTTTAAGGTATTTTGTTATAGCAGCCTTCAGAGAAAAGGACACAAAACTATAGCTAGGAACATTTCACTAAATCAGGGCATTTCTCCCCACACTGGAAAAGAGGTGGTCTAACTCTTTTTTTACCATGTTATCTATCCTTCAGGGACAGCTCTCTCTCTCATATCATGGAAGGATTGGAATGTGAAGAAAGCTTTTCTCTGACCACACCAGAGAGTGATTCAAAGGACAATTTAGTGAACAATTTAGTGATTCAAAGGACAATTTAGTGAACCACTGTTTCTTACACTATATTTCAAATACTGGACTAAATACATGTCTTGTTTTAGGAATACAATGTATTCTGTGATGTTTGAATTATGTCCAGGTCTCATCTGCACCAAATGAAAAAAAATCAATCAAGTACTATAAGATTCTCATGAAATGTACCACTGTTCTGTTGAAAACAGACACCTGAGAGTGTAGTAAGACTTCACACACACACACACACACACACACACACATCACCTGCCCAAATTTCAAAGCTTTATGTTGTCTAGTTAAATATTCAAAACCATCAATCTGAGCTGTCAAAAGAATATGTGATGTGAATAAGAGAAACTTGTCATTCATGTTTGCACCAGGATCATGGTTTGAGTGCTTTGTTGTTGCCATTTATGAGCTTTCCACAATCCTCTCTGAAACATTAAGATGGAACAGTTCTCTGAACTTAAAGTCACACATGAGAGTATTGCATACATGATATGTTTTAAGGGTCCATGTTTCACTGCATGATATTTTCTCCATCTTCCCAAACCACATATGTTCAGTCCAGCAGAGCAATGACCAACAAGAGCAGAATTCAAATAGTGTCGAGGTCTTAACTCTGTTACTGGGAAAATCAGTCTAGGGGGTAGAACAATAGGGTATAAGAAAATTGACTTTAGGTCTTAGGGATACCTCTGTAAATTATATAAGGTCATGGAGGAGAAGGATTCTGGGTACAGGAGGAGGTGAGGTATCTATAGTAAGTGTGAGCCAATTTTGCAGCATTTTCTTGCAGTGACCCTCAGTGCTTTCTGTGACATTAGGAAGGTCAGTGTTCTCGTGTGTTGCCTCCAGATTCTATTCCCAGCATTTCTTTCTTGTCTAGAGCACTTCCTCTTCCCTAATAGTCATTGTATTTTTTTTTCTAGACAGCTTACAGCTGTCTAGAAAATATTCACTGTTCATATCAAAATTCAAAATCAAAACTCACTGTTAATATCTCATAAGTCATTATTACAGAAAAATATGTCCTGAAAAATGGAATTCTTTAAGATGACACAAAGAAAGGGATGTCCATCCAGGGATAGAAGTGAGGAGTGAAATAAGAAAAAGGCAAAAATATATGGGTAGAATAGGTCCCATTAACTTTGTTTCTCCTAAGTCAAGTATATACTGACATGGCTGAATAAGTTTCTAAACTGTTGAAATTCTTCCACATCAGTTTATTAGTTATTGTTCCTGCAATAATCAACCCACCAGGTCCCTGTGTCTTTGCATCCACTCTGGGTGCTTTAGCTACCTCTCAAGAATTCTGTGGGCTTCATAATGATTCAACAACAATGAAGCCTGCCTCTGACATGGTAAAAACAGATCTATTTCGTTACTTCTAGTGAGTGTGTTTGAAATACCAGTTGTCAGCCCTTGTGAAAACCACCTCAAGCCCAGGCCCATGCAGTGGATTTTTATTTCAAAGGGCAAGCCTCACTGATGAATGGGATTCCTCCCCCCAATGGGTGCAGCTTTGTTGTCAACCTGATCAGAAGTAGAAATAAGTGCCTCACTTCTAAGTAAAAGAGATTCCTCCAATGGCCTTGTTGTGCCTTTAGTAAGTGAATATGAACACCCGACAGCTTTGGGGAAGAAGTGGTAGGTGCCTGAGGCATCCATTATGAATATGCAGATGACAGAGGGTACAGCAGTGGTGTGGCTGATGTGGAGTTCAGTGACATCACATCCACCTGACCCTTGTACTAAGAGATAACTACATAGCTAACTCGTGCCAGACCAATTTCTCGGCACCGTGAGGGGAAAAAAGAAATCAAATAAGCAAATTTGAATTCAAGCCATCAGAAAACACATTTTGACTTTGACACAGATGTGAAAGCTTTGAAACATTTCTGCATTCATAGCAGTTGTGGAGGGAATAAATAAGTAAGTACCACAATATCAGTGAATCTATTTTGCATTATTTATGAATGAGTTACCTGGCCCAGGAATCTCATTTAGAATTAATTCAATCTTACCAAAAGTCTTTAGAATCCTATTTGTATAGCTCTTATGTACTTAAGAGGGCTGTAAAATGAAAATTTAGAGATTCTTGCTGATCCTGTTGGATAGGTGACCTCAGGCACTGGTAAGACCATCCACTTGGGGAAATGAAGACCCTCTGTATTCCAGGAAATCAGTGGGCTTACACTGGAGCTCAGTTTTAAAATGTACAGAGAAAGGTAGAAATGAGGTATTATGTGGAACAATATGGGTTTATTGTCATAGCTTTATTAACTAATGTGATTTTAAAGATGTCCTATGAGTGCCATTTCTTTAGGCCTGCCACGATTAGTGTTATAGAATTCTAAGACAGGCCCCATGATCTTGGTGTCTGATGTTAGTTCACATGATTATACTTTACATGGAAAAGGGAGCTTTCAGATATGATTAAAATTACTAATCAGTTGACCTTAAAATAGGATGATTATAGGTGGCCTTAACCTAATCATATGAGCCCTTTACAAGTACAGAGATTTATGAATGATCACAGATATTAGTCAAAATATTGCAAAAGTGAGAGGGATTTAAAACAAAGAAAGCTCTTTGTTCCTGGCTTTGATATGGAGGAGGATAAGGAACAAGAACTTGTGAATGGCATATATGAGCTCAGAGATATCCTTAGCTGCCTGTCATCAAGAAAATAGGACTTCATTCTTATAACCACAAGAAATTGAATTCTTTCAACACCAGAAATGAGTTTGGGAGAGGGCCCTAAGAGGACCCTCCATATAAGCATGTAATTGGCCAACTACTTGATTTCAACCCGAGCACATAACCCAATCATGCTATGCCAGATGTCTGATCTACAGAATTCTGAGATAATAAATAGGTATAATTATCCACTAAGTGTGTGCTAATTTATTATGAACTTAAAGAAAAATAATATAAGAAGTCTCAGCAGAGTCCCTCCTATGAGCCTTTGTTCTTTTTTGGTGGTGCTGACAGCCTGACACAGAGGTTGAGAACCGGTAATGTTAATGATAATAACGATGATAATGATGACAATACTGTTCAGGGACTCCTTAAATATGCAAAGTGCTTCCATAAATGTTTTACCTGCATTAATTCATTTATTCAGCCTGTCACAAAGTGGCAGATGAGAATCTAAGATTTCCACATTAAGCTAGAAGAACTGAGCAGAGCTAAAGTATTCCCAACTTTGTTTTGCCCAATGGATGCCATAAGAATTAAAACAAAAAATATCTCTGGGAGAGGAACTTGGGATCCAAGACCCACCTGCACCACTAGAGGAAAAATCCTTTCTTCTGTTCCAGGTATTTATGGCCAGAAAGGACCCAGGGTTGGAGAGCCTTCAGTATTCAGGAGAAGCTATAAATACGGATTTTAAAAAATGTTAAATATTCCCATTTCTTAATGTTAGCAACTACTTTGACAAGAACTATAAAATGCTGTTAGAATGAACAAAATGTGCATCTTCAAACTTTGTTATGGAAAAATGAGCAAAGGCTAAAAATGGGCCATTCACAGGAACACAAACGGCCAAAAGAAGTTTAAAAATATGGCCAACTTCCTTTAGTCAGAAAAAGAAAAAAAATGAAATCATGAGGTATATTTTCATTCACCATACTGGTTGAAGTTAAAAAGAATGAATAATATCGTGTGTTGATACAAGGCTTAATAAAATAGGCAATTGTATACCCAGTTGGTAGGAGTTTAAATGCTGATATCTTTTTCCTGGAGAGCATTCTGACACTATCAAAATTAAAATTTTAAATGTTTGTCTTTGATTCAGTAATTCTATTCCTTTTTTTTTTTTTTTTAGATTTTATTTATTTGACAGAGATCATGAGTAGGCAGAGAGGCAGGCAGTGGGGTGGGAAGCAGGATCCCTGCTGAGCAGAGATCCCGATGTGGGGTTCAATCACAGGACCCTGGGATCATGACCCTAGCTGAAGGCAGAGGCTTTAACCCACTGAGCCATCCAGGTGCCCCAGTAATTTTGTTCCTATTTATTTTACTAAAATATTTTCACCTATGCACAAATACACATTTGTATTTTTGTTATATTGCTTATAATTATGACATTGGAAAATCTCATTCTCTATGGAAAGATGACTATATTAAATGAATTACGGTTTAATCTTCACTGTAAAAAATTATCTTTGGAGTAAAGCATCTGGACCCTCAAAATAGTATGGGAAAGATTAAGTAAATGTTAGTTCACAATCAAGCAGCACACAAAACACAAGGAAACAAACCACCCAGGAAAATGTATTCTTGGGAAAAACAACTAGGAAGTAGGAAAGGGGATTAGATAGGAAAGGAGACAAAGAAGTATGAAATATAAGGCAAACTCCTATAGAGACTTTGACTATCATTCAATCTTGAATGAGTAAGTGTGGTTAAGAGGTAGAAGGCTTTGTAGAACTGAAAACTACCTGCAAATCATCTCATGGCTGCAGATGCCTGCCAGAAGAAAATTTAACTCACTCTGAAGAATGAATTATATCTGTGGGCTAATATTATCTCAGTATATTTTTATATGTAATATCCAGTACTTAAAAACTATTAAGCACTATGTGCTATAATAATTGCATTAAAAAGAAGAGAGAATATAGAGGTATATAGAAGTAATATTTCCATACCACACTATAATTTAATTAGAGATGAAAAATAAAGAAAAATATGACAAAACTTACAAAATGCAACTAAAGCAATGCATAGAAGGAAATTTATAGCAGTAAATATCCATACTGTAAAAGAGAAGAGATATAAGAGTAATAAATAATCTAACACTCTACCTTAAGACACTGGAAAAATAAGAATAAATTAAACCTAAAGTTAGCAAAAGCAAGAAAATTAAAGATCAGGGCATAAATTAATGAAATAAAAATAGAAGATTAAAGAAAATGCAACAATAAAAAAATGGCTCCTTGAAAAGTTTAACAAATTGAAACTCCACTTAGACTTTCCAAGAAAAAAAAAAAAACCAGAGAAAACTCAAATTACTAAAATTAGGTATGAAAGAAGATATATCGCTGCTGAACATACACAGAAATAGAAAGGAGAAATAGAAAGGAGCAGATCTGAATAGATCTGAATAGATCTATAACAAGTTAAGTGATTGAATTCATACTTTAAAACTTCCCACGGAGAAAATTCCAGGCCTATATCTATTCACAGACACATCCTGTGAAACATTTAAAAATGAGTTAATATCAATATTTTAGGAAATTTTCCACAAAATAGAAGATTAAATGTTTCTAACTCTTTGTGAGGCCAGTATTACCTGGATACTAAACCCAGATAGCATGTTGTAAGATAAAACAAAGCAAAACTCTAGAACAACCTCCCCTAAGAAATAGACAAAATACTGCAAATCGAATTCAGCAACATATAAAGTGGATCATATAATATTACTAAGTGATATTATTTCAGGTAGACAAGGACAACTTAATATCCAAAAAAAGATTAATACAATATACCATTTTAATATGATAAAGGATAAAAAAATACATGATTCTCTCAATAAATGCAGAAACAGAATTTCGCAAAAAAAAAAATCCATATTGCTGTGTGAAAAGAAAAAAAAGACACTTAAAAATAAAGAAAAGACATCAACAGAAGAATAGATAAAGAAGATATGGTCCATATATAAAATGGAATATTACACCTCCATCAGAAGGATGAATATCCAACTTTCATATCAACATGGATGGGACTGGAGGAGATTATGTTGAGTGAAATAAGTCAAGCAGAGATAGTCAATTATCATATGGTTTCACTTACTTGTGGAGCATAAGGAATAACATGGAGGACATTAGGAAAAGGAAAGGAAAAGTCAATTGGGAGAAATTGGAGGGGGAGATGAAGCAGAAGCATGAGAGACTGTGGACTCTGAGAAACAAACTGAGGGTATTGGAGGGGAGGCAGATGGGGGGTTAGGTAAGCCTGGTGGTGGGTACTAAGGAGGGCTCGTATTGCGTGGAGCACTGGGTGTGGTGCATAAACAATGAATCCTGGAACACTGAAAAAATAAAATAAAATTTAAAAAAATTTTAAAAAATTAAAAAAAAATCAATTTTTCCCACCTAATTTCATTAGGCTATTTTTACTTTGATAACCTGATCCCAAAACTAAGGATATTTCTTTTAAAAAATATATCTTTTTTATTTGACAGAGAGAGAGAGGGCACAAGCAGGGAGAGCTGCAGGCAGAGGGAGAGGGAGAAGAAGGCTCCCCACAGAATAGGGAGCCTGATGCGGGACACAGTCCCAGGATCTTGAGATCATAACCTGAGCTGACGGCAGTTGCTTAACCAAATGAGCCACCCAAGTGCCCCTAAAACCAAAAATATTTCAAGAAAAGAAATTGAGTATGAACCCTTCAACAAAATATTAGTTATCTGAATCTAGCAATATACAAAAAAAAAAAAAAAACAATATATTAATCATGTCCAAGTGGAGTTCATTCCAGAAATACAAAATCATTTTAACATTAGATCAATGTAACTTACCATGTTAATAGATTAAAAGAGAAAGCAGTATAATACTCCAATAAATGAAATAAGCATTTGATTAAATTCAACACTAATTCTTGATAAGTGTATATTTATCATAAATGGATTTATGATAAAACCTCCCAGGAAATTTGAGTAAAAGGAACATCTTCAACTTAATAAAGACATCCATAAAGAAACTAGCTAACATCATGTTTAATGGTGAAAGATTAACAATTTTCCTTCTAAAATCTGAAACAAGGAAAAGACATATTTTTTTCCCATTCCTATTCAGTGTGGTACCGGACATTCTAGCAGGAACAATCAGACATGTAGAAGAAATAAAAACAAGCCAATTGGAAAATAAAAAAGAAAACATGATTTTGTATGTAGAAAACACTAGCAAATCTACAAAAACTTATTTAAACTTATATGTTAATTTAGCAAAGTCTCAGATACGAGGTCAAGGATGAAAATAAATTACACTTGTTTATTAGAAATAGTTTAAAATGAAATTTAAAGTATAATACCACTTACAGTTGCATTAAAATATGAGATTCCCCCAAATTGAGGCTCTATATGTCCCAACAATAAAGACTATTGTAATGAAGTTAAAAAAAGAGAGAGAGAGAGAGAGAGAAGAGAGTGATTCTTAGGGATAATTTAAACAAAATATGTGATATAATATGTGGTATGAGTATTACTCAGAAAACTTGAAGAATACCCAGCTAAATGAAGAGACATATCCAACTTAATGGATTGAGAGACTTTTGTTCTTAAAAAGCCAATTGTCTTTGATCTGTGGATTTAATTTTATCCCAGTCAAAATCCCAGTAGGCATTATTTTGCAGAAATCAACAAGAAAATCTGAAAATGATATGGAAATTACATGTTTATGACTTAGAACAATTTTTTCAAAGATCAAAGTTGGATTTTAAGATTTACTATATATCTACAGTAATTAAGACATTGTGTTACTGGGATAAAACAGAGCAGAATCAAGAATTAGATTCACACATATCTGGTTAATTGATTTTTGACAAAAAGAGTGAAGATAAGTCAATAGGGAATGGATAGTTTTTTCAATAAAAGTAAAGTTCATTCCTTACCTTTCACCATTTACAAGATTTAACTAGAAATGTTTCATGTAATTTAATATGGACTTGAATGTAAAAATTATAAATATGAATCACCAAGAAGAAAAAATAGGAAAAAATGCTCACCTCTTTGAAGTAAGTCAAGATTATTTATCACAGAACACAAATATCACATCAAAGAAAATGTCACAAATTGGTCTTTCCCAAATTAATACCTTTGGCTCTTTCTTTTTGAAAGATACACGTTAAAAAAAAAAAAAACTGAGAAGGAAAACCACTACACATCTACTTGAATGACTGTAATTTAAAAGATGAATAATACCAAGTGGAGCAACCAGAACATTCATAATCTTCCTGACGGAAATGTAAAATTGTACAGTCACTTCGTAAAACTGTTGGATAGTTTCTTATAAAGTGAAGCATACCTTTTTATTTGGCCAAATTATTTCGTACCCAGGTATTTACCAAAAAGAATTGTGAAGTTATGTCCATACAAAGACTTGCATACAAAGACTTGCATACAAAGACTCGCATATGCATGCTTATAGTAGCTTTAATCCTCAAAGCTCAAAACTGGAAACAACCTAGCTTTCCATCAACCAATGGATCAATAAATTGTTGTCTATCTACAATAAGAGAATATTTCTCACTAATAAAAAGGCATGGACTAATTTTACACATAAAAACATAATAAATCTAAGAAAATTAAGCTGAGTGAAAATAGTCAATTTCAAAATACTCTACACTTGTGATTCCATTTACATGAAATTCTAGAACAGGCATAATTAATCTGCAGAGGAAGAAGTAAATAAACTTGGTCATGAGTAAACTACTCAAAAGTTCCTATTAAAAAATCAATTATCTTTTTATGCACTAATAGTCAATAATTAGAGGAAAAACTTAAAAGGTAGCACTTGATATATAATTTAAAATGTAAATCTTTCCAAACTTCCCAGCACCGTTTATTGAAAAGACTGTCTTTTTCCCACTGGATATTTTTTCCTGCTTTGTCAGAGATTATTTGACCATAGAGTTGAGGGTACAGATCTGGGCTCTCTACTCTGTTCCATTGGTCTATTTGACTGTTTTTGTGCCAGTACCATGCTGTCTTGGTATCACAGCTTTGTAATAAAGCTTGAAATCAGGCAACATGATGCCCCAGCTTTGGTTTTTTGTTTTTTTGTTTTTTTAATGTCAACATTTCCTTGCCTTTCCTTCAACATTTTCAACATTCGGGGTCATTTCTGGTTCCATATAAATTTTAGGATTGTTTACTCCAGCACTTTGAAAAATGCCAATGGTATTTTGATTGGGATGGTGTGGAAAATATAGATAACTCTGGGCAGGATAGACATTTCAACAATGTTTGTTTTTCTGATCCATGAACATGGAATGTTTTTCCACCAGACAACAAAAAGAAATAAAAGTTATTCAAATTGGCAAAGAAGTCAAACTCTCTCTCTTCACAGATGACATTATACTTTATGTGGAAAACCCAAAAGACTCCACCCCCAAATTACTAGAACTCATGCAGCAATTCAGTAATGTGGCAGGATACAAAATCGGTGCACAGAAATCAGTTGCTTTCTTATACACTAACAATGAAACTGTAAAAAGGGTATTTTTGTTGTATGATTACTGTTGTTAGGACTTCTAGTACTATGTCGAACAATAGTGGCTAAAGTGGGCATCCCTGTCATGTTCCTGATCTCAATGGGAAGGCTGCCAGCTTTTTGCCATTGAGAATGATATTTTCTGTGGGTTTTTCATAGATGGATTTTATGAAGTTGAGGAAAGTTCCCTCTATCCCTATACTCTGAAGAATTTTAATCAGGAAAAGATACTGTATTTTGTCAAATGCTTTTTCCTCATCAATTGAGAGGACCATGTGATTCTTCTCTCTTCTCTTATTGGTTTGTTCTGTGACATCGATTGATTTGAGAATATTGAACCACCTTTGCATTTTGGGGTAAATCACAGCTGGTAATGGTAGATAATCTTTTTAAGGTACTGTTGGATCCTATTAGCTAGGATCTTGTTGAGAATCTTGGTATCCATATTCATCAGGGATATGGGTCTGAAATTCTCCTTTTTGTTGGGGTCTTTGCCTAGTTTGGGGATCAAGATAATGCTGACTTCCTAGAAAGAGTCTGGAAGTTTTCAATCTCTTCCTGTTTTTTTGAAAAAAATCTTCAGGAGAATAGGTATTATTTCTTCTTTGAATATTGGTAGAATTATCCAGGGAATCTATCAGGTCCTGGACTCTTGTATTTTGGAAGGTTTTTCATTACTGCTTCAATCTCATTACTAGATATTGGCCTATTCAGGTTGTCAATTTATTCCTGTTTCAGTCTTGGAAGTTTATAGGTTTCCAGTAATGCATCCATTCCTCCTAGGTTGCTTAACTTATGGGCATATAGCTGTTGATATTAATTTCTGATGATTGTTTTCTATTGTATTGCTGGTTTTAACTCATTGATCTCTGCTCTAATGTTAATTATTTCCCTTCTCGTGTGTGGGGTTGGCTTAATTTGTTGTTGATTCTCCAATTCTTTGAGGTGTAAAGAGAGTTTGTGTATTTGGGATATTTCCATTTTTTTGAGTGAGACTTGGATGGATATGTATTTCTCTCTTAGGATCACCTTTGCCATATCCCATAGGATTTGGACCAATGTGTATTCATTCTCATTGGCTTCCATGAATTGTCTAAGTTCATCTTTGATTTCCTGGTTGATCCAAAGCTATGTATAGAAGAATGAAACTTGACCATTCTCTTACCCCATACACAAAGATAAACTCAAAATGGATGAAAGACCTCAACATGAGACAGGAATCCATCAAACTCCTAGAGGAGAACATAGGCAGCAACCTTTTTGACCTTGGCCACAGCAACTTCTTTCAAGACAAGTCTCCAAAGGCAGAGGAAACAAAAGTGAAAATGAACTTTTGGGACTTCATCAAGATAAAAGGTTCTGCACAGCAAAGGAAACAGTCAACAAAACAAAGGGGTAACCCATGGAATGGCACAAGATATTCACAAATTACGCTACACACAATGAGCTGAAATCCAAGATCTATAAAGAACTCCTCAAGTAATCAAGTAAAAAAAAAAAGAAAAAATGAGCAGAAGACATGAACAGACATTTGTCCACTGAAGACATACAAATGACTAGCAGACACATGAAAAGATGTTCATCATCATTAGCCATCAGGAAAATTCAAAGAAAAACCACATTGAGATACCATCTTACATCAGTGAGAATGGCAAAAATTAACAAGGCAAAAATAACAAATGTTGGAGAGCGTGTGGAGAAAGTGGAACCCTCTCACACTGTTGGTGGGAATGCAAGTTGATGCAGCCACTTTGGAAAACAGTGTGGACATTCATCAAAAAATCAAAAATACAGCTACCCTATGACCCTGCAATTGCACTACTGGGTATTTACCCCAAAGATACAGATGTAGTAAAAGAAGGGCCATCTCTACTCCAATGCTCATAGCAGCAATGTCTACAATAGCCAAACTGTGGAAAGAGCTAGGTGCCCTTCAACAGATGAATGGATAAAGAAGATGTGGTCCATATATATGATGGAATATTAGCCATCAGAAATGTTGAATACCCAACTTCTACATCAACATGGATGGGACTGGAGATTATACTGAATGAAATAAGTCAAGCAGAGAGAGTCAATTATCATATGATTTCACTTACTTATGGAACATAAGGAATAACATGGAGGACATTAGGAGAAGGAAAGGAAAAGTGAAGGGGTGAAAATCTGAGGGGAGATGAACCATGAGAGACTGTGGACTCTGAGAAACAAACTGACAGTTTTAGACGGGAGGTGAGTAGGGGGATGGGGGAGGCTGGTGGTGGGTATTAAGGAGGACACACATTGCATGGAGTCCTGGATGTTTATGTAAACAATGAATCTTGGAACACTACATCAAAAACTAATGATGTGTTGTATGGTGACTAACATAACACAATAAAAATTTAAAAAAGGAAAATGTAAATCTTTTACTGCTAAGTAATTGAAGGATATTAAAAACATATACAGAAGCTTATGGAGTGGGTGGGGGGAAGATAATTTAATCATTCTGCATTCCATATTCTGTATCCATGGATTGGAAGTCACTTTTGTGCAGGTATCAATTGTAGTTGTCTGTGATGTCCGTCTCATTTCCCTATACTCCTATAGCTTTAGGGCTTGGAAGCTTAACCTCCCATTTGCCTGCTCGTTTTATTGGCCACCAAGGTCTTTTTTTGCCTATTTGTGTGGTGGCTGGAAGATTGGAGAATAATTATCCATAGGGGACAGGTTTCAACCCATCGCTGTGAATTTGATGTATTAATGCTCCAGTGGGACAATTCTGAGGCCTTTGAACTGTGCTGGTTTTCAGAGCTTCCCTGCAGAATTGGTGAATTGCATAATTATATACTTCATTGTAAAGTGTGGCTGTGTCCCTCCCTCTTGATAGTGTTCCTGTAGTAGTGCTTCTTTCATGTCCCAAATTACTATTTGCACTTCTCTTAGGGTTTGTTGCTAGTTAAACCTAAACAAAGGCACCAATTCACACCAAATGTATTAAAATTCAAAGCCATTCCAAATAAAATACTAGTTGTGTGTTTGCTCATGTGTGTGTGTGTGTTTGAATAAACTAACAAAATGACTCAAAGCATAAGATACTTTGTCCTAGGGGTGCCTGGGTGGCTCAGTGGGTTAAGCCTCTGCCTTCAGCTCAGGTCATGATCCCA